>NC_138575.1:141629571-142829571 GCF_964289735.1 Phaethon aethereus
AGATTTTATTTTCAGGTAAAGACTAAGAAAACTGTGTAAATATAATGACAGAACATTATTGGGTTTGTATCACTCTAAAATGAGAGACTATTGTCTCTCAATTTAGATAATTCTGAGAAAGGAACCAATTAAGTAAGCTTAAACTAAGTAACATTAAAACTAGGGTCATTATAGAACCATCAGGTTTAAGTTACCTATGAGTCTGTGGACTGGTGAGAAAACCTGATTTAGACTTTAGGAAAATATTCTTAAAAGGACTGTCAGATTCCCTTAATGTTTTTATTAAGATTTTATAATTATGGAGAAATTGGTTGTCACAAATATGGAGAAAAAATGTCATTTTAAAAAAGAAAAACATATGTAGACAACCTCTATATTTTGTCTTAGAATTTGACTACTAGCCTTTTAATATGTGTACCCATGCTTCCTGGTACAAAAGAAGTGCAGTATTTGCAGTTGTTTTTTTGAGAGCAATTGCCTATTACAGAGCTGAAGTCTAAACATCTCCTTGTAAATGGACAAGGGAGAACAGTACAGTTCACTAGAATATATAGTCTAAACTATAATCTCATCGTCTACAATTAAAATCAGTCTGGCAAGGACAATTCGAGGATCTGTAAGACAAACTGAAGGTGAAAAGGATAAACCAGAAGTACAAAGATTAACTTGGAAAACCTAGTTCACAAGTAGTACTTTCTTCATTCATTTTTACTCTTTGAAGCTGGAGACTATTTTGGTGCTATGGCGGGACAGTAAATGCAATCCCCGTGTTTAACAGTAAAGCCAAGGTGAGTTTTGTTCTTTTCCTGTAAGAGGAATTAAGCTATAAAGGCTGCCAAAATAAAGAAATGCAAGTTTAAAACAACTGAAAAAGGAAGCTGTGTTAGCCTTAGTGGATTTTCACTGTCCAGCCATCCCTTAAATCCTTCTTCATTTCTTATATCCTAGATTTAATCACCTGCTACTGTTGGAGAATTGGAAGGGCTGTCAAAGTCTATGTGAGCAGTTAAATCTCCAGTAAAAGTCCCACTGTCATGTGGAGAGATTTAAGACATTACTGTAGCTTGGAATAAAGATTGCCCTAAACTTCAACATCTGATTCCTCAACGGGTGTGTATGAAAAGTCGCAGTGTTGCCAGGCTTCCCCTGCAGCCAGTGTCCAGATGGACACTTTCACAGTTTATGTAGAGTGTTTCACACATTCCTTATTCATAAGGAATTTTGCTTTGCTTCCATATTCTCCTTTTCAGACATATATTCAGATAGCCGTCTGCTGGTATTTATTTCCAATTTATAAAGATAATCACCGTCTTTACGCAGAGTTGAGGCCTGTGTTTGCAGCTGTTACAGTGAATTGCACTTATAGGGAGTGGTTTGGCTGTAGTGTGCCAAAACATTCATGAAAAAGAATTATTCAGTGTGATTTAAGATTGCAGAATCTGTCAGTAGCAAGTAAGTGTTAAAGCCTGATTTCATTTACACCATTGATTTTGGTCAAAAGTGAAGTCAAAAATCTGATGTTTTTTCTTTAAATGGTATGAGAAAATTTTCTGAAACACAAGATGTAAACTCAGTGTTGTGATCCTTCCAATCTTTATTGCCAAAAACTAGTTTATTTCTTAAAATACAGTATAAATACATAGACATATTTAGAGAAAATATGTTTGTATGCATATGTGTGTATATAGGTGTATAGCCTGTGATTACCAGTTATCTGGTAGTCATGTCTGTTCCTACTGATGAATAACACGCAGATGGACCCCAAAAGTCATATAAGTTTTGGGAACACGTTTGTCAACTTATTGCAGAAATGTTTCTACAGTGTTAATAGGCAATATACTGTTGCCAAATGCATTGTGTGATTTTTCAGAAATGATAAATTTGTTTCACATATTAGCAAGTTAATAGGAATACTTGATGGCCTCACCCTTGGTCCTATAATGTGTTTTGAGATGGTATTTTTTATACAAAGTGCTTCTTTGTATTGATCAAATTAATGAAAACAAGAATAAATGAAACAAAGTGCCTTGGTACTTTAAGAGAGATACAGACAAAAATGTACAAGCAATGCATAAATTTCCCCTGCAGAATGTGTGCAGCTATAAATGCCATAAAATAAACTCCGCTAGCCTTTGAGGGAAGAGAAGTATTTCAGCTAATAGTCTTTGAACCTTTGCAAATTATCTGAATCATAGAATCATAGAACAGTTTGTGTTGGAAGGGACATTTAAAGGCCATCTAGTCCAGCCTCCTGCAATGAGCAGGGACATCTGCAACTAAATAAGTTTTCACAGAGCCCCATCCAACCTGAACTTGAGTGTTGGCAGGGATGGGGCGTCTACCGCATCTCTGGGCAACCTGTACCAGTGTTTCACCACACTCACTGTGAAATTTTTTTTCCTTTATATCTAGTCTAAATCCACCCTCATTTAGTTTAAAACCATTACCCCTTGTCCTGTAGCAACAGACCCTACTAAAAGGTTTGTCCCCATCTTTCTTACAAGCCCTCTTTAAGTAGCGGAAGGCTGCTATAAGGTCTCCCTGGAGCCTTCTCTTCTCTAGGCTGAACAACCCCAACTCTCTCAGCCTGTCCTCATAGGAGAGGTGTTCCAGCCTTCTGATCATTGTTGTGGCTCTCATGTAGGCCCGCTCCAACAGGTCCATGTCCTTCCTGTGCTGAGGGCTCCAGAGCTGGACGTAGGACTCCAGGTGGGGTGTAGCCAGAGCCAAGTAGAGGGGCAGAATCCCCTCCCTTGACCTGCTGGCCATGCCTTTTTGGGTGCAGCCCAGGAGACGGTTGGCCGCCTGAGCTACGAGCACACATTGCTGGCTCATGTCCAGCTTTTCATCCACCAGTACCCCCACGTCCTTCTCGGCAGGGCTGCTCTCAATCCCTTCATCCCCCAGCCTGTACTGATCCTGGGGGTTGCCCCAACCCATGTGCAGGACACTGCACTTGCCCTTGTTGAACCTCATGAGGTTCAGTTGGGCCCATTCCTCAAGCTTGTCCAGGTTCCTCCGGATGGCATCCCATCCCTCAAGCATGTAAACCACACCACTCAGGTTGGTGTCATCTGCAAACTTGCTGAGGGTGCACTCGATCCCACTGTCTATGTCACTGATGAAGGTATTAAACATTGAGCCATTGACCACTATACTCTGGATGTGACCATCCAACCAATTCCTCATCCACCCAGGAGTCCACCCATCAAATCCATATCTCTATGAATTTATCCATACCCCTATAAAGATATGGATTTGAAAAATAATTTTCTTAACACTATTAAGGTTTGAATTTTAAATTGCAGTGTCTCAAGATAGTCCTGACAGAAGAGACTGTTGGTAAATATTGGTATTTAGTCTATCTAAATAGTCTATCTAAAATGGATAGACTATTGGTAAATAGTAATTTCAAGTATAAGCTACAGTTTTGAATTACCATAAGAAAGAATACATAATAGTCAAATGGCTTTTAAAATATTTGAATATTTATATCTTAATATATTTGAATATTTGAATTTTTATTATAAATTTGAATATGTTTAATACATGTTTACAGAAATTTTTAAAACCCAGGATTTTTGTGTTGATTTTTTTTTCTTCTTTTCTTTTGAAGTACTTGCCTTAGCTTTTTTTCCCCAAAGTGTATACTTTTGTGGTATATTGGTTTAAAGACAATTCTATTTTTGTAGCAGTGATCAAGCTGCAAAGAAAAAATATTGCTAATATTTTTTATGACAGAAGTCAATACACTATGATCAAGTTATTTCTTCTCTGGTTATCAGTATTATGATTTTTCTTTTTTTCAATCTTGAGAAACAGCATTACAGGTGATGTAATAAGTAACTTTTTTGCACCATTTGTGACTCATAAGCATGCATTTTTTTTTCTTCATTTACTGAAGAGCACTATATATGTCTTCCTAACAGGAAAAACTTCTGCTTTAACTAAAATGACATCATGCTGCCTCCTACAGGAAAATTCTGAAGCCTTCTCAAAAATACGACACAGTGGTAAGTATTAAAACTATGTTCAGAACAATGCTGTTTTCTGTAAAAATACATAAAAGACATGAGAAAGTCTATGTTGTTGGTGTTCTTAAATGTTCTTAAATTTGTTTGAAATATATCTTTGCAATATATACAAACAGTTCAAATGCTTGTTTGCCATGTGTTAATACAATGAGACATGTAATACAATCTATTGTTTAATTTAAGACATGGGATTAAACCTGGCAATTGTGACACAGCTACTCAGTAAGGTTTGGGGTTTCCAGGCCACACGGTAGCAGAGCTGATAGTCTTCAATTTGCAAAACAAGGTTGGGTTCCAAAGTTCTTATGAGGCCATATAAATAGAGGGGTTTGGTTGCTGTTTCGTATCATTACATTAAAGGTCTATCTTTTCCTCTCATTTTATTAGCAAAATATGAGTTAATATACTTTAATGTATAGTGTACACACAGACACACACATAGATAGATGTATGTATATGTATACATATGCACATATATAAAAGCATTCTTATGATGTCAATATGAAATATCTGACAAGGGTTTAGTTTAGAACTATATGCATAGAATATATCTTATTTACAAAACATGTTACATTAATCTAATTACCATTCTTACATACTGTGCCTGACACATTGATCGATGAGAAGGGAAAGTCATGTACAAATGACCAGAAAAGTTTCTCTGATGCATAGTTCTTCCTCCTCACTTTATATGACCTATGAACTTTGAAGTAGATGTGACATTTTCTGTAATCATTATGCTAGCTGCAGTTCAATGACATTTCAATTTAGTGTTATCATTGGACCTAAATTCAAGGAGAAGGAATAGTAATATAACTGATATGATAATAAAGTTGTGAATAAGCAATAATTTAAAGTATGACAGGTTAGTTATGAGGTCTGAGAGTACCATTATGTGAAGTGTAAAAATCAGACAAAGAAAATAAGAGCTTTGAAAACTCCTGTGATTTTTGCATCACTGAGCCATGTTTATTCTAATTTGTAGCAATTTAAATGTAATTGAATAAAAAACACTTTATGAACAGGAGCCTGGTAAATAGTTTAACATCCATGCTGATCATGAACATAGCTGAAGTCGTACTGGTTACTACAGCGAATAGTACACATATGCACGAATACTATACATAGGATTCAATTACTCTCCTCAGAGAACTCATGACATTTTTTCAAGAAAAAGGCAAGTAACTGATATAAAGAATACAAGGCTGATATAAAGAATACAAAGTTGAAGTCAAAGTTGAAATAATAATTTAATTTCTTTAGAACTAATAATTTGTGGTAGATTTACATTGTCTTGCACTAGAATTAGCCACAGCCTTGTTCCAAGAAGGGAGGGAAAGTCTCATCTCAAGATCTATCACAGTACACTAAAATAAACCACAGAAGCTGGGGAGAGGGGAAACTGAGGGATGGTGTGATTTTAGTTTGCACTGTTTTCTCAGAATTTTATTTGTTCTTCATAATGCATAGAGGGAAAATCAGGCAAAAAGAGAAGAAAGGGAAGCAAATAACACTAGAACAGGAAAGTGAGATAGAACCTATTGATGTCTGGCTTTTAATTCCCACTGCAAGTTAGTGGACATCAGAAGCCAACTGTCTCTTTTGAAAATTTCGTTGCTCATGTGAAGTGATAATTGGACTATACATAAAAAAACCCAGAAGAACAGAAAATTAAGTTGTAAATCTGCGTCAAATTTATTTCAGCTACTCTGCTTGCTAATTTCCTGAAGTATATGCAGCCACAAACATATATGTTCAACTGCCAACCCCAAGGTACCCAAAAAATATGCAACAGAAATACGGCAATAAATGTTTGTTATATTGTCTGGAAAAAGGTTATATTCTTCTGAGAAGTTATTCAAGAGACAAACTGGAATGGATCTGAAGGTTTTCAGGAAAATGTGCAACCCAAGTGAAATTAACTTTGAAGATGTATTTGCAGTGGAAAATAGGGATCCATTTGAATGAACAGAAGAACTCTGAAAGTGGTGTGTATAATGATCAGTGCTGGTTCAAAAATAAAACTAGGTATGGTAGCTAGGGCAGATTGTGATTGTGACTTTTGCTATATTTTACTCCTATGTTTCAGAGAAATACAGAAAGAAATTCCACCTTGATCACTTTTACTTTTTTGCTTGTTTCTATTGTCATCCAGAACTCCAGCTAAAATTCTTTAACATAAACCAATGATAGGGCCCAAAGAGTTGTGGTGAATGGAGTTAAATCCATTTGGCAGCTGGTCACAAGTTCCCCAGGCTCAGTATTAGGGACACTTCTGTTGAATATCTTCATCAATGATCTGCATGAGGGGATCGAGTGCTCCCTCAATAAGTTTGCAGATGACACCAAGTTGGGTGGGAGTGTTGATCTGCTGGAGGGTAGGAGGGCTCTGCAGGGGGATCTGGACAGGCTGGATCGATGGGCCGAGGCCAACTGCATGAGGTTTAATAAGGCCAAGTGCCGGGTCCTGCACTTGGGTCACAACAACCCCATGCAACGCTACGGCTTGGGGAGGAGTGGCTGGAGAGCTGCCCGGCAGAAAAGGACCTGGGGGTGCTGGTTGACAGCCAGCTGAACATGAGCCAGCAGTGTGCCCAGGTGGCCAAGAAGGCCAACAGCATCCTGGCCTGTATCAGCAATAGTGTGGCCAGCAGGAGTAGGGAAGTGATTGTGCCCCTGTACTCGGCACTGGTGAGGCCGCACCTTGAATCCTGTGTTCAGTTTTGGGCCCCTCACTACAAGAAGGACATAGAGGTGCTGGAGTGTGTCCGGAGAAGGGCAACGAAGCTGGTGAGGGGTCTGGAGCACCAGTGTTATGAGGAGCAGTTGAGGGAGCTGGGATTGTTCAGTCTGGAGAAGAAGGAGGCTGAGGGGAGACCTTATCACTCTCTACAGCTACCTGAAAAGGGTTTGTGGAGATGTGAGTGTTGGTGTCTTCTCCCAAGTAACTAGCAATAGGACAAGAGGAAATGGTGTCAAGTTGTGCCAGGGGAAGTTTAGATTAGATGCTGGGTAATATTTCTTCACTGAAAGGGTTATCAAGTGTTGTAACAGGCTGCCCAGGGAAGTAGTTAAGTCATCATCCCTGGAGATATTTAAAATATGTGTAGACATGGTACTGTCGTGGTTTAGCCCCAGCCGGCAACTAAGCACCACGCAGCCGCTCGCTCACTCTCCCTCCCACAGTGAGACGGGGGAGAGAATTAGGAAAAACCTCGTGGGTTGAGATAAACACGGTTTAATAGGACAGAAAGAAAGAAGGGAACAATAATGATAA
This sequence comes from Phaethon aethereus, assembly GCF_964289735.1. Lineage (NCBI taxonomy): Eukaryota > Metazoa > Chordata > Aves > Phaethontiformes > Phaethontidae > Phaethon > Phaethon aethereus. The sequence continues at coordinate 141,636,883 of NC_138575.1, forward strand.
TACCAACAAAGGAATGTATAAGAACAAGTGATGCCCAGTACAGAAATTGCTCACCACCCCGTGATCGACAGCCCGTCCCCGAGCAGCGATTTCCGCCCCCCCGGCCAACTCCAGTTTATGTACTGGGCATGACGTCGTATGGTAGGGAATATCTCTTTGGCCAGTCTGGGTCAGCTGTCCCGGCTGTGTCCCCTCCCAGCTCCCCGTGCACCCCAAGCCTGCTCGCTGGCAGGCCAGCACAAGAAGCTGGACTGTCCTTGACGGCTCAGCAACAACCCAAAACATCAGCACATTATCAACAGTTCCTCATCCCAAATCCAAACTAGCTTCTGTGAGGAAAACCAGCTCTATCCTGGCTGAAACCAGGACAGTATCCACCCCTTATTCCATACCATTTACGTCATGCCCAGGTCCTATACTTTTCAATACATTCCAATTATTCATTATTACTCTTCCTGTCCTTTAATATATACACACAGATATCACTCTCTTAGTCCATGGGCCATCACTTAAAATGTCTATGGAGTTCAGTCAGTCCATGACTCTGGGCTTCATCCATCATAGCAGTCTCTCAGGGCAGGGGAGATGGTATGTGGTGTTGGATTGTCATCTGGCACGGTCCATGTCCATGATCTCCAGGTCGAAGATGTCGATCTCGAGGGATTTGTTGGGCGCAAGCTGCTGAAGCCAGTTCTGGTTTCATCACTGCTGCACGTTGCTTGGTTTCAGTGAAGCTCATTCTTCATCAGTCTGGGTGATTCTTACTATAATACCATTGATACGGTAGATAGCAGCCATAGTAGTAATGTCATTCTGAACAATTAACATAATACAATTCAAATCATTGACTGTTTTCACCCAAAATCAAGTCTCCTTGAGGTACACATCGGACTTCCCCATCCTTCCGCATTACCCACCAAGTGCACCCAGGTCCCTGGGCAAAGGCAATCCCACAAATGGGTTTGCCTTTTCCTAATGCAGGAGTAACCCAGACTGTCTTCCCCAGCATGTTTCTCACATGCACCACAGGGACTTTATCCCCTTCTACAGTACGTAGAAGTTTTGATTGGGCAGGGCCGGCTCTATTAGTAGATCCCCTAGTGTTGACTAACCAGGTGGCTTTGGCTAAATGTTTATCCCAATTTTTGAATGTCCCATCACCCATTGCTCTCAGTGTAGTCTTTAACAGTCCGTTGTATCGTTCAATTTTTCCGGAAGCTGGTGCATGATAGGGGATGTGATACACCCACTCAATGCCGTGCTCTTTGGCCCAGGTGTCTATGAGTTTGTTTCGGAAATGAGTCCCATTGTCTGACTCAATTCTTTCGGGGGTGCCATGTCGCCATAAGACTTGCTTTTCAAGGCCCAGGATAGTGTTCCGGGCGGTGGCCTGGGGCACAGGGTATGTTTCCAGCCATCCGGTGGTTGCTTCCACCATGGTAAGCACATAGCGCTTGCCTTGGCGAGTTTGTGGAAGTGTGATATAGTCAATCTGCCAGGCCTCCCCATATTTATATTTCAACCATCGTCCTTCATACCAGAGAGGCTTTAACCGCTTGGCTTGTTTGATCGCAGCACACGTTTCACATTCATGGATAACCTGTGCAATAGCATCCATGGTCAGGTCCACCCCTCGATCCCGAGCCCATCTATATGTTGCATCTCTTCCCTGATGGCCTGAGGTGTCATGGGCCCACCGAGCTATAAATAATTCACCCTTATGTTGCCAGTCCAGATCCACCTGAGCCACTTCAATCTTAGCAGCCTGATCCACCTGATGGTTGTTTTGATGTTCTTCGGTGGCCCGACTCTTGGGTACGTGAGCATCTACGTGACGTACTTTTATGACGAGATTCTCTAGTCGGGCAGCAATATCTTGCCACAATTCAGCAGCCCAGATGGGCTTGCCTCTGCGTTGCCAGTTGCTCTGCTTCCATTGCTGCAGCCACCCCCATAGAGCATTTGCTACCATCCATGAGTCAGTATAAAGATAGAGTACTGGCCATTTTTCTCGTTCAGCAATATCTAAAGCCAGCTGGATGGCTTTCACCTCAGCAAACTGACTTGATTCACCTTGTCCTTCAGCCACTTCTGCAACTCGTCGTATAGGGCTCCATACAGCAGCTTTCCACCTTCGATGTTTGCCTACAATACGACAGGACCCATCAGTAAACAGGGCATATTGCCTTTCGTTCTCTGGCAGTTCATTATATGGTGGAGCCTCTTCAGCACGCGCCACCTCCTCTTCCGGTGATATTCCAAAATCTTTGCCTTCTGGCCAGTCCATGATCACTTCCAAGATTCCCGGGCGATTAAGATTTCCTATTCGAGCCCGCTGTGTAATAAGCGCGACCCACTTACTCCACGTAGCATCAGTCGCATGATGCGTAGAGGGGACCCTCCCTTTGAACATCCAGCCCAGCACCGGCAGTCGGGGTGCCAGGAGGAGCTGTGCTTCAGTACCAACCACTTCTGAGGCAGCTCGAACTCCTTCATATGCCGCCAATATCTCCTTTTCTGTTGGAGTATAGCGGGACTCAGATCCCCTATATCCTCGACTCCAAAACCCTAGAGGTCGACCTCGAGTCTCTCCTGGTGCCTTCTGCCAGAGACTCCAGGTAGGGCCATTCTCCCCGGCTGCCGTGTAGAGCACATTTTTAACATCTTGTCCTGCCCGTACTGGCCCGAGGGCTACGGCATGAACTATCTCCTGTTTGATTTGTTCGAAGGCTTGTCGTTGCTCAGGGCCCCATTTAAAATCGTTCTTCTTCCGGGTCACTTGATAAAGAGGGCTTGCAATCAGACTGTAATTTGGAATATGCATTCTCCAGAAACCCACAACACCCAGAAATGCTTGTGTTTCTTTTTTGCTAGTTGGTGGAGACATAGCTGTTATTTTGTTGATCACATCCGTTGGGATCTGTCGACGTCCATCTTGCCATTTTATTCCTAAAAACTGGATCTCTTGTGCAGGTCCCTTGACTTTACTTTGCTTTATAGCAAAACCAGCTTTCAGAAGGACTTGAATTATTTTCTTCCCTTTCTCGAAAACTTCTTCTGCTGTGTTGCCCCATACGATGATGTCATCAATGTATTGCAGATGCTCTGGAGCTTCACCCTGTTCCAGTGCAGTTTGTATCAGCCCATGGCAAATGGTAGGGCTGTGTTTCCACCCCTGGGGAAGTCGATTCCAGGTGTATTGGACACCTCTCCAAGTGAAAGCAAACTGTGGCCTGCACTCTGCCGCCAAAGGGATCGAGAAAAACGCGTTAGCAATATCAATGGTGGCGTACCACTTGGCTGCCTTTGACTCCAGTTCATATTGAAGTTCTAGCATGTCCGGCACAGCAGCGCTCAGTGGCGGCGTGACTTCATTCAGGCCACGATAGTCTACTGTCAGTCTCCACTCTCCATTAGACTTTCGCACTGGCCATATGGGGCTGTTGAAGGGTGAGTGAGTCTTGCTGATCACTCCTTGGCTCTCCAGCCGACGAATCAGCTCATGGATGGGGATCAGGGAGTCTCTGTTGGTGCGATATTGCCGCCGGTGCACTGTTGTGGTAGCGATCGGCACCTGTTGTTCTTTGACCCTGAGCAACCCCACCACAGAAGGGTCCTCTGAGAGACCAGGCAAGGTGGACAGCTGTTTAATTTCTTCCGTCTCCAAGGCAGCTATACCAAAAGCCCACCGGTACCCTTTTGGGTCCTTGAAATACCCTCTCCTGAGGTAGTCTATGCCCAGGATGCACGGAGCCTCCGGGCCAGTCACAATGGGGTGCTTCTGCCACTCATTCCCAGTTAGGCTCACTTCAGCCTCCAGTACAGTCAGCTGTTGGGATCCCCCTGTCACTCCAGAAATACAGATGGGTTCTGCCCCTATATGGCTTGATGGCATCAGGGTACATTGTGCACCGGTGTCCACTAAAGCCTTATATTCCTGTGGGTCTGATGTGCCAGGCCATCTAATCCATACAGTCCAATAAACTCGGTTGTCCCTCTCCTCCGCCTGGCTGGAGGCAGGGCCCCTCTAATCCTGCTCATAGTACTCGTTACTCACTTCTTGTAAATAGGAATCAGAAGTCCCTTCAAGAGGATCAGAGGTGAGATCAGCTCTTCTATTCTTTCTGGGAAGCTGCCCACTGGAAAGTGGAGCGACGATTTTCCTCGAGGAACCTGAACCCCCTTTTGTAATTGTTTTTCCTTGCAGCTCGCGTACTCGTGCCTCTAGGGTCGAGGTAGGTTTTCCATCCCACCTCCTCATGTCCTCTCCGTAGTCACGCAATTGAAACCACAGGGTGGCTCATGGTGTATATCCTCTATATCTTCTCTCTTGAACAGAAGAGCGCTTACTCCTAATGGCTGAGACACTGGTCCGTATGGGTGGAGGGTAGGGCATATCCTCTTTGAATTGCCGGAACTCTCGGGACAGTTTCTCTATAGCAGAGACACAGGCCCGTAGGGAGGAAGAGAGACTTTCTTCGTATTGCCGGAGTTGCCCAGCCAATTCATCCACCGTTGGTCTCTCTCCGTCCTTCCAGGCCATTACTGCTAATGAGTTGGCATATGATGATGGTGCACTCCGTACAAACTTCCGCCACATAGGTTGCGTGCAATTGACTTCATCTGGATCTTTGGATGATTGTCCATTGTCCAAGTCACCATAAATCACTTCCAGCACCGCTAGCTCCCTCAGGTACTGGATACCTTTCTCCATGGTGGTCCACTTGCCTGGGTGACATAGAACATCTTCCTTGAAGGGATACCTTTCCTTCACACCCGACAGGAGTCGTCTCCAGAGGCTGAGGACTTGTGCACCTTTTCCAATTGCTTTGTCAATGCCCCCTTCCCTAGAAAGGGATCCCAGCTGCTTGGCTTCCCTACCCTCTAATTCCAGGCTACTGGCCCCATTATCCCAGCATCGGAGCAGCCAGGTGACAATGTGCTCACCTGGACGACGGCTGAAATCCTTTCGCATATCTCGCAATTCACTCAGGGATAGAGATCGGGTAGTTACCGTCTCTTTTATAAGTTCTTCCTCTTCCTCCTCTTCAAGCGATGACTCGCTCTCTTCCCTCTTCCGTGCTTGTGATGGCCCTGCTTCAGAGCACTCTGCCTCCTCACTCTCTTCCTCTGGCTCCTTCTTAGCAGGATCTTCCTCCTCCCTTACTAAACGAGCTGACTTCCGCTTCCAAGATTTCTTCTTTTGTACAGGGGCAACTGATACCGGGATGGGCTGGTCCTCTGGTTCAGCTGCAACAGTCTGAGTAGCTACAGTGCCCGCCGTGGGGGTTGGAGTAGTGGCAGTGCCCGCCGTGGGGGTTGGAGTAGTCACAGTGCCTGCCACATTGCCATCAGACCCAGAGAGCCTCTCTCCCCTTTGCATAGTGTTAAATAGGGTTCGGTAGGCATGGGCCAGGCCCCAGCACATGGCAATGATTTGTGTCTCCTTGGAGCTGCCAGGCTGACAGCATACTTCTTCCAGATATTCTGCTAGTTTATCAGGATTCTGCACTTGTTCGGGAGTGAAGCTCCAAAACACCGGAGGTGCCCACCGCCCCAGGCATTTGCCCATGCTGTTCCACACACCCTGCCATTCATAACTATCCGGCCTTGGGGCAGATCTCCGAGTGATATTCTTAAATTGCTTGCTAACCTTAGACAAAACCGAAACAATGTTCCCCAGAAGTAGCAATAGAGGTATTTTAACTACCCAAGGGTGTTCAAAATACTGAAAAATTATTGTGATGAAGGAGGAAATGTTATGATAGAGGGTATCAAAGGTACCATTCTGCATTTCCTCCATAAAAAACCTTTCAGAGGCAGAAGTATAATTGCTAATCGTCTCCACAAGACTGTAGCCAAAATACAGTAACGGCTTTAGTACAGAGCTCAGATGATACCACGTTAAGCTCAAGGTCAGTGCTCTAAAAACAAAATTCACAGGCGAGACATTACTAATCATTGCAGAGTACAGCAGCCCGCAGAAACCAACACCGATCCTTAACATGTACAGCAAAGACGAGAGCATGATGCAAATCAAACTGATATTGTGACCTGCAACCGTTATTATCTCAAGCCTCGAGCCCCACGTTGGGCGCCAAAAAGGACTGTCGTGGTTTAGCCCCAGCCGGCAACTAAGCACCACGCAGCCGCTCGCTCACTCTCCCTCCCACAGTGAGACGGGGGAGAGAATTAGGAAAAACCTCGTGGGTTGAGATAAACACGGTTTAATAGGACAGAAAGAAAGAAGGGAACAATAATGATAATACCAACAAAGGAATGTATAAGAACAAGTGATGCCCAATACAGCAATTGCTCACCACCCCGTGATCGACAGCCCGTCCCCGAGCAGCGATTTCCGCCCCCCCGGCCAACTCCAGTTTATGTACTGGGCATGACGTCGTATGGTAGGGAATATCTCTTTGGCCAGTCTGAGTCAGCTGTCACGGCTGTGTCCCCTCCCAGCTCCCCGTGCACCCCCAGCCTGCTTGCTGGCAGGCCAGCACAAGAAGCTGGACTGTCCTTGACGGCTCAGCAACAACCCAAAACATCAGCACATTATCAACAGTTCCTCATCCCAAATCCAAACTAGCTTCTGTGAGGAAAACCAGCTCTATCCTGGCTGAAACCAGGACAGGTACTTAGGAACATAGTTCAATGGTGTAGTTGACAGTGTTAGGTTTATGTTTGGACTAGATGATCTTAAAGACCTTTTCCAAACTAAATGATTCTATGATTCTAAGAGAAAATTTGCATTTAAAATATGCAAAAAGTGCTTGCTGGCAGTGCAAGCACTTTATTACTATACTTTATTACTATACTTTATTACTATTTTATAGTAATAAAACTGAAAACAAACAAATGGCCCGTGCTTTGTCCTCAGATTTTGATCTTACGTCCCAGGTGTAAGCTAGTTTAAATGGTAGGATTTTGTTCTAAAATACTGACCTAACAGCTGAGTGTGCAGATGGAGCCCTGTGGTAGTCTGTGGGGTGCTGTGTAGTTTCTTTGATGTAGCCACATACTGTCAGATTCTTGATCATGTTCTCAGACTCTGATCAAGACTTATGTCTTGTATCATTTATGATAACAAATGTGAAGGAATAATAAAGCCTTCATATTAGAAGACAGGAATAAATCATTCCAGCTTTAGTCCTGGGAGTTTTAGGAAATGGATGAGCTCTTAATTCTCTGAGAAAAATCAGAGCACAATGCAACTCTCATTCTTGGAGCTGTCAGCTCTCCTCAGCCTACTTTTCAGCTCTCGGGATTCAGTGTTGTTGATCAGAATCTTTGCTTTGCCTCCTCTTGTCAGGGTTTATGTCTGTAAATGGAAACGTGTTCAGCTGAGCAGTCCAACCTCTGGTTAAGTGGTGTCTTCAGCTCTTATTTCTAGTTTTATTTTCAGGTTCTCACTGTATTTTACAGTTTTGGAAGAAAAATATTCCCCACAATTTTTCTCTCTTGGTGAAATACTAGCATAATTTTAGCATGGAAATCCATCTATTAAGTAGGCTGCTAAGATCTGTACTATGATATAGAGGCTGTGCTGTCATTGTCTATAGTGTACACTCTTCCCACCAATTCTCTGAATTTTGAAACAGAAAGAAGGAAAGAACTCAAATTTAAGTTGTTCCTTTTATAAAGATAACAGGTGTGTTTTCCATAGTGAAACGTAATTGATAAACAGGAGCAACTAATGAAGTTAGCAGCTGAACATTCCAGGTCATGTTAATTAATTGAGGATACTCAACATTTCAGTAGGTTTCCAAATCATAAAGTGCATATTCTTCAAGAAATTCAGGTAGTGTAAATTGAGTTGATCACCTACTGTCTGGGAATTTAACCAGGATTTAACCAAAGTCTGTCTAGATGTGGTTGCAGGGTGTTCCACATCTTTGCATCTTTAAAGTTGTGTCCAGGGAGAGTATTCTGAAACCCTACATCCCATGTAATTAACTGTGACTCAGTTGATCTAGAAAAAAATGAAGTTGCATCAGCTGCTTCGCTCTGAAATGTTACTGGTAGATCTAACCTTAGTAAATTCATTACATCACTGACATTGTGGTGTGCTTGTGATTAAAGGTAGAGACACACAGTATTAGACCTTCTGTGAATACTAGAATCAAAACATTCAGATTCTTTAATGAATATAAAAGATTCCTTACCTCCATTTGAATTTAAAGTGATGTATCCATTAATTTTTTTATTGCCATATATATCAGTATGACTGACCTAAAGTACTTACATGTAGGTAAACTCTAGTAATCTCTACCAATAAGTGGAATTCTGAAGAACCCAAGTGAGAAGTGGAAATATGAAGCATTCCTGAATACAAATTTGAAATAACAGACACCGAAAATTCCCAGGTCATTAAATTTAGTTTCAGGTGGCAATGTAACTGAAGAATTTTAACAATTTTACCTAAAATCATTAGCTTTACTAAAAGTTTTTTGGAGATAGTTTAACAGTTTTTTGGTGATTGTTTTGTTAAAGTACAATTTCAGTTGTGAGGAAAATAAATGTATGATTAGTGATTGCCTTAAATTTTTAAAAAGCATAAACTATTCTTCTATAAGCAACAATTCCATAAATACAATTGATTTTGCAGAAAATTAATTTGAACATTACATGGTGTAAAGCATTGTACAACAATAACAAAAAACTGTTAAAGTTGTGTAATTTCAACATTATGCAAACTAGATGGCTAGAGGGAGTTCACTGAGTCATAACATAGTGAGTAAGCAAGTGAAACCAAACTAGAAAATAATCACACTGTGTTTTGCATAGGCAGCTCATATGATTGATTAGAGGTGTTTTTAAAAGTTGAGTCATGTTCAACTCAAAGAACTAGAGTGCAAATTTTACTACTATCTGCCATGGTTGAACTTGAAAATATTTTATCACTGTGACTCATATAATTTAAATCTACTGTACTGAACGACAAGTAGCAGTGTTATATCAGTTTCTACAGGGAAGTTTTAACTCTCAAAAATAATAAAAAATAAAAGGTTCCAGAAACCTCAGTGTTGCTTTTTCCAAGAACAACAGTAAATCTTTTAAACATAAGATTCTGATGTAAATTAATTACATGTAAGCAGTTGTCCCCATCATATCAAAGTTCAAAACACACTGCATCTTCATTATTAACCGCAAGACTGTGATATATTATCTTTTTTTTGAACAAGTCAGTAGTATGGCAAGGGAAGACCATCTGTATCTTTTACTCAATGCCCCTTTACCTTCCTGTTAGTCATTCTGCAGCTACCTTCCTCAGTATTTATATAAAAGGAATAGCTCTGTGTAACAGCAAAATCTTGTGTCCTCCTGGAGTCCCTATGACTTAATTTGAGCTCTGCACACTGAAGTTTAAGTTGCTTTTAGAAACAACTGGCAGAAGATGATCTCTAGGATCAACTCTAGTTTCTAGAACAAGAGACACCTATATTATGTAATCCTTTTTATACAGGTTATACTGTCAGTTATGAAACCAAGGGCCACATTGGTTACTGGTGGAAACCAGTAATGAGTGGTGTCCCTCAAGGGTCCTTACTGGGAAAATACTATTAAATATCTTCATAAATGGTATAGATAGTGGGAATGAGTACACCCTCAGCAAGTCTGTGGATGACACCAAGATGAGTGCTATAATTGATATCCAGAGAGGGACCTTGACAGGCTTGAGGAATGGGTCTATGAGAACCTTATGAAGTTCAATAAGGTGAAGTGCAAGGTCCTGCATCCGGGTCCTGACAATCCCCAATATCAGTGCAGGCTGGGTGATGAATGGATTGAGAGCGGCTTTGCATAGAAGGATTTGGGAATACTGGTGGACAAAAAATTTATTATGAGCCAGCAGTGTACACTCACAGCCCAGAAAGCCAATCATATCCTCGACCACATAAAAAGAAGCATGGCCAGCAGGCCGAGGGAGGTGATTCTGCCTTTTTGCTCTTGTGCGACCCCATCTGGAGTCCTGTGTCCAACTCTGTGGTCCCCAGCACAAGAAGGACATGGACCTGCTCAAGCGGGTCCAGATGAGGGCCACAAAGTGATCAGGGGGCTGGAATGTCTCCCCTGTAAAGAAAGGCAGAGAGAGTTGGGTTTATTCAGGCTAGAGAAGAGAAGGTTCTGGGGAGACCTTACTGCAGCCTTTCAATATATCTGCATTTTTAAGAAATTATAAAGCTGAAACCCTTTGAATAATGCTTTCATTGTGGCTATTTTCAGCTAATTTCATGGATGTGTGTGCTAGCCATGGTGTGAGGTTGTTCAAACAGCACATCAGGAGAATTAAGGTTTTAGGTTCTTTGAGAGAGATTTAGGTTCTTAAAAATATGCTTCTAGTACAATTTTAGGACTAAAACTTCCAGCACCACTCCAGAGGGCCTGGATATCTCATAAGTCCTCTGTCATATCTGCTAGCTCTATGTGGAAGAGTTGCATACTCAAACTCATGCGCATGTTCTGGATATGTTTCTAGATTACATTAACTAAAATGCCTAGATCCCTATTGATTTTCTAGACACCCAGCTCACAGGTAGACTACTTCATCTGGCAAAAGCATAGGTGTCTACTATCTAGAACTGAAAGTTGCCCCTACTTTTTGTTCTGAGAACAAACATGTGAGATGCTTGGCATGTGGGCAGGTACAGAAGCGTATTTTTGAGTGTCCAGGGAAAAAAATGGTTTCAGTGAGCTTTTCAGGGGCCTAGAATATTTACTTGGATTTTGAGTGTTACATCTGAACGTTTACCTGGAAATTACTGTGGCCCTGGACCTCAGAGAGCATTAGAAAGCAAAAGGGAGGGTCTCTGTGAGTTTATGCACTTCTGAGGTTAACCAGTAAGTCACATGCAGACTATTTGGATACCAAATACAAATCTTGTGTTCCGATACCCAGGATTTTTTGGATTTAACCGCAACTCTCTGGAAGTGCATCTCATGGGAAGCAGAGGTTTGAAGAGGTCTTCAGAGGTCGTCTTAATCTCCTGAGTGAGATGAATACCGACAAAATGAGACACAGTTGTTCTGTATTGATAGGAAGGAATTTGGTGGGAATGCTGGTGTTGCAGAGAAGTCTGGAGGAGAGCAAAATAGTCTGGATTTTGTTTTTGAGAAACTGACTGTGTACTTCATTTGATTAAGTATCTTTAAAAATCCTACTATTGCATAGCTTGGGGAAACAATGTAGCATAGTTCTTTAATGATGAAAAATACTGAATTATTTCTATTCTATGCCAAATGCAAGTAATCCACCACAATTATGCTAATCACTGCCCTGAAAACAAATTGATACAGCTGTTGAGTGACTAGGGGAGATGATGGCATATTTCTTTATTTTTCAAAAGAAAAAAATGGAATGCTTTGCCAGCAGGAAGCAAACTGCTTATAGAAATGTCTTACAACTGAAAACTACTATTTGATTCTGAAGGTAAATGTGTTTGTTTGTGTATGTGAATATAAAATACATTTAGCTTTAATTGCAAGCTGACTTAGACCCAGTTATCTGGTATTGTACATTTGTTTTGATTTTCTAGTGATATTGTGTACAAAATACATATATACAGTATTTTTCTATTAAAATAGAAATAATATGGAAGAAAAAAGTATCTAAAATACTCTTTCTACACGGTTCATTATCAAAAAAATACATTTTGTTTCCTATATACTGCTTTGCATTCCATTGTTCTTTCACAAGGAAAAAGCCAAAGAAAGGGAACAGAACACAAATATGGTAATATTGTTATCCACTACTTGAAAAAAAGTTCAGAATTATTTGTGTGTAAGTAAAACTACTTAGATGAAGAAAAATTTAGATTCTGTCTGTCTTCAGGCACTATAGTCTCTACTTCTCCTGAACAGGTGTGAACTAATACTATTCTCTTTTTCACCTCGTTGCATCTGCATTGATAGTTATGGAGATTTGCCCATCTGTGCTCATAGCATGAACATGGATTTAAAGCTTACACAACTACTCACAGAAAGTTAGCAAAACCAGCTTAAATTTTTATGTTTTAATATGACTTTAGCAAACAACTGACAAAATGTGATGCTTATTTATAAACTTAAAAATTGGCAATTTTTGTTGGTGTAAGAAATTAATAATCTGCACCCAAATACCTATTAAAATTGTGTTTTGGCTCTCCATGGTGGAAACAAAGCTCTTTTATCTAGAACTAAATCATGCATTTAATTCTAATGTATTTTACAGTCAGTGGAGTTAATTGCACTGAAAAATTTTGTCGTTTCTATCATTTTAGGTTTGTGCTTGGTTTTAAAGGTACGTAGGTGATATTTCCTATGCTATGTCATAGCACTGTGACTACTCTTATGGTAGACGTATGCCATGAATTTGGTTCATAAAGATGAGATAGAAATCTTCGAAAATTATCTATGAATAATGACCAATCTAACTGTTATGCTGAGTTGCAGTCTACTCTTACCTAAATAATGTTACCAAAACAGGATGTTAGACTGAAAGACATGTATTTGGACTGCTTGTAGACAGCCTTTAAGATTAACATCTTTTGCATGTAAAGTTATAGTGCTAGAGTCTTTGCAAAGAGCATAACTTTGTCTTAATTATGAAATATTTCATATTTCATATGTGTTTCAATAATCTGAATTCCCTCCTTTCATTGTAGCTATTTCTAATTTAATAATACTTTTCAATATAAAATACACAAAGCTTTGGGTAAAGCTCTGAAAACTAACTCTTCTTCCATTTATCATGCATCCCTCCAAAAAAGATACATATATACATAGAATGACCTGAAAGGTAAATCCAAGAAAAGGGTGGAAAGAGCTCCCATCTATAACACATTAGCAGGCTAATGAAGCACACCTACTTTGTAATAAGCAGTATAACAGAAAATAACCATTACTATAGCTAATTTACAATTAAAGGTACCAGTTAATTTTCACTGCATAGAAAAACACTTGCACCGTATTTATAGGTTATTAATTCAAGGAATAAAAATGAGGGTTTTTTTAAGCAAAAGGTATCTCTGTGTCCAGGTTTGCTTTTCTGAAGCTGATCTGAATGCTATCCAAACTCATGTAATGGCATTCCTGGCCTTTTACACTGGGATGCTTTTTGCAAGGTGAGTGCATGCACATTGAAAAAATTCTTTGGGGAAATTAAGTTACCTGTACATATGAAATTCATGTTTTTCTGATCCAAGTACTTTGATTCTGTTGATTTTAGAGAATTAAAAAACCCAAACAAACCTCAAATTCAAGAATTTTGACAGAATTATAAATATCTGTTAGGATATTTATGAAAATTAAGAAACCTATAACTATAACAAAACTTCTAAAGAGATTTTTCTATTCTGCAATGCATGCTAATTAAAATCACATCACAGCATAAACTTATCATAACTTCAATTTAGCTATAATTCCATTTTCAAAAGATTTATTTCAAATGCTCTATTTCTGTCATTTTACTTTGAAAATGCAAGCTATCCTTGGGGAATTATAATTCTTTTATTTTTCATTTGAATGATAGTTGATTAGTTTGCTTCAATGACATTTTTTTAAAGAAGTATCTGATACTGAATTTTTGTAAGAAGATAACATGTATTCAATGAATCGATTTGAAGGCTATTGTTTGCTAGCAAAAGTGTTAATGTGAATATTGTTTCTAGTGATTATGATACACCAATGATGACTGAAAAATACTATTTATTGCATATGTCCCAATCTTTTCAATATATTTGCTTTTAAAGAAAATAATAGTTTATCTGGGTAACAGTGTTATGTACTGATTTTTTTGTGTGTGTCTGAACATCAGGAGCTACTTTTTTACTGTTTGGGTGACTCAACATCGGCACAGGTTGCTCAAAGATGTTGTGGAGTCTCCTGCCTTGGAGATACTCAAAAACTGCATAGACATGGTCCTGACCAACAATCTTTAGGTGTCCCTGCTTGAGCAGAATGGTTGGACCAGATGATCTCCAGAGATCCCTTCCAACCTCAACCAATCTATGATCCTGTGATCTTCATTTAAAGGGAATTAATTTTTCTTCACATGGATTTAAAATAACAATATGTCCCTTTCACTTTCATTACATGGCAGTATTGAAAAGTGAGAAACAAATTACACTGCAAGTTTGTGTAATGATGATCAGTCACTTGAGAAGTTAGAGGATGGATAATTAGATACTGAGAGCCTTTAGTTTTACTACAGTTCTGTTTAGGGGAAGGTGGTTGCAAGATATATGCTTTATTTGGCTAAATGAAATGGAAGTAAATATTTTAAAGGCTACTGAAATAGTTTTTATTTCAGATTTTTTTATTAAGTATGAGTTAAATACAGGTGATTGAAGGTGTGAGGCTACAATACAAAGCAACAAATGACAGAACTAGAAACTGTTTTCCATACATTGAGAAGCCATCACAGCTAAAAATAAAAGTGTAAACAGTGAGGTAATTAGCTACATAAAGGTAAAAGAAATTCAGATCTGATATTTTCAGTATAAACTGTAAATTAATTTCACAGAATCTCAGAATCACAGAATCATTAAGGTTGGAAAAGACATTTAAGATCATCAAGTCCAACTGTTAACCCAACACCACCATGCCCACTAAACCATGTCCCAAAGTGCCAAAGTCTAGACATCTTTTGAACACTTCCAGTGATGGTGACTCCACCACCTCCCTGGGCAGCCTGTTCCAGTGTTTGACCACTCTCTCAGTAAAGAATTTTTTCCTAATATCCAGTCTAAATCACCTCTGGTGCAACTTGAGGCCATTTCCTCTTGTTCTATTGCTAGTTAATTGGGACAAGAGACCAACACCCACCTCACCACAACCCCCTTTCAGGTAGTTGTAGAGAGCAATAAGATCTCCCCTCAGCCTCCTCTTCTCCAGACTAAACAACCCCAATTCTGTCAGCCACCCTTTTTAAGTCTTGTGCACTAGACCTTTCCTTAGCTTTGTTACTCTTCTCTGTACGTGTTGCAGCAACTCAATTTGAAAGTAGTATTCATTAAAGAACACATATTTGAAAAAAAAAAACTTTAATGACAGTACAGAAACTAAGTAATCTGAGTTTATTAATTTACAAAACAAGAGTTTTCAATACATGGGCTTAACAAAGAAAATGAATGTATAACAATTTCTACTATGGAAACTGGAACTGGGACAGACCAATCATAGCAATAACACTAAAAGATCATTGTCCTGGCACCTTCGTTGTCTTTTAGAGTGTGGACTTTTCAGTGCTTTTAAATATTAACATAGTAGTGCAACAGGATTGTGAGCTTGTTAACTTTGAAATATTACCACAGTATGTTATGAGTCAGCTTTTTTGAAAAAGGCTTAAAGAGTTATCAATAGTTTTGTGCTTCTTATGATTATGATATTCTGGACTGAAACATCAGACTTTTTTTTTTTTCCCCAAAGGACCTGTAGTTAAAACCAAATTCGGGTTTATTTAATGCAGAGTCATTTTGTGAAAAACTATCTCATGGAGAATTTCATTTAAATACTTAGCTGAAGAAATTTTACCTATGGTTGTTTATGGTTTAGGGTTTGAAATGTATGGGCAGACAACCAGCAAAATAGAAAAAAAAAAACAAACACAACCTAAACAAACCTAATAGTTTCTGGTAGCACAAACCTTTTTGTTCAAAGTATGAAATGTGTTATCGATATTGCCAGAATATGACAACAGCACAGATAATTGTTACAAATATGCTGAAATTGTTATAAGATTTCAATACGCCAGGAAAACAGAGCCAGAGAAATAGTGAATCAGGACTCCTGAATGGTTATCTCCCGTGCGTATGGGAAACAATATTAAATTCCAAAAAGAAAGTGCTTAGTAACTTGCCAAGTTGATAGTTATATCATCCTTTTGTGGGGCAGACTTCAAGGAGAGTAACAGCTGTCTAAACAAAAGCAAAAAACATATTTGATTTTCTTATTCTAGGAATCAGTAAAAATACTGCTGATGAAACAGATGTACACTTTCCCACCAATATAAAAATAAATTATTATATACAGCAGCAAGCAAGACCTTTAGATGATGGATCTTTCTCTCTCATACTGAAGAAGGCATTATGGAAGGAATTATTTTGAAGAATAAAAGTGTAAGTCAGGTCAGACAGGAATTAATGACATACCTCCAATATGAAATAAAATAATCTTTTCATCTGTCAAAGGGATTTAATTGTCTGCCCTGACCTCCATCTGTTCTATTAATTGACTGCATTAGTATGTGGTAGATATTTTTGGTTGGTATTGTGTTTTATTAGTGAAATTTCTTAAGATGATATAATAGAAACACACCGAAAGCTGTAACTCCTGACATGTGACAAGGTGTATTTCTTTTCAATCCTGATCTAAATCAGCTGACCGAGGGCAGGAAAAAGTAGATCAGTTTTTCCTAATTAACTTGACAGCTGCAAATTGTCTTTTATTTTTTCTTCAATAAGAGAAAAAAAAAAAAGAGAGAAAACCAGAAATCCTGTACAAAATAAATGAAATAAATTCCCTTTACAAAATAAAAATCAATTTGACATTGATTGAATTGATGGGCATATAGCTTTCTCTATACATCTTACCTGTATGTATAACGAGACAAAGGGAAGCTGGAAACAAATGACCAGGGAGAGGAAAAGATCTGTAGGAAAGAATTAGGATTTGGAGAAAAGAACAAGCTAGTGGTGTGCACTCTGTGAGAAAATTTTGAGAATTAGACAGAGGACTAAGAAGGCCATGTGCAAAAGAGGAAAAGTATGGAAGATACTTTTATAGGAGGACACATTTTCAAGCAGGGGAGAATAAGAATAAGACAGGTCTTGGAAAGATACTGAGGCATAATGTTTTGTCATGGAATCATATTGTTAAAAATTATCTATCCTCATTATGAAAACTGCTAGTGTATTTTCTTACCTTGTCCTGTTCTCTCTTTTCAACTGTGATCAGAAATTTATACCATGTATGAATCTACAGTGGAGTTAGTGTGAGTATTGCTATATGTATGTTACACAGTAAAAGAAACCTGTGAAAAATCATATGATTCATTTCTCTATTGGTTTACAATTTTGCAAGTGCCCATGTAGTTTTGCAGTCCTGTGAAGTGTGCTAAATAATATTATAGTAAGAGTGTTGCATGGTTCCTGTTAGAAAGTAATTCATAAACAGTACTAATTGCATCAAAAAAGTCATGGGAAGCACGCTTTCTGTCAAACTGAGAGACAGAAGTAAAATAACCATGCACTTCTAACATAATGCTGTTTTTCCTCAAACCTATCAGTTCTATCTTAATAAAGACTAATGTTAGGTGTAGATGGTGGAAATGGATAAACCTGTTCACTGAGATACGATTTTGCTTCAAGGAAAATACCATGCAGCAGGGTTTTCAATATAACACAGAGATGGCAATGGGGGAAAAAAAAAAATTTGGAGAATAAAAGGAATTGAATGGTAGGTGAGAAAATACCTGGTTTAGTCTAAACTCTGTATACTGAATTTCTTACAAATGGATGCTGCATCATTTTTAATCAACCATCAGCAGAACTAATGAAAGAACAGAAAAAAACTATTAGAAACTCATACCAGAATATGCTCTTCCTGATTTTAGTCATGATAATTTCGTTCAGGTATGAAACTAATAGAAAAATTACAAGTTTCTTAACTTTTATGTATCATGGTTTTAGAAATAATTCTATATGTATTGGTAAGAGGTGTGAGAAGGAAACATCTTGCTGTACTTCAGCTATAAAACAGTTATCTGTCTAATCTAGGCTGATGGCTTAGGCTCCTTAAACATAATCTTCAGGATGTTTTGATGGTGATTGGCTTCAACTAATATCTAATGTCAAATACCTGTGTTACCATAGGAAGAATTGCTGCCTGAAGTGAATGCTTCTGGTTTAGAGAGAATATCTAACTTCTTCACACAAAGTTAGTATGATGAACATGAGCTTTATGGATGTGTCCAAAGTAGAGGTGACTTTTCATTGTGCTAGTCAAAAATGGAAACTTTCAAATAATGGGAGTAGAAGGGTAAGCAGGAAGAGAAATGACAATTTCTACATTTGTTGTTGGTTTTTCTTTTCTAATCAGATGCCAATTCTATACACTACAAAGCAAATAGGATATATGATGTTAGAGTTCTGAAAAGCCTTTGATGCAAAAAAATATAAATAACTAAGTGTGAGATGGCTTTGAAGTTATGCATGTAATAGAATGTTAGGGGCTGTCATGCAAATAATTTTGAGTTTGTTTTTTTTTTTTGAACCTAAGAGAAAAACATTCACTTAGTAATTCTGAGATTTCTTCTGGAATTGTTAAAAGATCATGAAAGATGATCTGATTTTTATCATTTGGGGAGGGTGGGTTTGGATATGGAGGACCTTTTTAACTGAATAGAGAATTGCCTACTGTCATGGTTTAGCCCCAGCCAGCAATTAAGCACCACACAGCCGCTGGCAGCCCCCCCCCCTCCCTGCAGTGGGAGGGGGGAGAGAATTGGGAAAACCTCGTGGGTTGAGATAAAAACAATGTAATAGGACAGCAAGAGAGAAGGAAACAACGATAACAACAATAATAATACTGACAAAGAATGTACAAGAACAAGTGATGCCCAATACAGCGATTGCTCACCACCCCGTGATCGACAGCCCGTCCCCGAGCAGCGATTTCCGCCCCCCGGCCAACTCCAGTTTATGTACTGGGCATGACGTCGTATGGTAGGGAATATCTCTCTGGCCAGCCTGGGTCAGCTGTCCCGGCCATGCCCCCTTCCCAGCTTCTTGTGCATCTCCCCACTGGCAGAGCATGGGAATCTGAAAAGTCCTTGACTTAGTATAAGCACTAAAACTTCAGTGTGTTATCAACATTATTCTCATACCAGCTCCAAAGCACAGCACTGTACCAGCTATCGGGAAGAAAAAACAACTCTATCCCAGCCAAAACCAGGACACCTACAAATCATTTGATTTTGATACCCTTTTCTTTTCCCATCCCAGCCTAGCTTTCTGTTCTTTTCCTGCTGACCTTCTTGATAACAAATAGGTAAAGTTGAAAAAACAGTGATTAAAAAAAGCAACCAAAAGCTCAAGTAACTGGTATCAAGACATCTTTTTCAAGCTTGGGTGTATATGTAATTATTCTCCGTACTATATCTTCTTGCTACTTTGTGTAACAATTTTAGAATTTGCATTTCCAAAGGAACGGAAGTTCAGAAGTCTGTTTCTTAGGTTTCTAGATTTCGTGGTTGGATTCTGCTTAATATTTACACAGCTTTTATTGTTGTTTTACAAATTAACCCCACTTCTGCTGTTCTTGTTGTGTATATCCTCTCATATTACAGGTTTGTCAACATATCTGATGTAAGGTGACAGCCATATTTCATTGATTTTCTGGGGGAACATAGCCTCTATTTTTTCCCTCGTTTTCCATATTTAAGCAAAAAACGTACACTACATAAAAGCAGGAACAGTCAACCGTGGACACAGGCATCTATCAGTGGAGAGGAAAGATATGTCTGGTTCTGCCCAGGAGGCTATGTCTTTTAGTAAATGAAATGGCCCAGGTTGTGTTCTCTGCCCCTGAGGCCACATAGGTGCACAGCTTGCATCGCTATAGTGCAAATATCTCTTAACTAAAAAAAAAAAAAAAAAAAAAAGAAAAAAAAAGGAAAATATTTGCCTTATTTGTACTTTCTGTCGACGAAAACCTCTGGCCTGTCCTGTTCCCTGGTCACACCTGTGCTTTGGGTGGAAGGTATGAATACTGTGGCAGGACACTGCTGGAGCCCATGCTCTAGCTCTATTTAGTTTACTGCTTAGATCTCGATTCCAGTGCTTACTACATTGTCCTAGAAAAAGACTAAGGTCTGTATTCATAATGGGACTTCTGTATGGTAATATTCTGCTTAGCTTTTAGGGGTCCACAGTATATAGTATAACTGACAACTCCCAGTACTTAGGCCAGCTAAAAACTGAAGAATTTCACACTTCATTATGAATTCAGCACAGCCAGGACAGTAGGCAGGTTATATGACACAGACTCTGTTCTAGGCAAGTTTTTAAGCTCATTGTTTGGTGGGGAGAGGGAAAGGCAGTAGACAGCATAGGAATCATAGAATCATAGATTCGTAGAATAGTTTGGGTCGGCAGGGTCCTTTAAAGGTCATTTAGCCCAATTGCCCTGCAAGGAGCAGGGGCATCTGCAACTAGATCAGGTTGCTCAGAGCCCTGTCCAACCTGAACTCGAGTGCTGCCAGGGATGGGACATCTACCACATCTCTGGGAAACCTGTCCCTGTGTTTCACCACCCTCATTGTGAAGATTTTTTTCCATGTATCTCATCTAAATCCACCCTCTTTTAGTTTAAAACCATTATCCCTTGTCCTGTAGCAACAGACCCTACTAAAAGGTTTGTCCCCATCTTTCTTATAGGCCCCCTTTAAGTACTGGAAGGCTGCAATAAGGTCTCCCTGGAGCCTTCTCTTTTCTAGGCTGAACAACCCCAACTCTCTCAGCCTGTCCTCATAGGAGAGGTGTTCCAGCCCTCTGATCATTGTTGTGGCTCTCATGTAAACCCACTCCAACAGGTCCATGTCTTTCCTGTGCTGAGGAAAGGACGTAGGACTCCAAGTGGGGTGTTGCCAGAGCCAAGTACAGGGGCAGAATCACCTCCCTTGATCTGCCGGCCACGCTTTTTTGGATGCAACCCAAGATATGGTTGGCCGCCTGGGCTACAAGCACACATTGCTGGCTCATGTCCAGCTTTTCATCCACCAGTACCCCCACGTCCGTCTCGGCAGGGCTGCTCTCAATCCCTTCATCCCCCAGCCTGTGTTGATACCAGGGGTTGCCCGAACCCAGGTGTAGGACCCTGCACTTGCCCTTGTTGAACCTCATGAGGTTCACATGGGCCCATTCCTTGAGCTTGTCCAGGTTCTTCTGGATGGCATCCCATCCCTCAGGCTTGTTACTGTCTCCTAAGATCCAGCAAGTGATCTCTCTCCCCTTAAATATAAGGGACTGAAGCCAGCATTTACCAGGAGAAAGCCCACTAAGTTAGGAGGAGAGCAGTACAGGAGCAGAAGTTGGAGGATGTTCTTTCCTTCTCTTGTTGCAGTTGTCCACTTTCTGGCAAAGAAAGAAAACTTAAGGGGAAGAGCAAGTTGGAAAAAGTTTGATTATGTGATAGCATAGTAAAGATAAACCCCAATCCCAATTTGTATTTCATATAATTATTCTCCTACAAACTGCATAAAGCTTGCTTGAAAGTGAGAATACCTGTCCAGGGGAGTTTCATCTTTATGGGGCAGCACAGTTGCAGTTCTCTCATAGTCCAAGGGGGAGAATCTCCAAACAAAAGTCTTTCAGTTTAGGGTTGACAATGCTGCACACATAGCCATCCCAGCCTTATTTAAAGTCTAATGTTTGTAACTTGAAAGATGGGACGTATGGGTTTAGACTTCTTCAGGTTAATGAGAGTAGTCACTCAACTCTCCTATTTCCAGGATAAGTGCATAATTGTGACATCGTACAAATGAAGGCAGTGTCATCACCTGGTAACTGAACTAGGTGATACAATGAAAATGTCATTCCTGCATCTCCGGTGTAATTCAGTTCTAGGAATTTTTTAATACAGCAGCAACCGGGGGTTTTGGACATATAATATATTGCGGTGAGGTTGCTACATGCCCAGCTGGTTTAAGTTGCTTTTCCCACAGTGTTTTTGGTTATTGCAACATTTGTAATGTTTCTTCTTCTTAGACTGGAATGCCAACAGGAAGATACAAAATTCTAATCATTAAATAGCCTCAAGAGATTGAATTGCCTAACAATCAGTCCCTCAGACAGTTTTTCAGTTGGTTCAGACAAGAGTTTTAGTTTCTTCCATCCTTGAGGAGGGCACACACATAGGCCAAGTGCTGGGTCCTGCACTTCGGTCACAACAACCCCATGCAACGCTACAGGCTTGGGGAGGAGTGGCTGGAGAGCTGCCTGGCGGAAAGGGACCTGGGGGTGCTGGTTGACAGCCGGCTGAACATGAGCCGGCAGTGTGCCCAGGTGGCCAAGAAGGCCAACAGCGCCCTGGCCTTTATCAGAAACATTGTGGCCAGCAGGAACAGGGAAGTGATTGTGCCCCTGTACTCGGCACTGGTGAGGCCGCAGCTTGAATCCTGTGTTCAGTTTTGGGCCCCTCACTACAAGAAGGATGTTGAGGTGCTGGAGCGTGTCCAGAGAAGGGCAACGAAGCTGGTGAGGGGTCTGGAGCACAAGTCTTATGAGGAGCGGCTGAGGGAACTGGGGTTGTTCAGTCTGGAGAAGAGGAGGCTGAGGGGAGACCTTACCACTCTCTACAATTACCTGAAAGGGGGTTGTGGTGAGGTGGGTGTTAGTCTCTTCTCCCAAGTAACTAGGGATAGGACGAGAAAAAATGTCCTCAAGTTGCGCCAGGGGAGTTTTAGATTGGATATTAGGAAAAATTTCTGTACTGAGAGAGTGGTCAGTCATTGGAACAGGCTGTCCAGGGAGGTGGTGGAGTCACCATCTCTGGAAGTGTTCAAAAAATGTCTAGACTTTGGTGCTTCAGGATATGGTTTAGGGGACATGGTGGTGTTGGGTTAATGGTTGGACCTGATGATCTGAAGGTCCTTTCCAACCTTAGTGATTCTATGATTCTGTGAAGAGAGAAAGAGAGGAATGAGTCCTCTGAGTTTCCTTGTTTAATATTTAGACAAAATCTGATAGTTTCCCTTAAGAATTTTCCTTGTCAGTCATTTGACCTTTCTTACTGGAGAGAAGTTAAACCCATTCCCTGTTAGAAATGTTTATTTTTTATGTCTCACAGTGGTAATAGGTAATTAAGTTTGATATTTTTGATAGTTTATTCAAATTACAGGGGTAATTTGCATTACTGCAAACCTAAAAATGTATAAAATAGTGATTTTTGTATGCATGTTTTCATTTTCTTTATAACCATACTTTTTTTTTTTTTACTCCAGGCATAAGAGACTTTACTTCACAGGAGTTTTTGCCTTCCAGAAACTCAGGGCTGAACATCCTCATTCAGATCATAACCTTTACTTTTGGAGTAACACATCTGAATTTAAGAAAACAGAGGTGCAGAAAAGAAATAAAGAGAGACACAGGGAACATTACATTTCGTTTACAAGGTCATATCAAAAGTAAAAGCTGAAACTGAAGTCAAGAGTTTTACTAGACTGTACTGATGCTATTTTTTGTACATTTCCCTAAAACACGTGCTTGAAGAGTCATGTCATTAATGAACATTTCCAGTCAGTCTTGGGTCCTTCTGGACATAATATTTTTTAATAATTTTAAATACAGGAAAAAAGGAAAAAAAAGGGAAACCATATCTGTGATTGTTCAACAACAGCTTTTTATAATTAAATCCAAACACCTGATTTTTACAGAATGCTTAAGTATTTTTGAAGAAGTGTTAAGAATTTTTTTTTTTTGTCTTTGTTCCTTCTTGAAAAGGGGTGACGATCACACTTTTTCTTTCCCCCCGCTTGCTTTTCAAATTTTTTTCATTATTGAGAGAACTGCAGTTTTCAAACACAATGTAGGGACCACACAGCCTTTTCTTATAATCCCATCATTCTTTTTGATAGTGCATGAGACTTAGAAATTCAGAATAAGAGTGGTCGCTGCAGGGAAGAAGCAATGATATGAAATAAATGTGTGTCCATTTTCTGAAAAGTAAATGGTGATTGTAGTGTCTAACCTGAGGGATCTCCTGACATTGTCCGAGCCTTTCTGAGATACTCACTGGAGAAATTCATAAGAGGATAAATGCAGCATGTTATTTGGAAAAAAAAAAAAATCCCACACAACTGGTTAAATTAGTGTTTGCAGTGTTTTTCAGGCTTTATTTCTATATTTAAAAAAAAAAAAGAATTATCTACCTTTGACTTCATTTTTTTCTAACCATAAATTTAAGGCCAACTTCAAGGTCCATAGTGATGTTTGTACAGTTGACATTTGTTTTTATTTTAAGAAAGGATACATCATAGTTCTTAAATTTGTATCACTGATATTTTACTTTCTTTTAATTTCTAATCTTTAAATCTTCAAGAGAATATTAACTCTGAATTTGTAAGAGATACATTAGAATGTGATGTAAAAGACAAGTGACAGTATTCTGAATCACCAAGAGCTCCTCAGAATTACCTGCTGAATTGCTGTGACTGAACAGCAATGTACTACCCCAGAAAATGTACTGGCATAGAACTTGGTTAACCCAATAATAATGCAGATATGTAGTTCAGATACTCATCCCTAGTGAAGACTATCATGCTAAGTGAGGGTTATTATAAGTCTGGGTTTTTTTGGGGGCGGTGTTTGTTATTTTGTGGTTTTAAAAAACAATTTAATAATACATTGTTGAAATCTCTTCTTACTGGGAAAATGCTTACAAAAATACAGCAAAATAAACACATAGCTTCTATTAGGAAAAATAATTACTCATAAGACTCTGCTGCATTTTAACGTGAAGTCAGCCATTGCTATAGTTACAGTTCTGAGTTTTAAAAATATCTATGTTTGGCCAGTTCCAGTTAATAACCTTCCCACCAACCTTCTAAGTAACACAGTTCAGAAACTGCACATTAGTTCATGACTGATGTTCCTTTGTGTTCTTCACTATGAATTTGTCTGACTTTTCTGAATGACTTCATACAGCATGAAGAAGAATGAAGCTTAACTCATTTCAGTGTATCAAGAGCATAGTCTGAAAGCTGGGAAAAAAGCCCTAAAGAAATTATAACTTTTTTAATTTGAAATATGATAGAAAAAACCAATATGAATTTACTGATATTGAGAAGAACTGTCCTTTTGTTATTGAGCAAACATTTTGAATATAGTGACAAATAAGAGCATTTAAACCTGCTCTGGGAAGAGCTTTTACAGAAAACAACCGTGTGATTAGTTTTCTGCTAAAGTTCCAAATTATATATATATTCCTAAAATTAATACTGTAGGCATAATCACAAATTGCCATGCCTTAGGTAGTTCTTATTTACAGTCTCTTGCCACTAATTAATTTATTATACTTTTTTTATATGTTTAAAACAGTATAATATATTTAATTACTTTTATTTAAAAACAACAACAAAAAACCATCCCCCCAAAAAAAACCCCAGCAAACAACCCCACCACAAAACCGCTTTACTTTGTAACTTTCAAAATGGTTTCTTTCAAGGGGAGGAAGAGAAGGGAAAGAAGAAAAAACACAGTTCATGATCTTGATAAATGAAATATTTTTTAAATCCCTGTTCTGTGAAATGCATTAAATACTGTACAAAATATCACTATGAGGAGAATGTGAAGTTTTATTGATTACATTATTCATTGTTTTTGTTCTGGTGACTAACCGATGACTAGGTTTCAGCTAATCAAGCCGACTGTACGCTTTCAGAGCATATGTCTAAAGAGGGGCATGTGGGTGTTTAACTCTGATTCTGTATTGAGATGAGACCTATGTACACATAAAAAACCTTGCTCCAGGGAACTTGAGCGGAAGGGAGGGACAGAGGCTGAAGCTGGTCAGCGACTGAAAGCCAAGGTGCACAGTAGTGCACTAGTTGGTTTAGGTAAAGCCTGAGAAACCCTAGGAAATCTGTGCAGTCCTCAGTCTCCTGGTCTCATATAATTTATATTTGTGTTTAATTTTCTTGTGACTGTCCATGACCTGGAAAAACAGGTCAAAAAAACTTGAATCGCTTTAGGTTTTGCTATTCTACCCTGCAGCAGAGGACTTTTAAATCATGTCTCCTATTTCCCCAGCAGGTACAGAATTAGTATAGAGCTACTGACATACTCAATCTGTTCAAATTGAAAAAGTGCTAACTGCAGATCCTGGAAACCATAAGGTTAGACCTGAAGGTCTGCTTCATATACTATTTAAGCAGTTCTAAGTGTGGCTTGGGGCATAGATTTATAATTGAGTACAAGCGATGTTTCTAGTAGATGCACATCTGTGTTAACTTCAATCTGCATTTACTTCAAAGGCCATAAATATCTCATTAGCCTCAAATTATACTCCTCTGCCAGTAAAGAAGTCATGTATGAATGCATGTGATTTCAGATCTTCTTTGACTTCTTTTTGCATGTTGCATTGCCAGAAGTTGCCATTTTAAACAGAATAATTTGATTTGGATTTTATGTTTTTGATTGTTTGAGTTGGTGATGCTTCTGACTAGAAAGTTTTTGCAAGGAAGTTTGTACACATTTTTCTAACACTTGAAGCAGTTAAAAAAAAAAACATGGAAAAAATACAACACTATTAGTGATAATAAATAAAGACATGACAAGTATATTTCTTCCTGTAGGCTCAGTTTGTAAAGATGTATTAAATAGCTGACTGGATACGTATAGATGTGTATCAAACTGGTTTTGTTATAATATCTAAAAACATGCTAAAATGCATACAGTTTTCTATTTAAGATTAATCTCTAATTGCAATCTGTGACTCTGTCTATATCTTCCAGCCTTTCTAATGATGCACGTAGCAAAATTAGCTAGTTCATGAATGTAGAGCTAGCATGCCTTCTGCCTTACCTCTTGATATTCTTACAGAAAATTATTCCACATATGTGTCTCTGTATGAACGTGTATGTATTTCATGTGTGAACTAACCTTATGAAAATGGTAATTTCTCTAGTAATAAGTCAATAAACTGAAAAATGGGATATTTTCTGCCTAATACTGTCTTTGCAAAACAATTTTCTTCATGAGAGTTCTTCCACTGTTGTATACAGTGGTCATACGTAATTACTTATGTAAACTTTTTGAAGACACTTGTTTAATATGAAATTATTAAAAACTTTACTTCTGTTGCCATTTAACTTGCTAACAACTATAACTTTTAATAACCAGAACATGTTACAATGAATAGTGGTTTTATTCTGATTTATCATATTAGAATTCCTCTTTTATGGTATATACCTTGCCTATTATTAATGCACTTGTCACTATCTGCTGTTTGTTTATGTCTTTGCACTGTCTGGCAAAGGCTACAGGTCTGTTATAGGTCAGACAGTGGGGCTGAGAGAACTGGCTATATTCTGTGTGTTAGCCAAAGGTTTGTTCCCTTATAAATTCAAGATCCTTAAAAACTAAATGTCTATGTGTGAATAAACCAGAAATGCAAACTTTATGTATGTTCCTGTTAAGGTACAGGGGAAAATAAAACACATTGTATGAGTGGTTTTAATACCCACAAAAATAACTTCTGTTGGTCTTATGTCCTAGATAAGGAATAGGATAGCAAATTCAGTTCCAGGTCAATAATGAATGTTTGCCTTTTCCTGTCCTTTTACTCTATTAAAAATAATGGCATGTAATCAGACATTTGATCCAAAGACACCCTGTAATTAGTATAGATAGATATTAAGTCAAAATTTTAGCAGTTGTATATTATCTCTAGTATGTGCATCAACTGAGGATTTCCATTTTCCTTCACATTGTCATTTTTCATTCTCTCCATGCTGGTAATGCGTTCTCTCTTGTTTATTTGTCATTCCCATTTTCTTTTCTTGTTTTTCTTCCTCTTTTTTTTTTTAATGGCTGTTTGCCCAAGTTTTTTCCTCTATCCATTTTTCATCATCTGGATCACTGTCTTTCCTTCCACCTTGTCAATTTTCTCAGTGCTTCATTCCACAGTTCTTTTTCTCATGATGTTATTGCGAACTTTTGCAGTGTGGGTATCAGGGGAGTAGGATCTGTTCCTCCTCCCTGAGCACAGATTAAATCCTCAGTTGAGTACAAATGGAAAATCTACTTTGTGCTGCATGGTCAGAAAAGTGTACCAAAGTCAGGATGGGAAAGAGCACAAGGGAACACTACCCAAAATCAATTGCCTGCTTCTGACTTCTGTTGTTAAAGGTGGTAGCAGAAATCAGAAAGGAAGGCAGTTCTTGAAGCGAAATTTCAGGTGACTGGTATCCAGCTGAGCATTCTTCGTGCCAGGGAGCAGGTGGAGTGGGGCTGCCCCAAGGGTGAGGATGAGACAGGAGCTGTGGGCACTGCAGAGCGGTCAGGGCAGTACTCTCTCTGGCAGGGCATCCTGCTAAAACACTCCATTGAGGCTGGGCTGGGGACAGGGACAGGACCCTGCCACTGCCCAACGATCATCGGGCCAGGCAGGGTGAGGAGTCAGGTCCAAGGTTGACCTGGGGAGACAGGGCAGATCCAGGCTGGGCATGGGTCTGAGCACGGGGCTTCCTGCA
Organism: Phaethon aethereus; assembly: GCF_964289735.1. Classification (NCBI taxonomy): domain Eukaryota; kingdom Metazoa; phylum Chordata; class Aves; order Phaethontiformes; family Phaethontidae; genus Phaethon; species Phaethon aethereus. The sequence continues at coordinate 141,665,117 of NC_138575.1, forward strand.
GTGTAGCTCAGGCAGGGACTGATGGCCCTGGTGGTGCCCTCAGGGACATGACACTTAGAGCTGTTACTGATTCATCCTTCAGAAACTACGCTTAAATTGCAAGTCCTTTGGAGGCAGCATCTGAGCCTATTATCTATCAGTGAAAATATCAATAAAGATTTTGGTTCACCATAAATAATATGTATCTGATACTTTCCTGGACTCTGGTGTTCAGGTGTTTCAAAAATTTTTGGTACAAGTGCTGAAATGAATAATTGAAGTATTTGAGGAATTTTGAGAGAATGAAATATCTTTCTTTCAAATGCCTTTCCTTGTCTAAAAGAATCAGCATACATGTCTCCTGTGGTTATTTTTAGGTTCTTTGTTTTGGTTTTTGTAATTTGAAGTCACTGTCAATAGCTACTTACCTTCCCTTTTTCTGCTCTTGCAAACTGATTTTATACCTTCATAAGACAGTCCTGACTGAAAACAGGACCTGGTAGTCCACTTATGTAAGTTTTATATATAAATGTCTATCCTATCAAATGTAAAGTATCAGTATCAGTTTCCTATAACAAGGGTTCTTTTAGCTCTAGAATTGTTATCTGTGTTTTTGAGTTGAAAAATGGGTAAAACCAAACTCCTCCATTTCTTTGGGCAGGGAGAAGAACGTAAATATTAACAAGTGCTGTGTGTTTATTCATACTACTTGTAGTGGTTAGCATATGTATATGAGTGACTTGTATTTAATTCAAAATTACAGAATTATTGTATGAATTGCCTTCTTTAAACATTAAAAAGAGCATGCAAGTAGGTAACGTGACATAGTTGTAACACTAAGTAAGTAAAAATCTGACTTTTGAGACACTGTATCGTGTTTTTTTCTTTTCAGTTTCTATTGTTCCTTTTTGTCAGACATAGAACAAAGAAAACAGATCTGAAAACCAGTAACTTTGTATCTAATTTTGACTTACCGTTCTCACACTTGATGTGAACTAATGCGGTGCTATTATAGTAATTGGAATTTCTGAATTATATGGAGCTAAATTAGGTTGTCATACGGAAGAGTAGGCATACCTGTGAAAAATCCTATGTAGAAGTCATATCATAACAAAGAGAGATTATCCAATGTAGAAAAACATTTAATGAATGTTTCCTGTGGGAGTGCAAATATGCTTAAAAAGGAGATGCTGTTTATTTAGGGCAGAATAGACCCTGGAGCTAGCACTTAAATGGGATACCCTTCCTGAAAGCAGCAACGTTTGGGCTGTGGTTTGGTTTGGAAGCATATACAGAAGCAGAAATATTTGGTCTGTGGTATAACCTTTGAAAGCTTCAATTTTCAGCTCTCTTACCTTACGTGTCTTTGGAAACACATAGCTAACCATGGTGCTTACAATTCATAAAACATCTGTGGGCCTTGACATGGAAGTATGTGTGAATTTAGTCGTTTGGTTTGGGGTTTTTTTAGATTTATGCCGATATGAATGTGTCTGTTGATTTGAATTGCTTGTTTTCTCTTGGCCACAGGCTGAGTGGGCTGGACTTCACTGGAAGCAGCCATTTTGCTGGGGAAGTAGAGTGACTGCGGATCTCTCCACACGCTACTTGCTGGGAAGTGCTGTGCGTCGCCAGGGCTAAGCCAACACTGAAGTCTGGGATGGGCCTTAGGGGCAAACACCCCCTTGGTTCTTCTGACGTTGGGATTTGTCTACGGCCAGTCAGCTGAGGCACCTGCCACATATCGGCTTTTGGTTTTTCGCTGCCTGAACAAGGTTACATTTTTCCTCAATTCGTTTCTTTTTGACTACTTTTTAATTTTATTAGCTTTCATTTTCCTTGACTGATTAATTTTCTCCTGGCTGCGGAAAAAAGAGCCCTGCTGATGTTGATTTAAATAATGTCGAAACCAATGGGACTCCTATGGCTGCCTTTGATCTTCACCCCGGTGTGTGTCATGTTGAATTCTAACTTCCTCCTGTGGATAACTGCACTGGCGATACGATTTACTCTCATTGATGGCCAAGCACAATACCCAGTTGTTACCACTAATTATGGCAAAATACGTGGTTTAAGAACACCTTTGCCTAATGAGATCCTTGGTCCGGTGGAGCAGTACCTGGGTGTTCCTTATGCCTCTCCTCCAACCGGAGAAAGGCGATTTCAGCCCCCAGAGCCACCCTCATCTTGGACGGGTGTCCGCAACGCCACACAATTTGCTGCCGTCTGCCCGCAATACCTGGATGAGAGGTCACTGCTCAACGACATGCTGCCAGTCTGGTTTACAGCCAACCTGGATACTGTGGTGACATATGTTCAAGATCAAAATGAAGACTGTCTGTATTTGAATATCTATGTGCCCACAGAGGATGGTAAGTACTCTAAGGACCACCCTGCAGTGCACTCACCAGTTCCGCACATGAGTAATAGCCAGGTCTTCAAAGCAGCTTGCTCAGTTTCCTCCATATTTTATCTGTGGAAATGGATCATGCCTCTGAATATACATTATAAGTAATACTTTGTAGATTGAACATGCTTGAATGTTTCAGTGTAACACCAGACCGCAATTTCATTTGCAGGCGGTGGCCAGGGTGTGTAAGCCAGCCTTAAGTTTACATCTGAACTGCAGGAGAGCATCATTCACAAGAGAGGAAAGGGGAAATAAACATTATCCAGAAATAACATATTTATTTTCTTATGCATGAATGGTACAAATATTGCCACATACTATTTTTAAAGGTGAATATCCTTAATTTTTTTTCTTTAGTTTTATTATAATACTTCTGTGCCAACTGTTAACTCTGCTTGATTTTAATAGATAATAGAAAATTGTTATAGTAGTTCAGTCTGCAGTTTTTCCCCAGGATTTTTACCTATGAAACCTTTCAGTCCAACTTCTTTTTCTTCATTCACTAAATTTAAAATGAAGTGAACATGACATTATTATGCAGAGCCAAACAAGTGGCTTTAAACTGTTTTCCACAATCCTTTCTCAAGAAGGCTACTTTAAACCACCTTCTATAGACAAAAACAATGAACAGAATTGGTAACACACAATTCTTTGACCATTTTCATGATTTCAATCTTAAAAATTCTAGCTTTATGGCATACTGAATGTTTATTTAGTTGTTCTGAATGGTATTGCTTCCTACAAACAAGAAGACCTGTTTTCAGCACGCCCCAAAAGATTTAAGTTTATTCTATATCACAAGAAAATAAAAAATTCTATTGGCAATTATATTTAATATTCTGCTAAAAGCCAGTTCTTTCAGCCATTTAGAATGTAGTTACTGATGCATAACATGACAGATTTCTCCCAGATATGCAAATCCCTTCACTTTAGCTGGGGGTTTGATTTGCATAACCAAGGCATTGTTATTTCTCAGTAACCATACTCTAAATATGCAAATTTTGTACTTTGATTATTATAATCCTTCTGCGTTGATTGGCTTCTTTACTCAGAATTTCCAAGCTGTTTGCCAGCAATAAACACACCACTTTCTTTTCCTGTTCTCATCAGCTGAAGAAAAAAGTTGAAAGCTAAAAATAAAGGGGTAAGGTTTGGGAATACTGGGAACCCTGTAAACATAAATACTACCAAGCTGCTTAAATGAAAAGCTCTCTGAAAGAAAATCTGTGTGCATGGAGGCTCTGTGTGCACGTGTGTGTGTGTGTGTGTGTTTGTGTGTAGATGAAAGAGCAGATCTTTCCACTCAGCTCTTTCCCTCTTCCAGTCTTCGTTGCACTGTATCTCACTCCTTGGATAATAACCTAGATAATTCTTTCCCGACTTTGTTTATGATCTTGTGGATTTTATCCTGCAGCTTTTAATTAGTCACTAGGGTGATCTTGCCCTAAGAAAGCATTTCAGGTTAAGATTTTATTTGTTCTCACTGAAGGAATATCAGCTCTGCTAACTCAGTCTTATTTTAAAGCCCAGTGTTAATAAATTCATATATTCCTCCAATCTAGTAATACGAAGTTTCATCCATTAGTTAAGGAAGACAGGAAATTAGACATGGAAAAATATATACAAATGTCTAGGAAAAGAATATTTGATATCAAATGGAGAACAATAAAATACTGTGTGCTGAATGACTAATAACCTATAAAATTCCTCATCTTGCATGTAATAGTTAATGGCATTTGCTGTTAAAAATAGAAAGGATTGATAAATTTATTTTTACCTGTTGTAAACCTTTTTGTTCACTTAATTCCACAAAAATTGTGTCTTACTCTTTCTCCTCGTTTTAGATATTTTTTTTTACACTAAATAGCATACAAATGGAATCTATTTTCTTTTATACATCCACTTCAAAATATAAACCCATGCATAAAAGACTATATAACTGAATAATGAGAGACAAGGTTTGATGTCAGTGATGATTGTTCCTGTCCAATATGACAAGCATTTTTAACAGGTTCCAGTGGGGAATGAGAAACTTAAAAATGAATAAATGGAGTACATGATCTTTTAATTGTATGCTGTATATCTTATCACTAGCTAAATATAACTCAGTGTGGCTTTTTTGGTGGGGAAAACATGCAACTTTCTGCTCATAAAGATAATTAAAGAGAAATGACCTACAAATCACATCTCCTAAGTTAGTGTGTCTCCAAATCATATTAAACATAAATAGCCTTAAATTGTAGCCCATACAGTCTGATTAAACACATTGTGCTTCATTATATGAGTCTTAGTTGGCAAAAATAAGCTATGTTGTTATGGAGACAAATGATGAAATTAGTTTTTGAAGCAAGATCTCAAAGTGAGAGACTTTGAGTTAAATTCACATTTTTAATTATTTCTCAAGTACAGATTTACTTTAAAAAGCTTTGAAACTGTTTTGTGTCTGCAGAAAAAGATGGATGGAATCTTCCAAACCTAATTAATGTTCTGACTGTGAAACTTAATGCGAATCATTTTATGCAATCTTTTTTTTTTAAACATCGGTGAAAAGAATTGATGAACAGCACCAATGAATTAACTGTGGTGGCATGCAGTGCTTGCTTCAAACCAGTTCTAGTGAATCACTAATCAAAATGCAGCTCAGGTTTGGTGGGATTTTTTTATTTTGTTTTCTTGGGGGCGGAGGGGTTGCATTATATATCATGACCTGTTTCTTATCACTTGCATGGTTTGGTCAAAGGGAACCAAATTTTGATCATGTACTTTGAATATAGAATTGAAGAATAAATGCACACATGCATTCATCTGATTTCAGAATTGCTTCACTGGAATTCTGCCAGTACAAACTAATGGAAACAAGACTAGAATACAGTCCCTTTAACTGGGTAGATAAGATTAGTTATTTATAATAAAACGGTTTGAAATGTTGCTGCTTCTCTCTGAAGAAGTACACTGAAATTAAATGACGTGGAATTCAATATTTCCTTAAAATAGTTGGAACATCAAGGTAAACAAATCAAAATGTCCTGTTACACGGTTCATATCTGTATTAGTTATAGCCTTTCTTTTGACCCACATGATTCTGGATTTGAAGTGTCAAACAGCAGCAGAATCCTGTCAGAATTTTCAATGTTAAAATGTTCTTACGAAGCAAAAACTATCTTTGTTTTTAGGGGCTCTTTTTTTCATTTTAGGTGAAAATACAATTTATGGTAGAAATCAAAACACATACCTAATAGAATATTTCTGCAAATCTGTCCACGCAGATTTTTACTCTTACTGTTGTTCACTGGATAAATGGTTTGTACTGACACCTTCCTTTGAGTAACACTTATATTTCAGAGAATCTAATGTAGCTGGAAAATCTCAGTGTTTGTTTTCCTTTGCCTTTGGAAGGGAAAGAATTACAAACACTGTAATGCATCAAGGGTTTTTTTGTCATAATAAGTATAAATAATTATGCAGTTATTTTAAAGAGACACAGTACAAACAATAAAGATAAAATTTAGCAAACTGCTTTTATTTTATATGTCAAACCTATAATCATAAGAAATTACTCAGAACTGAAAAAAATCTATAGTAAAATTATCATTTTATCCAACTTGCTTTCTAAACATTTGGCTTGATCTTCAGAGTAATTTATGTGGGTATATATTGTCTCATCTGCTTTACCAGTTACTATAAACTGTAATTTTCCACAAGAATACTTGAATGTCAGTTTTGGGGAGGTCATCTAGGGAAATGATATTGAGGACAGTCTGTTTATTATAACTTCAGTCTGAATATGGGTTTATCCACAGTGGAAATGCTAGATTGAAGAGGACACAGACTGTTAATCGGCTGTGCTTAATCCTTGGCCTTTATCATTTGAATCTGTAGATGCTGAAGGAGATTGCTAACTGCTATCATAACTGAGGGAAAAAATATAACCAAAAAAATCCCAGAAAAACCCTGTATTTTTATTTCTTTCATGAGAAACTTCAAAACTGTATTCATAGCAAGGCAAGATAAAAAAAAAACCACACAAAAACCAACAGCACGAACAAATAATTTTTGTTTTGTTTGTTTAAAACCTCTGTTCAGATCAAAACAGAAAATAAAATAAAAAAGCTGTTTTTTGTTGTCTTTGCATGATCATTAATAAGCATATACACTTTACTTATTTTGGTATATGCATAGAGGGTACATTTTACACAAATGGGTAGCTATCCAAACGCTATAGATCTGTTAGGGATTGACTAATGAAGTATTTAACATCTTCAAGGGTTTGCTAACTAAAAATGCTCTGTGAGCTCTTATCTCATTTACATCACAATAAATACAGCTGAAGTGACAAAAAAAGGTGGTAGACCATGACATTTATTAAGACTGAATGGGTAGGTAATTTTTTTTTTTTCCATTAGATTAGAAAACTGAATGTTGTCCAGGATTAGTGGTATATTTAACTGGGCAACCAGGAAGAAAAAAATTCTTGGGCAACAGCAAAGACATGAGCAGTGTTTCTTCTCTGGGCAGTGATGTAGAGAAAAGGTACCTACATCTTTAGACTGTGTTTATTTGACTAAGAAATAAAGAATTTAAAAACTTGAACAAAGCTGATGAAAATGTGCCTTAGATGATTTCTATAGCTTGTGTACTGTGCCACTTTTTCATATTAGCCAAATGTCTGCTTAGTATATAACAGCATTTACAGCCTTCTCCTTGCCATTGCTGTTGAATTGCGGTGTCTGTTTAACCTAGAAAAAGGTTTTGGGGTTTTTTTAAATCAAAATTACTCTGATAAAACTTAATTGATAAAAACCTGATTTCTTCCCTTTTTTGGGGGGAGAAGAATAAGATCTTAGAAAGATGATTCTCATCTTTACAACTGATGGCAGCATAAAAAAAAGTAAGCTATTCAATTTTTATTCAATTCAATCTAATCTTTATTGATATGAGAAATAAGGGTCCATACAGAAAAAACAGTAAATAATGTACAATATAGGTGGAATATTGCACAACATTATTTTTTATATTTTTATAGTTTTGATTCTTCCTCCAAATCTTTATTATGTATTTTTTAAAGTCAGTTATAATTTGTGTAATTGGTATAGGAACATAGAGTTTTACTTCTGTTTTCTGAAGTATTTTTAAAAGGAAATTAATTGAATGTAGTTATATTTTTTAAAATGTTTTAAACCTGTTTTAAAACATATTTAGGAGTGCTTTTTTAATAGATGATAACATTTGAACAGTGTCATATTACAATAAATGTTTATCTGAGACAAAACAGAATACAACAAAAATTTGTTCTCTGTTTCAAGATTGTCACAGTTTTTGCCAATGACTGGTTTATTTTTAACCTCCAACTTTTTAGTCAATTCTTTGTCTTTGCAAAAATACAAATGAATTTTTAAAATTCTTTTGGTATTTAAATGCATTTCAGCTTATACTTTACAAAAATTATAGACAATAAAACATATCCTTTTTTAAAATGCTTGTATCACTTTCCAAAGTGAGAGGGATTAATAGCAGATAGCAATTACAATACGAAATGTTAACATTGGAATTATTGCACATAATCCCAGTTGAACATAAGCATAAACTTTTTAGCATCAGAGAGAAAATTGCTCTCCATTGTGAAACATAAACTCCCCATGGTGTCAAGGCGCCTCAAGCCAATTCTTTCACTGTTAGGGTCCAATATATCCCCTCCTCCTAATCCAGAAATATTGCAGCATCTGTGAGAAAGAAGGTGGCATATGTCTGACTCTCCTCTGCCTACTAGGATAAAGCTGTGGGTAATCCAGGCCCTTATTTTACATTCTTGCTTTTAACAGTCACAAATACCTTCTGACACCAACGAACAGGACTCTAATCTAGATGAAATAAAGTTCTTAAATCCTTAGAACTAAATTCAGATTTAGTTGCTGATTTCAAAATGCTGTCCTTCAAGGAGTTGCCCATTCCACAGGCACTTTACAGGATTGCGCCCAAATGGCCTTTTCAGGGACTGATAGGCAGTGAAGCCCGGCGAGAAGACTCAGTATTAAATATGACATTATCTGATCTGAACAGGATTTTTGGCACAGTTTCCTGGGGTCTCATCATTGCTTCTAGGAGAGTGAAAAACCTCCTAGAATGGGGGGAATATTCTTTAGCACATGATGAACTAATGTTTCTTCTGCAAAGAAAATTAATTTTATCACCCTTTTAGTCAAAGAGCAGCGCCTTTGGAGTTGTAGAGGCTGTGCCATTTCGCTTACTGACACAAAAGGAACAGTCTTTAGTCATGTGCGACATGAGACAGTCAGATGGGCAATTTTTCTTCATTCTGCCCATTGACTCCCACTTGTCTCTTCAGGGTGTTTTGGGTTTTTTTTGGTGTGTTTTGTTTGGTTTTTTAACATAGTTTTCCTCTGCAATCCTGCAAAGCTTGTCTTTGTACACTGCTGCTTTTCACTATGTGTCATCTTCCTTTCTGACAAAACACAAACCAACATGACACCTACTAACACCGAGGCAGTGCCTATGTCCTAGGGAGTGCAGTGGGTCCTCATCAGACTTCCGAGGAGTGAATAATATGGAATATGCTCACATCTTAGCAGTGTCATAGCCATACCACCTGTATTAGCTTTGATTTCCTATTAAGGCTTTGTGATCTCAGTGATCTTCCTTCAGGTATTTTTTGTATAAGTCAGAAAGTTTTGAAAGTTATTTGTATCTTTTCATTCAAATTTGTTAGTGTCCCTTGCTTAGCACATTAATTGCAGCTTCAGACAAAACTGGCACTTGCTGAGTAGCTCAACTAAGTCACAAGGCTCATAAATCAGTCCAGAGCTGTGGAAATACTTGAAGGGATTGTCCCCACATGAATATGATAATCATAGGTAGTGTGTGAACCAGACAAATATGCAACTCTGGTCTAGAAATATTTAGATATTTACAAAATAAACTAATGCAAATTTGAAATAAAGCAAATGTTCATCATTTGCTCCTCAGAATTGTGACAAAATTGTTGACAACTGAAATTAAGACAAAAACATTTTTATAATAGCTTTTTACACAGCCCTTTTGTTTGTCATCCTTTCTAAAGTGAAAGAGTATCTCCAGTGGTCAAGTCTTTATGTAAAGTACTTCTTTATGATTCCAGATAAAGCTAGAATTCTAATGGCATATAATCAATTACATATGCTCACAATTTGTGACAGTATTAGTTGAATGTTAGTTGTTATCCAAGTAGAAAAAATAAAGAATGTCGAAGATAGCATTTTTAATTTTTGTTTGTGATATTATCATCATCTAAAGGAATATGAATGAATTTATTTTCTTAGGATTTAGAATTTTTTAATCTGGATGTTGCTCCTGGTACCCAAAGGAAAAAAAAACAATAAAAAATAATTATTATAAAACCGTGAAAATGAACTAATGCTTACAGCTATCTGGTGCTGATGTATTAAAAATCCATTACAGAATTGTCATAATAAAAGGAAAATTTGTCTTTTACAGTTCTTGCTGTAGGCAAACTTATAGTGAAGAATAAATTTACTTGCAGTACTAAGCCAGATTCCTACACTATATATAGGGAATTTTACTCAGAAATGGAACTTCTGGTGCCTCTCTCCAAAATGCTTATTATTGTGGGGTTTGTGTTAAATGGATTTTTAATTGACAGGGTGTGTCATGTTTAATCTAATGGAGAGAAATTACTTTGTGCTGACTCAAACGACTATCTGATTAATCACTGGTAATGTTTATAAGCCATCATAGCTGGAATCATGGATACATTGTCTGAGTTAGTAAATATGCAGTAGGGCAAATGAAAACCCAATCCAAATATATACATATCATGCTCTTACAAATAAATTAGAATCAAATTATCTTTTATGTGGTATTTTTAATGTGGCTAGGAAATTTCAAGTAATAATTCTGCATTTATATAATGGCCCAGTGGTTGTGTTTTCACTTGCACTTCATGTTTTATTCAGCCAGCAGAGGGAGCACAAGTTACCAGCAAACTAATTTTTTCACTCTCGACATCATTTGAGAACGCGGCGAAAGATGGTGGTGAACACAGTAGTAAAGCATACAAACAAGTGCTGGTTTATGGCCTTTAAACAGATCGGAAGGGATCCTATCCGCCTTTCCCAAGCTGAAAATTAATAACGTTGCAAGTGTTGGTTCTATTTTTTTTGATTGAGGAATTTCTATATGGAATAAAACCTATCCAAGCAAAACATGCACTCGCATGGACAAAATTACACACAACTAATTGATTATTATAAAATAATAAAAGTTTAGATGAGAAGCATACTGAGAATGCACCAGTTTGTAATTAAATAGCACATAATATCACTTGCTTTGAAATTCTTACAAGGCATTCAAAGGGGGAATTTATTCCAAAGTAGAGAATTTTATCTGTTTGGTTATCGTGAGTTGGTAGAAACGTTTGTATGGAAAAAGGAATAATTTTTTCCTTCTAATTTATAACTTCAACTTAGACACAGGCAGATTATTTTTTTTTCCAAGGAATGCCATTGACTCTTCATTTTCTGTCCATAGAGCTGAATCATGCAAAATGCCAAATGCGTTTTGCATCCTTTTATTTCCCTGAGACAACAAAGTTCAGTATGCGGAAATTTCATCCTCACTGGCAGTACAGAGTGTTTAAAGTTTTTGTTATCATCACGTTGGATTTAACAGTATAGCTAAGCTATATTAAGTCATTCAAAGTGCCAAATTACAAAAATTTTGGAGGGCAGCTCCTCCAAAATACCTTGCTTCCGGTCATAATGTGTCTGATTCAAAAGGACTGGAATATTTATGGTCTTGTTGATTTGAGGTGCTTTTATCATCAGGACCCCCCTCTACTGAAACTATAGATCTTGTATTGCCTTCAGGGAATAGGTGCAATAGGTTGAGTTGCAACTGATGACTAGGGTATGTCCTTAGGAGCTGTATCAAATCAGATGTTTACTGTGATGATGAGTAAAACCATCCATATGAAATAATTATTGTGCTTTGACACTAAGATTTACCTTTACATTTAGTCAAAGAAAGTGACACAAACTTTGTACCGAAGAGACCAGTTTACTACATCAGTCTCTCAGGGGGAATAATGAAAACAGATTGAAGAAAGAACTGAATACAAGTAAACTCAGTAACGTGATCTTAAAAGTGGTAGAAGTTTCTAAAAATCATGCTGGATGGTTTATTCTTTATTTTAATTATCAAGGGGTTATCTGTAATATTTTCAGTCTTATTCCTAGAATTAAAACATAGTGGATGGATTGAATAGGTAAACTTTTATTCTTATCTGCAGCCATTTTCACAATAAACTGCTAAGGGATGTTCAAGCCATATTTCTTTTCTTTTTATTCAGTTTCCTTGCAACCACTTGATGCTAGTGAGTTTTGCCACTGTCTCTGCTCATGTTATAAGTGAATACCTTTGTTCAATTTACAAGTGAATATCATAAAATAGATGTAGCCTTGGTTTCCACTTCTGCAAAAGGTATTGTCCAGATATTCTTCATTATATCTCATTTTACCAAAGTTACACACAAGGAATGGCAAAAGGTGAGGAAATATTAGCTATTAAATAATATTTGGAAAGGAGAGAGCTAAGAAATAGTTGGAGCAGAAAATTAGCTATGCAGTAGGCAAGAATGGATCAGGTAAAGAGAGAAAACCCGATTCTCTCACATCTCAGTCCTTCTGTACTGGATTCCTTCAGTGGGCCACTCAGCTATGCCTGTCAAGCTGCCTTTGGCCTTATAGGGTCGTAAATGAGGATCTCATGAAGTGTACGGTGGTATATTAGGGTTTTCTTAAATTTAGGTTTTGTTGTTTTCATTTTTCATTTTCAGCTGAGCAGCACTTGCTTGCATTTTGGTTGTCATCATGAAATGTTCGTCCCACGACCCATTGTATAAATATGCTCAGCAAGTACTTGGGGTATTGCAAGACTCAAGAGTGGGAAAAAGTTCAGATATTTGAAATGTCGTGTAACATCTATCTTGCTTTAATTCAACCAGTCATTTTCATCTTTTAACACTTTTGAAAATGTGGCCTGTAATAATAAAGATATCTTTTTATTATTCTTAAATAATTAAAGAAGTTAGTAAGTAATAAGTTTAGAAGGTAGCAGTATGCATCAGGTTTTAAAAATATTATGAAATTAATAGTTTATGCAATTTGTGAATGCTGCTTCCAGATATGTTATTCATTAATATTGTATCAAACTTCTAAATGCATGCTATTTTATCTTGCTTGTTTTGCATAATATCTATCACAGTAAATAAGGATGTCTTAGTGTTCGGAAGATTAACTGTTTCAAATTTGAAATAAATAACTTTTGGTTTTGCTGGCCTATATTAGTTTTTTTCTCTAGTGATCTTTTTCACACTTTACCTCGACATAAATGACAAGATAGTCACCATTAGTTCCTAAAACCAGATGATGAAACAGTTATTTCTGTATTATAAGTGGAGCTAGTTAAACATGTGTGTTTTTCTTCATGGGTACTTAGTGAATGTGTTATTTTACCACAAGTAACCTTTTTTCTTTTCCTTTTTTTTGGAACTTTTCTATTTCTTTTTACGCATTAGTTAGCACCACAAGCACCTACTAATTTACCTTCCATATTCTCCATTTCATGTACAGGTTTACTAGATATTTCTTGTTTAATACAGAGGTGTGAAGCAAAATTGCCTGGGTTTTTGTTTTTATCTTTTTTTTATTATTATTTACCAAAAGTAATGTATTGATAAGGTACATTGGGACAGAGGTGGTTTGAGGGCATTTCTAACAGAGAGAGATGTGAGATATACTATCTGCTGTCTTTGTGCCTTGGTTTTCCATTTAGAAAATGGATTGATTTTCTCTGATTAGGGTTAGAAACAACTGCAAGGAGGAAATGCCGCTGTTGGTTCAAGTTACTTCCTATATACTAACAAACTGAAAGACTACATTTTTACTTTTATTTGTATGCATAGTTTTTTCTAGGCTCTATCTTATTCTCCTCCGTGACCCATTTACTGGCAACACTTTGCATACAATTGCATTGTATTGTAACCTCTAAGCAAAACTCTGGAAGGTCCAAAGGGCAATAGATTTGGGAGCTATTGTACCATGACAATTTTAAAGAATTCTGTAAAGAGGTTTAGAACCAGGGCATCTAAAAGATGATCTGACTCATTTACTCATAAAAGAATGAAGCCTTACTGTCAAAATGTACTCTTAATTCTTTACTCTCGATCTTCACAAAGTAGAGTCAGAAATGAGATGGCAGATAGAATTTTTCCAAAAGATAAAAGACATATAGGAAATAAGGCTTATGCTAGAAGAGGATCCTAAGGCATTCAAATACTGAAAGATGGGGAAAAGTTTGTGGTTGGATAAGGCATATAAGCTGCTAGTGTAATGTATTTAAACTCAGAAGGGATCAAATAAATTGATCCCTTGATTGATTAAAAAAATTAAAAAGCTGTTACTAATATGTGATGCATAGTTAATAGGTTTCTTTCATAAAGCTTACCAAAAGCATCAAGTCAGAAATGGATTTTGGAAGAAAGTGTGCTGTTTGCAGATGCAACATAATGGCTTGGAATGTTTGTGAGTTGTTTAATTTTCTTCATTATCTCTCAACTAATAAAGAAATTACTCCTGAGTACAATATGAAGTGTTTGCTCTAGCAGATCTGCCAGCTGGCTACAACCTAGATGGCATAACCTTTGTAGATCATTCTGAAATGAATACTTTGCATGACCTATAAACACCCTCCTGAGATTGGACTTAATGAGATATGTACCTGTATGCTGGGCCCAGCACTTTGGGACCCCCAGTTGCTTTCCTTATGCACGGAACTTGTTCCGTGCCTTTTTCAGTCAGCTAAGACTGTGTAGACCAAAGATCCTAACCTGTGCTGACTATTTATGCCTTCTTGTGGCTGTTAAATAACCCTTACAGGGAGCAACCAACTACTTTTGTTTTCAGAGCTTAATTCTTCAAAGACATTGTATTTTTGCACGCATCACACTTTATGTAGAACAAGAAAAAGTTGTGTTTACATCCCCAAGAGGTGTTTATTACTACAAAATACCACACCTTTCCCTGGTTCCTATTTCCTTAATACAGAATTTGGTTCTGTATTCCCTAACTTGCTTTCTCTGACCAGTTAGCTGTAACCTTGTCTATAACCTTGATTTAATTTCAAAGTCTAAATGGTTCCATGGTGGGTGTGTTCCCTCTCTACTGGCAGGCACATTGTTCTGTCTTCCCCACAACTAAGAATGACTACAAAGAGTTCAGACACAATTGGGCTATTGCAGTATGAGAGATAGGTACATGAGTTGACTATGTGCACATTCTTATTTTATTATAAATGCCCTGTCTTTTAATCTAGATGAAAAAAACATTAACGAAAGATGTTTGAGCTAATGCATTTTATCCTGTTTGTTATGAGTTTAAGGTTCACATAGTATGAACAGCCACAGTTTTATCTAATGTTTTGTAATGGTAATGGTTCACAGCTTAAGAATTTAAGTATGTGTCATCTCTAGTAATCAAGACAACATATGAATATGTAATTGGTAATTTTATCCTTGTTGTAGTATCTGAAGGTAACATGAACTTCAGATTAAAAGGAATAAAGTAGCAAGGGCTAGCACCCTGTATGTTCATCAGCATAAAACAAGGGTGATTCCTCCCACTCTCACATGATATATTGTAGAAGATCAAGAGGATAAACAGATTTTTTCTGGTTTTTTATCAATAATGTGAATTTGATATTCGGAAATCACAGATAGATTGTTAACTGTGATTTGCTATGTTTTTTTGGTGGGAATTTTGAGACCACAATTTATTAGCACTTTTTTTTTAAGAACACAAAGAGTGACATACTCTTGCAGTCTTGATGTCACTCATATATATACTGCAATAGTTCCTGCAGTTTATGAAGAAAGAGTTTTAGGAGCCTTATGTATTGTTTTCCAACAATTTTTTCCAAAGTTGTTGGCTTGCCTATAGCCCAGGGAGTATGTACACTCTTGTGAATTTTTCTTTAACAATGAAGAAGCACTAACCAATTTGCCTGATAATTGCTTTGAAAATTACTTTCATATTTAATTGACATTTCCTGAAAAATTACCTGCGCACTCTGATAATTTGCATTACACTTCAGTATTCCCTAATGCACAGTGGAGTAGTATAGACAGAATCAGGTAAAAGAGCTAAGGACGAACTACATTTTTGCAGGAAAGTTACACTTCATAGGTAAAGCTGAAGGCCACAGAAATAAATAAAGAAATATAAAGTGTTCCTTTATTCTCTGAACAGGGATGTCAGTGCTGTAGCTTGGAGGAAATTAGTTTGGAAGCTGGTAGATCTCTCAATTTTCTCCCAAAAGGAAAACTTCTATTAAGCGCAGCCCTTATAATTTTAGGGAGGACTTGTATGCTCTGTTAGATAGAATATAAGCACTGCAGGTTTTTTTCTTAAGTTCAGCAGGCAGTAGGTTGGATCTTGCCCAGTCTGCTGTCAGGACACCCACTAAAAGAGTATCTGATAGCAGCCAAGTCACGCAGTGTGCCACAGTTAAATACTTGGGCTTAACAATGGAGAAAGCCGAGTACCTTTGGGGAGCAATCCAAAGCTTTAGCAACGTGAGGAACTGCTAACAGTTAGCAAATAGCCATGACAATAAATTTTCTAGTTTGGACCTCACTGAGCACAACTGACTTGCTAGACAAGGTTGTTGAAGGAGGAAGCAGCAGCGACTGTGAAAAAAGTTACTAATTTTTACAGTCAGTGGGAAGGCTGTCCTGAATTCCTACCAGACCATTGTTCATCCTTTCTGGTGAGACTGGGCTATGGCAAAGTAGATCTAATCTGGTAAAGAAAACCCACCTTTTTCTAGGAATAACAGTACAGATACCAGAGGATAAATGTTTGTCATGGGATATAGACATTTCATTATGACCTTTCCTACTTTCTTTTTTTCCTAAATAGCACAGCGTCTTCACCATTTCTTAGCTATGCTCCCTTTAGTGTATCTATGTTCTGCTTTCTCTGCAAATAAGGTGCTTTTCTACATCAAACGTTAGCTTTTTATTTTCTCCCTTTGGACTTTTATTCACAGGTCTGAAAAGGACTTTTTGGTAGTTCTTTTTCCACCTTTTAGTGTAGGCCAAAAGCAGTCTCTTATTTAGTCATAAGTGCATTTGTGTTTTCTAGAAAGGTCCTAATCTATACTATGATTATATTGAGATACTGTCTCAGGGTTTTATGTGCACAGAGACTAGTTTGGGAGAAAGCTGTATGATAGGCCAACATTGACTTGTAAAGAATTTGCGTGATACTTTAAAAGTTTAATTATACTGCAACAAGTGGAAATGAGGTCCAGGCGGGGTGTTTTTGTATTAGGTTAAAGGTATTTGTTTCAATAGCAGTTAAAATGAAAATAATAGTGCTCTACTTTGTTGCACACAATGGCTGCCTGCCTACCAGTTGCATGTCAGTAACGACTTGTTCATCTATTCACCTATTCATTCATTCACCTATTTCTTTACTGTTTCTTACTATCCAGATGGATGTTCCTGTTTAAAAAAAAAAAAAAAAGACTTATAAAGTCTTTTCATCATCGATTCTAATTGCATACTTACCTATTGCACAATTACAACCCTGCGTTCACTGGAGGTCTTGATATCAGCCTGTATGCTTGAGATTTCACTGGACGGCTAAAGAAACACAAACTTATGCCCTTACAAAACTGATAACTTCCTTAGTTAGCTATAGTAATTCTTTGTTTATTTCTTTTACATCCATTTCTTCAAGCACAGATGTGTAAGTACATGGAAATAAGTATTTGGAAATAAAATGCAAGTGTCATTTTACTGTTTCAAATATCTTCACTATAAGAAAGAAATTCCAGTCTTTGATCTGCCTCAGTACAGTCATACTTACGTTCTTTTGTATGCCCATCCTGTAGATAAATATAATATTTCTGTCTTTAGAGCTGTCAGCATAACATATTCATTAGCAATAAATAGGTTTAAGCCTTTGAAATTAGCGGACTAACAGCCTCAAAAGCTGCAGAGCAGCATCCAAGTTGCATGGTAATTTAGCTAGCTTTCAGGAAGGCTTTTCTATAATTTAATTTATTCTGACAGTTTTTAATTAACTCTTTAATTTGCTGTATTCAGATATAAATAAAATTTCTCTTTTTACTCCTCCTCTGCAATTATTATCTGTTTAAAAAACAACATAGCATATAATGCCGGTACTGGTCTTTTTTATTGACAATGGTAGGTCTAAATTTAGCTTCACAATAAGCAGAATAAATGTCAGGTAGGAAGTCCTTGCTTTAAATATACACATTGCCAATAATTAATATATTCCAATAATTACTCTATTAGTAGCCATGTGACTTGTCAGATATATGTTCCAATTTGAGATACTAGATAGCTACTGCATTTTTAAAATTTTTTTCTTTTTCTAGTCATCATTATTTTAGTATTTCATTACTGTGAAATACAGTAGCAATTGTTTCAGCTGGTATTTTCAATCTCAATATTTTTTAGGACACTGATAAAGCTCACATTTTTAAAAATCAGGTAAAACTGAAAAATGCAGAAAAGGGCTGCTTAAGAGCCAGAGACAATGCCTCACAGCAAAAGATATAAAGTACTCAATCTCTTTAGCTTACCAAAAAGACGTTTGCAAAGTGACTTGGTTAAATTGTTTAAGTACCTTCACGAGGAGATAATAGCAAATACTAAGAGACTCTTTAATGTAACAGAAAAGACATAAAAAGAACCAACAGTTGAGATTTTGAAGTGAGACTACTTCAAATACATCAAGCATCCCTATTTTATTTTATTTTATTTTATTTTATTTTATTTTATTTTATTTTATTTTATTTTATTTTAATCAGTAAGGGCAATTCAATCTAGTAACAAAATCCTAATGAAAGTGAAAGTTTATCATTCATGTCAAGATGTATCAGTCTATGGTATGCATTAGTGTAATCCAAGTCATTGGGCTCACAGGGTTTCATAATATAAAATACAATAATAGGGAGTTAATGAATGTGCTGAGTTAGGTTTGGTTTTGGTTTTTTTTTAAGTTTAAAAGCACATTTCTAGTATCTTTTTTTGTACAATTCAGAAAACGCTTGTTAGATTTAGCATCATCTTCCCATTACCAGTCTGACTAGACAATTTATTCCTGCCAGGAAGTTTTCAGCCTGGCTGCGGGAAGCGTGTGTGGGACTGCATATGTGGCATTTGGCAGACTCAAAGGCGAGTGTCAGAGGAGAAATCTGCCTGTGACCATACATTATTGTTGTTGTTGTGTCCACTCAGCTTCATTTCTTGGAAATACATGCAATGTATTACTTTTACTGACAGGATCAAAGCAGCATGTGTGGAATTAATTCAAATTAATAATGTCAGAGTAGAAGAAAAAGCAGTGTTGTACAGAGAGAAGTATTATTCTATGCTAAGACCATATTGTTTCAAAGTATACCAAATAAATCCTAAGTCTAATAAATCCTCGAAATGGAGATTTTGTTGTGTTATTATTGGTGTATATACAGATTCCAGAGGTATTTTGCCTATGGTGTTAGTTTGCCTAGGCAAACCTGGTTTTTAGGAGCTTAGTAGTGGTTGTCTAAAATGGGAGAAATAAATTTTGATTTGTATTTTATTTACAGCTTTGCCACCAAGGGGTAAAGTCGCTTCGTTGCATCGCACACATTTATAATATGAACTGTGTTGTAGCGTTTAGGCTAATATGGGGTTTAAAAGCAAATATTCTCAGACTTTTAACACTTTTTTTCTGGGGTGGATTCAGGTAAGAGGAGAACAGAAGAGAAATGGATTCTCTTTCATTCACTATCAACATTTAAGGCATTTATCTAGAGTATGGCAGGCAATCCATCTGTTTCCTCTGCTAAGGGAACATGAACCCACACATTCCTCTCAAAAGGAAAGTACTTCAACCACCTTACAATGGGGTATTACAGAGTGGCTTTTCTTAGCCATTTCCATTTTGAGGGCATCAGATTGTTGTACATTTGTTGATCTAGACAGTGTTATAGAAAGGGTTGTTCAGGTGCTGTTGAGGGAGGAAGACATCTGGTTTCTAATTCCTTCTTCTGTAATACTTATTTATTGTTAGTTCTAGGTGTGGGAAATAAAACTACTTCAATATAAAAAAATACTTCAATATAAAGCATATTGGTTACAAAAGCAACTACAATCAATTTCTCTTTCTTTTAAATTTCCTTTGACACTGTCAAATTCTTCTCCAAATCATCTTTTTTTTTCTGTCTTGCCACTTTTAAGATTGAGTCTCTTACTGCACTCAGTTCTCACTGGATCTCTCATTAAATCTCCTTTTTTTTTATATATACTAAATAAATAAAAATTCCTTTCTTCCCTGGTAATTTTCATTGTGCAATTTTTATGCTTTACGCCAACCTAATACAAGTATTTAATGCATTTTCACACCTCCATTGTGTGGATAGTATTGTTTGTTTGCTGCCAACAGCTTTTGTGTTGGCCACCAATGCTAAACTGTGTAAGCAAAATGTTACTACCACTGTTTATAATAAGAAAAGCATAAAAGCAAAAGAAAATTACAAAAAGGATTTCATAATATAAGTGATAACTAACTTTTGATTTGGTCCTGTGGAATAACCGTATCTTAATTTGTATATATTAACAGATGAAATTCATAAGAACAGAGGACTGTGCCTTTTCCCTGTCCTGCCCTCTCTGGTATTTAGTGTTATGAGAGCCCTTACATAGTAATATTGAATAATAATCATTAGGATACAAAAAAAATTGACACTTGTTTCTTAGACATTTGCACCTTTGGTCTCCTATGCAAGCCTTCTGACTCCCTGCCTTTCACAATATTCAGAGATCTTTCCATGTCCTCTGTGGCAATTTAAGGCAGCAAGAGTTGGCATCATTTTGAGTAGTCCTGACTTACACTCTGGTTGGGCTGGACTGGTTAATACGGTCATCCTGGTTTGACTGGTAATTTTTGCAGTAGAGAAAGCAGAGTTCCTGAGTCAATCCTTGCTTTCCTCAGGGGCAACATTCGTTTGGATCTCTGCTATTCAGACTGCAGATGTTCTTTGCAAAACTTTTAGCAACATAAGGCATTGAAATTGAAGCTGAAATTAATTAAGAATGTAATTATTTGTAGAGAAGGACAGACATAATTCCAAGAGGCTCACTGGCCTATGAAACTAAGTGAAAAATCTAAATTGCAAAATAAATCTTACTGTCTTTCTCAGAAAAATTCTAGACCAGCTATGCATTTGGCAGTCACAAAAATGAAGACCTTCCATCTTGGTTGTCATGGGATGTTTAAAACCAATTTGTGTAATTAGTAAGCTTGATAAAAAGTTATTTGTAAAGAATAACATGTACTCTAGTATACAAAAAATGCCAGGAAATTGTCAATATGCATGGAATATCGGTTAGCACTAATAATTAATAGAGAGCAGCAAAACTCCCATGGACCAAATTTGCTGTTTCATCGTGAAGAGCAGCAGTATCATATGAATAATAATATTAGATACAGAATAGAGCCAAGAGGACTTGTGCTTTCTCTTCTAGAACCTTAATTAAAGCAGCAGAGTAAAATATTTTTTTCATAGAAAAGAGATTTAATAGTGTAATTAAAATGAGAAAATAGCTCATGACTTTCTGTATGAGAAATCTACTGTGATCTAAGGATAAATCTTTGTTAAATTTTGGACTGAAAGTTTGTTCATCATTACCTATATCAGGCAACGATATGACATAACTAGTGTTCTCTTACAAGTTATTCTTGACCAACCTGAACACAGCGATAATCCTAATGGCATAACTATATGTCAGATGCTTTGGAAAATTCATCTTAGCTATATTGTATTTTCAGAGACGGTTCTTTTTGTGGCAGTATTAGCAAAACAAAACAAAAAACATTGTGGGGATACCAGCTTCCTTCGAAGCTTGTCAAGATGGTAACTTTTTACTAATGTTCAACATAAATGTTGCAGATACTTCTGCAGAAACGAACACTGCTCAAAGTTGGATGAAACAGGACACTGTGGATTTATAAGAGGGTATACTGAAGGTATGTCCTTCATGCCTAAGTAGTACCCTTCCCTCTTGTTTAATTGGATGTAGAATTTGGCTTTTTGTTTTTACCCAAAAAGGTATATCAGAAAGTGTGACATTTCCTCAGACTTCTCAACATTAGAAATTAAGAACATGTGAGACCCCACATGAAGGCTGCACATGAAGTCCTAAATACAGTCAGCTGGGGTGGAAAGCTTCATGACAGCGGATGTAGTCGTTGAAAGTGTGTATATGTAGTTCAGAGCAGGGGCCAGTGCACATGCACCCCAGACATGAGCCTTTCACCACAGACCACCTTGCAGATGCATTTCCTAGTTATAGCTTGATGCCAGTGGCGTCTGAGGTTATAATTGCAGCAAGGGATTGTGAGGCCAGGATGATTGTCATTGAGAATTATCAAAAGGGCACGGCATTTGGGACTTCACTGGTCTGAAGCTGTCTGAAAATAATACAGGTAAATAAATTGTATGTTTACTCTGAGGAACAGAAATAGAATGGTACAGATGAGGTGAATTCAAATTAGCTTATATTTTGGTGGTGTATTTGCAGTCATGTTGAACTATTTTAGCTGAGTTTGCACAGCTATATATATTTTATCTTTTTTGTTTAATTATTTTTTTTACCTTTGAAGACAACTCAAATGAAAGGTTACCTAAAGTAGAGTTCATCAATTTTTTATCTGGGAATCTAAATTATACTGCAATTTCATTTTCTGAAGTATATTTTTGTATGACAATTTTTGTAATAGTGCAGCTTGTTTTTACAAGAGAAAGAGAAGAATTAATGGGCTTTAATTTGCATTTTTTTTGTTCATAATAGTTAGAAAAAGTAATATTTCATTTAATGAAAAAAATGGTAGCTTAATCTCTTATAAATAGTGGTCATTAACTTTGGCGGTACTGGAGAATCATTAGAAACAGATTACTCTGTGTACAGCTATTCATTTAAACTGATACTACACTTACCTCAGTTGTACTTGACAAAGAAAGCCATTATTGTAGCATTGTATTGTTTCATTAAATTGTAGCAAAAATTGTGCATTTGTAATGCTTTAATAAAAAGGATTTTTTTCTACTTTAATTTTTTTCCCTTCTATGTAATCATTGTTATTTGATAGTACCAATTTCCTGGTAAATATTCAAAGTAGATGCCATCAAAAATAAAAGGATCTGTTTGTTAATTGGAGAATTTAAATATCTTTATTTTGTTTAAAGAGACTACTTTAACAATCACATGAAATTAGAGATACATATATATGTATACATAAAGCAGCCCTTAGAAATACAAGGTGTTTCAGAAATTAATATAATACAGATGAGGTTCATCTACTAGATGCAAAACCTTGAGAGAATGTTGCCACTAAAATACAATACTGTTTTAAATATTCCTACGCTCACCCTAAGCTTACCCCAAATAAACCTGTATATCTACAGGTATCTATCCATGTGGGGAACGTAATGAGTTGTTCCACCTAAACTAAGTGCTCTTGCTACTTATCAGAGCTAATTAACTTCAGTAGGAAGAATGTGTTACAGTTTTTCTGCTTCTAGTTGCCAGTAAGCCTGTTTGGTGTTAGTTCAGGGATCTCTGTACGCTGCTACTTCACACATTGCAGACAATCTCTTAGGGACTCATTAAAGCCATTTTATTTTTCCCTGTATTTGAAACTTCTGTGTTCTGCTGGATTATATATTGATTAATGTAACCTTTATTTTACAAGTATGCTACTCTTCTGAAAGCTAATCTGCATTTTAGTATTACATTTCAAAGTTTTTTCAATTTTCTATCTAGTCAATGCTTTACCACTTGGTGATGTAATCCGTAGGGTTTGGTTTTTTGCTTTAAGTAATAGGCTGGACAGTAGAAACTGTGTTTACAGGAGAATTGTAGATACATGTTTTATAACTAAACTACTTAGTGAGGGATCATAAATCCTGCCTATCAGTGGTGGCATAAATTGATTCCTGGAGAGGCCTCTTCTCTCTAGTGCCCACTAAGGCTCATTTTTTTTTTTCTCTTTTTTTAGGGCTCTAAATTAGGTTTTGAAAGTGAAAATTTTTACAGCATCTAAGTATATGTAGATAACTAGGGCTTCGTTTTATGCTCCCCTGTTCTCTGTTATTTGTTTGGCTTTTTTTTCCCTAGTATTGCACAATAAGTATTTACCTCTGTGAGTAATTACATTGATTTCAGGCTATTCCTAGTAATTTAACATGAAGTACATGGAAAGAGAACAGAAATCTCACTTTCAGTTTAATTAGGGATTAAACCATCTTCACAAAGACAGTCATTGATGTGTATAGGAAAAAAACTACAAAACATTTAAGGATGTGAAATCTGGAGCCTTGACTTGGAGCTACTGCTAGTTGTCACTTTTGTTACATTAGCTATAAACTGGAGAAACCAAACATAACCTTCTTAACTGGCTATTGACGTGCATCACAGGATCTACAAGATCTAACGATAGGCAGTTTACTTTTTTCTGAGTAAATTTAAACCTCACATCTGGATTTTGGTCAGAAGCTGTGAAGCTGTTCAGCATGCTTTGAAAAAATAATGAAAGAGTCATTATGTATGCTCTGTTTGTTATTTTAATTAGGCTATTTCTTTGCTGATATTCTTCATTTCTTCTCATTAAGTTAATATCTTTCAGGTTTCCAGTTCATTTGAATGAGTATTTTATGTACCCATATGTGGATTTCTGACTTTTATTGCTCTCTGCCTCTTTCTGATGCCTTTGAATACAGTATAAAGCATGAAAATATTCTGCTATGACCATTTATTTTGAAGTTTGCTCGAATGATTACCGTCCTTGTTCCTTTGGTGTTTCTGATAGGTTATTGGTTTCCTGTTCAATTCGTCCTCCCTAGGCAATACAACTACTTTATATGATATTAGGTGTAGCCAGGTTATTCAATCATGTATGCCACGTACAGACTTTGATTAAGTTGTCCTGGATTTTCAAAAGTAAACTTGACAGGAGCGTTTGGCCCATAGCCATCGCACTCTTTCCAGAATTAATTCCCAAGGGAACAGGATTGAAGCTAGTGTCTTGCAGCGTGGTCTGAGGCAACTAGGCAATAAAGTAAGGTAGTCAAGAAAAACATGCTTTTCTTTCTTTGTATGCCATGTCAGGGAGTAATAAAGGTCTCATCAGAGGTTTCATGTAAACATGGGTCATTTTTTTATTACTTGAACTGCTAATTAAGGTCCTGTTGGTATGACTTGCTGTCTGCTTTCTACACATTCTCTTCCAGTCATATATGGCAACTTTGGAAAGGAATGCTTTAATGTTGGAACTGTTAAGGGTAACTTATATGATAAACATGGTGTAGCTTGTCATGGATTGTTGGGACCATGTTCTTCTGTTGAAAGAGCTTCTTCAAAACTCAGTCCCTAGAAAATAATTTCTATTTATCTATAGGTATCCTATTAATTTGGATGGACTACCAGAAATAATGAGTTAGCAGCATAAAATGTGCAGTTTCTTCTTAAAGGAACTTAATATTTTTATTTTTCTTTTAAATTGCAGGTGGACTTGAAGTTATAGTTCTCTGTTAAACTCATGCCTTCTTTTGTAACGTTTCCACATTTCCATTTGCAGTATGTGTATAAGTAATGGAACAAGCAGTACCTGGATACATACTTATGGTTTGTCATTTTAACAATGTTTTTAGAGTAAATATGACAGTCACCCTAGCAGGTCTTATGTCAAAGCTTACATTATCTTTGGTTCTACTGAGGGTAAAGCAAGACCAAAAATTAAATAATCTATTTGCCTCTCTGTTACCTGTTGACCCTTTTAGAACTTTTAGGATCCACAAACACATGCTCATGTGCACATACAATAGAATGCATTTCAGAAAAGGGAGGATGCTAAATATAATGAGGGCTGAGGAGGCAGGATTTTAATGTATTAACATTGTCCTTTTCTAGTTCATTTTTCCTCAGCTGCTGAAGGCCTACTTTTTCTCTATTTTGTCTTATTACAGCAAATAGATAGGATAAAATAGTCTTCATGTCACTCCATCTACACAAAATAATAATGATATTTTACGTGGAAACAGGCATATCGTTTTACGATGTTAATGAAAGTAATCTATGCCTATCCTAAAGTCAGTGGTTGTTTTTGCCTCTTATATGAAAATGCATTTCTACAAGTGCAATAAACATTAAGAATGTCATGTTTAAAACAGGGATTAGGACTTCAGTATTACAGCAGTGAAAATACTGACAATGTAATAAATTAGGATAAATACTTTTCAGTGTTGTATTCAGAGTATATGAGGTGAAAGTAGTGTATCTGCAGCATTCAACATAGTAAATCATGTTATGCAAAAAATTTGTGATGGGGTCAAAATTCCATGAGAATGGAACTTTTAAAGGTATTACTAGGTCCTACACAGCCCTGCTGTATCTCAACTAGTTATATATTTCATTTTAATTTTCAAATAAATTTGACATTGTGGTTAGTTTGCAAATATGTGAATGCTATTATAAAAAAACATCTGTGAAGCTGTACATCACTGAAAAAAAGAATATACTTATCTACTCAGAAGTGATTTTCTTATGCCAGGGTGCATTCTTGCACTTCTGAATCATAGAGTTTACTCTCAAACTGTATATTCCACCTGTTTTTTTCCTTTGCAAATGTGAAATATGATACCACAAACTTCTTAAACCAAGATATCATTTTGCCAATGACTTATCTTGTGGGTGACAAACTACTACTGCTGAAGTTTTCATTCTGCTAAGACTACTTACTCTTCATTAGCAGAAGCCTGATTATTATAACTTAGCTTGTCATGTCATGAATTCTTGCTGCTTAGGTGCAGGAAGGATATAGTACTTTTCACTAAGGTCATAGAAGATTCCAGAATAAATTGTCCTAGTAATTATAAGGAAATTTTGATGTTTTCACATAAACCTTAGAGCAAGTTCAGCTATAAACCTAAATTTTTCCTTTAAAGTCTTTACATAATCTGCAAAGGAAGGCTTTTCAGCGTACTTAAAGTTTATATGGGATTCTGACCTGATTCAGAGTTTAACATTCTTGCTTTCAAAAAGAATCAGTATCTGCTGGAGCCAATGATATGAATAATTATTTATGGCTAGATTGTGCCTTTAGGCAAAGCCTTGAGTGAAAGCTGATGCATAATTAGCATTGTCCCAGAAGGAGCCCTGGAAGGTATAGTGCCTCAGGGACAACCTTCAAGCTCAGACCCCTTTTCTTCCAGTCTTGTTTCAGGGATTCAGTTATTTTAATACAGCAGAGCTAAAAATATATTACTGTTCAAACACAGCATCTAAAGATTGTATTCTCCATGTAAACCTACCCATATTAATACAATTAGTCTGCCTGCACCACCGTATTTACTTTTTTTTTTCTTTTCCTTTAGAATGGGTCATTTTAAGGTGTAACCCTTTACTCTTATTCTAATTTCAGTAAAACTGACTCAAAATTGACCTGATTTCAGAGGAGCTATATGCCTGATACCTATATAGATTTTCTGAAGTACCAGAATCAAGACACCCCATTCCAGAAATGTGTTTGTCTTTTGTCAGTCATAGTCACTTTGACTGTGTTGTGATCTGATTCCAGGCTTTTCATTAGTATATTTTTAAAATAGGGGTAACTGATCTGATTTGATTTGATTTATGTATAGCATGTCTTGCCATTAAAGTAGAGGAAGTAGGAAGAATATGAACAGAAATCAGATTAAATGTTTCTTTTGCAACTTAGAGTCATATATTTTTGAGAATCAGCTGTATTGAGTGCATTGAGGCTTGTCATTTGCTGGCATCTACTCTTTTATCAATTGTAGCTCCTGCTTCCTGATGACATAATTCCACTCTGCTTTCCGACTTCATTCTTAGAGACTGAATTAGTGTTTATCTTCCTCCAACAAATTCTTAATCCTTTCTTCTCTGTTAATGACTTCTCACCTGCTTAAATACTTCAGAGAAGTGGATACATCCTTTTCCTACTGCAGCTGTAGCAGCAAACAAGGTCACTGCTTGTCACCCTCCAAGACAGTAATTGCTGCCTCTGCTAGTGAAGCTACTCAGATGATTGTCTCCTAACCCATTTCAGTCAGAGTGTTTTAGCTTAATCAGTTTAAATTGTTGTTCTTTGTTAATTTGACACATTTCAGAAGGGATAGGCAAGGAAGGAGAGGCAGTGGGGTGGCTCTGTATGTTAGGGAGTGTTTCGACTGTATAGAACTCAAGGATTGTGATAACAAGGTTGAGTGCTTATGGGTAAGGATGAGGGGGAATGCAAACAAGGTAGATAGATATCCTGCTGGGAGTCTGTTATAGACCACCCAACCAGGACAAAGAGGCACATGAAGCATTCTACAAACAACTGGCAGAAGTCTCACAATCACTAACCCTTGTTCTTATGGGGACTTCAACTTACCCGACGTCTGATGGAAATATAACACACCAGAGAGGAAACAGTCAAGGAGGTTCATGGAATGTGTGGAAGATAACTTCCTGACACGGCTAGGGAGGTGCCTTTCTTCACCTGCTGTTTACAAACAGAGAAGTACTGGTGGGAGATGTGGTGGTTGGAAACCATCCTGGGCTTGACAGAATTGATATTCTATGAAATGATAGAATTCTCGATTCTTGGTGAAGTAAGGAGGGACTCAGCAAAACCACTATTATGGACTTCTGGAGAGCAGACTTGGGCCTGTTCAGGACACTGGTTGAGAGAGTCCCTTGGGAGACAGTCCTGAAGGACAAAGGGGTCCAGGAAAGCTAAACTTTCTTCAAGAAGGAAGTCATAAAGGCGCAGGAGCAGGTGGTCCCCATGTGCCATAAGACGAGCTGGCGGGGAAGATGACAAGACTGGATGAATGGGGAGCTTTTTCTGGGACTCAGGGAAAAAAAGAGTTTATCACCTTTGGAAGAAGGGGCAGGCAACTCAAGAAGAGCACAAGGATCTTGTTAAGTCAAGCAGAGACAAAATTAGAAAGGCAGAAGCCCAGCTAGAGCTCAGTCTGGCCACAGTCGTAAGGGATAGCAAAAAATGTTTTTACAAATATATTAACGATAAAAAGAGTACCAAGGACAATCTCCATTCCTTATGGGATGTGGGGGGGAAAATTGTCACCAAGGATGAGGAAAAGGTTGAGGTACTTAATTCCTTCTTTGCCTCAATCTTCAATAGCCAGACTAGGTATCTGCAGGGTATTCAGCTCCCCGAGCTGGAAGATGGGGATGGAGAGCAGAATAAACTCCCCATAATCCAGGAGGAAACAGTTAACGACCTATTAAGCCACCTGGACACCCACAAGTCTATGGGGCCTGATGGGACACCCAAGAGTACGGGAGAGCTGGTGGAGGAGCTTGCCAAGCCACTCTCCACCACTTGTCAGCAGTTCTTATTAACAGGGGAGGTCCCAGACGACTGGAGACTTGCCAATGCGACACCCATCTACAAGAGGCCTGTCAGCCTGACCTCTGTACCGGGGAAGATCATGGAGAGGTTGGTTCATATAAAGGGTGCTCACAAGGCATGTGCAGGACAACCAGGGGAACAATCCCAGCCAGCATGGGTTCATGAAAGGCAGGTCCTTCTTGACCAACCAGATCTCCTTCTATGACCAGGTCACCCGCCTAGTGGATGAGGGAAAGGCTGCGGATGTTGTCTGCCTGGACTTTAGTAAAGCCTTTAACACTGTTTCCCACAGCATTCTCCTGGAGAAACTGGCTATTCATGGCTTGGACAGATGTACTCTTCCCTGGGTAAAAGACTGGATGAATGGCTGGGCCCAAAGAGTTGTTAGTGGAGTTAAATCCAGTTGGCGGCCTGTCACAAGTGGTGTTTCCCAGTGCTCAGTATTGGGGTCACTTCTGTTTAAGATCTTTATCAATGATCTGGATGAGGCGATCAAGTGCACCCTCAGCAAGTTTGCAGATGACACCAAGTTGGGTGGGTGTATTAATCTGCTGGAGGGTAGGAAGGTTCTACAGAGGGATCTGGACAGGCTGGATCGATGGGCGGAAGTCAACTGTATAAGGCCAAGTGTTGGGTCCTGCACTTCAGTTACAACAACCCCATGCAACGCTACAGGCTTGGGGAGGAGTGGCTAGAGAGCAGCCCGGTGGAAAGGGACCTGGGGGTGCTGGTTGACGGCTGGCTGAACATGAGCCGGCAGTGTGCCCAGGTGACCAAGAAGGCCAACAGCGTCCTGGCCTGTATCAGGAATAGTGTGGCCAGCAGGAGTAGGGAAGTGATCGTGCCCCTGTACTTGGCACTGGTGAGGCCACACCTTGAATCCTGTGTTCAGTTTTGGGCCCCTCACTACAAAAGGATGTTGAGGTGCTGGAGCGTGCCCAGAGGAGAGCAATGAAGCTGATGAGGGGTCTGGAGCACAAGTCCTATGAGGAGTGTCTGAGGGAACTGGGATTGTTTAGTCTGGAGAAGAGGAGGCTGAGGGGAGACCTTATCGCTCTC
Organism: Phaethon aethereus; assembly: GCF_964289735.1. NCBI lineage: Eukaryota > Metazoa > Chordata > Aves > Phaethontiformes > Phaethontidae > Phaethon > Phaethon aethereus. Next base: position 141,695,093 of record NC_138575.1, read on the forward strand.
TACAACTACTTGAAAGGGGGTTGTGGTGAGGTGGGTGTTGGTCTCTTCTCCCAAGTAACTAGCAATAGGATGAGAGGAAATGGCCTCAAGTTGCTCCAGGGGAAGTTTAGACTGGATGTTAGGAAAAATATCTTTACTGAAAGAGTAGTCAAGCATTGGAAAAGGCTGCCCAGGGAGGTGGTGGTGTCACCATAACTGGAAGTGTTCAAAAAATGTGTAGACGTGGCACTTCGGGACATGGTTTAGTGGGCATGGTGGTGTTGGGTTGAGGGTTGGTCTTGATGATCTTGGAAGTCCTTTCCAACCTTAATGATTCTATGATTCTATAATTTTCATCTGAGATTAGCTCTTGAGAAATCATGTGTGCAGTTGAATTAGCTTCTAGCAAGAAGACAGTAATAAGCTGATAGCAGAAAGTGCAGAAAGGGTGAGATTTAGTCAGGAAATGGTAAATGCTTTAATGACTATAACTGCCAGTGGAAGAGGATGCATGTTCACATTGAAATTGGAGACCAGCCTTCAAAAATATTCCATTTACAATTAGTTCTTTAAGAGAAAGTGATATTATCTGTTTGTGCATGTGTGTTTGTGCAAGCTATGAGAAAAGTGTGCAAGGCAGAGAGTAAAGTAGAAAATCAGCAAGACTCTATACGCTCTCTATGTATACCTTTTGCAATGGGAGAATTGGGAGCAACAATTGGGAGCAGAATGGGTGTAACGTCATCTGAGATGGGAGCAACATTGCTGAGCAGAATGGGAGCAACATTAGTTGAGCATAAACAAAAACAACAGTGAAAATGCAGTGTATTTAGTAGATTTGACATAATTTATGCTCAAAAGTGTCAGCAGAAAAAGCAAGAGCATACTGGCATACAACATCAGACTATACTTGCCAGTTCTTTTGCAGCCTACACTAATCGCCATTTCTCCATCTAAACTTGAATATTAAGGAATATGGAATTAGTAAAAAAGTTAATGGTTTTGTGAATGTCATTTATCTCTCCTAAGTTAAAAACTTTAGAAAAAAGAGGGCCTCTCAAGGGATAACATGGAGAAACAAAGTGGGAAATAACAAACTTACTGTGGTCTATGACACTGCAAAGCTACAACCATGCATTCAAACATCTATCACACTTTCAAATAGAAGATATCTGGAAAAATTGCCCACAGCTAAATCCAAGTGTTTCTGTTCAAGCACTAGGGACTGACATCAAGGATAGACTAAGAAAAGAAGGGGCAAGGTGAGGCAAAGATTAGGCTGGCTTGGTTTTAGTTTTATCAATTAGGTAAATGATTACAGTTGGTGTGAAATATTTGGCTCTAATCACAGTTGCTGCTACTGCCCCAGCTGTCTAAATACTCAGCTGGGCACCAGCTCCACCATCAACCACAATTTAACAGCTACAGGCTTCAGAGTATGCATTGGAGACAGTGATGGGGCTGTTTTCATACCTTCATCAGCCTGCTGCTGCGTGGAAAGAATTTCTTCACCTAGAGTTGAAGCCTGGTTTGGTAGTACAAAAGCATTACATCCATGACATACAGAAAAAGCTTACCTTAAAACCCTACCTTAAAGTTCTGTTCAACACATTCCATAAAAAAAAAGAAACTCTGACTGGACAGAAAGATATATTTTATCTTTAAAGATAAAACATGCTTATAGTGAGAGTGAAGCACTTGATATTTCTCCCCTGATTTACTTGCTCCTAAGTTTACTATATAATATATTCATGTGCATGGCTTTTCATATCGTCATCAGACCAAGCCTATCTGCATGTTTGAGATCCCACCGGGAGTACTGTGTCCAGCTCTGGAGACCTCAACACAGGAAAGACATGGACCTGTTGGAGCAGGTCCAGAGGAGGGCCACAGAGGGATGGAACACCTCTCCTGTGAGGACAGGCTGAGAGAGTTGTTGTTCAGCCTGGAGAAGAGGAGGCTCCAGGGACATATTATTGCGGCCTTCCATTACTTAAAGGGGACTTACAAGAAAAATGGGGACAGACTTTTTAGCAGGGCCTGTAGCGGTAGGACAAGGGGTAATGGTTTTAAACTAAAAGAGGGTAGATTTCAACTGGATCTAAGGAAGAAATTTTTCACAATGAGGATGGTGAGGCACTGGAACATGTTGCCTAGGGAAGTTGTGGATGCCCCATCCCTGGAAGTGTTCAAGGTCAGGTTGGACGGAGCTCTGAGCAACCTGTTATAGTTGAAGATGTCCCTTATCCTTGCAGAGTGGTTGGAATTAGATGACCTTTAAAGGGCACTTCCAACCCAAACTATTCTATGATTCTATGTTTCTATCTTCTACACGTTTGTTTTATATATTTAAAATATATTTTTGTTTTATTTGCCTTCTTTTTTTTCTTAAAACAAGGAAATTTCTATTAATGAACAACCAGAAATACCATAGAAATACAATAATTTAAATTAACACAACCAGACTTCTCTTGGCCGTGATGATCATGTAGACAAGCTGAAAAAATGCTGACTGAGTGCGATGTGTGCATTGCATTGCGACGGGTTACATCACTAGTCGTAACATGATGTAACCCAACGCAGCATGATGTAAGCGTCGTGATACATTGGAGATTTAAAGAAACATCAGCATTCCCTTGTATCCTTCCACCCCTTTCCAGGAATGTTCTGTCATTCTTCGTCTAGTAATTAATAACCAATCCCCATTGCCAGTCTGTGAATGCTCATGTCTTATTCTTACTTACATTAATAGTGTCCTTTCTAATTATGGGCAATGCAGCCTCAATCCTTAAAAGGCACATGTAAATATTTTTTTTTTCTATAGACGTATAGATACGGTTGCTCTCTGTCAGTTACCATAGATTTCTGATGAAAATTTTGAAAAAGTAATCATGCTATGTTTAAAAAAGTTTCACAGATCTGAAGGGTACAAATCATTTATACCATTTTTTTAATCGTGTAGCTAAAACGACAGAGTTGAAATACTTTTGATTTGTATTGCCAGTTGCATGTGGGAAGGAGTGACAGGGTCACAGCTTTTCCTTTTTTTTTATTGCAACTTGATGCATTTTTTACAATGCCATTGCAGCTCTGAATCAGTTCAGCTTGTCTTCTGTGCGGATGTTAAGGTGATTTGCCTTCTGCTTCCTATTGCCATTGATTTTTTCAGGACAGATCTTTTTGTATTCCTTTTATTACTATGTCCATTCTGAAAGCAATTTAGCAGGCACATACTTACACTGCAAATCTGAATTAACATTAGAAACTAAGATGCACTTCTCTTGTGTACTTGTGTAAAAGTAATTGTGTGGTTGGATTTTATGTTTTGAGAAAGTCTATTTTAAGACACGGTGAAGCACACATAATTTTCTAAAGATGAACAGAGGCCCACATTATATCTCCTAACAAAACACTATTTCTTTTATGATGCTGAAGTTGGAAGAGAATATGATCAAATAGCACAGTAAGTTTTAAAGGCAGAATAAAAACAAAACAGCAAAAAATAAACTTTCAGGAAACTTCATTCTATGATTCTATGATTCCAGGTGAGGCTTAGGGACAGTAACAAGTCCTGTCTTTGATCCTAGTATTACTCTAGCACCTGCTTTTGACTTCACTGCTGTCACATCTTGAATAACTACATTGTTATAAAAGTCAATTTACTCCATGACACCATTAAAAACTGAAGTTGAAAGTGTTGTATGAGACCACACCAAAATTTTGTATCCTCCTTTGTCTCAAATTGGCAGTTCTCTCACGCATCAGGTTAAGGAACCCTGATGGTGCAAGAGACTTCTGGCTCAACTAAACTGCACTGCAATTTTCTCCCCAGAGAGTTGGTGTCTGATCTATGCTGTGAAACACACAATTCATGATCTTTGCCTCATAAGCTTAATTTTGAACATAACGCAGTCCAGCTTATCTCAATAAAATTAGACATAACTGTCTGTTTTGTGTTTTGTTGAGTTGTTGGTGTCAGTTATATGGTGTAACATGCTTAAAAGTAAATAAAAAATGCTAATAAGTGTATTTCTCTACATTAAGACTTCATTGCTTTTTTAAAATATCAACCATTGTTGCTGAGCTGTTGAAAACTGTTTTCAAATATGTTCAATTATTTAGAAGAATTCAACACTCCGTGTATTTACAGAAAAGTTATGTCTCACTTTATACATGCAAGAAGTAAACAATACAATAATGGTATCCCTTTTATTTTTCTGTTCCTTAGATGGAATTGAGGGTTCTAATTGAATCTCTTTTCATACAAACCCAATTTTGTCTTCCAACAATATAGAGTACTGATGAAAGACTTTCTATTTTTGCTGTGTTCTGTACAAAAATGAAACTGGATGTGAATGTATCATTCATGATAAGACCTGCGATACATGGTTATTATATGTTAATGTACAAAATTACTGTATTTTCAGAATTATTTCATGCTATGCTTTGACATTCGGAGTGTTGGTGTATTTGGCTTTTTTTTTAAGGTTCTCTTTCCTATGACTAATGTAATGCCCAAGCCTTTTCCTTTGGAAGTTATGGATAACTTGGAATCTAACGATTGTGGATCTGGCTCAAGTTATTGTTTCCACTGTGCGTGACTAGTACTTTTTAAACATACTACTGTATAGGTACCTCCATCTTTGTGCTCAGCTTACTTTTTCTCCAAAGAGAAAAAAAGACAAAAAACCACACCTTTTTTGCAATTCATCTTAACCTGGGGCAGACATTCTTTATCTCCATTGACTGCAGAGTGAATAGGTCATGTTTCATAGGCGTTTAGATGTATGTTTGACTTCAGTTCAAAAAGTAACACCTTAAGTGTCATCCATCATTTATCTAGCTTTATAAACTCTCTTTGAAGGTACTTATATTCTCTCTGGCCTTGGCTCATGTAGTTTCTGTTACTGGAAAATTGTACAACATCATAATTCATCCCTTTTTCCAGATCATTAACAGAATGTTAAACAGCATCAGATTAATGTAGAGAATATTTCACTACACCATTAATCTTTTGCTACATTGAAAATTGACCTCTGGCTACAACTTAACATATTCTGTGTAGCTTGTTTTTAAACCATAACATTACTTCACCTCTTTCGCTGTGAATAATTATGTTCTCAACAACTTCCCATGGAAAAAGGTTTATCAAAGGCTTTTTTGAAACCCAAATAAATGTTATTGACAGTTTCTTTTATCAAGTATTCGATGGAGAGACCTGAAGATTTCTAGTAGATCAAAGAGTGATGTTTTATCTCTAAAGACCGCTGTGGGTTATTTTCTATCAATGTATCTAAATGCTTTATGATGCTTTTAATTGCTCTTTCATTAGGCCATAGTAACATTATTTTTCTTGATTTTAATATGCACATTATCTGTTTCTACTGATCTTCTACTAGAGTAGCTTATTTTAATTAGACACTGGAATGTTTCACTGGAAGATGAAGATTTTTATCCTCAAACCCTTTTTGAGAATAAAATACTGGTTTATCCTTAGTGCATCTAAGGATATAGGTGCTAGAGTTTAGTCTTCTGACACTTCAGTTCATCAGAATAGGGCATGTTGTAACTCTCTTTTATGTATCTTAAATTCCTGGGTACTCTAAGAGAGAATTGCATATTATCTTGTTGGTTTTTTGGTAAAACTAGATACCTAGAGGAAAAAAAAGAGAGTAAATGCAGAAATATGAAATCAGAGAAACTGTAATAGCATTCAGTTATTACTGAAAGTTGAAGATGGGCAATAACTGAGGACAATATGGGGTTGAATTAATTTTGATAGTCCAGGGTAGTAGAGTACGCATTATGGGTAGTGAAGCATGACCCTAGGGTAAAGTTAACTAAAAAAATAGGACATCATGAAATAAAAGAACAAGGGAAAAGAAGGATTAAAGTATTGTAAGGAAGAAGTAAGAGCACCACTGTAGAAAGCTAAGCAGTGTGAAGAAAAGTACGGAGGTAGAGGATGCAATAACATGTAAGGGAATGAAGAAATAGTTGGAAGAAAATAACTTGTCAGATCATGACAGTTTCTTGGTGTGGAAGTCTATGAGGTATTCTTGAGAGATGGAACACTATCAAATATTTTAATGGTCTGTTTTGTACCATACTGCTGATATTAATGGGTTTGGAACTTATTTCCAAAGGCAAGAGTCTGAATCACAAATTAAGAGTTGTTACTGGAATTGCTACTCTTTACATCAGAAATTCATAATAAAGCTAAGAGGGAAGCCATGTAGAGTCCTGTGAAATGAGATACTAAAATTAAACATAGTAAAGTCAACATAGGACAGAGAAGGGCAATGCACTTTGATCACAAGGAAAATTATATCATCAGACTTCAAGTATGGGTGACAACAAAGGTTTATTTAAATGCAAAAATGTAGAAAAATATTTGCACTGAACTCTAGATGCAAATTTTACAGAAAATCCCATCATAGTTTTGTTGCAGGGATTATTAAACATAAGCCAAAATTGATGCGTCATAGATTTTAGAAAATGTGCAAAATAGAAACACACCCCTCAGTAACGCTTGCCACAATTCTTTTGATGCAGCCAAGAGTATGACTGGCTTTCTGGGCTACAAGGTACATTGCCATCTCATGTCTCATTTTTTCATCCGCCAGTATCCCCAGTCCTTCTCCACAGTGCTCTTCTCAATCCATTCATCCCCAGTCTGTACTGATACTGGGGATTGCCCAGACCTTGCACTTGGTGAATTTCATGAGGTTCAAATGGGCCCACTTTTCAAGTCTGTCAAGGTCCCACTGCATGGACTCCCTTCCTCGAGTGTATCAACTGCACCATTCGGTGCCACCTGAAAACTTGCTGAGGGTGCACTCAATCACACTGACATTGATGAAGATATTAAATAGTATAGGTCTGAATATGGACCCTTGAGAGGCACTGGTTACTGGTTTCCACTTGGACATTGAGCGTATGACTGTCACCCTTTGGATAGGAGCCATGCAGCCAATTTCTTATCCATCTAATAGTTGCATCAAATGCATTTCTCTCCAATTTATCAGCAAGAATGTTGTGGGAAACCATACCAAAAAACTTACAGAAGTCTAGGTAGATGACATCCATAGCTTTTCCCTTATCCAGTGATGTGGACATGATCTGCCTCATTTGATTTTCTTTCTTTTCTTTCCTCCACTCACTATGGCCAATTTTATCAGGGTTTGCTGGTAAGAAATATGAAATTACCCACTGTGGTGCCTAAAAAGCAAAACACAATGCAGGGGACATTATCAACATTTTCCTGTGTTGCAAAAGACCCAGGCATGGAAGGTTAAAAAGAGTGTGAGAACATGGCAGATGTCACACAGATACATATGTACAACCACATACACACACCATGAAACTAATGAAATTTGCCTTTTGGCAGTTTCCCAACAGAGCAACAACTACTATAAAAGTCACCTTTCACCTGGTGCTTTTTCCTTTCAAATTTTGTCTTGGGTAAAAAACAGAAATTTTGTTGTTGGCAGAAATTAGGTGTTTGTTAGAGTAGGGGTGAGAGATCAAGATCACAGAGTAAGTTCATTCACTACTACCACGTAGTCTTTGTCAGGAGGCTTTGAGCTTGGACGGGAGTTTTCATCAATGCTAGGAGAAAACTGAAGTAATATCCTAAGAGATTTGATCACAGCAATCTTTTTTGCTGTGTTTTTGCTGATACCTTCTTGTTGCTGTTAGTGGTAGGGAAGGTGGCTGTGGTGCTAGTATTTCCATTTTATTCCTGTATTTCAGTACTGATATGACTGGCAGAGTAAAGACAACATACAGACAGGTATAATTAGGACCAATGCTGTGCCAGTTCTACCTTCAGTCAACCTCGCTAACTCACTTTGTCTCTGACCTTCAACACACTTAAGCTCTGTGGCTTATTTTCCTGAGCAAAACTGCCAATTATAGTTAATTTCCTCAAATAGATGGTAGGTGTTTTAAATTGTAAATTGCACTGATTGAGACAAGGAACCATTCAGATCTCTTTTACAGCTGAATATAAATGCAGTACTAAGTTCTATTTTTTTCCCCGTAGGAACTAAGTACATATGACAACAGATACCATCTGCACACATACAGTAATATTGCTTAAATAAACCAAAAGAAGAAAAACTTGACCTGTCCCTTTTCACAAGAACTATTTATATTTAGCCAAAGACAACTGGAATTTGATTTCTCAGAAGTAATTGCATACATAAGCTGTGTCATTTCACATATGATTGTATGTAGTTCATATATTATTACCTTTAAATGCAAAATTCAACTTGTCTTTCTCAGGTGGAAGAGTAAAATCATATCATATTATATTGTATTGATATTATATCATTATATAGTATTTTATGGTACCAAATGACACATTCCATGTAGTAACTATATCATACAGGACTCTATTATTTGCTTCTAATTTCCTACTTATGTCACATAATGATAATTTACAAGCTACTGTTGTTCCTTTCTAAATTTTGAGTAAAGCATAAACTCCAACATTGAATATACTAAGCTTAAATTATGCTTGGAACATTGCAAAATGGAAAACCAAAATGAGACATGAATTCTCATTAATTTTGGTCAGTAGACAATAGATTATTCCACTAGAACAGATACATAATCCACAAACGGTATGCATCAAAACCAGCTAACTGATATTATCAAGTAATGGAGGTTAGATGGATCAATGCTGTCTGTTGAAGTTTGAAAGTTTAAATTATGATTCTTACCTGTTTTGATGCTAGCTTGATACATTTAACAATTATATAGCATGTATGAATCAAAACAATCCTGTTCAGCTTTAACATTCGTATATAAAATCTCACAGCTTCATAATATGATCAGAACTTATGCTTTGGAGCAGTTAGAATGTAAATAATATGGAATGCTGCAATTTCTGTCTGTGCTTTCCCCCTCCTCATGCCTCTTCCCTAATATTATGTATTGCCAAGAAATACTGTGTTTTCAAGCCTCAACTAGTATGAACTGAATGTCTTTTTTTAAATTGTTGCTGGTATAGATTCATGAAAACCAAAATCCTCTGACGCCTTTATGCATAAAGTCCTACAACTGCTTAACCTTCATTAATGCTACATGCACTAACTTTGCATGCCACAAGCTGAAACCTCAAAAACGATAACATGAACATAAACCAAATTTCTGTTCTGTTTCAGATTTTTTGGTTTAAATCTAGATCTGCTCCATTTAATTTCCAAGATCTTAGTGAGACTGGGAAGTGGTCTGCTCATGAACTCTTTGCTTGTTACCCTCTAAATCAGTCTCCTGACATTTGGATAGATTTGCACCTTTTCATCTTGTGGTCTTCAACTATCCTTCTGCAGAAATAATAAAAAAGTATAATGCAAGATTTTCTCCTTTCTGTATGTCTTATTTAGAAGTCCTGGCAGTCAATATCTCCCTTGGTATCTTCTCACAAAGTAAGTTCTTTGGGACAAGGACACTAACTTTTGTTTGGCAAAGTCATACATGTTTTCAATACTGAGTAATAATGAATAAAATATTTAAATGAACTTTCCTTTCCAGCTTCTATCTTATTTCCTAGGCATCTGCTATTCAGTCCTAGGGAAAATATTTTCTGTGCATGTACTATTTTTTGAAGTATTAGAATAATTAAATATTCATATTTCAGATTATGAAGTTCTTCATCATATCCACCTTAGATCTGGTTTTCTCTGAAATAGCTATAGTATATTCTGTCACATCTTTTCCTCAAGTTTTTATTTTTTAACTCCTTTTATTAACATCTTAGTTGTCTGATAGTCTAATCATTTAGTTGGTTTGATATTGCTAATTCCAGTAGGAATTAATACATTGCTGTGTGTAGATGAAGATGTAATTGAAATTTGGTAGAGAAAAAATTGAAAACACTGGATTATGTGCTGAAACAAAAAAAAACCCCTAAAACAAACAAGCCCTGACTGAAACTTTGTGTGTATCTATCTCTTTTGTATGTCTTATACAGACCTCATACTTACCTGCAACTAACACTTCCATAATTCCCAGATAAAAACTATTATCCAGTAAACATCAAAATTAGAAGTGAATATGGTGCCAAACTATTATACTATCTTTTGCATTGGAATAAAATTACATTCTCACAGGATCCACTGAAATAACAAACACAATTATTTCCTGAATTCTCCAAAGGCAACTGCAAATTGAGCGTGTGTTCAAAATGAAGAATTAAAATAGCTGCATCAAATAATTAGAGATATTCTTAAGAGTTGATTATTCAGCTCATAGCTTCCAGTGGTGCCTACAAAAGCCCAAAGGGAGAGTTTGCACAAACAACTTCAGGAGCAGTCGTTAAATGCAGAGTATGTGCTTGCATTGCTCAGCTGTCTGCAGAGAGGGCGTAATAGCTGCCTTTAGTTATTAAAACTGGCTGTTAATTTTCTTTTTTTCACACATTCATTCACATTCATTTTAAATGGGACATAGGTACTTATCTGTCTTAAGCTTATTTGAAAGTACTCACCGTTTAGTTATAGGTATTATTAGGTCAATATTACTGAATTCTTTCTGCAAAGTCTAGTTACCTACATTATCTACAGTGTAGGTACATCTAGACTTTGGAATTTTTATTACTAACAAATGTTGATTTGGGCCTTCTAATTTAGAAGTCCTATACGTTCTTGGAAACTTAATTGTATAATCGTCATTCTAACAACCTTATGCTCCTCTGCAGCTAATTATACTCTACCCACATCTTATAACCGCTGACTTGCCAGTGCAGTGTATTACACATGCAGTTGGACAAACTTTATATATCCCACAGGGGGTCTCATGTTCTTGGGTCTTCACTGTGGTATTTACTGTAGACTTACTCATGTTCTCGATCCTCAGACAGGACTGAAGTCAGCTTCATCACAGTGCTGAAGCTTATGCATATGTATTTTCTTTGAAGTCAACAGGACTTCTCATATGCTTGAAACAATGTGCCCAAGAGCTTTGCCAGCACAGAGACAGCATGTGTAACACAAAGGGAAAGAGTGTATTTTTAAACTTTTCAGTATATTGAACTGATTGTTGTATTTCGGATGTTGTAATTCAAGAAAGTATCATGTAGGTATCTTTTCAGAATTTCAAAACAGCTTCGCTGATGAGAGGGGTGAGATGGGTGAAAGCAAATGCTATGCTTCTACATAGCAGTATTGTGCACTCAGACATATTAGCATTTTTACATTCACACCTCATCAAGTGCATCAATTTAGCAGAGAAATGTAAGCTATTTGAGGTCACTGCCACACTTTCATACTGACAGTGTTCCTCCTGATGCTTGTACAGAAAAATAATGTGCTTCTGTCTGAATTAATTTAAATAACTATATGGTAGATTTATGCTTTTTAATGAGTCTTTCATTATTCAATCAGTAAGCATTGCAGGCTCAGTCCAGTTCTCCATCAAATAGAGCAGATTCAGTTATACTGGAAGTGCAGAAAACACTCCCTTTATCTGTTGGATGTCATTGCAAGGACAGGCTGCACAATACCTTCTTTCTTTGGAGCCATTATAGATGGTTATGTCAAAGCAATGTACTGTATTTAGAGGACTTTAAGTTCTAGATGTGGTGTAACTTACACAATAAAAATCTGTATTAAAGATATTACTGAATTTGTGTAGCTACATAATTTCTTTGTTAGTTATTAATATTCTAAAATAATAATGGTTTCTCTATTAATAATTATCAATAAAAGCAATCTGTTAAACCTTTATTTAGTAGTTTTAAAAATTATTATTTTCAGTAATTTTTTTTCAAAGCAATTTTTTTTAATTGTACCAAAAATGGATTAACACAAGATGAAAGATAAAACTTATTAGGTTTATATTTTTTCCAGGATTAATAAATACAATCTCAATGAGTGCAAATATTTCCAGAATTAGAAATAGTTTTCAGGTGTGTTTTTTTCAGTAACTATGACAAGTGTCTGCTGTAAATGCCAGTGTTTATCTTCATCATAGACCTATAGTTAACAATCTTCTTAAAGCAAATGACTCACTTTCCTAAAATGAGATATATAGGAAGCTTTGAAAAGTTTGACAAAAGGGAAGAGATACCCCATTTGTCCAAAGTCACATAAGTTAAGGTTTTATTTTTTGCAATTTACTTGGAATAAAAGTCAGCAGGAATTAGCTGCTGAATACTGAATAGTGTAATCAGAATGTAGACAGGCCAAAACTTCATGTAACAACATAGCTGCTAAGTGGTAACTGCTGTTGCTATTTTTTGTAAGCACTTTTTGGTCCTAACTGGTGATCAGGATCACATATCATCTATACAGATAGCTTGAAGATTTTCCCTACCCTGGAATCCATGTGAATATTTTCTTCAATATTAAGACAAATCCATATCAACATATTGGTATGGAATAAACTTGTAAGGAAAGGAACTCCCATACCAATCACAGAACTAATAACTCTTATTAAATAGTGGTAAATAATTATTTCTACAACATTCCTAGTTCTGAAAAGTGTTTCTATCCTTCTGTGGAACTATACAGGCACTCTATGTGAAAATTAATATATTCCAATGCCTTGTATTAACTTGCTGGAAGATATAACCTCATTTAAAGCATGTGAAACTGAATGATGAACTGATTTAATGCACTTATTGTCCAGGAAAATAGTTTGTGGGAAGCACATAATTTAAGGCATGCGGTAGTCAGTATTTCTGTCTTTATTTGTTAGGAACAGTATACAGAGTACTGCCATTTGTAAAACATTAAGGATTTCATCCTGCTTACATTCTCTGTACATGGAACAGTTAACACACAGAAAGATGTAAGTAATTTTTCTGAAAACAAAGGTATGTGTAGCCATGTAATTGAAAACCATAGGCAGCATAGAGTACAGAGTTGAGGTAATATTAAAATTTCATATTTTTTATGCAATCCCTTTTTCAACCTTAGAAATTTTCTTTTTCAGTAGAAGTGTCTATGTAGATTTTTTTATTAGTTCTCTGAAACTATTTGAAGGAAACCTGTGAAATGGCCGTTTCTTTTTGTTTTAATCCTCACTAACACAGGGAACACAAAACCATGTAGGGATTTTCCCTGCATTTTCTTACAGTTCATCCAATTTTGAATATGACACAAAATTGTCATTCAATGCTCTTTTCTTGAAGAAGAAAGAAACATTTTCTGGCTATATAGCAGCATCTACACATTTGCTGTGGTCTGGAATTCTAGTGATTTTTTTTTGGTGTATGCTGCAGCTGGAGTCATTAAGAACACAAATTCAATTACGTTACATGTTCCTTAGTTAAATGTTGCTGCTATATAGAGCTAGCAGTTGCAACTCAAATGGTTTTGTCTTTGTTAACGGTATCAGAGTAATGGCCACTGTAATTGTGTGTCTTCTGCTATTCGGTGATAAAATAGGAACTAAAACAAAGCCAAACAAATCTAATTCAGGAAAACTTAAGTAAAATTCTGAGTTTTCATTGTCTTTCACATTAAAAACTGCCTAGAACAGTAAGAATCTAAGTCTTCATGCTATTTTAGAGAGAGATGGAAGACAACAAATTTATGGCTAAAGACATTGAATGTGGCTGTTCGCTGGTGTTTTATACACTGTTGACAGATTATAATTTAATTTTAACAACATTATGGGAAGGGATTGTGTGGTGGGTTGACCTTGGCTGGACACCAGCTGCCCACCAAAGCTGCTCTATCAAACCCTTCCTCAGATAGACAGGGGAGAGAAAGTAAAACGAAAGGCTCGTGGGTCGAGATAAGGACAGGGAGAGATCATTCACCAATTACCATCATGTGCAAAATGGACTTGACTTGGGGAAAATGGTTAAATTTTTTACCAGTCAAATCAGAGCAGGGTAATGAGAAATAAAACCAAATCTTAAATACCTTTCCCTCATCCATCCCTGGTCCCTGGGCTCAACTTTACTCCCAGGTTCTCGTAGTGGTGCAGAGGAATGCGGAATGGGGGTTGTGGTCAGTTCATCACACGTTGTTTCTGCCGCTCCTTCCTCCTTAGAGGGAGGACTCCTTACACTCTTCCCCTGCTCCAGAGTGGAGTCCCTGCCACAGGTGACAGTTCTCCACTTTTATTTGAAATGCCAAATGCCTCTTTTGATCTTTCTTCAGCTGCCAAATGAGAGCTTCTTGGTGCAGCTATAAAGGTAGTTGGAGAACCTTGGCCATAGTTGTAAGCCAGGGATGGTGTTATGATAGCCAAACTCCCCCACTGATAGACTCTTCTTTTTGGACTTGAAATGACTTAAGGCTTGTGAACTAATTGAGACTCAAAGTAAAGCTAGCCCACCAGTTTTGGGAGAAATGCAGAAAGGAAAGTACAGTTCTGTTTTCTTAGTGCTCCCTCAAGATTGTAATGAACTCGAATGACTTTAGCTGATTGTAATATTATAATAGTTTTCATGAGATGGGAAACAAAAAGCTTTAGAGATCTGTTGAAATGGCTGTACAAATAAGACATATCACTGAGAGAATGACTATTAAATCCTCTATTAATCTGGTTTGAGATGGAAGTTTCCAGAAGGTTGAGCATGCTCTATGTGAAACTGGGAGTTCATACAACTAATAATGTTCTGTGTGATTTCTGAAAACTGAATGTTTTCCCAAAATTAAAATGGGGTCAAAAGGTATGCTGTGTGGCAGATGGAGCAATTACATATAAAATGCAAAGAAATGCCATCAGCTTAAGCAGTAGTTGATATTTTTTGCTGCCATTAGAGGCTTCAGAATGGAAACCTAAAATGCAAGCACTGGTAAACTCTGTATGTGGGACCTGACTACATTACACATATAGGATACATATTATCTGCATGGAGGAAGATGTAGCATAAATTGTGCATACATTTTGGGAAGACTTGCAACCCCAGAAAATCTGTTTCTGAGATTTTTATTCATTATCAAAAGAAATGTGAGCCAGAGGATGTGCTTACAGTAGGGTGACTTCTTAATTCCTGATAGATGTATGCATGACATCGAGAATGAATTTGGGAATACAAGGTGACCTTACCTCCACAGATAAATGAAGTCAAATTAATTAGCACATGGGTCAATGTTTAAGAATGAAAAAACTTTAAAAAGAGATGCTTCCTGAACTAAAGTTTACAACTGCATTGCACATAGAGCTTCTTAGGGAAGAAAGAACATAGCCCACACAAAACCCTGATTTATTATGGTTACGCTGACTGGCACTAGTTTGGAACTAGTTCATATATGCCTACATTATTCTTTATATGTGCTATCACACATAAGTGCTATACCCCCTAAAAAAGAAACATTTTCTGGTAAGCAAAGATCTATTACAAAAGAGGTTTGACAGTTTAGTAAGGAATTACAACATGCTTTTTCACTCAGCAATGAGTGGAATTGTAGGACAAATGAAAAGAGGTCACCTGACATTTGATGTACATGTTATGAAGTCACATCTTTTTCTAAGTCTAAGACTGTAGAAGGGCCAATCCTATAATGCATCCTATAATTGGTGTATGGGAGTTCAAGGTCAAACTGGTGCTCCTGTGATTTTTATATATATGGGGAAGAAAAATGTCCCAACTCTGACCACCTCCAAAAGAAGCCCCAGAGCAAAGGGAAACACTGGACTGTGGGACAAGCAGCCACTGCAGGCAGGGAATTCTCCTGAGCCATGGAAGATTCTGAGTCACATTCCCATTCTGTCTCCTAGATGAACAACTTGAAGTGCAACCTTAAGCTAACCTTAGAGGGATAGCAAGTCTTTTTTTTTTTTTTTTTCTCTTGTGACAGGGAATACCATCCTCTTATAGAAGTTTCAGGACAAATGAATCAATATTTTTAACGAAAAACAGAAAACGTGGTTGGAAAATAGTAATTTTACCTCTCGGTATGAGATACTATGTTTCTGGAAGCTTATGTTTTCAACAGATGAATATAATTTTTCTAAAAAAAGTTACTCAGTATCTTAAGTGTTTTTGGTGTTACTGAAATAATTCCAACAATAACACTTCAGTTCTCCTCCAACAGTTCCATACCAACATTATTACCTACATGGCTTGTATGAGAAATAGTGTGGCCAGCAGGAGTAAGGGAGTGATTGTGCCCCTGTACTTGGCACTGGTGAGACCGCACCTCGAATACTGTGTTTGGTTTTGGGTCCCTCACTACAAGAACGACATTGAGTTGCTGGAGCGTGTCCAGAGAAGGGCAACGAAGCTGGGGAAGGCTCTAGTGCATAAGACTTGTGAGGAGTGGCTGACAGAACTGGGGTTGTTTAGCCTGGAGAAAAGGAGGCTGAGGGGAAACCTCATTGCTCTCTACAACTACCTGAAAGGAGTTTATAGTGAGGTGGGTGTTGGTCCCTTCTCCCAAGTAACAAGCGATAAGATGAGAAGAAATGGCCTCAAGTTGCACCAGGGGAGGTTTAGACTGGATGTTGGGAAAAATTTCTTCACTGAAAGGGTTCCCAATTCTCTCATTGGAACAGGCTGCCCAGGGAAGTGGTTGGGTCACCATCCCTGGAGGTATTTAGAAGACGTGTAGATGTCGCACTTAGGGACATGATTTGGTCATGGACTTGACAGTCCAGTCTCCAATGAGAACTCATTGATGTAATCCATTTTATGAGATCTCAAAATGAATTAAAAAACTGCTCAAACCCAAGAAATCAGTTATAAAAATCTATTTCAGTTACAATACGCGAATGAAAGATTGTTCCACAAGACATAGGAGAAACAGCTTTGCCACTCATGTTGTAATTAAATACATTTTAGTATTATATTAATTTGTTCTGAAAATTGATTACTCCTTGATTTCTTCAAGCTGTGAATAATGAAAATAAAAATAAAGAATGTTTCAAATATTGCAGAAAACTTATGTCACATACCTGTGTTATGTGATATCTGTGTCTCATCACATCTAGTAGCATGGTGTGCTGACATTTTCTAAATTCTCATTACACATGTGTTGTTCTTCTGGAAGTATACTGAACCAGAGTCACTTCAGTAAGCACATTAGAGAGAAAATCCTTGCAATATGTTATTGATATATATATATATAGATGATTTTGGGAGGGATAGTAGCTGAACTAGAATGTTTTGGGACACACTCCCTTCTTTTACTCAAAGTACTTTAAATGTGGATTGTAGTCTAAATAATTGCACATACGTTTTTTTACTACAGGCACTATATATATGCAGTCACATTGATCGTTACTTTTAAATTCATAGGAATGCTATCTGGTAGTTGATTTTATATTTGGCATATGATGACTATGTTTTTTTAATCAAAAAATTAGAAGACTACCTCACTGGGGGAACTAAGATCAAAATTTATTCTGTTATGTGCTTGTGTCTAGGTGGGTTTATTGTCTACAAATAATGTTTTCACATTAATTTTTTACATGAATCAAAAATAGTTTAAGGGCACTTTACAGGTGGAGTATTTGGTTTATCTAGATACAAAATTAATTATATTTGGGTAACACTTGAGAAACGATTCAATCTTCACTGGGCTAAAACTAATTTGGAAAAGTATTAAAAAAAAAGGCAAAACTTGAATAGTGACTAAGTTTTAGAACCTGTATCTAATATTTCTCAAAGAAATTGATAGATTAGAGAATAACTATATTTCATTGAGAGTGATATTTTACCTGGTTAATTATGTACTGAATATTTATATTTGAACACACTTATATATACTACATACACAATAACTTGTGTACAACTGCATTGAAGATGCAGGCTTTGGGCGGGGATGGAGTCTCAGGGACTGCTGTTCATATTTTGACTCACTAACCAACACTATGTATATAATGCCAGTTTTTCTAGACAATATCTACAGAAAATCTGTATTCTGTCTGTATCAAGATGACAAGCAAACCACTACACAGAACCCAAAACTGTATCTATTAATAAATCATAAGTATTTTAGTAACAATTAACCACATTCTCTCTTACTTACAATCATGGATTGAGATTTACTTGAAACCAAGGGCATAGGAACATTTTAAATAGCAGAATGAAAGGAAGTAACAAAATAATTATTTTAGCTAAATGTGATGTCTCTGTGACATAGTCAGACTTCGTACACAAACCCATACTTAAACAAGTTAATAAACCATACTGTTCTTTTTCAGTATGGCCTGAAAACACACTTCCAAATAAAGACAATTCAGGAAAAAATGGTTAGAGTGGTGACTTAGACCATTTTATTTGTTTAGTAGCCTTATTTAATTTCTAAACTGAATTGGAAATTGAGTTTCCTAGTCATGTTTCACTCTTTATCAAGTAACCTTTCACATTACAGAGAGCTACTTGCTACAGGAGTAAGCACAGTATAAATGAATTTTTTATGAAAATTTCCACCAAGGAAAAATTGGGTGCAAGGATAGCTTGGTGTAATGTTTTTTTTAGTCAGAAAATCATCGCCCAAGGAGAGAGGTGGGGAAAACTGTGTTTATTTCCTCTTGCTCCCATAAGCACAGGCTATGACATGTATGGATGTGTGTGTGTGTGCATGTATATACCACAAAAGTACTTTGAGAAAGCATATTGAATACAAATTGAAATGTATTCTTTACTACATCTTTTAATAAATAAGTGCAAATTCTTTATCATGGTAAGTAACTGTTTTTATTTAACTTCAATTTTTTTCTGAAGAGCATGAAATATGGTATAATATGAACTAAGGCTACTTTTGGACCAACTTCATGTCTGGGATTGACTCAACTCTGTTTCACCTTTGTTTACAGTCTGTTGTTTTAAATATCTTTTTGTTCATATGGGAAGAGACATGAAATTTTAAAGAGGTCTTTATGGTTTGCCTTGATCCATTCAAGATAAAATTCAATGATTATTTTAATTACATTGGTTCCATCTAAAATTCAGGTTGTTGCTAATTCTTAATAAATCCTAATGAGGATGAATAAAATGTTAAGTCACTGAAGATATTAACTGAAGGCATTATTCCTTCAAGGTTACAGAGCAGAATGAAATAAATTGCATTTCTTATGTAGAAGCCATAATTTGGTAAATTTTTTAATATATTTTTTGTTTATATTATTCTTTTTTAATAGCACATTAATTTTGTTTTTGCAAAAATCACTTTTAACTGAAGTAACCGCATTGTCACAGAATACAATAATTTTTTTCAAATATTTTCAATTTGTTCTTGACATTTTATGTTTATGTGCAGTTTGCATCTTTTTTGTTTTTCAATTTCAAATGTAACAGATTTTGACATTTTTGTTACATTTTTCTTTTTTTTTGTACTAGCGTTTTTTTATTTTTGAGAACCTGCTCTTTTTGAATTCTCTTTTTTCCCTTTATTCTCCTCCTCACTATGATCCCAGGAGCCAACACAAAGAAAAGCGCAGATGATATAACCAGTAATGATCGTGGTGAAGATGAAGGTATTTTTTGTTTTTTCAAAGCTCAACCCTGATGCATGAACATAATCTTTTTAATTTTTATTATGATAATAATTGTTATTGTTATTGCTGTTATTTCAACATGATTTTTAGTCCCTTATTTGCAGAAGCACACTTTAGTGTGCTTCTTTATTTTCTTCTTTAGAAATTTCTTTCATTGTTTTTCTTTTTAAAATCCAAATTAGCATATAGATGACTGCAGTTCCCCTGTGACATAGGTGTAAAGGTTATTCCTAAATATGTGTGAAGTGAGTGACATAAATATTATTTGAAACCACATACTTTTTTCCCCGCATATTCTGTCTTAGGTTGAGAAAACGGAGTTTAAAAACATGCATGTGCTCTTTTCCCTCCTACACATTTTGTAAATTCACCTGTTTGAAATTCATGAAAGAACTCACAAATATCCTTCCTTTCACATCCACTGTTTCCCCAGTGCATATGCTGTACATTTATGCAGTTGAATTGTGCTTTGTCTTTACTATTTTTATTTATTTATTTATTTATTTCACACAGGGTGTGGTTTCTTTCAGGACACAAAAGTAAAGGAAGCTGTTGATGTTGCTTTATTGTTTTTTCCTGTAATCAGCTAGCCTCTGAGATACATTCATTCTGACTCTGACCACATGCCCCACTGAAATGAATGACAATAATTTTCATTGACTTCTTTCAGAGTTGGATTGGACTCCCTGAAAGGAAATGTTAATGTTCACACTGAAGTACCCCAAAAAAGTTTTACAAAGAAATACTTTTCTCTTGCCTTGGCACAGCAAAGCTATTTAGGATGCACCGAAATAGAAGGAAGTCATGAAATCTTGCTCTATTCTCACCCTTCCTTTTCATTAAAGTTACACTGACAGTTTATTTTACTTCATATATTTATCAAATGAAGAAAAATATTTTCAAGTTAATTGAGAAGATAACAACCTTGGGTAATTTATAGGTCTGTTTTTGGAGCAATGTGTTTATTATTCTTCTCATTCTTCATCAATCCAAACTGTTATTCTCTGTCTTTTTTCCTGTTTTCTTCTACCTGGCATCAGTTCAAATAACTTTGAAACATGTCTCTGTTGAAACATCCTCTCTGTTCCCCTTAGAATCATGCATACTGAAGTGAGGATACCATCTCCTCTTTTCCTGGGAGTTCAACTAAATTATAGCTACTTTATCCATACATAAAATACTGTAATAAAAATCTCTGGTCTTTGATTCAGACTGGTTGCCCTCTGCTGAATCACCTTCAGTGCTGAATTACACTATTTCTTATAACACAAAAATGCTGTGCAGAATACTCCAAAATTACTGTTATTTTCTCAATATCACCTTCCTATTCCTATGCAACATACAGTTTTTTTAATTTATGGTATCATCATTTGCTATATCAAATTCTGTAGTTAATTTTAAAGCAAAAGGTAATTAAAAAGCAAAACCAAAACTGCTTTAAAAACTTAAGATAGATATTGGATTATCAATACATTATTATTTAGAGCTCTTATAAAAATAGAAAATGTTAGAGTTTCACAATTAACAAGGGCATCCACTTTAGATCTAAACACACAAAGCATGGAGCTTTTTTCCTTTATGTTGAAGTTAAGCATGTCCCCACTGAAGGGGAGGAGGAAACCTCCCATTGTCTTCAGCAGTGAAATATTCAGCCCTGAGGTAGAACTATGTAATAAGGAAAGATTAAATACAACAAATCATTAAATACAACATGAGACTTTGGAGATAGAAGGGAAAGGTAATTCAGTAACACAAATATTTCTATTAAATAATTGTCGCTTTCATTTTTTGAGGGCTTATCTGAGCCTTCACAGCAGGAACACTTTTACATACTTTTGCTGAAAATGCTGAGAATAAAAAAATACATCCACTAGAATGTACCTCATTGCTTTATATGTTCTGTTTAATGGCTGCATTAGTCTTTCAGTCACACAATTAAAAAACTTTTTGTTCTGTTGCTCAAGCACAACACATAAAACACAACATGTAAAGTATGTATCTTCTTATGTAAAGAAGGCGGATTCAATAAGAAACTTTAAACTCTGACAACTAAATAGGTGTGCATTGGAGCCTGAACACACAAGTTCCTTGCACTCAGCTGACAATTTTTGATATTTAGTGTAGTGTATACACATGAGTAAAGTAAAAGCAGGTCATGGGAATATGACCAGTCATCATTTACCTTTAAATATGCTCAAATTAGTTCCACATATACAAAATACTATACATGTGGTGCCTCATTGCTGATCACCTTTTTGGTATCTTAGGGTATTTCCTATCAAACCTGAGGAGAAGGAAGAGTTTTGGAAGACTTTCAAACCCAGGTCCCCTGCTTCTAGTTATTTAGCTCAGTGTTCTCTTCCTCCACTTCCCTTTTCTACTGTTCAATATATGCCTCTGCTACCCAAAAGAGAACACATCTTTTTCTCTTTTTAATACTGATTGAAGAGTCAGAGACTCTGCTTTCCCTTGTACATTGTACTATATGATTGAAAGAAGTATTCCTATTCCACACTATTCCACACTATTATTTGTTAAAGGTGTATCTATCAAACAGCAGCTCGCTGAATTGCCCTGTGCTTTTTAAAGTTTAGCCCCTGTTCCTGTTGCTTCTGTAGAGAATATAAATTCTTAATTTAGGTAGTCTGAACCATCCTTGGGGTCAGAAGCCTAACTTTTTGGTTATTAGAGGAAGAGCTATGAATCGAGTCCTAAATATATCCCAAATCATTGATTAGTGCATCTTTTTAAGTCTGAAGTATGAAATATTATCAGTATCATTTAACTTTCTTTTAGAAATAAAGACGCAGCTGTTTATCTGTTTGAAAGTAGTCAAGATCTTTTCTGTGTGTAAAAAACATCAGCCATACTGTTTAAGGAACTCCTTAATTCAAGGCCGTTCTTTAAGGCTTAGCTACCATGACAAGGAAAAGTACAACACAATGTTTGCTTTAAATAAAAAAAATATGGGCCATAAATTCACATAAATTCTCTTTGTTTGTTAACTCCTAGACTATTTGAAAGAAGGAACAGTTTACTATGTTTTTTTCTATCAATCAGAACAATTTGATTTTGTGATATTATCTCTTACTGAACTATTGTGAATATAATTTCAACAATAATGTCTCAGTGAAGAATGGGAAAATATGGATCATTATTGTAATTTTATTATTAAATGTACAGATATTTCTAAATTGGCATATACTTGAATCAGAATATTCTAAAAAAACCCCAAGATTATTCAATAATTTGATTTTTCTCTTTAGGCTTTTTGACATTTATGTTCTAATTAAATTCCTTCTAATATTGAAGGCATTTCTAGTGTTCTGAGAACATTTCAGAGTAAATATTATTTGAAATAACCAAGAGAGATATCCAAACTATAAATATTAGGCTTGTAAGATGATCTTGAACTATGTAAGCTAGCTGATTAAAGTGGTGATGATGACATTGCAAACATAGGAGATAATTAAGAATATTTTTAGCACTGTTATAAATTGCTAATGCCGTATTTCCATATTTTTTATTACTTTATTATGTTTTCCTTACTTGAATTTTTTCAGACATTCATGATCAGAACAGCAAGAAACCCGTTATGGTTTACATCCATGGTGGATCTTACATGGAGGGAACGGGCAATATGATTGATGGCAGCATTCTTGCAAGTTATGGAAACGTCATTGTTGTCACTCTCAATTACAGGCTGGGGGTTTTAGGTAAGTAAGTGACTCTTTTATTCATCACCAATTGCATTGAAATATTTTATTTCTTGATTTATCTACTGAGCAATCATAGATCCTTGGGCCAGTGTTGTTTTTAAAACAGAACATTCCTGCTGGTGGGTAGTTGGACTGTATTATATTCATTTTGAATTCTGTTCAATATTTTATGGAAACTGGGCTAGGCTACATGTCCCCTTTTTTTTGACAGCTGCCTTCACCTTAGACAAAAATGACTGGATATTTATAATGATGTTAATGCTGGTTTATATTAAATTTATCATCATATCGTATGTGCTCTTGGCTCAGTAACTTAAGTTTTGAGAATTTGTGTTTTTTCTTCATTGTAGTCTTCCATGGAAAAAAATAAAAAAAAAGAAGAAATGTAGGCAAGAATGAGTACTCTCCAGTTCCAAAACAGTTGGTAATGGTAGGAAGAGGGAAAATGTTACTATTTATCTGTATTTTTTTGTGTGTGTGAATTGGTTTTTAGGGCAGAAGATATAGAGGTAATACAGACAAAACAGGATATATACATGATAAAATTTATCTTGCAGGTAATATGGAGTCAAGGGGTTTCAAGGATTAAAAATTATCTTCCTAAATATAAGGAACTCCATAATGATGCATTGTAATATTGAGAGAAACTAATACTTCTGTTTTTCAAACAGAACAAGAGTGGCATCTTCTTGACATTATAAATATTCTTTGGTCAACATTAGATTGAATAACAAAATAACCTTAGATCCATGACAACAGACCAAAAATGTTTTTTGCTTCCGCTGTGATTCTGACTCCTGGATGTTTGCATGTACCAGGCCTTTCTCCAAATTAAGTTTCTTTTATTGAAGTTCTACCTTTGCATAGAAAATTAAGCTAAAAATTTGTTCATAGTAACAGACATCAGAAATACTTTTTATCTTAATGAAAAAGCATATAGTCTGTATAGAATAGCATATAGACTGCTAGAATGCTCATATTTCCAGCATTTTAGCTACATAAGGTAAAGTATAACAATCTTTTAATGTGTTTTTTTTTTATTTAGGATGGCTTTTACAAAGGTTTTTAATATCATTTTTTCTTGATAGCAAATCTGATCTATATTCTTGACACGTACTATTTTGGAACTCAGAAAACTTCTTTTGCTGAGTTATCTATTAATGTGGTTAATGTGTTTCAATAATGTTGTAGCTCATCAGAGTACTGAGAATTTTTTTCTTGTCCCTGATTTTGATTCTTGTTTAAATGCAAAAGAGCATTTTTTCTGTGTTAGATTCAGATTTAAACATAAACCCAGGAATATAAAACCATATTTTTTATATTTATGCATGCAATCTTGGTACTCAGAAACACACAAAAAAAAAGAAAAAAAAAAAAGGAAAGTAAAAATATAAGTAAAGAACTCAAGAGTCTTAAACCAAAAAACATTGTTGTTGTTGATAAATAAAGTGTATATCCAGGAACTTATTGATAGTTATTTATCTGTAAAAAAGATTATTTAATGCATCTCTTAAAAGGTTTTCTCTTAGTTTCTTAAAAATAAATTTGTTGAACGATACAGGTGATTATAAGTAGTTTAAAATGTTTCATTGTCCAGCTGCCTCATATCAATCCAAAGGAAAAAATGCAGTATTTGCATTGATAAACTCCTATTTTATGCATTTATATTGAAAAAAACCCCAAAATGACAGAATGCTATATTTTTATATTGTGGCATTTAGAAAAAAGGCACAATACAGAGGCATTCATATAAGAAAATGAAAACTAATAACTGTGAGGATTTTAAATGGATTAGGAAAAAATACAGTGTTATATTTAGCATTAAATACTGCTTCTCAAAACTGGCAAATGTAACTTTTGAGGCACTATGGAATTTATTCTTTGTTATAGAAGGCCTGTGTTTGAATTTGAAAAACAGAAGATATTCAGAATATCTTAGTACTTAGTACTTAAAAATATCAGAGGAATTGTGTTTTATGAGCATATATCTTTTTTTCTTCCTGGGTGAAATGTAAATGTGATTCTTGAGAACGCATTATGTTCTGCCTAGACACTGGAAGGCATTAGGTGAATTCCATGTATTTTTAACTTGTTTCATAAGTAAAAAAAATAAAGAGAAAACATAGATTTCTTCAGGTAAACAACTGTATGGAAAACAAATATGATTATTCACAAAAGTTTAAAAGTAGCAAAATTATTATGACATACAGTTTGAAGATTGACAATATTTGTATCCATTTCTTCTAGTCTGGATTATCTTCCTTTTGAAAAATATACTTATTTCTGTAAATCTGGTGTGTTTCAGTCTATATTGCCCTGACCCAGGTGCAGGACCTTGCACTTGGCCTTGTTGCGCTCCTCAAGGCTATCAAGATCCCTCTGGATGGCATCCTTTCCCTCTAGCAAGTCAACTGCACCACTCATCTTTGTATTGTCTACAGACTTGCTAAGGGTGCACTCAATCCCACAATGCTGTTAATGAAGATATTAAATAGTGTTGGTCCCAGTATGGACCTTTGATGGACATCACTCATTACTGGTTTCCACTCGGACATTGAGCTGATGGCTGTAACTCTTGAGGATGTGGCCAGCCAGCCAGTTCCTTATGTATGGATAGTTCATCCATCAAATCCATATCTCTCCAATTTATCAGCAAGAATGTGGTGGGAAGGCATATCAAAGGTCTTACAGAAGTCCAGATAGATGACATCAGTTGCTCTTCCTTTGTCCATTGATACAGCCACTTGATCGTAGAAGGCCAGTAGATTAGTCAGGCATGATTTGCCCTTGGTGAAGCCATGTTGGCTATGTCTAATCATCTCCCTGTCTTTGACATATTTTCCAGGAGGATCTGTTCTGTGACCTTACTGGGCATGAAGGTGAGGCTGACTGGACAGTAGTTCCCAGGGTCCTCCTTATCACCCTTTTTAAAGTCACTGGGGACTTCCTCTGGCTGCCATGACTTTTCAAATATGATGGAAAGTGGCTTATGACTACATCTGTCAGTTCTCTCAGGACCCTCAGGTGCATCTTGTTGGGTCCCAGGGACTTACATATGTTCAGATTCCTCATGTGGTCTCAAATCTGATCTTCACCTACAATGGAGGACTCCATTCCTCCAATATCTGCCTTGAGGTTCAGGGACTTGACAGGTGTGGGAAGAGTTATTACCAGTGAAAACCAATGGGGGAAAAAAAATGTTGAGTACCTCAGCCTTCTCCATGTTGTTTTTCACTAGTTCTCTGTTCTTATTTATTGAGGGGAGTGCATCTTCCTTTTCTGACCAACATAGCTGTAGAAGCTCATCTTATTCTTTGCATTCCTTGCCCAATTCAGCTCCAGCTGTGCCTTAGCTTTCCTGACCCCATCCCTGCACATCCAGGCAGCATCCCTATGTTCTTACCAGGATACATATCTCAGGTTCCACTGCCTGTGCATTTCCTTCTTACACTTTAGTTTATCCCGGAGATCCTTACTGAGACAAGCTGGTCTCCTGCCTTCCTTGCCTGATTTCTTACATGTGGAAATAGAGAGCTTTTGCAGTCTAAGAAAAATGAATCTTAAAGAGCTGTTAGCTCTGTTCTGCTCCTTTATCCCAGGGGCTCCCATCTACTAATTCCTTAAACAATTTAAAGTTTGCTCTCCTGAAATGCAGGGTCCTGACCTGTCCCGATCCAATGTCAGGGGAGGTTTTGATATGATCCCAAGAGCGAGATTAAGACACAAATGAGGTCAAATGCCATATATCCAAAACAACTTTTATTATCAAAAGTAAAAAATTAGTAGCAATAACTCCTTATCAAAAGTAAGAAATTAGTAGCTATAGGACAGAATGGACTAAAAAGACAGAAATCAAGCAAGCATTTGGGATTGACTTGCAAGGATAGTCACCACCATGGATCTGCAGTGTCCCGGGGTCCAAGCTTCTCGATGTTTCGGTGGTGGGTGATCACCCCAGCAGCGGCCCACAAACGTGAGGGCTTCTCTTGGTAGTCCCTTTTATTCTCATTCAAGGGCTACAATTTCCATGACAAGGACGTGTACTTGCCCATCTGCACATGCACCTATGCTTCACGCAGCTCCAGCCCCACTCCTCACATGACTATCACACAACTATCGCATGATGTGATGGTGCATGATTGGGCCTTGTAGCACCAATCAGAGGTTTCTGTGGCCCTGCACCATGCCCATCACCAGCCGAAGGAATTCGCGCCCAGACAAACAACCTTTGAGACAAATGACCCGTGGTCCAGTCTCTCACATGACCCTACTCTTCACCTGACCCATACCCTCAAGATTGTGAATTCCACCAGGGCATGATCACTGCAGCTTAGGCTGCCACCAGTCTTGACCACTCTTACTACTTTATTTATGTTCATAAGCAACAAGTCCAGTAATGCTTCTCTTCTGGTTGTGCAGTCTGCCTCCTGAATTAAGAAATTACCCTCAATACACTCCAAGAGTCTTCTGGACTGCTTACAGCTTGCTGTACTGCTCTTCCAGTAGGTGTCAGGGTTATTGAAGGTCCCCAGCAGGGTCAGAGCCTGTGAGCATATTGCTTCCTGTAGTTGAAGTAAGAAAAGTCATTGATATCCTCTCCTTGCTTGGGCATCCTGTAGTAAACACCAAGTACGAGGTTTCCTTTGTTGGCTTGGCCTATAATTTTCACCCATAAGCTCTCAACCAGTTCATCACAGGTTTTCAGAGACAGCTATGTGTAGTCAATCCATCTTTTTATATAGAAGGTAACCTCCCCCACACCAGTTTATAGCCACTGATCGCAGCACTCATGTGATTCATCCCACCACATTTCAGTGACAATGATTAGATTGTAGCTTTGTAGCTGCACAGTGGCTTTCAGCTCCTTTTGTTTGTTACCCATGCTGCATGCATTGATATAGAGACACTTCAGCTGGGCTATCGACTGTGTCACCTTTTTAGAGGAAAATGCCCTAATTCTTTGGGACATTTTGTAAGTGTCCCCATGTTGGTTCCTAATATATCAGCAGCCCCAGCTCTTCTCTATTACCCAAAACTCCATCCCCTTCCACTGCTAAATCAACTTTAAAGCTGTCTGGACAGCTTGTTGGCCAAGAGGCTCTTGCCTCACTTGGTCAGATGAATCCCATCAGCTTCCAAGAGACCTGGCTTCTCAAAAGTGCATCCATGATCATAGAAGCCAAAACCTTGAGCATGGCATCAGCTGCACAGCCAGGCATTCAGCTGTTCAATTTCCCTCCCCCTTCCTGAACTTCTTCCTGTGACTGAGAGGATAGAGAACACCACCTGTGTTCCTGATACTTATTAATATTGCTCTGAGGGGGCATATAATCTAAGTTGCCTTGTTGCAGCATCAATAGACCCTACATGGAACAGTAGGAACAGAAGATGCTCTGTAGTGTTCATCAGGCTTGGCAGCCTCTCAGAGGTGTCATGAATGGTAGGCAGCAAACTTACCTAGAGAAATTGTCTAGACGGCAAATAGGTGCCTTGGCTCTCAGTAGAGAATATCCGATTCCTAATATCATATGTGCTTTTCTGGTGGCAGTGGTTCTAATGCAGGTGTGTGGTTGGATCAAGTTTACATGGTTGACTTTTCCTGGATTCTGTCCGTTACTCACATGCTCTTCTTGTCCAAACCTAGAACATCATGTCTGTTATATAGGAGCACTTCAGGGGATGGGGAAAGGTTCTTATTCTGCCCTAAGCAGAGACAAGGGTCCAGTCTCCTTCATCTTGTGAGTTAGCTGCATGAGACAGCTCGAGGTTGGATTCAGGCTTACCTTCCCCTTGCACAGCCTTAAAGCAGGGCTGTTGCTCAGGCTGGGACGGGCACGATATGATGTATCAATCTCCGACATTCCTGGATACTGTGTTGCCTGTTGAGCTCCTCTTGTAACACAGCTACTTGACTGAGGAGTTCCCGCAGCTGGGCATTCTTGCAGTTATGACATCCACCGTTGCTTTCAGCTGCTAAGAGGACTTCCAGGTACTGGAGCTCCATGCAACCTAACACGTGGACAGCTATTGCAGTCCTTGGGAGATCTGTTTGAGTGGAGACATCAGTATGAGTAGACTGTAGTGCTTCCATTCAGGATTTGACTACAGTCTTGCAGTTGAGGTGGGTGGACACCACTTTCTTTCAGCAGGTCACAGTCTCTTTAGAGTTCCCAGAAAAAATAGTCCACTTATAAAATGGTAATTCTTTTCAAAGACATTCTTCTTCTAATTCTAATTCCCTCGAGACCTCAAGCTTCTGGGTAGACTTGCACAGCCATCAGCTAGCTGGGGTGACAATTGGAGTTGCAACCTAAGTCCGCGGGCGAGTAGAGCAGGCAGCAGTCCTGTCACTGGCAGATTTGGCAGCTCTTCCCTCGTGCCCTGCCACGTGAACTGCCACACAGACTGATGACGCTTCTCCCAGCCAGTGGTGTCCCTGTTAGGGTTGGTCCTCGTGGCTGGCATTCCTCCAGGGGCTGGTTAATATGTGGCTTCCCAGGGTTTGAAATGGTCATAAGGACAGCTGGCATCACCCACTCTTGCCCACTCATCACATGAAACCTATCTCCAAGGGTGCTGGGAGCCCAGAAACTCCCTTAGACACACCCCAGTGACCTTGCAAGACTCGCACTGCTCTCAGCAGGAGGCAACTGCTGCTTCTGCCACCGCTGCTGCTAGCATCAGCTTCCTGAGGCTTAAACTATGGGAATAAATCCCAGTTTGAATCCTGGGAATGAATCAGTAACAGTGATTACATATGTTTAAGAAAGCCTGGATTTTAGAAATGCATCTTCGTAGTTGAGGGAAAATGAAAATTGTTAGGGACCACTTACTTTACCTGACTACCCTTCACTGAGTTTGGCTTCAAGAAATATCTATATAGCCATGGAATATTTGTCAGGGTAATAAAATATAAACTATATGGGTTTCTTTTCCTTATATTTAATGGAATCTGTTATCATCCTATAACTTAGTAAAATCTTATGATTTGAAAAGACCTGGCTTTAACACACAACACTGCACCCATTGAATTTTAAAACCAGGTTTTAGCAGGCACCATATATACAAGGCTTCTCCATCTTCAATAGGTGGAAGTCTGGTTGCCTGTTGGCTATAACTGAGACACTGAAAATTCTAGTCTCAAGTTAATCAGAAAGCAGGCAACCCAGACAGAAAAAAGGCTTTACTTTGGTAGTTGTAACATGATGACCTTCAGGGCTATAAAACATTTTAACTGGATGATAGAGACAAATATCTTCATCTCCATGTTTTCTTCTCACATCTGGCTAAAATATAAGCCTTTAGATTGTGCACTGAACAATATTTATCTGTAACTCCAGAATACAGAAGAAACATAATTTCTCTCCATCTTGGAGGACTGCAGACCTGCTCTGGGAATAAGTACATCATCCCTCTCTCTCTCTGTGTTCAAGTGGCACTACGTCAAAATAGCAGAAAACTGGGCCCAAGACTTTCCAACTTTTTAATTATCCCTCTCTATCCTTTGAATAAAAATACTTCTGGAATTATTCTTCCTGAGATTTCTAGGCCCGCAAGCATGCATGCAGCAATAGTATGGGTTGTTGGTGTTATTTTGAAGGCCATATTTTCCCTTTGAGTGTAAGTTTACCATTATTAAAATATATTCACTGGATAGGTCATTTTTGGGACAATAAAATAAAAATATTTAGCTTTTCCTTTTACTTAGTACAGTGTTCCCTATTCAAAATGGAGTGCTGTAGTGCTGTGTTTAATTTCTTGTGCATTTTAGGGCTTGAGAGGTCTTGTCTCTGGGCTTGTCTCTGACCAGCTCAGTTTCCGTTCCTACTCATAATTCATCAGGGTGACAACTGAATACACTGCTGGAGCTAGAGGAAATTGTTAACTTCTCACAGTGCAAGGCAGTGCTCCTGTATCTTAATAAATTCATTACTGTAATACACAGATGTACTAAATCCCACTGTCTTCCCACCCCATGCTTTAAGCACTGTGTAGGATGATAGTATTTTTAATAATAACTTTAAGTTATTCAACAACTGAGTTGAATTTTCAAAATTCCCAAACTATTTAGGGAATTATTTAATTGAAATAATGGAAATTCAGTAGAGTGGGAGGATTAGGCAAAATAAATATCCTAATTCAAAGAATGTTCTAGTATTACAGAAAATGGGATGGTTTGAATGACCTGACTCAGTCTAGACACTGCTCAATTCCTCTTCATTATCTACATTCTTAGTCTTCATGGATATGCTTTAAGAAAAAGAAGTAACATCTTACCACATCTTACACTGTTTTATTCCCTTTTTCAGGATCATGTTGATAGGAAAAATACAGAAGAGGGATTTATGATTATTATTGTTTTACAGTGACATGACCTGAATTGTCTGTCTTATGGTGAGACTTCAATGTTCTGAATCCTTGTTTAGCTTGTGTAATACTAAAAATTAAATCCAACAAATCACCGCCTCAAAAAACCAAAAACAAAGAACAAAAAAACAACCAAAAAACCCCCAAAAACTAAACCCAATAAAATCCAACCAAACAAAAAAACCCAACAAAACAAAAACCCCAAACAGTAAAACCAAAGTCCCAAAGCCCCAGCACAATTTTTTATGCAGTTAAATTCAGTCATGATGTTATACACTTTGAAGAAAAAAATCTTAAGCTATCTTCAAAAAAGTTATCATATTCAAATATGAACTTGGTGTTCTTGTGTGAGCTATTAAAGGCAAAACTAGAGATGAATTCTAGAAACATGAATCAGATATTTAGGAAGCCAGAGGTAAATGAAACATCTACTGCAGTAAATGAGACACACTCAGAATTCAAAATTGTAAAATTGACTTAGCATTTCCAAGACCACTCGCAATTTAACATTTTCTTCCTCTTAGAATTCCAAATCACGCAGATAAGAACAGTCTATCTCTTATCTATCTCCCTTTTTGGCAATAAGCATCCATTTTATGTACTCTATCTTAAAAGGCTGGACTTCCTTTCAATAGAAATTATATCCACATGCAATTATAGCTCTCCATAAACGATCACATTAGACAGTGTAATATAAATCAGAGTTCAGTTAGAAGGAGGATCTGTACTTCTGCGAGTTACTGAGAACCTTAGCTTTCTTTACTTCACTGAGTGCCTGATTTGCAAGTTAAAACTGAATGCACTGAAATAGTATACGTTGTAAAAGAACTGCTTAGGATTTGACTAACCATTGTAGGTCCCTTCCAACTGAACTATATTCTATTCCATTCCATTCCATTCCATTCCGTTCTCTTCTGTTCTGTTCTGTTCAATTCAATTCAATTCAATTCAGCAATAATCAAAGCAAGTAAGTACTATATGACCTCTCAAGCCAGATTCTTTCATATTGGCAGTGTACAATAGTCTACAATACAATCGAATTTTATCTTTACTAGTGTAATTGTTGTACATCATGACTCCTTTGTGGGTATTTTAAATTCAGACATTCAGATATCTCTTCCCTTTGTGCCTCCAGACAGCCCTCTATCTCCAGTGTGTGTGACTCTGCTAGCATAGGAAACGTAAAGGTGGTTTGCTGGTAGAAAAAGCCAGAGGTAGATTAGTGCATGTGCGAATGAGCCAGGATCTGGAGTGTGCTAAGTAAATCACAATTTCATGCTTACACAAGAAAGGAGGTTTATTTAAGCTCAATTTAGCTCATAGTGACTGTTTGCATTGCTGAAGCCAATGCAAACTTCACTACATGGCATCACCTACATCTCTAAGCTTCATGAAGATTTCCTGGCGAGACTGTTCCCTGGTCTGTCTTAGTTGGCCAGTAACTGTGTCAGTTGTCATAGCTGATTTTCTACTTCAGTGGAACTGCTGATTCCCAGCAATGACACAAAAGTGTTAATTCCATTGCTATCAGCACATTTTTGTAGACATCAGAATTATGCTCTTTCTTAATCATTTTTTGTAAATCTTATCTTTTCCTCTTATTTTAAATCTGTTGTTAAGTCAGAGAAATTGTATTTGTGCAAATGCAGCTTATAATTTTCATCCATATGCCATTGTTTTTGGACTGTCATGTCACTACTTCTGTTTCAAACATCAGAAGCAAAGAATACTTAAGTTACAGTGACATCAGAAGCTGTGTGTACAGTCATAGAGTTTCTAATGTTAGATATGCTCCTTTCATAGGGTGAGTACACGGTACCACTGTGATTGTGTCTTACAATCATAAATGCACTTAATATCTTCTTCTGCTCTCATATGGCTTACTTATATAGTGTCTGAACTCCCAACAAGCTTAGATAACTTCTATATAATTCTGTAGTCAGGGGCAAGTATGGACATTCTGGAAATGTGATTGTCAAAACTGGAATTTAGCAAGAACCTTTGACAGAGAGTTCTTCTTAATAAATGCAAAAAAACCTACTTCCTCCAGGCTGATGGAATGACCCAGCTGACCAGGCTGGTAAAGCATGCTCTCAGAAAATACTTTTTATCATAGCCTATGTAGTCAAACAGAACAAAAAGCTGCAAGACAATGTAAAAGAAGTGCAAAAGATATGATTTTTAGGTAATTCATTGAGTTTTGGTCACTCATGAAGTAAGATGGTGCTTGTTCATCACTCTGAGCATACTTACTTTCTTGAAGAAAATTGTGTTAACTAAGATTTATAATACATTCTTTTAACAAGTTAGTACCTACTGTGTGTGAAAGAATTAGAGGTTTGGTTTTTGAAATTATATACTTATGCTGGTATTTGGTCAGTGCATGAAGTGTCCTGATTTGATAAGCAGCTTCAGAAATTATGAGTAACAGGTGTTCTATTTCTTTTTGAGACAATGTTTGTATTAATGTTCAAATATGGATAGACTACCTGAACTTTAGATGGACAAGAGTGAGGACTTGTATATCTTTATAATAAATATGTGAAGGGCACCCAATCAAATGCTGATACTTTGAAAAAACAGTCTGACCTCATGCGTTAGCTACTTCCAAAGGAAGAATCAAATGCACAAAATGCTGCCTGTATTCATATAAGTGTGTGCTACATGCAGTTTTGAAAATGAGATAAAGTAATTTAGAGTCTTAGAAACTAAAAAGCTATTTTTTAAAACCATGCTATGAGATTGACGTTGCAAATAAACTATAGTGAAAATATTAAACGTGCTTGTATAATAAATATAACTCATTCAAATCTCTATAACTCATTTGAAACTCACAGACTTTGAGGCACAGTTTTGAGAGGTGTATTTTTATGTAACTGAAAGCTTTTTGATAAGATTTCTGAACATGATAAAACGTATATGTATCAGTGAATTTTTGTCACATTGACTGATGGTCAAAATTCTGTTTTCATTATGCATTTTAGTATTAAGGTGTTTTTTTTATACAATCCATGTAAATTTTGTAGAAATTACATTCCATAGTTAATCAGTTTATACAAAACATGCTTTTATAAAATGTAAAAGACATTTTTTCTGAATCTTATGCAAAGAAACGTTGAATCTCTATTCCCTATTTTTTCCTTTGATATTTTGAATTCCTAATATCATTATCAATGCTCTAAAATGTTTATGTTAATCAGTTACATATTGGCACTAAATATTAACATGCTATGAGGCAGTTCTAGCTTACTTAGGTCACGTTTCCTAGTATTGCATACATGTGGAATCACAGTAGTCATCACTTGAACATTTCTGGCAACATCAAGGTAAGTGTGACTCTATCTGAAGTAATTTAAAACAATACTATGAATTGAAATGTGAGTATGAAAATGTGACAATTTTCTCATAGTATATATTAACTTTGTTATTAATTCAGTAATTTCCTTTCTTTTTCTTCTGTAATAACTCTGACAAGTAAGGATTTCCTGCAGAATGTCATTTATTTTTCAAATATCATGCTTTTAGATGATTTATCTATATTTTTTCCATGAATTCCTAATTCATTCCTTGAAACTGCATGGTTTTATGTTCATTTAGGCAGTAATCATTCCATACTAGTAATATACCTCTTAAAAAATAATTGAAGAAAAACAAACAGGAATTATTATCTCAAATTTGCAGAGAGGCAATAGTGAAAATTTGTACTTTAAAAGTTTTTTAGACTGGAGCTATATTTAAATGTAGTTTCAATTTGTTTGTACTGAGTGGAGCTTTCGCCCAAAAGTTTGCAAGAAGAGATCAAAGTTAGGGACAAATTCCATCCTCACATATACCTATGAAGTAGGCTGAGTACATTAAAAGCTTAGAGTATAGCCTGGCACCTACTGTTCATTTTTTGTATTTATTTAACTTGTTGATTTTATGTTACTATTACAAAATTCAGAAATTAACTCAATAACAGTGATAACCTGGTATAAACCTGAAAGTATTGCCTTACTGTTGTTCTCTTAACTAATGATGAAAGAAGTGTAACAACCTATTGAAATAACCAGAGATTAAGCAACTGTCACTATAAAATGATACTTGGTAAAAAAAGAAAGTGATTTTAAAGTTCAAGAGAAGTTCAAATTTGTTTCAACAACTAATACAGTATGTACTGATTCAGAAAAGAAACAACAACTTTTGCTATAAAACCTTCCATTTCATGTTTGTTATTGGCAAATCTATTTAAATCTGGAGTTACTGTTGTTCTTACAACTACTGAATTTCGGTATAAATTCTAAGGGGAGAAAATGAAAGTTACTAGTTGCTCATGCTTCCAAGGATGTGCTGGCCTCAAAAATCTAATCTTGCAGAAATGAATGGCTTAATAAATTATCCAGCTGATTTCTCTTTAATGCTTACCTAAGACTGTTATGGCCAGCAGGCAGTTGTGCAGGACAACGTGGCAGGGACTTACTGACCACACTGTTGTCCTTTTTCTTCCCTGTGCAACTAATATGCTTTTCTGCAGGAGTTAACCTGATTAAAGTTTGTAGTTCTGGGAACTCTAAAAGGGGTTGGAAGCCAGAACACAGCACAGACTGGAGCGCCGACCATAAGGCATGTAGAGCTGAGCTTGCATTTGAAAGTGACAAGTTACTCTTAGCGACTTGCATGAAAGCCCACTTCCAGCTACATACTGTAAAGGTTTAATGGCAGCTGTCAAGTTTTTTTATTAAGGCTCTTACTGAAATCAGATGCTATACCTTGTGAACAGTGATAAAAACTCAGTGATAAAAACATCAATTATATCAATTTTAGCAGTTAAGGGATTATAATGTCCACAAGAGAAATGAAAAAAAAGTGGAAAGATACTGTGGAAATCTGAAACACTCTTGAATCTGTGCAACAAATCTTTGACTGGAAAGGCAGGACTTCTTCATTTTTTCTTTTCTTTTTCTTCATATTCTGGAGAACCAAGTCAGTCAGGACATTGTACTTCCTTTATAGCGCTGTTCATATCTATGGGCTAGATCCTGTGGTGGAATAAATCGTAAGGACTCCACTGGATATTTCCCATAATGTCCATTTTTTACTTTTTTTTCCTTTTTAAAATTTGTTATGCAATATGAGTTCTCTTGTCAGCTTGGATCTTAAGGATTTTATTCACTGAAATCTGAAACTTTACACTTGACTTCATGTCAGTCAAACGAAGGTGAAAGGTTTGGAATGTTTTTATATAATAGAACAAACATAGGGGAGAAGAGAAAGTCCACATGTAATTTAAAACATTGTCTTAATATGGATGTAAAATATTTTCACAATATTTTTTAGATTCTCTAATTTAGACCATCAAGCTGAAATGTAATGATGATATAATGATAATACATACGTTGTTTATGTTGTAGCTTACTGTAGGAAAAGGACTGTGGATGAAATTCTAAGTGCATAGAAGTCAATAAGAAATTTACTAGTCAACACAAATGGGTCAAATTTCAATGTATTTAACCCGTTAGTTTCATAAGAAGCCACCAGTGTAATAGTCTGTTTTAAACGGGGTTTTGCATAGTTTCCTCAAAAGTATAAATGCATGCTTTTAATATTATTATAAAGATTCTGTCTGA
Organism: Phaethon aethereus; assembly: GCF_964289735.1. Classification (NCBI taxonomy): domain Eukaryota; kingdom Metazoa; phylum Chordata; class Aves; order Phaethontiformes; family Phaethontidae; genus Phaethon; species Phaethon aethereus. The sequence goes on from NC_138575.1 coordinate 141,732,177, forward strand.
CTGAAAGAAATATATGCTAAATCTTTAATTTTGTATTACATCCTCCATAATTGCAGGGGGTTGCAATATTTTATAGAGAAATGAGAAGGAAAAAAAATGTGAAATGTAACTCATTGTAGCCATCCCTTGGAAATGAGCCTGATTGATAACAAAACGCAGAATGGCAAAGGTGTATGTCAGGTAGCTGGTAATGTCAGTGTGCTGCTCAAGAGGAGGCAGGGGAGCATTGTGCAATGGTTCATAGGGTTTAAGTTGCATGACTGCACTAGCTAATGATACGTACTCTTGGAAAGATGGCACAAAACAAATGCATTCTTTCCTGAATTATTTCAGACCTCCATGTCATTTCTTGCAATCATAGACTGACTGGCACTGAAGGATCAAAATATGTTTACTGCTTTACAATACCCTATCAAGCCTCAGCTCTGTTGTACTAGCCACTACATGAATATACAGTATAGGAATATACACTGTATGAATATACAGTATACCGACTGTATGTGTGTTTTTGGGGCTTCCCAAATTGTTCATTGCAGAACAATGTATTTTTGCACTAATAGCTCTGAAAGTCTGTATAAGGTGCATAGAATATTGAATGAATAAAGCTTTTCCTGGTGATGGATGTTAAGTCCTTTCTTCAATAGATATCTGCAGGTAAAGGTTAGCAGCTAAGAGAGGCCATCAATTTTCATCTTCTCACTTCTGTGTTCTAATTGAAAATGATGACTTCCATTTAGGGAATAAAAAAAGTGTGTTCATTTGGCATTCATTAGTACCAGGTCTCCTGTGATAGCACTGGTTCATTTAAGGCTTATATAAACTAGGAGAATGTGTAACAATGAGAGATGTAATAAAACCACTGTTGGAAAAGTGAGAAGGCTTATAACAAGCAAAAAAATGGTTTCAGAATTTTCCATTTGTATTTTTTTCCCCATTTCCCACACCATCTGTGGAATGTATTATGTATTTTGCCTAAAACTAAATACCCACTTTGGGATCTGTGTAAGGATAACATAAATACTTATATCCTTTAGCAGAGCGTAAGAGAAGAGAATAAAAGCAAAAGAAACATAGGTTTCTTCACTGATACAATGTTAATTTGCATAAAATCAGGTCTTAGACATGTAAAGAAAATCAAAACCAAACTCTGTATGTATGCTGCATAAGTTTGTGTTTTCATTTCCGTTAGAAATGTTAAAAAAATGTTTAACATTTACTCAGGTACCTGACTCTGTTTTTGAAACAATATCATAAGTATCCTTTTTCACATTTCATTTGTGTTTCATGTATAACAAATAACGTCTGATTGTAAATATTTGTACTCTGTGAAAATATTTTTACGTTTGAATATCAAGTAGCTACCTCCCTCTTTTCTGTTATAATCTCATCCATAACTAATTGCGTTTCTATGAAAATGTATTTCAGATCAGTAGAAAAGTGTCAAATAATACATTCATTTACACAGAAAATTGTTTAGCGCACAACCAGTACCAGACTAAGGCTAATTAATCACGACAAAAATTCCATGCCCTTATACTTTTAATGGGATTGTGTTTGTCCTAGCAAGACATAATCGGTGAAACTTTTGTTCTGCTGAGAATCTCTTAGGGAGAAAAATCACCATTAAAGCTTATGCCTTTGATACACATGACTTAGTTACTGTAAACTTTTAGGTGATTTGACTGTGAGGCTTCTTGACTTCTATATCACTTTCCTTTTACGAAAGAAATATCACCAGAATCTCTGTTTCTTGGACAGATGGGAAAAAACCAAAACTAACCAAACTAAAAACCCCCCACTCTCTACTTACTGTTTTTATTTTATTGTGGAAAATTGGAGGAATCAAACACACATTCTGCCTTAGACTCTCAATTGTTTTTCATCAAGGACTTGGATTAGTCCTTGATAAAAATACAAGAAATTCAATTCTGAATATCCTTGAATAAAGGGTGGCTTACAGATGTTGTGCTACCAAAATAGAAGAAAGAACAAGCTGTGACTCATAAGATACTAATTTCATCTCTAATTTTCCCTTGCTCTTGGGAAGAATTACATCGCTTCATCTGATGACTTCTCAAAGAAGAGAGAGAGTTCTCTTTTCTTCTAACCTGGATTACAGGTTTCTAAATGGGGCAAACTTGCTTGTTCACAGTAGTGGAGTGATAGGAGGATAATTGCTTTTCTCCATACAACCATAACGAGGATCTCTGAGTGTGATTATCTAATTTACATCATAAAGTTGCTGGAGAAGGAACCATCTTCCTGATGGTTGGTTTATCCAATGCAACGGTTGTCCTTGCCTGTGACTGCAGCTCCTAACTATTAACGGCATAGACATCATTAAACCATGAAAAAAAAAGAGCTTTCCTTCTGTTGTGTATGAGATTAAGAGCTGTCAGAGTATCATCAGTCAGATTGGCACCAATAGGTCCATGGCTCTGCCTCTTACACCTTCATAGGGACAATACAGCTCCCAGCTTGCAAACTGCCTGCTCAGAGCTCATGAGTGTTTGCATCTGCTTGGTCTCTGTGATACCAGGCTCACCTATTTTTTTTTTTTTTTCCAGAAATGATCTCATCTTCAGTTGCAAATGCTAAAAATCTGTTTTTAAAGGAAGGACATTTGAATCACTTATCTTGGTTTATGGAAGTTTCTGCTGCTTGTTAGAAGTGCAGAGTTTAAATCACTTGGTTATTTTATCAGGAAAGAAAAATTTGGCCTTTGTGAAAAACCTTTATTTGATTTTTCCTGTGACTGTAGTCAAGTCTCAGTTGAAATGCAAGGTAATTTTACTGACGTCTTTATAGTGCCTACTGAAGCCAGCTAGCTATGCCTGTGTCTGATAAGAGAATCAAGCCTCACTAGCCTTCTACTTTTCTATGAGTGTTGTTGCTTTCTATTATCTCTTAGACCCCTTTATAAAGTTATTTAATAAAAATCTATCTTCATAAGGGATATATTTATTAAAACTCAATAGTTTGCCCCTTCCCCCCCTTATGACCTTCATGGAGGATGTGTACATGGACAATATTTATGAGAAAATATTTTACACTCTTCTGAAAGATAAAATTTATAGAAAAGAAAAAATCCATTGTGCATGCCTGCCAGAATAACACAAAGCTTGAATTATTATTTCTTCTTCATAACTGCACTCAATATATTCAATAACCTATGGGACAAATTTTTCTCACATTCATGATGAAATCCACCTGCTGTTTAAATCAATAGGACTTTTACCTTTCAATTTAAGTTACCCAGTTTTCACCTTTGAATTGCTTTCCTTAAAAGGCAGCATCTTCTCTCACTGCAGAAAAGGTCTTCCTTTCATTTCAATAACTTGACTGTCATTTGCAAAGATAATAACAGGAAACAAATCACTCAGAAAAAGAAATATCTCAGTGTGGTAATCAGTTACATATATAGCTTACTTATCAAGGACAAATTGCCTGCATCTTGGTATCTGTCAAAAGACGGTACTTAAAAGGAGAATATATTAAAATTCCCATATCTGGCAACATCTTCTATGTCACGTCAATGAGGAAAATTTACATTTAGAAACATGAAAAGACAAGTTACTTCTGAAGTTCTAAACTGGTGACATTTTACCCTTTCCACTTTTATTTTTTTTTTTCCTGAAGGCAGTACTCAGTGTGCATGACTGATATACCCTGCCTAAGGGAAATTGAATTGGTAGCTTAGGGCAACAATATATAGAGAGATACTGCTTTGGAAATTCTAATGAGTCATCTATACAATTTTCTCTTTATAAGAAGAAGTAAGTAGAACACAGGATCAGAAAAATGACAAATAACAATGTTGGTCAGATATTAATATAGTTAATATGTACACAATACACTATACTTAGGAAACAACCAAACATCTTTCCTTTATTGGTAAAATGAAACGTGCTCACTGTTGTTTACAGGGAAAACTAGACTGCATTAAAAATTTCTAAGCAGGGTCTTTGGTTAGTCTCACCGATCACTACCACATGGCATTGGTTAACAATGCTGATTCAGCAGAAAGTTCCTGTACTCAAGAGTATGATACCAGAAGTTAGACTCTACTCAATATGCTGGTAAGATAGTTGTGATTTTCAGATTTTTTTTTTTTTTAATTTGTAAGGACAACTGCAAGATCAGCAATATTCAAAGAACTACTTCAAATTCAGTATGCTGTAAGTTTGTATTCTAAATAATTGTTTTCTACGTTTCCTGTTTTATTTTTCCTTGATAATTCCCAGAAATAGAATAATGGATCAAAAATAGCTGACAATGACGACATCCTACAAGGTGCAAGGCTGACCTGCAGATGTTAACCAGATTTGGTTGTTGCCTGTAACCAACTACTTGCACTTTAGCGATTGGGACATTTTATACTATCTTACAAAATATTCAAAATATATTAGTTTAAGGTAGGGATTTTGTCCATGTAACTTGAATCCTGAATATAGAGATTCTTTTAAAGGATAGGAAGTAGCACAGTTCCCTTCATGTCTATGTGAGACAATAGTCTGGAATATTTACAAGCTATATGGAAGATGTACTGAAAGGGCTATCAGAACGTCATCTTAAAAAAAAAAGTCATCAGGGAAGCAGCACTTGCAGATAAGAATTACTTTTCAATTTTCTTGAATGCCTTGTGAGCTACAGTTTAGGGGATAACCCAGAACTCTCAGCATTAGATGCTCCAAAAGTTATCACTTATTTACTTCTATTGCTTTATTAGTGATTGTGAAGTGAAATATTAGAAATAGACTAAAATAAAATTTACTCTTCAAGACAAAAAAAACATTTAAAGAAGTTTATTTAAGCTGAACTCTGTGCACTTTGTACATCACTCAAGAGATTAGGAATCAGAATACATCATCTTAGGTAAAACTGTTCATTTACTGAGCTTCCTCACAGAGAAATACATATACTCATGTTGAAAGTAAGCAGAAGTATGGAGAATATAGCAAAAGGCAATAACTTCATAAAGACATTCAGAAGATCAATGGTGAATTCAAGAATACAAGTCCCATTCTTTGAATTCTAGGCTAGTATGTTCTGTAATAGGCAATGACTATTTAGCAACAGCTGCTATAGAAACCTGCAACATGATCAATACATCAGATATGGACAGAGTCAACTCCACTAAAAAAAAAAAAAAAGTATGTTTATTTTACTTTTATTAAAAGGATACTTAGGTGACCTTTTCTGCATATAGGAATATTTAATTCAACAGGAAACTAGTTTAAGAGGTTTTTAATTTTTCTCAAGAAAAGAAAATATACTCTCTTCATTTAATACAAATGGAAATTTTTTTAATCTTTCCCTGCCTTTCTTGCTTCCTGTTTGGTTACTGAATAGAAAATGAAGTATTTGCTTGAACTTATCCAGTATATTTTTCAAAGTGTTACGCATAAGACTGGTGCTTATCTGAATCTGAGACTTTTTTTTTACAAACTTAATAAAAATCTGTAAATATTAACACAGTTTTAAATAATAGGCCTTCATTACTTTAAACAATCATACTTTTTTTTAATTAAGAAAATCCACATTTTTTGAGAAATTACAAGTGTGACCGTCATGTAATTTCTTAATAAATAACCTCTAATATATAAGGAGTACATTGCTTCTGGAAAATATGGACTAGTTAAATAAAACACAACATTTGGCATATCTCTGGGCCTAAGTTGTAGCATCTTTTACATTTTTATCTTTCAGAATGGGATAATGTTGCTAAGCAGAATATATGGTTTGCAGATACAGTGATTATTAAAATCCTAGCCATTTTATAATATGATGATCTTAGCAAAAATAAGAGAGGAGTAATGAAGAACGTATTGATTGGAATGTTAATTTCTTCCTATACTTCATTTATACTTTTTTTTCCCCCAGGTTTACGCAGTACCCTACTTTTGGCTACAGTTGAAATAAGGTTAAACGTTTCTAATAGCAGCTGTTACAAGAAATTTCTTATTATATGAATGTTCCCTAGGGTATTGAGCCTTTCCAGCATCCTATAAAATAGGAGAATTCCTGATTAAAGTAACACTTTAAATATTGAAATACCTGTCATTAGTGCTGAAGATAACAATTTGTTATACTGTAAAGGCCAAGAAATTTCTAAATGCCAATAAGTATTCCCTATTTGGAATCAACCAAAAATAGTACCCAAGGAACATTTCTAACGTTACTTCCTGTTTAGCTTAGGGATAAAGAATGTAGTTCCTCTACCCTGAAGTGTAAGAGTGAGATCTTGTGTAAAGCCGTAACTCCTGATGCATGATTCTTTCAATTTAGAACAATTTCTCTGTTAATTCTGTATTTTATTTTTTGTTATATGCAATGTTAATTAAAACTGTAGTTTGGTCATGATTTTGTCTGAAAATTTCAGACCATATGAAGTGCCTGCTGACTTTGAAACCCCTCTGACAGTTTTTGAACACTGTATTTTTCCTGCTCCCAATTTCCTTTTTATGATAGGTTTGGACACAGGATGGGGATCCGGGACGACTTGCCCTGAACTGTATAATGAGTAAATCAGCGGTCAGATTCTTTCCTTTAACTTACTCTAGCAAACACGCAGCTGTGGTCTGAAAGAAGGCATTTCACAGCTCTGATTGAAAACAGTTTCTGACAACGATAGTTGTAGATTTCAGCAAACTCATCCATTTTACCTATGGCCACATAAGCATTAGAGCTGGCGTAAGCAAGAGAACAGGAATGTGAGCTGGTATATTGGAGCCTGAAGTTTAAAACCATCATGAAATTAATAGATCAGTGTTCTATTCTCAGATGTTTTCAATACAGTAAATATAAATTCACAGTATCTCTAAAAATAATTATGACTGTATCAGAAACTGTGAAACCCAGGTTTATGAAACAGTAGCCAGCCCTTTGATACAGAACTGGGCTGATATGTGTTCATCTGACACTCTTATCACCTCCTTCTCCTATCTCTTTTTCTGAAAGATACTGCTTTAACTTCGTCATATTCCTTACAATACTCAGTGTCTTCTCGTGATGCCAAGTAGGTTGTACATAACATCCCTCAAAAAAGATTACTCAAATGCAATCAAAGTGATCATGAACATATAGCTTGTTAAAAAAAAAAAAAAAAGTGAAAAGACGCTTCTGAAACAATGTGATTTTACTTTTTCTATGTAGACTTAGCCATGCTTTCGTCTGTCTCATTACATATTTTTCTTCTGTGTAGTATTTTTTGGGTAGTACTCGGACCATGTAAAATGGTGGATTTACCATAGGATCATAGAATGATTAAGGTTGGAAAAGACCTTTAAGACCATCAAGTCCTACTGGCAAGTCAACACAACCATGCCCACTAAACCATGTCCCGACTTGCCAAGTCTACACATTTTTTGAACATTTGGAGTGATGGTGACTCCACGACCTCCCTGGCCAGCCTGTTCCAATGCTTGACTACTCTTTCAGTAAAGAAGTTTTTCTTAATATCCAATCTAAAACTCCCCCGGCATAACTTGAAGCCATTTTCTCTCATCCTACCCCTAATAACTTGGGAGAAGAGACCAACACCCACCTCACCACAACCCCCTTTCAGGTAGCTGTAGAGAATGATAAGGTCTCCTCTCAGCCTCCTCTTCTCCAGACTAAACAACCCCAGTTCCCTCAGACGCTCCTCATGAGACTTGTTGTCCAGACCCCTCACCAGCTTCATTGCCCTTCTCTGGGCATGGTCGAGCAATTCAGAGTCCTTCTTGCAGTGAGGGGCCCAAAACTGAACACAGTATTCGAGGTGCGGCCTCACCAGTGCCGAGTACAGGGGCACAATCACTTCCCTACTCCTGCTGGCCACACTATTTCTGATACAGGCCAGGCCACTGTTGGCCTTCTTGGCCACCTGGGCACACTGCTGGATCATGTTCAGCCTGCTGTCAACCAACACCCCCAGGGCCTTTTCCACCGGGCAGCTCTCCAGCCACTCCTTCCCAAGCCTGTAGCGTTGCATGAGGTTGTTGTGACCAAAGTGCAGGACCCCGCAATTGGCCTTATTAAACCTCATACAGTTGACCTTGGCTTATCAAACCAGCCTGTCCAGATCCCTCTGCAGAGCCCTCCTACCCTCCAGCAGATCAACGCTCCCACCCAACTTGGTGTCATCTGCAAACTTACTGAGGGAGCACTCAATCCCCTCATCCAGATCATCAATAAAGTTATTAAACAAGACTGGCCCCAGAACCGAGCCCTGGGGAACACTGCTTGTGACCGGCCGCCAGCTGGATTTAACTACGTTCACCACAACTCTCTGGGCTTGGCCATCCAGCCAGTTCCTCACCCAGCGAAGAGTGCACCTGTCTAAGCCACAAGCCACAAGTTTCTCCAGGAGAATGCTATGGGAGATGCTGTTAAAGGCTTTACTAAAGTCCAGGTAGACAACATCCATAGCCTTTCCCTTATCCACGAGGTGGGTCACCTGGTCATAGAAGGAGATCAGGTTGGTCAAGCAGGACCTACCTTTCAGGAACCCACGCTGGCTGGACCAGGTCCCTTGGTTTTCCTCCACATGCCCTGTGAGCACCCTCAAGATGAACGGCTCCATGATCTTCCCCAGTACGGAGGTCAGGCTGACAGGTCTGTAGTTCCCCGGATCCTCCTTTCGGGCCTTCTTGTAGATGGGCATCACATTGACAAGCTTCCAGTCAGCTGGGACCTCCCCTGTTAACCAGGACGGCTGATAAATGGTGGAGAGTGGCTTGGCAAGCTCCTTCACCAGCTCCCTCAGCACTTGGGTGGATCTCATCAGGCCCCATAGACTTGTAGGTATCCAGGTGGCATAGCAGGTCCTTAACTGTTTCCTCCTGGATTATGGAGAGTTCATCCTGCTCTCCATCCCTGTCTTTCTGCTCATGGAGCTGAATATCCTGAGGATGCTTGGCCTGGCTATTAAAGACTGAGGCAAGGAAGGCATCAAGTCCCTCCGCCTTTTCCTCGTCCTTGGTTAAAATGTTCCCCCCCACATCCCATAAGGGATGGAGATTCTCTTTGTCTCTCTTTTTGTTGTTAATGTATTTGTAAAAACATTTTTTGTTATCCTTTATGACTGTGGCCAGACTGAGTTCTAGCCGGGCTTTTGCCTTTCTAATTTTGTCCCTGCTTGACCTAATGAGATCCCTGTATTCTTCTTGAGTTGCCTGCCCCTTCCTTCAAAGGGTATAAACTCTCCTTTTTTTCCTGAGTCCCAACAAAAGCTCCCTATTCAGCCAGGCCTGTCGCCTTCCCTGACAGCTCATCTTATGTCACATGGGGACTGCCTGCTCCTGCTCCTTTAAGATTTCCTTCTTGAAGAATGTCTGGCCTTCCTGGACCCTTTTGTCCTTCAGGACTGTCTCCCAAGGGACTCTCTCAATCAGCGACCTGAACAGGCCAAAGTCTGACCCCCGGAAGTTTTGCTCAAAGTCTGACCCCCTCAGCAGTTTTGCTGAGCCTTCTCCTTTACTTCACTCAGAATCAAGAATTCTTTCATGTCATAGTCGCTAAGCCCAAGACGGTCTCCAACCTCACGTCTCTCACCAGTCCTTCTCTGTTTGTAAACAGCAGGTCAAGTGACGCACCTCCCCTGGTAGGCTCACTTACCAGCTGTGTCAGGAAGTTATCCTCCACACACTCCAGGAACCTTCTCGACTGTTTCCTCTCTGCTGTGTTATACTTCCAGCAGATGGCCGGTAGATTAAAGTCCCCTGCCGGAACAAGGGCTATCGATTGCGAGACTTCTGACAGTTGCTTATAGAATGGTTCATCTGCCTCTTCGTCCTGGTTGGGTCGTTTATAACAGACTCCCTGCAGGGTATCTGCCTAGTTGGCCTTCCCCCTCATCCTTACCCATAAGCACTTGAATGGGTCTTCACCAGCATTGAGTTCTATACAATCAAAACTCTCCCTAACATACAGAGCCACCCCACTGCCTCTCCTTCCATGCCTATCCCTTCAGAAGAGCTTGTAGCCATCCATTGCAGCACTCCAGTCATGTGAGTCATCGCACCATGTTTCTCTGATGGCAACTACATCATAGCTGTCCCGCTGCACAATGGCTTCCAGCTCTTCCTATTTGGTGCCCATGCTGTGTGCATTGGTGTAGATGCACTTGAGCTGGACTATCGATTTCACCCCCAACTCTGGCATGCCACCCGTAGACTCATCTCTAGTGAGCCTGGTTTTATCCCCTTGCCCCTTTGAACCTAGTTTAAAGCCCTCTCGATGAGACCTGCCAACTCGTAATCCAGAATCGTTTTCCCCCTTGGAGATAGTTAACTCCATCTGCTGCCAGCAGGCCTGTTTCCGTGTAAACTGTCCCATGATCAATAAACCCAAAATTCCATTGATGGCACCAACCTCTGGGCCATGTGTTAATCAGGTGTGTTATCCTGTTCCTTTCAGTATTCTTCCCTGACACTGAAGGGATTGATGAAAACATAACTTGTGCTCCTGATCCTTCAACCAATCGCCCCAGTGCTCTGAAGTTCCTTTTGGTCACTTTTGGACTTCTTTTGGCAACCTCATATCTGCCAACCTGCATAACCAGTAGTGGGTAATAATAGGAGGGCTATACCAGACCAGAGAGTTTCCTAGTAACGTCTCCAACCTGGGCCCCAGGGAGGCAGCAGACCACCCTGTGGGTTGGGTCTGGTCAAAATGCAAAAATAATTGCAAAATTTCCAGTTGCAATACAAAAAAACCCCCCAAATTTAAAAAGCCTTTCTCTTTGAAGCCACTGATATTTTTAGCCTTAAACTCTACTCAACGTATTCTATTGCCTATGCCACATAAAGGAGTAGTCTTTGACCCATTGATGCAGGGACATAAAATGTCATATTTCCTTAAGTTGATTGCTTTCATGTATTCCTCGAATTTATACTGTGTATCTTTGTTATTTCTGGTAACCTAGGAATCATGTTCAGATCCTCTCAGTCAGAGATGACTCTTTTTCGTATGTATGAGCATCAGATGTTTCCTGAATAGTGCCTAAGAATGATAGGGCTGAAGGTTACCTTTGACATCGTTTCAAGGTCTGATTGCATATTGTGGTATAATAATTTTCTCAAGTATGCTGTGTATTTTGCACATGGAATGACTAGACAGTTATGTTCAAGGGGATGATTGACTTCTAAGAAAAGAAAAATTAGAAATCAAAATGGAAAGAGCAAAACTGAATGCCAGGAGCAGAGAAAATATTCAGACGCCAGGTGAAATAAAAGACAGATACAACCAAGTCAGAACTAGATAATTATCCTGTTGAATTCAGGCTAGATTTGGTAGTGAAGGTTAAGACAAAAGGACATCCAATTGTTAGAGTATTTATTAAGTATTTATATATTTTTAAATATATTGTTTTAATGCCATGCCCTTTTAGTTTCTATGCAGATTGTCTCCTACTGCATTTTTTGTTACTATTATCTAAACCTTCAATGTTTTTATATGACAGAGGCTGAGCAGCAAGAATAACTGAATAATGTTATAAGTGTACACTGAAGGGAAGGCTTATCATCTGTGACAGAACTATTGTGTTCTATGGCTATCACTAAGCTGGATGTGAACTTACCTAGTAAAAATCCTGGTGGTATGATTGACAGGCTCATGTATTTCGAAAATATTCTGATCTGGAAAACCTAGTTTGAGCCACGAACGAAGAACCAATTAAAAATACATAAATACTATTTACTTTCAAAACATATTTCTTAAACAAAGGCATAAATAAATAACATGTTATACATGCACATATTTTCATCTGTATTAACTTTTCTAAAGTCATGCCTGTACTACTGCTCAATTATGTTTGAGAGTTTTGTATATTTTTTGTATTCTAATTACATTGTGTTATAAATTGTAATTATCTTTTTCTTTAAATGAGCTTGAATTTTTTTTTTATAAGGGTATTAAAACTTAATTTATGATAGTGGTAATATACGTTTCATGTAACTAAATCCTAGACTTTGTATGAATGTGGAAAATAGAACAGTTGTAGTATTTTTATGTATACTTCTCAGTGGTAATATTTTGTTCCCTTAAACAATTTTAATCTCATCTACACAATATGTTGTACTCAAATTTCACTTGTTTATCTCTGCCTATCTTCTATATACAGACAAGTATGTAACTTTTTACAAATGTCATGATCATTATTGTGGAATAGGTTGAAATAACATACATTTATTTCCTCATGGAGAGAAAAATCTTATCAAAGCCTTTGACAGAAATAGAAGAAAGACAAAGGACCTGTTTCTGAAGAGAAGTGTCTGGTGCATTGGGAATCATGACATTCCCCACTGGTATTAACAAGTAGCCCTTTTGATGAAAAACACTTCTGTATATTGGTCTTTGTGCAGTGTACAAAAGATCAATGCACTAACACATTCTAATTCTAAAATGTGTTCTAAACACATTCTGAATTGTTCTGTATTTTGTGCCATAAATACTTTCTCTTCTGAATTTTTTTTTATCCCACATAGATGTTAACACAAAGTTGAAGAATCAAATTCTGCAATTCATGTTTTCCCATGTAAGATTTTCTGTAAACAAGTAGGGATTTCAGTGGTAGCTTTTAAAACTTCTTTATGGTCATGGAACAGATAAAAACTGTCGCAGCCGTGTCTATACCAAGCTCTGGCTATTTGAAGTAGTGGTTCCTTAAGCATGGATAAGGACTTTAATACATGTTTGTTTGTTTATGAATGTCTTTGCGATCAAATTAAAGCAAATTGCATTTGAATATCTTGAAGAAATGCCCTTTTCACAATCAATATATACTTAATTTATGTGTTGAATTATCTTATTAAATTCTTGTCTAATGTTTATTGATCATTACTTCCTTAGTGGAGGTTATGTCCTAAAATTTAACCCCAGCCTTCAAACAGAGCAGAAAAGACTACACTAAATAATTACCAGTGAGATCACATGCTGTAAAAACACAAAGGGAAAGGTTGGTTATTTGAGACTTCTTCAGTGCTATGAATACTGTGTGTGTTAGCACATTATAGCTTAACAACAAAAAAGTGGTATGACATAAGTTTCTTATCATTTCCATTCAGTTATAAGAGAGAATTTATCTTTTTATCTTGCCCTGAAGAATGTACTCTGCTGTGTATATGAGATGATGTGCTCATGGTAACCACATGAGCTAATTTGCACACTAGCCGAGAATAAGGGCTTGTCATATACAAAGCAGAACTGACCACAGAAGAGTAATCCAAAGAGAATTGCCATGACAAAGATACTTAATGGCACCTTGTCCTTTAAACTAAAGGAGACCATGGATGTGAATGAAGTATGGCTGAGGCCATACTTCCAACTTGACTTCTAACTGAAGTCAGGAACACAACTACATGGAAGGACTTCTGCATAAAAGGGAGACCTTGCTGCCAGGACAAAGGACATATGAATTATAGGTGGGTCCTGGACCCTTAAATGGATGCCAATTATATAGAAAAGCTCCGAAACACACATTTTTATTTTTATTTACTTTGTGGATATATCTAAGATTCTTCTGGAAAGTCTTTGTTTTCTTTAAGGCTCACAAAGATTTAAAGTGTGAACAGTAGTAGCCCTATAAAATTAGCGATCTTGGTCTTTCCATGAAAATATTTATCATACTAACATGAGAGACAGACCATCATGATTCATACTGAAATCCACCTTTATGGTTTTCAGCAACTTTATATCCAGGGGCTGACTGGAAAAGAATGAGGGTATGAAGTAAGGAGAAGCCATGTCTCAGCAGGCTCTGTACACACTCATCAAGGGAAAGGGGCTCCTTCAGGGAGTGCTCCAGGACAGGAGTCTGGCTCAGTTGAATCCCCCTCCGGGAGAGCCCTCAAATCTCACTGACTGTACTAAGAAAACAGGAAAGACTATGTTCCTTATGTAAGTACTTAAATTCAGTTGCCTCACTTAAAAGAAATCAAACACATCCCTTCTGGGAAAAAAAAAAAAGGACAAGATTTTTTTTTCCTCTCCTCTGGTTTTAATAATTGCTGTAAAAGAAATCTTCATTTGTGATTTTTTTTTTTTCTTATAAGAAATAAGATCTCTTAAAAGGCAATGGGGGAGAAAGATTATAGGGCATACACAACACAGTGAGAGATACTGACAACATTTATATAGGGTTATATATTTCTTTTGCAGCTACAGTGGGCACAAACCACAAAAAAAGAGAATGGAGAAAACAGGGAAAATATAGTGAGATGATTACAGAAAAATATTTTAGGTTAGTAACTGAAAGGAAAACTCCTGTCCAAACAATAATGACTTGGTCCAAAATACACTGAACTTTTAAGGTTATATTTAGATTTTGATTTATTTCTTTTAAATTATGAAAAATATCAACAACTCTATAACAAGTTAATTGAATGGGGAAAAATCAACAAGATCAATTAAAGATTGGTGCCACACAGAAATTGGAAGTGGCTCTCAGGCTTGGTGGGACCCAAGAAATGTTTGGTATTGTAGATATAAAAATATACATAACGAGAACTGATGGAAAATATTGTCTGGAGGCCACTGGGTCTAGGAGTGTTGGGGGCTCCCCACAGGGCAGGGCCTGGCAGCCAGGGCCTGTCCCACTCCCAGCCAGGAGCAGGGCAGCCAAGAAGGGCACCGGGGCAGGCCCGGCCCTGGACATCAGACACCTCCTTGGGGACAGGCCGAGGCCAAAATGTGGGGCCTGTGGGGAGCTGGAGACCAGCTCTGCTGTGGCACCGAGGCAGAGGCTGATGGCTCCAGCGGGATGACATGGTGTCCTGAGCAGGGTGGGGGGAGCCCTGGGGGGCTGGGCAGGCGCAGTCAGTGCTGCTGGTGCCCTCATGGGCCTGATGGAGACAAATTTCAATGTAAACCAGCAGAGTGGCAAATAGATAAAAAGAAAATTGTATTGGTATGGAAAGAGTAAGATTACTTTAGTTCTTGTTCTCTCCAAGGCTGTTTCACAGTCAGCTGTCTCAGAGCATACTACCAGCTGATCTGCACATAAAGATATATAAAAAGATATATACAAAGTTTTTTCTGTTCAAAATTACAGGCTCCATCATCATATAATTTGACACTTGATTCTGTAAGGTGCTGAGCAGTTGTCTCTGACCCAGCAAAACGTTTCACTTCTACTTCAATCTCATGTATACTTCTGTTCATTTAAAATGCACCGGAAATTCGTTGTTAGAAAAAATGAAAAAAAAACCCTGAAGAACCTCCAAACCCAAAGGTGCAATGACAGCAGATTCATTCATCCAGTGAGGCATTTTAGTGTTTTGTAATGATCTACTTTTAAACCTGTGAAGGGTTGCTGCAAATTTGATTTTAAATATTTTTTGTTTATTGTGAAAACATTTCTTTCCTTTACTTTTTTTTTTAATAAGGTAGGAAGGTATTTTCTCTTTTTCTTTCCTTGTACTTTTTTTTTTTTTTTAATTCATATTATCAGGAATAGGCCTGTAATGTAACCAGTAATTCTGTGCTCAGGTGGATTTGAATCTGGCTGCTGACCTTTTTTACCCTAACTTTCGACTTGCTCTTCTTTTTCTCTGCTATTCCTGAAACCTTGCATTCTCAACCACATATTTTCTCAGCTCAGTGAAAAAGAACAGTGGAGAGTACTATTTAAGGACTGAACATGTCTTGGTGGATAGGACACTTCTGGAAACAAAGCGTCTTCTTTGTGTTGTCTGCAATCACCACTTTGTTTTACTTAATTTACTTCTTGTCTTCAGAAAAGAAGACCTTAGCCTGAAGTTAGCTGCTGAGCGGAGCTGCTCCGGAGCTGCTCTGACCCGCAGCAGAGTGGCAGACCTCGGCACATAGGGGGTTTTCTGAGGCAGGGAGGTGCCAAGGCAATGGAGAGACCTGTCAGGAGCCGGCAGCTCTCATAGGAGATGCTGACGAGGCCTGGGCCTTGCCAGAGCAATGGCAGACCATGCCTATAAAGAGCATCCTTGGGAGCGCTAGTGACCAGGAGTGCTGCCAACAGAGTAGGCAAACAAAGCATGGAGCGTCAGCCAGCACATAGTATGTCAGTTTGTGCAGAAAGGTGTACAGGGAGGGTGTAGTGACCTCACCAACTCAAGAAGTGAGTTCAACTGGTGGTCATCACCCTCTCAGGAGGAGTTTAGCTATGGTAGCCACCCGACAGAAAGCCATGTCCTCTGTACTTGCCTGAATGGATGTGAGAACGCAGACAGCTTCCACAGAAACAGGCAGCCATTGAAGTCTCAGGCTGCAGAGAGTGCCAGAACGTCCCACTGGTAACTGATGGCAGTAGGGAGAACAGCTGTGTGAGGTGTGACCAGGTAGACAATCTGCTCAGCCTGATGGCAGAGCTACGAGAGGAGGTGGAAAGATTAAGGACCACCAGAGTGTCTGAGAAAGACATCAACTTGAGGAACCATGCTCTGCCCTCCCCGAGACAGAAGTTGGATCAACCACCAGAAAACCCCCAAGATCAAGGGGATCTTGTATCCTCCCTCTGCCAGGCTGAAGGCAGTAGCTTAAAGGAAAGGAGTGAATGGAGGCAAGTCCATACTCGAGACAACAGGCGAATCCCCTCTTTGCCCACCTTGCCTCCCCAGGTGCCTCTGTACAATAGGTGTGAGGCTTTGGATGTGGAAGGACAGTCCATACATGAAGTGGACAATGGTCCAGCTATACCAGAGATGCTGCCAAGGTCAGAAAGGCCTACCCCCCACTTCACAACTATCCCCACAAGGAAGAAAAGACAGGTTATAGTTGTAGGCAACTCCCTTCTGAGGGGAACCAAAGGTCTAATATGCCAGACAGACCCTTCTTTTAGGGAAGTCTGCTGCCTCCCTGGGGCTCAGGTTAAGGGCATCACTAAGAAACTTCCTAGACTGGTGCAGCCCTCGGACTATGACCCACTAGTGCTCTTCCATGTGGGTGGAGATGAAGTTGCAACTTATAGTCCAAAAGTGATCAAAAGAGACTTCAGGGACTTGGGACGGTCGGTAAGGGAATCTGGAGCAGAGGTTATTTTTTCCTCCCTCTTTCCAGTTGCAAGCAGTGACACAGGAAGAAACAGACGGGTCCAGTCTACCAATGCATGGTTCTGTAACTGGTGCCGCTCCCATAATTTAATTTTTTTTTGATAATGGGATGGCCTACATGGGAACCTGGCTTGCTGACGTCAGATGGGACTAACCTTTCTCAAAGGGAAGAGTGTCTTTGCTTGCAAGCTAGCGGAGCTTATTGGCAGGGCTTTAAAATAGACTCAAAGGGGGAGGGAGATAATATCAGGCTCACCCATGACAAGTTGTGGGATGACACACCAAGGTTAGAGGGATGAGGTGCTAGCAAGGCCCCTCAGCCTGTTGCACTAGAGAATGACCTCAGAGGAACTAAAGAAGGTTCGTCTAAGAGGGTGACATGGCCAACAGCCCAGCTGAAGTGCCTGTACACCAATGCATGCAGCATGGGTGTTGCGAATGAGTAGTTTAGGTGACTTAAAGAATCACCGCCAAAGATATCAGAAAGTGAATGATTTTAATATAAATTTGTAAAAAGCGTGACTTAACTGAATTCAATGACAAGGTCCACTCTATTAATTATTCAACATGGAAAAGGTGTACAAAGAGAAACCAAATTATAATTAGATTGGAATGATTTACTCGTGGATCAAGTCGGGTTAATGTGGCTTATGTGTATATTGAAGAGAGAAAGTAGGGGAGACCCTCCCATGGAGTCACAAGGTTCAGAGTGGACCGAAATCCACCCTTAGTCCCCTACTTGATCAGCAGTTTATGACTGAAGAGATAGAGTATTGGGGATTCTGGTGTAGTGATACTGTCTGTGATTTTGTGCTTGGTGTAACTTAAAGATGGCAATTTATCTAATACAAAATAGTAGCAATCAAATTCACTAACACTATTGAGTTAAATCACAGTATTAAATCATATAAAACTTAGCAGCATAATCAACATAAAACTTACATTTTGTCACACACACATATAGGTGTAGAGATAGAGACACATACAGAGATGTAGAGAAAAGGGATAGATGTGTACAAAGGTACCTATTAAATATCCCCCTTGAATCCAGTCATACTGACATCCAGTGCTTTGCATCTCTCAATGGATGAACAGTCAAGCCTCTGAGTGGATCACAAACTTGAGGGTTCATGGACTCTGAGCAGCATGCCACTCAGAGGGATGTGCTGGTTGCAGCCTGCTGCAGTCCAGGAGAGCTCAAAGGATCTCACTTGGGACCACTATTTCTAGGACTGGGAGATGATTGACTTTAGGCATCAGTGAGTTTCCCCAATCCAGGCAGGTGATTTCTCAAGTTTTAACGGTATCACTGCCAGGATCGTCAGGAGACAATTAATATATTCTGGTATTGTTCTGTACCTTGTTTAGGTGATCACATTCGTGATACCCTCAGTGTCATTCTCCTTCTTGGCTACACAAGAGTGATTGGTATGGTTGAGGGGTTCTCAACCGCCAAACCCTTTGTTCAGAGGCTAAGGCTTGTCAGGCAGGTACAAGGCAGGGAGTGGGGAGGATGCACCACCACAATGGGCAAAAAACAGGAGGAGCTGGAAGACACCATGTTGCTAGGCAGCTATTACCTGGTCACCATCACTGAAACTTGGTGGGAAGAATTCCATGACTGGAGCGCAGCTATTGATGGCTATAGGCTGTTCAGAAGGGACAGGCGAGGAAGGAAAGGCGGAGGTGTTGTCCTCTACGTCAACAGATGGATAGAGTGAGAAGAGCTGTCTCTGAAGAATAGCCGTGAGAAGGTTGAAATCTTATAGGTAAGAATGAGAGACCGAGGCAAAAAAGGGAACCTTGTGGTTGGTGTCTACTACAGGCCACTCGACTAAGGGGAGTTTATTGTCAAAGCCTTCCCACTGCAGCTACAGCAGACATCGTGCTCACACGCTCTCGACCTGCTGGGGGAGTTCAAGCACCCCAAAATCTGCTAGAAAAGCAACACAGCAAGCTGTACGCAGACCAGGAGAATCCTGGAGTGCATGGAAGATAACTTCCTGTGCCATGTAATAGACACCCCTACCAGAAGGGAAGCCATACTGGACCTGTTGGTCACCAACACATGTGAGCTAATTGGTGATGTTAAGACTGGAGGCAGCCTGGGCTGCAGTGATCATGCACTGGTGGAGTTTGCAGATCCTGAGAGATAGGGGGCAAGAAAAAGGTAAAGACAGGAACCACAATTTTAGGAAAGCAAAATTCCAGCTCTTCAGTGAGTTGGTTAATAGGACCCCCTGGGAAATTGCCCTTAGGGATAAGGGAGCAGAACAGAGCTGGCAGATCTTTAAGGAGGCTTTCCATAGAGTGCAAGAGCTCTCAAACCCCAGGTGAGAGCTCTTGGAAAGGAAGGCAAAAGACCAGCATGGCTGAGTGGAGACCTGATGGGCAAACTAAAGGGCAAGAAGGAAATGCAGAGGCAGTGAAAGCAGGGACAAGTATACTGGGAAGATGTTGCTTGGTTGTGTAGTGATGAGGTCAGGAGGGCCAAGGTACAGCTGGAGCTGAACTTGGCAAGGGATGCAAAGAATAATAAGAAGGGTTTCATAGGTGTGTCAGCCAGAAGAGGAAGGTCAAAGAAAGCATAGCTCCTGTGATAAGCAACACTGACAGACTGGTAGCAATGGATGAGGGGAAGGCTGAGGTACTCCACAACTCGAGAAGGGCAATGAAGCTGGTGAGGGGTCTGGCGAACAAGTCTTATGAGGAGACACTGAGGGAACTGGTGTTGTTCAGTCTGGAGAAGAGGAGGCTGAGGGGAGACCTCATCGCTCTCTACAACTACCTGAAAGGGTGTTGTGGTGAGGTGGGTGTTGGTTCTTCTCCCAAGTAATTAGCGACAGAACAAGAGGAAATGGCCTCAAATTGCACCAGGGGAGGTTTAGACTACATATTAGGAAAAATGTCTTTACTGAGAGTGTAGTCAAACATTGGAGCAGGCTGCCCAGGGAGGTTGTGGAGTCACCATCACTGGAAGTGTTCAAAAAACATGTAGATGTGGCAGTTCAGGACATGGTTTAGTAGTCATGGTGATATTGGCTTGCCAGTAGGACTTGATGGTCTTGAAGGTCTTTTCCAACCTTAATTATTCTGTGATTCTGTGATTCCGTGATTCTGTGACTTCTTTGCCTCAGTCTTCACTGGCATTCTCTCCTCACACCTCTTGAGGGGATGGACTACAAGATGGGGACTGGAAGAGCAAAGTACTTCTCGCTGTAAAAGAAGATCATGTTCATGACCACCTGAGGAACCTGAACATACACAAGTCTATTGGACCTGATGAGATGCATTGCAGAATCCTAAGGGAATTAGTTGATGTAGTTGCCAAGCCACTCTCCATGCTATTTGATAAGTCCTAGCAGTCAGGGGAAGACCCTGGAGACTGGAAGAAGGGAAATATTGCAACCATTTAAAAAAAAAGTAACAATGAGAACCCTGGAAACTAACAGCCTGTAAGCCTCCCCTCTCTGCCTGGGAAGATCATGGAACGGATCCTCCTAGAAGCTATGCTAAAGCACATGGTGGACAGGAAGGTGATTTGAGACAGTCAGCATGGCTTCACCAAGGGCAAGTCTTGCCTGACCAACCTAGTGGTGTAGGATGGAGTGACCACATCAGTGAACAAGGGAAGAGCTAGCACTGTCGTCTCTCTGGACTTCTGTAAGGCCTTTGACACAGTCCCTCACAACATCCTTCACTCTAAATTGGAGAGATATGGATTTTATGCGTGCACTGTTGGGTGGGTGAGGAATTGGTTGGATGGTTGTATCCGGGGAGTAGTGGTCAATGGCTCAATGTCCAGATGGAGACTGGTGATGAGCGGTGTCCCTCAGGAGTCCATATTGGGACCACTACTCTTTAATATCTTCATCAGTGATATGGAAAGTGGGAATGAGTGCACCCTCAGCAAATTTGCAGGTGACACCAAGCTGAGTGGTGTGGTTCACACATATGAGGGACGGGACACCATGCAGATGGGCAAGCTCAAAGAATGGGCCTGTGTGAACCTCAGGAAGTTCAACAAGGCCAAGTGCAGGGTCATGCATCTGTGCTGGGGTGACCCCCAGTATCAATACAGGCTGGGGGATGAAGGGATTGAGAGCAGCCCTGCCGAGAAGGACTTGGGGGGACTGGTGGATGAAAAGATGGACATTAGCCGGCAATATGCGCTTGCAGCCCAGAAGACCAACCACATCCTGGGATGCATCCAAAGAAACGTGGCCAGCAGGTTGAGGGAGGGGGTTCTGCTCTTCTGTTCCACCCTGGTGAGAACCCACCAAGAGTACTGCATCCAGCTCTGGAGCCCTCAGCATAGGAAAGACATGGACCTGTTGGAAAGGGTCCAGAGGAGGGCCACAACAATGATCAAAGGGGTGGAACACCTCTCCTATGAGGACAGGCTGAGAGAGTTGGGGTTTTTCAGCCTAGAGAAGAGAAGGCTCTGGGGAGACCTTTTTGCAGCCTTCCAGTACCTAAAGGGGGCTTGTAAGAAAGACGGGGACAGACTTTTTAGCAGGGACTGTAGCGATAGGACAAGGGGTAATGATTTTAAACTAAAAGAGGGTAGATTCAGACTAGATAGAAGGAAGAAATTCTTCACCATGAAGGTGGTGAAACCCTGGCACTGGTTGCCCAGAGAGGCTGTAGGTGCCTCATCCCTGGCAACATTGAAGGTCACGTTGGACGGGGTTCTGAGCACCCTGATATAGTTGCAGATATCCTTGCTCATTGCAGGGGGTTTGCACTAGATGACCTTTAAAGGTGTCTTCCAACCCAAAGTTTCTATGATTCTATGAAGTTCCATTAAATAACATTTCATGGTATTTCCCATACTTGATGGATAATGCTCATGTCTGATATGGGTAGACTAGATCACCTTTCTGTATCTATGAAAAGAACCTAAGTTTGATACCAAATTAAAGAAAGCAGATTGCACTTCTTGCCTTTGAAATTGAATTTCAACCAGAATGAATAGAAATTGAGTGTTAAATAATTTTACTACGGAGGTAACAGACTACCTGCAGAGAATTTTAATACTAAAACATGAGAATCGAATAGAAAATAAATTCTCAGTGTCTTTTAATCCTAAAAGAAGATCTGTTTTTACTGCCCTACATGTTTCTCATAATGGCAAAATATCAAACTATTTTTTAAGTGTTCCTATTTAGAAATATTTTTTTACTTGAATCTTTAATTATGCTAACTGTATCTACAAGCTTGGATTCATGGAGTTGGAATATTTTCTACATGAGGCAACAGTATCACCTCTTAAGGACTTGGGAGATGAAGCCTGGTTGGGAGCTCAGCTCATTAAGTAGAATGGGAGTATCTGCAACTTGGGTGTCTATCTCTTTGTGATGTATCTACTACACATAGTAGAGGTAGGCAGAGCTAATCTGATTGATTGATTTTAGGCAATGAAGTAGGAAGTAAATAAATTAGTAGAAGTGCCTTCTCTGAACTTACTGCAAAGATTGTCTTGGCAGCTCAGATATATATAAAAGTCTATATTTTTAGGTGAATCCTACCTTATATTTGCAAATAATATTCCACTGAAATATTGTGATATTCTTCTGAATCACATTTTTTGCTTCTGTTTTGACCATAAAAAAATAATTCCAAGGTGTTATAGTATCTTGAAAAGTTGAAATCTTCTACTGATTGTGGGAACTGTTCACAATGTTCTGCTGAGTCTAATCTAGTATCTAGTTGCAACAGTTGTGATGTTTTTAAACTACTTTCACCTTTTTTTGGTGCATACTTTTTAATAATTGAAATTTGAATAATAGTGTACCACATGTTTATTTTTTCCTTTGCAGTCTTGTCATTCCTACATGAATTTATATTAACAATATGATTATTTTAATTGCTTTAGTACAGTCAAATATATTCTATAAACCAGTTTGTTGTTTCATTTTATTTATGTTATTTTAATGAGACTTTTATGTATAGATAGTTTAGAGGAAATCAGAAGTAGAAGGTTTCGCGATTTTGAAAAAAATTTTGAAGCTTGACTGATATGAATTCAACATGATCTCAGTTTTAATGAATTTTTGTTTCTTGAATGGTTTTAAAAAATTAATAGAAATTAGAAGAGTATCATTTTTTAAAAATAAAAAATAAAGTACCCTGACATTTTTAATGTGAAGGAATTCAAAAGCAGTTAAAATTATACCAATTGACTTTTAGGGAGAAAAATAGAGAAACTTATTAAAAAATTGATATTTACAGTAGATAAAGCTGATTATATTGAGAAAGAAGTCAGAAAGTCTATTAAAAAAGAGAATATTTTTCACGTACTAAATGGAATATGAAAACGATAACAAGCTTGCAAGCTACAGTTGTTGAGCAACAGTAAATAAACCCCTTCTTCAGCACTGTCACTTTCAAGTAATGGCAGCCAACAATTTGACTCAACATTCATGTAATGGTAACAAATATTTGCACTATGAAAAACCTTACTCTGTAGGATTCCAAAACACCTGAAAAGTTTAGGGAATTATAATTTGTATGTAATGGAATTAAAAATACATGGTTGTCACTGGAAATGATAGCTCCCTTCAGTTTCTTTGTACAGGGTAACCAGCAAGACAAGGGTAAAGACTGCAGGTGATTCAGAATCACCTGTTAAGGTGATGTTTCTGAAAATAAATATTTTTTGGGGGGTACAGGAAGGAGATGCTATTTCTTGCATTATTTCCTGCACTATTGGAATAATATTTCAGACTGAGGTTATCTTTTTATATTATCCTTTTGGTTTTGGTTGTGCTTTTTTTTTCCCCCTGTAATAGTCATGTTTTGCTGGATTTTAGAATATGAAAACTTTGAGAAAAATCATAATTAGCCTCATGGAATATTTGTTTTGTCTATGATGTGAACTGAGCCATGTCACTACTTGACAATGCAGCGTACATACAGGAATAATTTCTTCTGTTAGATTTTTGTTATGAGGTAATCTTATAACTCAGCAAATACCTTTTGCATTCTTTCTTTATACTGTGTGTTTATTTTCTAAATGTAACTGTTTAGAGACTTGCTTGAATGAGAAACCTGAAAATGTAATCTTTCTTAAATTTTGTAGCTCTGTAAAAAAGGATTTGGTTTGATCTTATTAATCAGATAACTGTTCATCAACAAAGGTAGAATCAAAACTTACATTTACTTCTGATTCATTTGGAGGCAGTCTCTGGAATGAGCTGTTGTTCTTTATCATGGTAAGTAATTTTTGTTCCTGCAAAATAATTAATCATTGTCAAATAGAAAACAAATCAAAACAGCAAAATATGCTAACACATTAAACTTTGTAAGTTATTTTAGAGCAAATTTATCCTTTCTATGCTTAGCAATGTAGTAACCACTAACTAAATGAGATTCCCAGGAATGTGGAATCTTATTATATGACAGTTATCCAGTATCCTTAGCCAGCCTTCTCAGCTATATATTCTTCCCTGAGTTGGTTGAAGGAACAGTCTTAAGATGTGTAAACTTCAGAGATAAAAATAACATTATATGTGTGAAACACCAGACAGAAGTACCTTAATCACACACACACTGGTGTTGCTTACAGTGCAAGACATGCTGAATGAAAGGAATCCTGACACAATTCCCAGAGGGGACAATGTACACAATATATAATGGGAACACTACTTCTCAATTCAGAAACATGGAGAAGACCTGACAGTGCTAACAGCTTTGACAGCAGAAGATGTAGCTCCAGTGTATGGTATCTGACCTGTGAGAAAAAATCTGTCTCCCTAGTTATTAAATGCAAAGAATAAAAAGGATTTGTCAGAATGGGGTGACTGAGTCACTGTTTCCTTCAGCATGACTAAATCCAGGACAGAACAGGACACAAATATGTGCATATACTGGGTTTTCATGTTCATCCTTCCAAAGTTGGCAATTTACTTTATTATGTGACAAATAAGCTTTATATCAGATGAAGAGAATATTAACAAATATTGTAAAATTTCATATGCATTGAAAACAACAGATTGAAATGAGTTTATTTTACACATGACTCCACTAGCATCTATGTCTTATTCACGTAGTGGTCTTGTAGGCAGTTGGATTCATGGCAGTAGAACCGATGAATAAGAGAGCTCTTTGTATGGCAGAGGAGAATATCTTCATTGTAACTGAAAGGTCCTGAAAAGAGATCTAAAAGCAATAAGACAAATTAATAACCTTATATACATAAGACATCATTTTCCTGTTTTGTCATGTATGTGTAGCAATTTTCAGTTTGTAATTGAGATGTTACATGCATGACTTTCAGATGACATTAGATAATCTAGTATAAGCCACATCAAAAATGTTTTTCAACTATTACATTCAATTGATGCATTAGATATTGGAGCAGTTCAAGAAAGGAGAAAGGAACAGAAAATCAAAGGGAAAAAGGAAACATGGGCTAAAAAGGAATCGGAACACATCTCGTGGCTTGTTCAACAACTTGTTTTCTATGTACAGCAGGTTGTACTTGCTGCTGTTGTTTCATTCATATTATTAATAAATATCTTCCCTAGAGAAACAAAGTCTTCTAGGTTGTCACTTGCTTTGTAATAAACGTGAAGTTACTTTGACCACCTAAGTCCAGTTTTTAATTACTGAACTTACTAAACCTGATTTATCTTCTAATGGCCCAGTGGGGAAAAAGATGGAGTTACTGATGAAAATAACAACTTGCAGTCATGAAAAGGAGACATCACTTTGCTGTCCCTTTTGTTCTTCAAATGCAAGGCAGAATTTCAAATAAATAAAAGCAAAATCTATGGGATATAACAGTGTTGAAATAATCTGAAATTTCTCTAAAAGACCTAATTTTAGTTTTCACATAATTTTTCATTGTTTCAGTTATCAAATACCTAGATACAGAAAATAGTTTCTTCCAGAAAAGCTACTGTGATACTGTCATGAGATTTAATATGCTTGACTTTTGATCCCATTCTCCTCAATTCTTCTAATAGACTTCACCTACTATAGATTGAACTCAAACTCTACCCATACACTGTCTCCTTTCTCCAAGTGGGAAGCTATTTTGACTTCTAGCACATACGTAGACCAAGGCAACTGGCCTTTAAAATGGAATGAAGCTATGGATCACAATCACAACAATCTGCTTTTAAAAACACCCCATAAATATAGCTTTGGCTGAAATTAACAACTAAAATGGAATCTGGATTGGTAAACCTCTCTGTGTTTTTCTGAATAAAGATGGATGATCACCTAGGTTTATTGAAATGTATACACAGCTACAGGACAATCATTTTTTACCCATAAGATTCCTGGTGGAAAGTCATGTAAGTGGAGAAAATGGGTGACATTCTGCATTTCCAGAACAATGAGATTTACAGCTTCACTGCTACTTAATTTGCTCAAACTAGAAACAGCATTGCTATGCAAAGTATTTAATGCATTAAGATACTCTTGAGACAGCCAACAAATGGGAAAGAAACAGGAAAAATCAATGTACCCATCAGCTACTTATGTAAAAGGCATATTAATGAGTTTTTGAATTTTCCTGATTTAGAAGACATCCTCATCCTTTTCTACAAGTACAGGACATATGGCAGAGACAACCATCTGCACCATCAGTCCTTGTCTTCAGGAATAACTTTTATCAACATTGTAAGCAACCAACATGATTTACAGGAGCTCAACAACTCCTTATAAAGGGTATGAGCATGATGATGTCCTCATGAATAAACCTTTAAAGACAGAATTCAACATCTACTTTGCATAATTATGTTTCTTTATATCTTCCACCTGATTATTCATGTGGCCTGCCCAATTTGTAGCAATCCTCTGACAATGCACCTCACCTACCCCCTTTGTTTTCACACCAAAATACCAGTAGGCCTTCTTACTGTCCTTTTAAAGGTTTTCAGTCAATGACTGTACAAGAAATGTACTATTGCCGGTATTGGCTTGGACTAGGGAAAGGAATGTATATTATATGCAACTATTTATGCTCTTATCTCACTCTGCAATCTCCTTATCCTCTCGTTTTGCCTACCTACAGTTGGCATGTGCACCTGGCTTTCACATAGGATCAACAAGATCAGGAGATAGTCCTGCTCTGGGCTGAAGCCCAGAATGAATTGTATAGGGCTACGATCCTCTCCCTGAGCACTATCCCAGCAGTAATCCTGGAGGGTCAGATCTTGACAACTGGAAAAGTTTTAATGCGTTAAACTTTAATTGCAGGGACAAGCCATTTGAAGGTGCTCTTGGAATTTTGCCTGTGGGTTAAGCTGTCTCTCTATATATGTAGACACTGTTTATATAGCACAATACTGAAAGAAATACATGTGGTTTAAAGCTATGTTGTATGCAACTATTGTACCTTCACAATATAGGTGTAGTGTACAGGGTTTGCTACGTAGGTTTTCAAGGTAGTTTAGTTGGACAGTGGTTGAAAATTTCATCTGTGTTTAAAAATAAAGATAAAAGATTGTAAGGTGAAAGGTGTCCTTTATCTTCTGGGTTGTATCAAACTATATAGTAACGTAGTAAGGAAAGGGCAACACGTGTCTGTATGTATTTCTGATATGCACAAGTTAGTCTGCTGATATAAATAGTGGTGACCTGTGTTCTGTGCCTTTTCCATTACATATTATAGGTGGAAACTGACAAATTTTTAATTTCAAATTAGCAAGAAGGATTCTGAAATAAAAGAGAACAAAAATATGATATAGCTTCTTCATATCTTGGCTGAGCTTTTGTTTTAGGCAATGTCATATATAACTTCTTAAGTTGAATTATTTTACCGCCTTTGAATCAATTAATATTTCACACACAGTGAAACCTCTTTTACATGAACAAATTGCATATAAAGAAACAAAAATATTAAATAGTCTTTTATTAGGGAAAAGCTAACAATCATTGTAGCAGACAGTTTAGTATTACTGGGAGAAGGGGGAATTCAGAGCTAGATTCAAATAGTGAAGTTTAGATGTCTTCACTGTGGCTTTTTGAACGTGAGTTAGATCCAGTCAGTGAAGTCAAGGGAGCCATTCATCTCTCACTAAAGTAGATGCCTATGTTTGGCCAACCAATTGATACACTCTTCCACTGGCTGCATGTCTAGAGCTCTATTGTTTACAATGGGAGTGTAGACACCTACCTTAGATGTTAACCTTGACTTTGAAGACATCTGAATTTAGATTTTTTCATATGAAATGAATAAAGTACTGAGCATGTAAATACTCTATGATATTACTGGAGTGAACAGATTAATGTGATTATTATTAATATCCAGAGGTAGGATACTGACCATTCTAAGGATAACATCAACTCAAATAACTGACTTGGTCCTTGCAATAACAGAATAAAACAAATGTAAAGACAACCACTGTGTGGTAAAGACGTTCAGTCCTGAGCCTTTTTCTTACTCTTTGACCAGGTCATCATTTTCCCTCCAAAATGCAGATGCAGTCTAGACAGCAAAAGGATTCAGACATAATAAAGACTCAGATAGCCTTCATAAACATTATAGATTGGCAGGATCTTAAATAATACTTTATTTCAAAATCATGTAGCAATAAATTTCAAAAATTCTCAAAATAGGCCTCTGATGATAGCATTGGGGGTGATGTTTTTATTTTCTATTTGTTCCTATGTGATTATTTTCTAGGAATAATTTTCAGACTTCTGTTGGTTGGTCTACTTAGAGTCCAAATCTTACTTATGGGAAAATATACCAGTCACAGTGATGTGAACAAATCTGTCTGTTTCACGTCTAAAAATGTTCATCTGTAGTTTTTAAGTACTTTAATTCCTAGATAGAAATACAATCCAATGAATTAGACACTTAAGTTCCTTAGAACATTTTCTGTTTATTCCCTTCCCTGGCTCTAGTGAGTCTCTTTTGCTGCCTCATGCCTCTTAAATTTCTGTTTGTTCAGCTTGGTGTCAGCAGGAAAACAGATTCTGTAAGAAGGATTTTGCCTAGACTACTCTTTGGCCTAATCTTTGGAACACTCTTCTGGAGTGTAGGAAATGTGGTTTCAGTTCCTGTATGGTTGAGCAGAATGGAGAATCAGAGACAGACATATTAACTTTGTGACATCCATCTCAGCTTCCAATATCCTAAAGATGATAAAGAGGTTCATTCAGTGGATTACAGAGGATGGATTAGAAGAATGGAATCCACTTTATCTATCTGGTAGAGGTACTGGGTCCATTAAATTTTGCATGGATTGTCCCACAAAAACAATATAGTTAAATGACTGGCATTATTTTGGATATATCAGGAAAACATAGAAATGCAGTCCCTATAATACATTCACTTGGTATGCTAGAGGTTCTCTAGCTCTCTGGTTTTTGTTGGGTTTTTGTTGTTGTTGTTGCTGTTTGTGTGGGGTTTTTTTTAAGATTATTTTTAACTCCACTTTATGCTAATATAGAGGTCCCATTAAGTTGTTTCACAATCCACATATTATTTATATTTATTTTGCTTTGAAAAGATCTCTGAGTCAACTATTGCCACCAGGGTCTACCCCAGTTGACTCCTACACACTTGCTTTTTTTTCTACATTGGTGGTGCATTACATTGGCACCAGTATACTTGGGCTTGTCTTTGGATTTTGCCTATGGTATTGAATATGATAGTACAAAACCAGCAACATTCTCTGCCAATGTAAAATAAAACAGCTACAGTGATGTAGCTGAAGTATTGCCCATTTACATCAGCAGACAATTTGGCCAAATTTTTAGCCATTTTTATGAGAAGTTTTATTAAGGAATGCAAGGTTATTGCCTCTTTTGCTTTATCAGAATGCTGAACTAAAGCCCCAATATACTTAATAATTACATTAGTCACTAATTTACTTACACAAAGTGTTGGTCTGATCCCTTGAATCCATGAAGAATACCTGCCGGCAATATTCAGCAAAATGGTATTTCCTAATAGAGGGATTTCCCACCAGAGTACTTTCTCAGTGCTACTGTTCATCATTATGTACAATCAGCTACTCTATTACCACCATCTTTCACATAAAATGAAACGTTGTATGTTTCTCTCCCTCAGACACAGCACTGCACATCAACAAAGTCTTTATGCCGTCTATAAATTCTTTATGAACATGTGAAAAATTGCTAAGGATTTCTGTTTTATTAAAAAATGTAGGAATTTTCTTATATAAAATCATATGAAATATACCCATTGAAATACGTCAACATTTAAACTTCAAAATCCCCTTAAAGTGGATGTATATCCATTTGTAAA
The DNA here is from genome assembly GCF_964289735.1 of Phaethon aethereus. Classification (NCBI taxonomy): domain Eukaryota; kingdom Metazoa; phylum Chordata; class Aves; order Phaethontiformes; family Phaethontidae; genus Phaethon; species Phaethon aethereus. The sequence goes on from NC_138575.1 coordinate 141,762,417, forward strand.
GAAAATGTTTCTTCTCCTTCCTTAAAACAAAGACATTAAGCACTATGGAGAAGACATGTTCAACCTACAGCTCATTTTTACATCTCATTTTATATTCTGTTTTTATTGCACACAATTGTCGAATTTTCAAGTGTGGTTTTGAAATTTGACTCATGAGTATTTATTACTCTGCTCAGCTTTTGGACAATGTACCAACTCACAACAGTTTTGAATATTTTACTTTTGTGATTAATTGAGGAGAAGTAATGAAACAATATATTAAGATGATCAAATAATTAATTTGGAAACTGAAAATTGGCTCTTTCAATCTAAAGGACTTTCTGTGCTGTGACATGAAAGAATTGAAAGATTCTAAACTAATTATTAACTATAATTATTCTAACTAATATTGTGGACTTCTTTTTTTTCCCCCACCACTTCTGGAAGAGTTCACATAAACAGATCTTTGAGTGTTCTAGTACATAAAATGCCTTCTTAATCTTATGAAAATATTCAGAGTGTCTAAGTCAAATAAATTGTATGCATTTTGTATATACATTGTGGGTAAAATGCTGACCTAACAGAAAAGAGTAACAAAATGTTTTCCTGAATTAAATAAAGCCTACTTAAAATCTATTGAAGTTAGCTATTGCTATTACTATTGCTATTGCTATTACTATTGCTGTTGCTATCACTATTGATGCTATTGCTATTTCTACTATTATTAATAGTATTATTCGCTATGCAATATTTTGGTGCTGGGTACACAAATTTCCATTGACAATCTCTGAAAATTGAGTCTGATTTCTTATAGATGTGAGATTCATGTACAGTACATTCTAGCTATAGGCAGGAATACATTTTGTTATTTCTCACAGACACTAAACATCATGATTTTCAAGGACTATCCCTTGCTGTAAATGCTATTTTTACATACATTTTATAAAATTCGCAAGTGCAATTCTGTCCTTTGTGTTTGCTTATGAACTTGATAAAGATAAACTTTTCAGTATGTATTTATTTCCCTAATAATCCTGTGAGAGATTCATCCTTTATATGATTTATTTTCCAAAGACTGAAATTACTATTTTCTTGATCTGCTTTGTGTTTATAGGCCTATATAAGCCTTTGACCCACAATATTCTTAGGGATGACTGCCAATATAATATTTCATAGCTACTACAGAACTGATTTGGGAACCTTTTGAGAAAATGGAGAGGGACTCGTTTTCCCCTCTTTAATTTCACTAAGAATAGATTGCTGTTGGTTTGGGGCTTTGGATTTGGTTAGGGGTTTTTTTGTAATCTTAGTATGTAGACTGAATATGTGCTATGAAATATGAGTAAACTTTGGTGGTGTCAGGGGAGATATTTCTGTTCCCTTTAGGCAGCACTTGCCCTTAGGATTAATCATGTTTTCTTCTTGTGGGACTTACAGGAATGATACCTGTCCCCGTTAAAAAATGCACAGACACAGAGCAAGTAGGCAGTCTCTCTCCTGAAATCTTATTTCAGACAGGCTAATGGAAGGAGGATAACAGAGGCACATAGAGAATATGGTTGTGGGAGAAGTAATGGATGATAATCTATTTGAAGAGAAGGCATTTTTAGGAGGATAACCTAGTGGAAAGAAATAGGAGATAGGCAGAGATGAAGGATGATAAACTGAGGTGAATATGCTAAAGAAAGGACAGCTAAGAAAAATGAAAATGAGGTAGAAGATTTAGAAAAATGTGAGCAAAGAAATCTCATTCAAAAACTGCTATTAATTTACATGCCCAAATCTGGCTTCTACATAGCTGCTTCTACTAGTCTAATTTCCTTGTTGGCTTGTCTCTGCTGTCTTGTACTAAGCATAGGACTGAGGAGAAAGGTGCCGTTTAATATCTTTACATTAAGCTGGGGACAGCTTTCTACAGTAGTTTACATCAGGAGAATGTCAAATGGGAAGAGAGTCTCTAGGCAGTGCAGCCTTTGGTTTGGTTGTTTGTGCTCTTAGCAATTTCAGCTAGTTTTTTTCTGCAGTCTTTTTCTGTGCCTGCTTTGCCTTATTTGTTGACCTACCCAATGATTATCATTGCTAAATAGCATAGGAATGTAATGGAATAATGTAACAAGAGAAGGTGAGCCAGCTTCCACTAAAACTGACTCAGTGCTGCTTGCACATAACAGTACTGGAAGAAGTAACAAAGAACAAGGAGACACTGTGTTGAAAACACCCTACAAAAAAAAAAAACAAAAACCAAAAACCAACACAACAAAACCTAAAAAGTCAAGAGGTAAAGAAAGCTAAATCAGGTGACAAAGAAGACAAAGGGAAAGATACCATTTGTTTATCTGTACTTATAACAGTAAGAGCTTTACTTCTTTTTTTTTATTTGTGAATGATTTAATCGCATTTAAGTTTTTCGCATTTTGTATTTTTTCTTTTCTGTTGAAAAGTTACTCTTCATTTCCTTGTAGAGTTACAAGTAAACCATTTTTTACAAGAAGTCAAGTCCACAGTAAAAAAAACTGAAGATTTTGTTATTTTTCTCATTTACATACATTTATTCAAAGTTCATAAATTGTGTACTCTGTGGAACTAAAACTGGAAGGAAAGCCATAAAGCAAATACAGGTTTTTTTTATGCAATGAAACGTGTAAAAGTTGGATCTGAAGAACTGATTTTCTGACCAAAATCCCTCTTGCTAGGAAGTCTGATGGTATTGTTTTCTTATTCATTTTTAATTCAGTTGTTACTTGTATGAAGGTTGGGTCCTAGAAAAGAATACAAATAAGGCAAATAAAATTGATCACATATTACTCTGCCTAATTTCTTCTTCTCATAACAAAATCGTTTCATTCTTTCAATTGCAGTCTTTCCTAACCTACTGTCAAACAGCATACTGAATTTTATCCTTGGTTTCGTAGGGATGTTTTAATTCAGCCTTTCCTATCAGAATACTGTATTAAGGAAACGGATTCAATCTCTTGCTGTTCTTATCTCTGTTGAAAAACTTACAGTAATGATTCATTTTATGAAAATAATAAGAATAGAAATTACATTTTCATTTTTAATCTGCAATGAATATTTTATTATAAGTTAACATTTTCCTTCAGTGTTTTGGGTATCCAGCCACTGTAATACCCATTGATAATACTTAACTGTCAGGAGGACTGATTTACCAAAGCAGGTTTTGGTGATGTTTCTGGGAATTTGGAAGAGCTACTGAACAACAGGAGACAAAGCCTACAGTTTATAGGAGGCTTTTAAGAGCCTCCTGTGGAAAAGACGTTTTAGAAAAATACTGTAAGAATAAAACAATACCTCTTCCACCACATGTTTTTTAAAAGTCGTTCCCATTTTACTTTTATAATTTTAAATAATCTAGGTTTGTATAAGAGTTTCACTGTGAAAGCCACAATACTAAAATGAATCACAAGGCATTGGTATTGCTTTCTTTTCTGTGAAATATAGAGTGACCATGAGTCTTCATGAGGGAATAGGCAGCAAATACAGTGGGAATTGAAATAAGCATTTTTACCAAAGAAAATAAGTTGAGTGAGAACAAAATGACTTCTGACCTTAAAAAAACACTAATAGTGGAAATCAAATAAACATCCAAATATGTCATTATTGTTAAGTATATATATTATTCTTCTGCAGTGTCTTTTTAGTCTTGATCTAGAAATGTGGTTGATAATGATCTGTATACATAGTATAAATATTTGTCTAGCCTTGAGCCCAACAGATTTATTAGTGATCTCACAAAATCGTCTTTCTTGCAGTAAAATTTATTTCTAGGTTTAAAAGGCATGAACATTTTTTTGACAAGTTTATATTCCCATCTTCATAAATGAGACAGCTTCTGTTGATTTAAGAAGAGTAAATCTAAAGTGAAGAAAAAAAACCCCACAGCTGGAAATAAATAGCCCCACTCCCATCTCAGCATAAATGTGTCTGCCAAGGGAGCTATTTTGAAAGAGATACTGAAGAATACTTAAAAACTAGCATCTAGTTGATCTTTGTGCAGGGATACTTGGCTTCTTGCTTCTTAGCAACTTTAGGTGATACAAAGAACCTCAATTGCCCTCAAGATTTTTTTTTTTTTTTTGCTTGTGCTTGCATCTGTTCTTTTCTCCTTTTCCAGACATCATATGGACACTCTGGAATTCCTGGATACAGAGTCATGATGACAAGAAAATGATCTCTTGTAGACTAGATATTAGGAAAGATTTGTTTACTGAGAGAGTGGTCAAATATTGGAACAGGCTGCTCAGGGAGGTGGTGGTGTCACCATCACTGGAAAACGTGTGGACGTGGCATTTCAGGACATGGTTTAGTGGGAATGGTGGTGTTGGGATGCCAGCAGGACTTGATAAACTTAAAGGACTTTTCCAACCTTAATGATTCTGTGATAGTATAACTCTTTTTATAGCACTGATTATACTGCATGGCACTCTACCACTGAGTTTTCTTGGGTAATAGGACAAGAATACAAAAGGGCACATAAATAGGAAAGCACACCTGGCCAACACATGGCTCATGGGCTGGTGCTGTAGGCAGAATTTTGGGGTTTTTGACCATGGAGTGGTTTACACGGCACCGGGCCTCTTGGCAGCAGACGGAGTGCAACTGTCTCCAAGGGGCAAAAGGATTCTTGCTTACGAGCTGGCAGGTCTCATCGAGAGGGCTTTAAACTAGAATTGAAGTGGGAAGGGGATAAAACCAGGCTCACTAGAGATGATCCTAAGGGTGGCGATCCGGAGTTGGGGGTGAAATCGATAGTCCAGCTCAAGTGCATCTACACCAATGCACGCAGCATGGACACCAAACAGGAGGAGCTGGAAGCCGTTGTGCAGCGGGACAGCTATGATGTAGTTGCCATCAGAGAAACATGGTGCGATGACTCACATGACTGGAGTGCTGCAATGGATGGCTACAAGCTCTTCCAAAGGAATAAGGCATGGAAGGAGAGGCAGTGGGGTGGCTCTGTACGTTAGAGAGAGTTTTATTTGTATAGAAATCAACAATTGTGAAGACCCATTCAAGTGCTTATGGGTAAGGATGAGGGGGAAGGCCAACAAGGCAGATATCCTGCAGGGAGTCTGTTATAAACGACCCAACCAGGACGAAGAGGCAGATGAACCATTCTATAAGCGACTGTCAGAAGTCTCGCAATCGATAGCCCTTGTTCCGGCAGGGGACTTTAATCTACCGGCCATCTGCTGGAAGTATAACACAGCAGAGAAGAAACAGTCGAGAAGGTTCCTGGAGTGTATGGTGGATAACTTCCTGACACAGCTGGTAAGTGAGCCTACCAGGGGAGGTGCGTCACTTGACCTGCTGTTTACAAACAGAGAAGGACTGGTGAGAGACGTGAGGTTGGAGGCCGTCTTGGGCTTAGCGACCATGACATGAAAGAATTCTTGATTCTGAGTGAAGTAAAGGAGAAGGCTCAGCAAAACTGCTACAATGGACTTCTGGGGGTCAGACTTTGGCCTGTTCAGGTCGCTGATTGAGAGAGTCCCTTGGGAGACAGTCCTGAAGGACAAAAGGGTCCAGGAAGGCCAGACATTCAGCAGGCAGTCCCCATGTGACATAAGATGAGCTGTCAGGGAAGGCGACTGGCCTGGCTGAATAGGGAGCTTTTGTTGGGACTCAGGAAAAAAAGGAAAGTTTATGCCCTTTGAAAGAGGGGGAAGGCAACTCAAGAAGAATACAGGGATCTCATTAGGTCAAGCAGGGACAAAATTAGAAAGGCAAAAGCCCAGCCAGAGCTCAGTCTGGCCACAGTCGTAAAGGATAACAAAAAATGTTTCTACAAATATATTAACAACAAAAAGAGAGGCAAGGAGAATCTCCATCCCTTACTGGATATGGAGGGGAACACTGTCACCAAGGATGAGGAGAAGGCTGAGGTACTTAATGCTGCTTTTGCCTCAGTCTTTAATAGCCAGGCCAAGCATCCTCAGGGTATTCAGCCCCATGAGCTGGAACATGGGGATGGAGAGCACGAGAAACTCCTCATAATCCATCAGGAAACAGTTAATGACCTGCTATGCCACCTGGATACCTACAAGTCTATGGGACCTGATGGGATCCACCCATGAGTACTGAGAGAGCTGGTGGAAGAGCTTACCAAGCCACTCTCCATCATTTATCAGCAGTCCTGGTTAACAGGGGAGGTTCCAGATGACTGGAAGCTTGCCAATGTGACGCCCATCTACAAGAAGGTCCAGAAGGAGGATCTGGGGAACTACAGGCCTGTCAGCTTGACCTCCGTACTGGGGAAGATCGTGGAGCGGTTCGTCTTGAGGGCACTCTCAGGGCATGTGAAGGACAACCAAGGGATCAGGTCCAGCCAGCACAGGTTCATGAAAGGCAGGTCCTGCTTGACCAACCTGATCTCCTATGACCAGGTGACCCGCCTAGTGGATGAGGGAAAGGCTGTGGATGTTGTCTACCTGGACGTTAGTAAAGCCTTTGACAGCGTCTCCTACAGGATTTTCCTGGAGAAACTGGCAGCTCATGGCTTAGACAGGTGCACTCTTCGCTGGGTAAAGAACTGGCTGGATGGCCGAACTCAGAGATGTGGTGAATGGCATTAAATCCAGATGGCAGCCAGTCACAAGCAGTCTTCCCCAGAGCTCGCTTCTGGCGCCGGTTTTGTTCAATATCTTTATTGATGATCTGGATGAGGGGATTGAGTGCTCCCTCAGTAAGTTTGCAGGTGACACCAAGCTGGGTGGGAGTGTTGATCTGCTGGAGGGTAGGAGGGCTCTGCAGAGGGATCTGGACAGGCTGGATCAGTGGGCAGAGCTCAACTGTATGAGGTTTAACAAGACCAGGTGCCAGGTCGTGCACTTTTGTCACAACAACCCCATGCAACACTATGGCTTGGGGATGAGTGGCTGGAGAGCTGCCCGACGGAAAAAGACCTGGGGGTGCTGGTTGACAGCCAGCTGAATATGAGCCAGTGACGTGTGGAATCAAACTTCACAACTCAAAAGGGTTGTAAAGCAGGTATGTTTATTACAGCGCCTGGTGCAAGGGGGATCGCTCCTCCTAACTTGCACACTGTTTCGGCAAGCAGGCAAATATTTATTACACAAAAGCATACATATTCATATGATGACATAACATAAAACATACATATGCATAAGTGAGGTGGAGTAGTTCAAAAGGCTTGTGTAAGCGCAGGCTCAGATCTGTCTCTGGTGGTTGTTTACTTCTTCAGGGGTCTTATCTTCCTCTTCCTCTTCTGTCCTTTAGATGAACTTTAGTCCTTTATACATGCTCTCTTCTTACTTGTTGATTTCAACAGTTTTTAACAAGCTCTAGCCAGTTTTGTGATAAGGTTAACCCTGCAGTTCCAGTTATCACTTTCTTTGTTTCAGTAAGGCTGTTCTTGACAGATACCAGTCCCTGATAAGCTTAACCCTTAACAGACATCACAAGCGCCAACCTTGGTAAGTGAGTTTTTAAAGAATAAACAAAAGACAGTATCTAAGTGGTTTAAAAGATAGTTATGTCTCTGTATCACCAGCAGTGTGCTCAGGTGGCCAAGAAGGCCGACAGTGTCCTGGCCTGTATCAGAAATAGTGTGGCCAGCAGGAGTAGGGAAGTGATTGTGCCCCTGTACTCGGCACTGGTGAGGCCGAACCTTGAATCCTGTGTTCAGTTTTGGGCCCCTCACTACAAGAAGGATGTTGAGGTGCTGGAGTGTGTCCATTTGTCATGGTTTAGCCCCAGTTGGCAACTAAGCACCACGAAGCCACTCGTTCTCTCACCCATGGTGGGACAGGGGAGAGAATCGGAAGAGTAAAAGTGGGGAAACTCATGGACTGAGATGAAGACAGTTTAATAAGTAAAGTAAAGAAAAAGCCGCACATGCAAGCAGAGCAAAACAAGGAATTCATTCACCACTCCCCATGGTTAGGCAGGTGTTCAGCCATCTCCAGGGAAGCAGGGCTCCGTCACGCATAATGGTTTCTTGGGAAGACAGACGCCATCACTCCAAACGTCTCTCCACCCCTTCCTTCTTCTTCGTCCCAACTTTATACACTGAGCATGATGTCATATGGTATGGAATATCCCTTTGGCCAGACTGCATCAGCTGTGCTGGCTGTGTCCCCTCCCAGCTTCCCATGCACCCCCAGCCTTCTTGCTGGCAGGCCAGCATGAAAAGCTGCTCAGTCCTTGGTTGCTTAGCAACAACCCAAAACATCAGCACGTTATCAACATTTTCTCATCCCAAATCCAAAACATAGCCTCACACTAGCTTCAGTGAAGAAAATTAATTCTACTCTGGCTGAAACCAGGACACCATTGAAGGGCAACGAAGCTGGTGAGGGGTCTGGAGAACAAGTCTTATGAGCAGTGTCTGAGGGAACTGGGGTTATTTAGCCTGGAGAAGAGGAGGCTGAGGGGAGACCTTATCGTTCTCTACAACTACCTGAAAGGGGGTTGTGGTGAGGTGGGTGTTGGTTCTTGGGAGAAGAGAAGTGGTCTCTTCTCCCAAGTAACTAGCAATAGAATAAGATGAAATGGACTCAAGTTGCAACAGGGGAGATTTACAATGGATATTAGGAAAAATTTCTTTACTGAAAGAGTGGTCAGGCATTGGAATAGACTGCCCAGGGAGGTGGTGGAGTCACCATCACTGGTAGTGTTCAAAAAACTTGTGGACTTGGCGCTTCAGGACATGGTTTAGTGGTCATGGTGATGTTGCGTGAATGGTTGGACCTGATGATCTTGAAGGTCTTTTCCAACCTTAGTGATTCTGTGATAATTCAAAACATATTGATATAAATTGCAAATGCCAATCCTTTGGCTGTACTGTGCAATGCAGGATTATGTGTGAGCTCTGAAGAACCTGTATAAAACCAGTCTTACAAATTCTGCATTTATGACTGTGTAGATGCTCATACAGCATTCATGTCTATGCAGCTGCTGTAGTATTTGGTATAAAATAAGCGACTGCATTGTACTTAACCATCCATTTCATAATTTCTGAGAGTCTGATAGTAATCCTTTACTATTAACTGCAGCATAGGCCTAAAGCAAAGACTCATAACTCTTAGCATATATAAAAATGGGAAGAGTTGCTGTTAGGCAGTTTCCATTGACTGGCTAAAGAAGAACCTGGATGATAAGATTCAGTAAGGTCTTTAACCTTGATAAAGTTAGATAAAGAACAATCCTACTCTTAACAGCTTCCCTGGAGTCTTGAAGTTTAGTCTCTTAAGAAGGTTAACCTTTAATACCTTAATACCTTCAGCTGAGCTTAAGTAGATATGTCCTTTTCATCACTACCTAAGTGAGTATTTTGAGGCCCACTGTACAGAGAAGAACTGAACTTTGTATCCGCTTTGCTCTCTTCTGTGTATGTGTTTAGACTGTATGTGTAAGAAAAGTCTCATAAGCAGAAACAACGATCTTAAGACATAACATTTCCAATTTGATTTTCACTTGCTATGTTTAAAAAATACTTGAATTAAACCAAAAAAGACTTCCCAAAATTACTGAGAACACATCCAAAATGTGTTGAAATTTTTACTGACACATGCTTTTCAGTATTCAAGGCAAAAAATTACTTTTCCAGTGCTAATGGGACTTCAAACTGACATTGACATTTTAACATATGAAGTTTAGCTTTTTTCACTCCTGTGTCTTCTGTCAATGGCTGAACAGACATTTAACATATTTAATGCTCTACATAATGCAGCAGAACAGAGTCTGTTAAAGCTCTAATTTCATATTTATAAGACTACTGCTATGCTAATTGTATGGTAACTCTTCATTAATAGATAACTCCTGTAGTCCCTGTGCATAGTTCAGGTTAGTAGTACTTATGGCCCTTAATTTTTTTTATTAAGAGTTTTAAATGAAACTATCATTGATTTTAAGGAATTTTATCCTGAATTAAAACTGCTGTATCTGATATGCTTTTTATCCAAATCTTCTTGAGTCAATGGGCATCTTCCTATGGACTTGCCTGGATTTGGTATTTATGCTGTTGAAAAGGAAGTGTGCCCTTTCAGTTAAGCTTGAGAGAATGGGATTCACTTCCAAAAATTTTCAGACTTCATGCCTGATCTTGAATTTATTCTCAGAAGAATGTAAGCATCCAATGTTCAGTTTTACTGTGCGTTACACAGTTCTGTCTCATTGCCTATTCTATTCTGTAATACAGGGATGATTACACTTTCACCAACTCTTTGACTTACCTGTCTGAAGTCTAGGGATGAGATTTAAAGCAGGTAAGTACTGATGTTAATGGCTAGCTGACATTTATGAAACCCCTATTCAGATATTACCTAATCCTTTAAGAAGTAAGATCTCTTTAGGTTTTCAATGTAAAGTTATTCAGAGAAAAGGTTTCCTAGATCTTCTTAGTAATATTCAGGATCCTTTTTCTCCATTTTTTCCCTTTGAATCCCTTTTTCTCAACTCTTTCTTTAAGGAATCTTAAAAGACAGTGAGGATAGTGGCATAAACAGCATTTTACTTCATTAATTTAGTCTGCTTACTGCAAAACATATTATTATTGAAATAACAAGCCATTTGGTTGTTTTTTTTTTTTTTTAACACTGTCAAGCTGACTTCATGCTGACCATAAAATAGTAAAGAAATATTCATAAAATAGCTATGGTCTGATTCTCATCTCTACCACAGTACATTATAATGTCAGAAGTAGCAAAACATCTCTTTGAAAGCTGAGTAAAAAACACAAACATTGATATGGAATCTGTTTTGAGATGTGAAAAGAAATAAAAAATATTTAAACCTAAGAATTGAAATTATTCAAAGCCCTCAGTTATACATAAACACATAACCTGCAGTATTCCAATCTGTCATAAATGTTATAATTTTAAAACAGTAACATGAAATTCATCAGCTACTGATCATAAATCCATCTGTATCTGATCATATGTTAGAAAGACCCAAAACTGATTTTCATGTGTATAATAGTTTGGATTGGAAGGGTCCTTTAAAGGTCATCTAGTCCAACACCTCTGCAGGGACATCTGCAACTAGATCAGGTTGCTCAGAGCCCCATCCAACGTGACCTTCAATGCTGCTAGGGATGGGGTATCTACCACCTCCCTGGGCAACCTGTGCCAGTGTTTCATCACCCTCATTGTAAAAGATTTCTTCCTTATATCTAGTTGAAATCTATCCTCTTTTAGTTTAAAACCATTATGCCTTGTCCTATTGCAACAGGTCCTGTTAAAAAGTCTGTCCCCATCTTTCTTATATAAGCCCCCTCTAGGTACTGGAAGGCTGCATTAAGGTGTCCCCGGAACCTTCTCTTCTCCAGGCTGAACAACCCCAACTCTCTCAGCCTGTCCTCACAGGAGAGGTGTTCCATCTCTCTGATCATTTTTGTGGCCCTCCTCTGGACCCTTTCCAACAGGTCCATGTCTTTCCTGTGCTGAGTGGTCCGGAGCTGGATGCAGTATTCAGGAATTATCTTTTGTTTTGGGATGTTATGCTATTCATTGTCTGTATTACTTATTTCATTGAAAGAAGCAAAATATTTATATGCTATGAAAAAAAAAAGAAAAACATACAATACAAAACTATAGCTGAGGTGAGTAGGAAAGAAAATCAAAAGCAGAATTCAATGTAGCATAAATATTTCTTGTTATCTTGTTTCCTGAATTACAAATTTCCAGTTTTACCTTGTTGTAAAGTTCTACTCTGTCAAAAGCAAATGTTTTCATTAAAATCCATTTATTTAGATTGCAGTTCACTAGCAAACGAAAGACAGAACGAATGTTTGGGAGAGAATCACTCAACAGTACAGTTAAAACACACATACCAAGGTAGCATTTTTCTTGGGGATGGGAGAAATTAAAAGATTACAATAAGGGAGCCAGTTTGAAATCCCTGCTCAACCTAATTTGGAGGAGATAAACCTGGAACTACCCTTTCGCAGAGGAGTACCCCTAACTATCAGTCCTAACATAAAATGACATGAAAGAAATCCTGTGTGCATGGACTAAATTGTATTCCAAAATGTCTAGAGAAAAACCGGAAGCAGCAATGGTCATTCTAGTTTGAGGTGAAAACTGTTTCTCAGTTTATTGTATGGCTTCCCTAGCAGAAATAGGCAGCGCTGTTTACATTGAAGTCTATAAGGACAAAGGGAAAAGCTCTCCCTAATATTTTTTCTTTCTTTGTCACTGCTGACAACTAGGAAAGTACATATTTTTCAACTGCCATCCAGTTCTTACTAATCACCAGCCTTTCATAGGAATAACTAGGAGGGGGAAGAGAGAGAGAGACAAACAGACAGATATGGAAAAGGACACATGCAAGGCCACTAAAAGCTGTCCAATAACAGTGCATATTACCTCAAAGCTCAATATGTAGTATTCTAGTTATTCTTTTCCTTCTGCATTGTTTTGAGAGCAACAACAAGGACTAAAACGAAATCATAGTAGTTAAAATTCTGTGTACTGGGTGATGTTTACTACTGCTGTTGATAAGAGGAATCCCCTTTTGTACATAACTCTCAGATCTGAAATATTAATAATTTATTGTTGTTTCACATTCATATGTAGTAGTTTTGTGAGGTTTTTTTCTTGGAATTTTGAAGGATATAGTCCTTATCTGTAATGAGATCTGTACAAAACCCTCAATGTGTTGTTAATAATATTTCTGCATGATTTATTATTTCCCTGTCTCAGAGTTCTATTCCAAACGGATGCTTTTAAACTAATCTTTCCCATTGACTGTCCTTTATCTAGGGCTGAGCATGGCTTCTTTCTTCATGCTATTGCAACTTAATAATATCACAAATATCTTATATCAAATGTAAAATACATCTTATAAAAGAGTTAATAAAATATATATTTTTTTTATTATATTCTGTGTCATTATACCATGATTCCAATACTTCTTCAGCATTTTCATTTAATGAAACTTATTCTTTTTTTATAAAGTTTTAAGTTTGGGTCATTTTCTTAGCAATGTTTTTCATTCTTTAACTCCTATGATCTCGTTTACTGAAACATTTTGTACTACCAAAGTTTACTGTGAAAGGGATGTTTTGCTATGGTTCTCCTGAGGTCTGATAGATTTGGTTACTTCTGGAGGAGCCATGCTTTTTAACTCTGCCTTTCAGTTTGATTAACAGGCTGCCATTTACAGGAGTTGTTCCTCCTATAATATAGATGTGATTGCAACTGGAGAAGACAATTTCACATCATTTAGCTTTAGACCAGTCAGGGAAATAAGTAATAGAAAAAACCCTCCTCTAGTGGAAAGTGCATCACAGTCTGGTATTTTTAGATAAAGCCTATTTTGCTGGCAGATGGTGAACATTAAATTTACAGCTACTGGATTTTGCATTTGGGAAATGGTTTCTGCAGGATATGCAGTCTGATTTTGCAAACAGTTAAGAATGTGAGTGGGTCCATTGATTTCAGAAGACCTAATCATGTGTGCAAAGCTATCCTTGCCCATAAGTATTTGTAAGACTGGGTTTTAAGCAGGTTTTCTGCATTACAACAAAAATAAATAAAAAACCTCAACCCAACCCAACCCAAAAACATGTTAACATAGCTGTGTTAGGCTCGAAAGGTTAGGGTAATTCTTCATTTCAGCATTTTATTTTGCTTCACACAGGAGGCCTTTTAAGTCACCAGTGTATATGTTGCTTGTTTTGGCTTCTGGTTTAATTTATTTTCTTTGCATTCTCATGGAAATTTTTTTTTACAAACATTGGGAGGCATTTAATAAGTAGGCAAATGCATGTAAGTTCCGCTATGAACCACTCACCTTAAAAAATGCAATAGATTAGTCTGCGGTGTTGTCTTAAAATTAAATAACCAGATACTGAAAATGCTGGTTACAAATTCATTCTTTTTCTCTGTTGTTCATTCAGTGATATTTCTCTACATCTCTTGGTTCCTTGTAACAGATTAGTTAAAATCCAATTTAAGATGCAGATTTGAACAATATATTTTCAGTGATTTATATTTGTAGTCTAATCAGTTACCGTCTTTATAATTGTGTCTTACATTTAAATGTAATGATTATTTTTATTTTTTCAGTCTTCTTTCTCAAATAATCTTTAAGGAAAGGGCTAATTTCTGTGTAAAATCTTTCTATCTTTGTTGTTTACTTCAGTGAAAGGGGGAACATACAAATGTGAATATTCATGGCATAGCAGCAATATAATTATATTGTCTTACATTCATGGCACAGTAATAACATATTTAGATTGTGTTACATTGTTTCTATTATGAAAAATTATTAATTTTAAAGTAATATGGAATTCTTTACTAGGCATCGGTTTAAACCCTGGATTTCCCCCCTCAGTGCTCCTGAAATATGTTATAAACTTAGTCTATGAATTTTACTCTTTATTTCCCAGAACTTTGACTATTTTTACATTAAAAATTCACTCACCATTAGAAGAAATTAATCCTCAGCTAAAGGTGTAATAAGTAACACAGAATCCCTATGAAAGACACCAGGAAAACTGGGCTAGCTATAGCATGCATTCAGACGAAATCATAGGCAAAGCTAATATCCACTTTGTTATGCAACTTAACACTTCTCATTTTAAATGGAAATTGGTTTGTGTTGATGTAACAAAAAGGCATCATCTCTCAGAGATTCTGAGAGAAGCACAATTTCTTATAGAACTGTTGATTTAATGCCATGGTGGAAAGCAGCTGAACTGCCATCCGAAACAAACTGTGCAGGACAAGATGAAGGCAGAAATTGTTCCCTGATAGTAGTATAAGAGATCAGAAGTTACCACAGGAAAATGTCTCTGTTATCATAGAGTAACAGCAGTACACATTCATAACATTGTAATCACCTGCTTCTGTTTAGGATGTGCAATTCAGGAAGCTGAACTGAATATATCCCAGTGCCTTGCCTCTAGTATAATTAATAGTATAAGGGAAGGAAAATTTGGTCAGGAAAAACATAGCTACAAAATAAAGTAATTGTGTATTAACAGAAAAATTGCATGGAAATAAGAATTGTTCCTTCCTTGTAAGTAAAGGAGCTTCCACCAATCTAGGAAATTGAAATACTTAATCAAAGAGTCAAATCTGATGAGTGGTTTCTTATGCTAGTACCTTGCTTAGTGCTGCCAGTTCAGTTCTTGCTCTGTAAGGTTGTTATATTCCCCAGTAACTGCTACAGGTGGGTTCATAGTTAGGTATATCATTCACTCGTTGTACATAGGAACTTATATGTCATTTTTAATGGATATGCAAAAATTTAAAATGAGTCATCTCTTGGTCCTAGACTTAAACTTCCGTTCCCTTCTTTTTTTGGCAGACTGAAGGATAATCTGTGTCCATTGAAATTGTAATAATATAGCCACGCAACATCTTCAAAGTTGCCTTTCAGTAGGCAAGGGTGTGTTTTGTGAAATAAAATAATTCCTCACTTAAATTTTAAGCTACTAAATCTACTTCTTATTGGTATTGTATCAACATCATGCACTAACCATTAGGTTAAAGTATCATCATTACTTGCTCTTTTTAAAAATACCTGCATGATTTATACCTCATTTGAATTTATCTCACCTGAGTTTATAGCTTTCTTGTTGTTTTTATGACTTTTCCTTGCTAAATAAGTGAGTTTTTGTGATCAGAAGGGTATCTTTACATCACAATTAAGTCATGTCTCAATCTTCTTTTTGCAAAACCTCAGCAGATTCGGGCTCCAAAGTCTAAAAGATTAATAAAAGGATTACTTTTATTAAATGTGTATGTCTAAAATATAGAAGATAATTATTACCACTGACATTAAAGGGAGAGCTAGAGAAATAATTCAGCTGTCTACACTGACAATATTTAAAAGTGGGAAAGATGAACCCCATAGTTTTTTCTCTGTCATTTTCCTGAGTTGCTACATTTTTTTGCTTATCCCTCATTCACACTGATAATCTTTTAAAATAAAAACCTCAGAATGGTTTGCAGTGTTCTTAGTAGGGATGAAGTCATCCCCCTTTTCTTACAAACTGCTTCCTCCTTATATATCCAAAGATAGCATCAGTCTATCACACTGAGTCTTCTTTTCAGTTGCTATAAAAAAAAATGCAAACCCTTAAGGCTCTTTTAGTCATTGATTTGTAGGGTATTGCCCATTGCTCCTCTTACATGCACATACATTCTGTAGCTATGGCTTCCATTCCTTGTTCCTGTACAGATCTGTGCTTTGCTTTGGATAAAGAATTTTTGTTTGAAGAAAAAAGAACAGAATGCTAAATGGATTTGTATCTTGCTGCCTGGGTGTTTTATCCTCATTGGATCAGTCATCTGTAAGATTTATTATCAGTGATTTTCTACTTACTTTCAGATTGTTGATAAAAACGTTCACTTTACAGCATGCTGAGTTTAGGACTGGGAGCCATATACTTCTTTATTCTATTATTAATTCTAAAAGTGTTTTTCTCTGTCTTGGATTTTCAGTTTCTCTGCTCCAGTTTCTTCATTTGTAAAATAAGATAATTCTACTTTTTAACTCTCAAAGGCATGGTATCAGCTGAAAATTTCTGCCAGATGGCATGGATACGACCTAAAGTTTAAGACCCTGGAAACAATACACATGGTGTACTAACAAGGAACTAAAAATTCTCAAATCGATTTATGAAAATTAAAATGCTTGTATCTATCGATCTTCTCACTGGAAAATAGATTATTTCTATTTAGATTTATGCTTATTTTTTTTCGTATGTATATGTGTATGTTAAATACTTCAGATCAACTAAACTTATTAAAAATACACTGAGCTTCTGTCCAGGAGGGTGGAAATTTTCTTATTCTGATTTTTATTCTCAGATATTATGCTCTGGTATTAGACCACACAGATTAATATATCCATGCACTGATGATACCTCTCTGCAGCTCTATCTCGGGAGGCTATTAATGCAATTAAATGTATTAGATAAAAATAGGGAAAGAAAAGAAAAACTGTGAATAGGCTCAATGACCCACTTACAAAAATATTTGGTGACCTGCCATGAAATAGTTAGAGAATGAAAAAAGCACCATAAAAATTGTGCATCCTGTTGGGAGTTCTGATTTCTTCAGTAAGAATATTGGTACAAAGACTTGTTGTCGCAGACAGACAAATACTGCTTGTGAGTCATTGCTTTGATCCCAAAGTAGCATGCAAACAAAATTGTCTCTTTACATAATGCAGCAAATTCAGCAAATGATGACAAACAACTCACAACTCACATAGAAGAACACTGACAATATCCAGGCTGCTTTAAACGTTCCACTAACTGTTAGGCAAATACCAATTACCACTAACTGCTTTACCACTACTCACGTCTTCTGTATACATTTGCAATGCAAAAGTAAAGCCTTCTCTATCTTAAAGATGTGAGAATCTAAAACAGGGACCTCTAAAAATACTCAGTAAGATTTTTGGGTTTTTTTAATATTCTGTAATAAGCAGTTCAGGAAATTATTTCTGGAAGGATTATTTTATATATTTGTAGAGATGATGAGATGCTTATTTGGCAGCCCTAACTTTTAGATACTTGTACTCGATTAAATGCTCAATTCAGACACTATCTCCATGGACCTTGCAGATGCTTGACTTCACAGTTAGGGTCTGTTCTACAAAAATAAAGTGTTTAAGTCATTAGTGCGCTCAGTGGAAAAAGATTAATAGCTCTGAAAATCTTAGGAAAGACTGACTTTTTCTAATATAGGTTTCTCCTAAGTTAAGACAAAGCAACCATCCTGCAGAAAGGGAACACCACTGGGACCCTTTCTCTTAAAAACCAGTCTGACTTGCATTCAGGAGCAGGCAGTGTATAAAAACAGCTGTTCCTCATCTTACTCTGGTAGTATTCACCCAAGATGTGGGAAACCTATTTTACAGTCTTAGCCCCAAATGAGATACTGCAAATGCTGATAGACTCTAATCTTTCTGGTAAACTGGGCAACTACACAGACAGGCTAGGAAAATCATGGGGCCATAAGATGAAAAAGCAGAAGAAAACTGTATATATGAATGCTGAAAACATTTAGAGAAAGGAAAATGGTGAGATCTGAGTAATTTTGAGGTTTTGTTAGATTTCATTTGTATTACTGTTTAAATTCCCATGGGAAAAAAAAAAACAGAAAAACAAAACCAAGCAACCACAGTCCAGAGAGTAGGTTCCACAACCTTCTCCCAGTTTAGCAAACTGTTTTTCTTATATTGCCTTTCCTAGCAATAAATATCACTCAATGGGTTGAAGTGCTTAACAAAAAGCAGATTTTTTTAAAATTGTTATTTAATGAACACTAAATACACACACACATGTTTGTGTATAAAAATTCCACTGGAGACCAATAGGTACAGAAAACAGACATAGGGCAAAAAAGTACAGTTCAAATTAAAACAACAAAGGGAATTACAATTTCAGCATAATTATAGTAAGATGTTATGCCATTCTGCAAATATATATTTAAAATAATGTATTCTTCTATTATTTTTCATTTTATTATGACCATTTTGAATGAGAACAGACTTAGAGAAAAAAATATTTCTTTAAAATTGTTCCATGACGTAAGTTGGAACATACAACTTAAGATAGTCTTACGAGTTTTTCAAGAACGACATGTTGCACCGTATTTACATCCAAATAAAACTAGAGCAGTAAGTAAAGCTAGGAATGTTGAATGCCATAGCTTATCCTCCAATTTTGCCAGCAATCTAGTGAATGGGTGCAATAATCCATTTACAAAATTAGCTGGTGAAACACTTTGAATGTAAAAGGAAGACCATAAAATCCTGCTACATTTGTAGGTATCTTCAGTAAAAGTGCTTTTATTGTCACAATCTATGAAGCAATGGTAACAAAAAAGGGCAAGGAAGGGTAAAGAAAATAGTAGAATAAAGAATAATTTTCATCTGTGATTGATTGCTTTGTTTGTTCATGTGTATTAGTTATAGAAAGTAGCCTTCTGTTCTGTATCTAGGAAACACAAAATTGTTCCATTTTAATAGTAAAGTATGACAGTAAATAATCATGGTAATAGGCACATACTGCAGAAGAAATAAATTACTAGTTTACCCTTCTGTTAAGGGTGAAGAGAAGCAAAAAATATGTTTTTGAATAAAAGGTCAACAATAATTAGATTTACTAAAAACTTTCAACAATGTACAAGCGTAAAAATGAAATGTCCTTTAATTTTGTCTCTAATAGCATAACATGAAGAGACTTTTGTACAAAGTTATTCCCACTCTTCATTGGGAAGACTAATTTAATTCCTATCAATGCTATAAGTAGACAGATCAGAAATAGCTACTTCTAGGGATCCAAATATGAAAAAAAAATGCACAAGTTGTTGGCGTTTTTCTGTATTTTTTAATACTTAACACTTTATTGTCAGTATTGTTTATAAGTATGACGGAGTGGAGGGGGAAAAAAAGTTCTGTTAGGCCATTCCTAGATATTCTTTCTTCTGCTGAGCAATAATCTAAGGACAGATAACATGCCGTGAAAGTGATTTTAGTGTAGTTAATGATAACTTTTTTTGTTAATTTTCAGAGGACTGAGAATCTCTTAATTTTAGGATTATGTTCTTGAATACATGATAGTAGGGAGAAATATGAAGTATGAAGATGATTAATTTTGTGCAAGCACTTTTCCTCTCTTTTTTTCAAGTTTACAAATTCTTGGAATCAAAGGATAAGAGCAACCAATCATCTCTGACTTTCTGTACAAACCATCAGAAAGACCTTAGTTAAAACTGCAGAATGTGAGCTCCTAGTCTTCAGAACAGGTTTCTAAAGAAACAACTATTTCTTTTACATTCTTTGATTCAAAATACCAAATAGAAAATTATCATTTTTATAATACAATTTTGAAACATTCAAAACATGAACATTGAACAGTTTCTAACCCTTTTTTCCCTCTCCAAAATAACATCTGTTTCATAACCAGAAGATGACAGGATGAAAACAACAAAGTCTATGTACTCAACATTTACATTTCATAAAATAAGGTGTATATGTTGAAAACCAGAAGCAATTCAGCTTTTCTGTATATTTAATACATCTTTTAGGACTTTCTGTCATAATCTTTTACTATCTGAAAGAATCTGAAGGCATCAGAATGGTTCCAGGAAAAAAATATTTTTGTTTTTATAACCAAATTTTGTAAAAACTTTTCAGGCTATTCAAATACATTTTCTGCTATGAAGAATTATTTCAGAAGATCTGACTTTATCTCACCTGAGTGACCAGCCTAAAGTCTGGAAACGGTCATACCACCCTCACAAAATACTTCCTTATTTTCTTTTGTTGCAGATAGATAGATTTCTTTCTTCATCATTTATGCCTGGTACTGTTGGGTGATAATTATCATATTCTCACAACTATTTTGCCAGATTTGGAGCCCTACAAACTCCTAGCTTTATTTGTTTTGTAGAGGATCTGAATTAACTTAAACACATTGAGCATCATTTGGAGTAGAAATTAGTAATGACTCTCACCCTTTACAAGTGATACATCAAGTGTGGGTGTATCAAGAATGTTTGCTGCTTTAATGCATGCCAGTTAGTGCCAGAAGGACAGCTGGATAGATTCTGCAGGAATAAAATCCATGTGGGAGGTTTTGATAGCATGGTTCATATTTTGTAAAAGAAATGATAGTACAAATTCAGATGTGAAATGCTGTAGATTTGAGAAACATGTTAACTACTGACACAACCTTACCTAGCCCCTAGAGGTGGCAGCAATCTTTCCAGCCATCCCTCTGACCTGCACTGTTTCCCAAGAGGAATCTCTGTAATTTCCATCTTCCTTCTAGATTCATTAGAGAGCAGTAAGTGATCATCTCCTTCCCTGCTCTCTCAACACCACTTTGCTGGATTGGAAGATGAGTCCCATTTGACATACTTCTGTGGGTGTTTCCCTTGCATGCCCCTGGTAGCACGTATCGGAAGGTGCTGAGGTTGTGCTTGCTATGCCCTTAGAGATTAGTCCCATTAAACTCTTTCTCTTGTTAGTGTCAACAGTGATTCCTTCAGTGACAGTTAAAAGCAGAAGTAAAATGCAGAAGTAAAAGTCCTCTAGAAAAGGTGTTTTTTTTTTCTCTCACTCTCCCCAATAAGTACTGAAGTTTTTATGAAGATTAATTTCACTTTGCAAAAAGTTTGTCCTTGTGAGTAAGATCCTCCTACTATTCGTATCTCTGAGAAGCCAACTTCTCAATACTATTGTGAATAACTTCTAGCAATTGATCAAGGTTGTGTTATGTTGTTTTTGAAATATGTTCTTTTGAGTACAACAGTGTGCATTGTGGAAAGAAGGGAGAGGGTAACCCCAATAGTCACCCTGAGTGTAGGGGGGTGTCATGCTACGATTTCTAATGGTCTCTCAGAAATCAATGAAACTGAATCCATTATGAAGAAAAAAGGAAGAGCTAGAGCATAATTTGGAGATATTTACAAACCCCAGAATGGCTTCTAAAGCCAATTCTAGTTCAATGTCTTAATTTCAATATTTCTATCTTTTTTACATGGTATTAAAATCACTACATGGTTACACAAACATAAACAGTATAATAACTTAAACCATCAGGCTGAATAAAGTTTATCCTGAGATACATAAAAAAGAATCTTTAAAACTTGAGAATAATAATTCATTATTGTAAGCTTTGTAATGATTTAGTGCTATAAAAGATATAGAATCATAGTATCATAGACTAATTTGGGTTGGAAGGGACCTTTAACAGGTCATCTAGTCCAACCCTGTACAATGAGCAAGGATATCTCCAACTAGAACAGGTTGCTTAGAGCCCTGCCCAACCTGACCTTGAATGTTGCCAGGGACGGGGCATCTACCACATCTCTGGGCAACCTGTGCTGGTGTTTAACCACCTTCTTTGTCAAAAATTTCTTCTTTGTAGCTTGTCTGAATCTACTGTCTTTTAGTTTAAAACCATTACCCTTTGTCCTATCACTATAGGCCATGCTAAAAGGTTTGTCCCCATCTTTCCTATAGGCCCCCTTGAAGTACTGGAAGGCTGCAATAAGGTCTCCCCAGAGCCTTCTCTCCTCCAGGCTGAACAACCCCAACTCTCTCAGCCTGTCCTCATAGGAGAGGTGATCCCTCTGATCATTTTGGCGGCCCTCCTCTGGACCCTATCCAACAGGTCTATGTCTTTCCTATGTGCTGAGGGCTCCAGAGCTGGACTCAGGACTCCAGGTGGGGTCTCACCAGGGTGGAGTAGAGGGGCAGAATCACCTCCCTCAACCTGCTGGCCACACAGTTTTGATGCAGCCCAGGATACACTTGGCCTTCTGTGCGACTGCACACTGACAGCTTATGCTCATCTTTTCATCCACCAGTACCCCCAAGTCCTTCTCGGCAGGGCTGCTCTCAATCCCTTCTTCTGCCAACCTGTATTGATACTGGGTGTTGCCCTGATACAGGTGCAGGACCATGCACTTGGTCTTGTTGAACCTCATAAGATTCACACGGACCCATTCCTCAAGCTTGTCCAGGACCCTCTAGAAGGCAACCCATCCCTCAGGCATGTCAACCACACCACTCAGTTTGGTGTCATTTGCAAACTTGCTGAGGGTGCACTTGATCACACTATGTCATTGATGAAGATATTAAGAGTACTGGTCCCAATACCGACTCCTGAGGGACACTGCTTGTCACTAGTCTCCATCTGGGCACCACTCCCTGGATGCAACCATTCAAACAATTCCTCATCCACCCAACAGTGCACCCATAAAATCCATATCTCTCCAATTTAGAGTGAAGGGTGTTGTGGGGGACCATATATGGCCTTGCAGAAGTCCCCATGGACATCTTCTATGGATGTCACAATCATACTCCACCATAGCATGATCACTTCAGCCCAGGTTGCAGACAATCTTGACGTCACCAGTTAGCTCGCTTGTGTTGGTGACCAACAGGTGCAATACCTCTGGTACGGCTCTCTGTTATCTGGCTTAACTTATCCTCAATGCATTCCAGGAGTCTCATGGATTGCCTACAGCTTGCTGTGATGATTTTCCAGCAGCTGTCAAGGTGGTCAAAGTCCCCCAGCAGGATGAGAGCCTGCGAGGTGATGCCTCCTGTAGCTGGAGTAAGAAGGCTTTATCAAGCCCTTGATCAGGCGATCTTTAGTAGACATCAAGCAGAAGGTTCCCTTTGGTGCCTCGGTCCCTGATTCTTACCCATAAGCTTTCGACTTGCTTGTGGCTATTCTTCAGAGACAGCTCTTTGCACTCTATCCATTCCTTGATGCAGAGGGCAATGCCTCCGCCCCGCTGCCCTCGCCTGTCCCTTCTAATAGCCTGTAGCCATTGATAGCCACACTCCGGTCATGGGATTTGTCCCACCAAGTTTCAGTAATGGCAAGTAGGTTGTAGCTTTCTGGCAGCGCAGTGTCTTCCAGCTCGTCCTTCTTGTTGCCCATTCTGCATGCATTGGTGCAGAGGCACTTTATCTGGACTGTTGGCCATGTCACCTTAATGTCCCTTAATTCCTTTGAGGTATTTCACTGGTGTTTCCCTGTTGTCTCTTGTTACCTCAGGAGCCCCTGGCCCATCTCCATAAGACTCCAGGTGTGCTGAAGTATAGGCAGCACATCTCAGAGCAACAGGCTGAGGGCCCTTGCTAGCACTCTGTCCTTCTAACTTTGGTGTGTCATCCCACAGCTTCTCACAGGCAAGCCTGATATTATTGCCCTCCCCCTTCAAGTCTAGTTGAAAGTCTGTCAATGAGATCTTCTAGCTTAATTATCTAATTAAAATATTATTATTCACAGAAGTAAACACAGAAAAAAGCACCAAAACCCAAAACCAAGTATAAATATACTAGTGGGGAAAATCCCACATTACCTGGAAGATTAAATTAAACAAATCAAATTGTACTTTCTTTTTCTAAGTTACAAATGTAATAATTGAAAATCTAATTCCTCCCTGAGGCCCAGAGTAATTCTATTAGGAAGCCATTATATACTACTTAAAAGAAGGAAGTTTATGTGATGTCTGTGAAATGATGGCTATTGTAGCATGAACTCACTTACCAACAGTTGCCTTTTATATTAAAATGTCCAAAATTTACATGTTGGTTCTTTCATCTTATTTTTAACTATAAGCTTCATCTCGCCCCTTATCACAACTTTAATAAAGAAAAAATAATCAAAGAAAAGAACCAAAAACATTAATAATTAGATACAAAGACAAAAATACTGCCAGATAAGCAAAAAGTCAACAATGTGCAGGACTATCTCCCATCAGGACCATGTGTCATAGAATGGTTGGCTTAACAAGTCCCTCCCTCTAATTTGTTTTTATGGTTATATTGTTATTTATATATTATATTTTTATGATCAGATATTTGTGATTTTTGCTTATATATATTATGATTGAGACTAAGCCTAACTGAATGTCATGTAAAATCTTCAAAGCAATACTTAATTTAAAACTAAGAACTGCAGAGTTGAATGATAAGTATATACATCTTCTAAATCATCAAATATTGGTCAAGACTGGCACCAAATAGCAAAAATATTTCACCTGTTATGATGTTGTAGGGCAAGACTGATAATGACCTTCCAAATTTATTCTGAGTTTTACAGAAAACTTATGAAATAATGTGTTAAAGCAAAGAAGAAACTCCATGTTTTCATTGATTCGAGCATAACATTATTATCTTCAAATCTTTTTCTTTTTTTTCAAGTTGAATTGTCTGACCTCAGGTTGCTAGAACAGCCCACCTAATTTATGACTTAACTTTATGAAAGGTGTTTGGCAAACATCATAGTTATAGATATTTAGCTTGGTGTTTCTCTAGGAATGTTCTAACTTAGAATTGTCAAAGTATACCTTAAAATATTTAGGATCTCTGTGTGTAAACGATTGGATTACTGAGGCTATGGAATTGATAAGAAGAGGTTCATACTTGCTTTTTTCTTTTTAAGAAGAGTCATTGTGGCACTACTGTTGTGGTAAACTCCTTTGAAACACTAATTCAGAATATTCTATGTGTTTCAATATGCAGCAGAATTTGTTTGGTTCACTTTGTTAGAACTGTAAATGCTGAGGCACATCATTTAAATCCATTTATTTCTTACAGGGGATTCATGATGTACAAAACCAATCTGAGACTATTTTAGTCTATTCTGTGGACTTCAGTGTCGGAGACTTAGAAAAGATAATTTTATCAAAATTTCCTTAAAAAAAAAGAAAGTAAATTGCACATAGGACATTTTCCTATCAGCAGAAGTCATTAAAAAAAAAAAAGAGTATATTACTAGGAGTTCTAGAAATCTTTTCATGTAATTCCTGAAATATTACCTTATCTTAGTCAAGTCTTCTAAAGCTCTGTTTTGAATAGTAGTTGGAGACAGAAGTGCATGAACAATTTTATCTTTCTAAAAGTTTCATTTTAGCCATGTTCTAAAGCTGCTTAGTAGAACACTGAGCACAAGCAACATGTATGAGGCATGTGAGGGTTGGGAGACGCAGTGGCAATATTGGTCTCATCTGTGGCTTCTAGCATTGGGCTGATTCCTGAGAGCCCTGTAAATCAGTGAAAGAATGAAATTTAAGCTTTATCACAGCCTAATTAGCCCACCTATAGCTGCAGGGTCATAGGGTCTAACTTTGGGATAGAGATACCCAAGACATCCTTATATGCTAACCAGACTTGTGGTGATAAAGATTAAGTACACCCACATGTGATGTTCCTGAACACTGCCAGTTTGGTAAATTCAGCAACAGAACCCATAACTGTTGCATTCTTGTTTACCAATTAGTTTTGATTAAACACAAAGTAAGTGTAACCATTTATCAAGCATGTTAAGAAGGAACAAAGACTAGAACACCAGCATATTTTATTTTTCTTTGAGCCTTTCTTAAAAACCGATGCCAAAGGAAATTTGGTGTTGGCATATGCCAATATACTCTGGTGTAAGAAAATGATACATGTTCCATGTAATCTGCTGCTTTAATACATCTTGATTTTGTTTAAGTGGAATACTTTGCCAACATCCATTGACAGGGTTCTTCAGCAGGCATTTTAGATATTGCATAGGAAATTTCATTTTAAGGGAGTGTTTAGTATGAAAAAAGTAGTGGATCAAGATAAAAAATTATGAATCATTTACTCTAGTTGAAAACCATTTGTGCTATGCCTTTCTCAAAAGGGTCTGTACAGTATAATTCTTAATCATTTTTAGAAGTTATATACAGAGTACATAGCATAAAAATGCTTTTAATAATGACTCACTTTTCAAACTTATTTTTGGCTCCCAGGAATTTTACTAGAGTTTTTGTTGGTGATTAGTCACTGTCAGACTAGTGAGTGGTAAGGTTCATTTCTCCCCAGTCCCTTTCCTTAGTGCTTTGTCAAGGAGCTCAGCATTTTTCAGATTATTAAGAATATTATGAATTCTAGTCAAATATTATCAACAGAGATGATTTGTCTAATTTCTCAGAAAATCCTACTGCATGTTATATGAGCTTTCAGAACAGCATGCTGCCTGGTTTATGTTATTGAGACCATACTTCAATAATGGTATGCACCACAAATAAATAAGGCAAAGGCATTATCAGCTTTTCTCAGTAGAGAAGTCAAAATGTAATTAGCTTCTCAGAACAACCATTTGTTAAGTTTAAAATAATGCAACATTCCTGCTCATTTTTAACAATTCACTGTTAACCTAAAAATATGTACTCACAGTCTGATTTAAAAATCCACTGCACTCCACATAATGAAAAACTCAACTCTTATGTGAACCTAAACATAACATTATTTATGATGCAAAATAAATGTTTATGAATTTTGTTTCACTTACTAGTAGAAAGCTTTTTGAAATTAAAATCATAATGGAAAATAGAGAAATAGTGCAAGTGCTTTATTTGTGCAGAGTCAATTCAGCTTTTCTCTCAGTACCATATGTGCTTGTTTTCTGTGCTTATCAACAATAAGCATTTTGCTTCATCAGTGTTGGAAGTATGTTTTTGAAGTCAGTGTCTAGAATTGATCCATTATCAATTGATGGCTCTCTCACACAGGGCACTGATGAGTGTCCAGGCTTCAAGCCAGCCCAATATTACCAATACAAAATCTCTTTCCTGAAAGAAGGGTCAATTTGGGTGCTGTTTTCATCATGGATTAACTGGCACTGATGCAGTAGCTTCTGGCTTTCAAATGCTGCTGAGTGAATAATAGCTGGTGCATTGGGCCAGGTACAGGTGTTGTATTCCAGTTCTGTGCTTGTCAGCATGCTCTTCTTCTGTAAGCGTAAGAAAGGAAGCAACAGCAGCCACAAATAACTGAACTGAAGTTTATGGATGTACAATGAGGTGCTCTGTTTGTGACCAATGTCTTTCTCTCAAGTTAATGATTAAAAAGAACTTGATCTCTAAATGCATACATTTGCTATTGTTATATATCACAATACAGTTATTGTCCCTTAAAGCCCTAAAGTCTGAAACAAAACATTATGAAAAAAAAAAACTAACTGGAAAATGACAAGTTTGTTCTTTTCATCTGCTTAGTTACATAGTTATTTCCAGTCTAACTAAAAATGGATAACATTAATTTTAATAGTATTTTAATTCTGAAGTTAGTATTCTGTATGATGTATGATATTTTGCTGTCTTTTAATATTTCTAGCTAAAAAAAGTAGAAAAAAACACAGTTCATTTTCAGTTTTATAGTCTAAGCCATCTAAATGTAATGTACTGTTTGCTAGTTTAGGTGAGTGGAGTTTATACCTAAGAACAGGAAGCAACACAACCCAATGAGGTAACTCATTATGTCTGATTCTTGCAACTGAGAATAGTGCTTAAGAGGATAAGACAGTTGTCCATGGAACAGAAAAGTGGAACCATTGTTAACGACCACTTGTTAACCATCACCTCTTCCAAGTGGCCAGTCCTCATAAGAAGTTTGCCATTTGAAATCTTATAGCCTTTTATAATAAATTAATGATGTCACGCTAGCTAGTAGGAAAGCAGTTTTTATTAGATGCTGCATTCTCTTCCTTGCATTGCCCTACTTTTTGCATTTAAAAGTGCTTACCTCTGCAAGTAGTCCATTCGAAATAAACAAATTTAAAGATTTTATTTTTTTCTTTTTTTTTTATATGTCTTGTGTGGTATATTAGTTGTTCAATATGCGTTACTTCTCTGCTTTCTGATATTTTTCTGCATTATTCTTCCAACTATGCATGCAGTCTTAAGCTCAAAATGAGACAGCAAGAAAAATGTGAACAGTCTCACAAAAATTCTGCTTTCTTTGAAGGACATGTATTTCAGCTTGGGGATGAGATCATAACTGACTTTTGTTCTTCTGTTGATGGTGGGGCCATTCTTCTATCAGATCAGCTCACTGGAAGTCACAAATTGTGCCAGCTACCTGTATGTCACTGGGACATTTTTGAGGCTTTTTTGATCACTGAAGGTTTTTCCCAGATCATCTGTTCTGCACCTTCCAAGGAGGATGAACATTGCTGATCTGTGAATTCCTAGGACAGTGTTAAGGGTACTACAGACACAGCTGTAAGAGGCCATAATTAATCTCAAACCCGCATGATCCTTGCCACATTTTTTTTGCACTGCTTGACTCTTTTCTCACTATAGGGCCAATGCAGAGAGTGAGCATTATTGTACTTCCGTTTCTTTGCCATCCATTGAATCCTCACACTCAGCTCATCTCTCTGCAAGAAGCTCTGTGAGCTGGATGTTACCTGTACAGTATCTGTTGCATCAACATGCATTTGCCTTGACTTCACTGAATTCACAGAATCAGGGTCACTCTGCTATGTTTATTAGATAACATAACAGCTATTTTATTTAGTTAGTTATTTAGTTTATTTATTTACAGAAACATATAATTCCAAGTGTCTTTCCATTGGAGGTAGCGGCCATGTATCTAATGTTTCAGGTCAAACAAGTTAAGTGAAAAGGATTGTAAGCAATAGGAATCATGCACTCTGACTGGCATGTTAATGGCCCTTAATTAATGTATACAAAATGCTAATTCTATGCAAAACCTAATTTTCTAATAATTTCATTAACTCCAGACAAAGTGATTACTTTTGGTGCTGCTAGTTGCCATCCAGTTCTTACATAAGACAGCAAAGAGCAGTACTCTTGCTGGACAAGAGGTGGCTATAGCATAAAAAAATAAATAAGGAAGTTGGAAGATAATCCAATGAAGGTCACCCATTGTGAGCCCTTATTTCTCATTTTCACAGCAACTTGTACGCCCTTGGTTTTTGACACCAGTATATTAGTGCAATAATATTGTCTGCTTGGTCACTTGGTGTTTTTCCTAGCAACAAAATGTTATGCCAAATCTCCCATAACCCTTTTATTCCAAAGATTCCAGTCTTTTGAAGCTGATAAATAAAGGTAAAAATCCCCTTGCTGTTTTTACAGCTGGTTACCACTTATGTCATGCAGGTTAACCTTCCTGTCACTAGTAGGGGTAAAAGTAATGTCTTTGCTTGTCTTTACAATATGTAACTGTTTTCTGTGTTCTATCAGGGTGAGCTTCTTTTGTCTATTATGGATGACCAGCTAAAAATGTTGTCTGTTCATCATAATATTGGTAATTTAGTTGAAAAAAATCAAAAGTATATTAATTTGATCTAGTTTCATCTATATTTTCCAATAATCATAAAATTATTTCCAGCTTTCATAGACATACAGCACACCTCTTCTTGATGAAACAGGCACTTCCAAAAAGTGACCGGATGTTTTAGAAGTGGAGATTGTGCCACCACAGTGGAATAATGTACTGGGACTGGCTGGGATGGAGTTTAATTTCTTCAGAGCAGACCATATGGTGCTATGTTTTTCTTTATGGCTAAAACAGTGTTGAAAACACACCAATGTTTTGGCTATTGCTGAACAGTGCTTGCACAGGACTGAGGCTTTTTATTTTTCCCACTCTACCCCAGAGCCAGTAGACTGGAGGTAAGCAAGAGGTTGGGAAGGTGAGCAAGAGTCACGACAGCTGACCCAAATTTGCCAAGGAGATAACCCTTGCCCTATAACATCGTGCTCAGAGGACATATCAGAGGAAGAAGTGGGGTGTGTCTGGCTTCCAGAGAGTGGTTTGGCAAGCTCCTCTGCCAGCTCCCTCAGTACCCTTGGGTTGATCCCATCTGGCCCCATAGACTTGTGGGTGTCCAGGTGGCATAGCAGGTCCTTAACTGCTTCCTCGTGCCAGTGGCTTCTCAGCCAAGTGCATGCACCAGGGGTCTGAAACTGTGGTTCCTCTCATACAGGATTACTATTGCAACAGCACATCATCAGTAGGGTAAAATTAACCCGTCTCATGATGGTCTAATTAAGGTCTATTATTGGACTTGCTGTTTTATTGATTATATTTGTATAATGGCAGGTTTAACTTGTGAACATTTGGATAAATAGTAAGGAAGAAGACGATAGATCAATGAATGTGTTCTGCAATGTTTGTTGCTGTCAGCTTTATTTACTATGTTTTTAAAAATCTACATTCATAAAAATTGGCAAAAGCTTCTTCAGTGACACTTCATATAGGGTTCTGTGCTACTCATCATGAATAATGACAATAAAATTGAATGTTGAGAATGTCTTCAGTCTCTAACAGTTTCAATAACTTTCAGTAATGCTTTCCTTGGCCTAACCTCATTGCACGATACTTTCAGAGCATTTTACAATGAACAAGGAAAATTTAAAAGGAGTTAAGGTGTCAAGTACAATGTCCAACTGGATTCATTAAAACTATTTCATTGTAGAAATATCATAATTGCTTAAGTGAAGGAAACTTGTTGACCTCCCTAGTGCTCTGATAAACTTATGCTCTCTAAGAAGGGTTTTGCTGTTTAGAAATCTGTATAAATATAGGTTTTCAATCTTAAAACACTTCTTATTGTGTTTTCTCATTCTTTGCCCCTAAATATTCTTATAAATATATGCTATCCAGGACATTTTCAAAAGGCTCTTATGCATTTAAGACTAGATATTCTCCTGAATTGTGAAGAACACACATTAGATTTCAGTACTGGAGCAATATAGAAACCAATAATAATATTCTCACTTCACCCTCTTTCTGACCTATTCTTTTGTATTGCATGTGGTAATGAGATATTCTTTCTAGATAAGCAGATTTAGGTTTTGTCTTCACAATAGAAGTAATTTGGAAGAATCCATCAAGATTGAACCATAAGACACTGCTTTCTTGTTTAAGCCTAAGTTAGAAAATTGGATTAAAGACATCACTATCCTTTATATTTTTTCATAACCTATTAACTGATATGAACACTGTAGGCCAAGTTGTCTTTTTCTCTTGTCCATTTTTCTCTTCACTTACAAAATATTGTGTTAAAATTTAAATGAGTGTTATATGGAGCTGGGTAGTGTAAGTAACCATAACAGGCAGCAATTTCTTTCTGCACCACTACTTTAGAACAGCAGACCATACTACTGCTTGAGTTGCTGAATATTAACAAATTGGCTTTGACAGTAGCACCTGCAAATTTCAAACTATTTTGCAGCTGAAGGAAAAACAATTTTGTTTTGTCTCCAGGATGAACAAGTATCTGTGTAACTATTTCTTCACAGACCCACACATGGCCACTCCACAGTCCTCTCATTTGTCTTAGTCACTAGATAGCTTTCTCAGAGTCTCTGCAGAGAATGAGTCTGTGCAGCAGTGATGCTTACTCAGCTTTGCATGGGCCATTCATGCTGCAGGAATAATTCAGCAATGGTTTTCTTTCTGCTAAACATGTGCCACGGACACTATCACTCCACCTTGCATCCCACCATCTTTGCAGTAAAGTATAAATGGTATTGTTAAAGATGCGCATAGAGTCAAAACAAAAGGGAATATATAGTTACATTGATTGCAACCAAAACATCATCTAGCCAACCATACTGTCTCCAAATACTCTTTGGGATGTTTGTGGATGGTTAAAGAAGGATAAGCATAGGACAAACTTATGTGATAATTCCCTCTAATAGTCCTCTAGCCTCCAAATATTTATACCTCAGGGACTTCCTGAACCAGCTGTGGTCTCTACGTACTCAGTAATCCCAAAGAGATTTCACTTCAGATTTGAACACTTGAACATTTGAGTTCCACAGGTACACTTTTACAGTGGTAAATGTGATATGTACAGACAAGAGCTATTAGAAAGTATGAAGACTCTGCTGTATGTTTGCAGTTTGCTCTTTGCTTTAAAAAGGCCCTACTCTGCCATTTCACAAGTGAAAACAAAAAAAATGGTTATGCTTCAAAACATAGTTTCTTGTATATTATTTATATAGCTTATAAAATATCTTATCTATATTTCTGATCAGATGCTGTACAAATCAATCTTATTTGTGAGAATTTTGCATGACAAACAAATCGCAGCAGGCTATACAGGTCTGGACAGCAGTCGTGAATAGGCATAAAGACAAAAGAAATGTGAAGCCGGACACTACGGCAGATGCTTAAAAAGGAGGAGTCAAACAGATCGAAATGTACTAGCTTGTTGATTTTGTACAGATTTCCTGATGATTAATTTTTCATTGTGATAGCTATCTTGTCTATTCAAAGTGTCTTTTTAAGTTTGGCATTGCTTTTTATGTAAGGGCTATGTATCAGAAATTAAATATTTTATTTTAAAGAAAACCCGTGAAGGGCAGAAGAGGAAGAAAAACAACTTAATTTGTAGTAAAGAGTGTATCTCATTTCAAGATGCACTTTTAAATTTGACTGTAATAGCTACTAAAATATATAATAGAATGGGGCTTAATCTTTCATTATTTATATTTTCCCCCCTAAATGAGGAAAAAAATCAAATATAACTGATAAACTTTCTGCTTTGTGTTTTTATTTAAATCTTAAAGTCAGTGCAACTTACCAGTACCAAACTGTATTTGTAAATTTTTATATTATTTTGAACCAGTAAGAAAATACTGGCTTTCATGCACTAAATTAACCTTCTCTGTTTCCTCTGGGAGATTTTATACTATTTATTGCAGTATAAATTTAGGATTAAAAAAACTTATCTTAAGAGTTACTAGAATAGTGCAAAATACTCTTCCTTGAGAAAAGGAAATATTTTTTTGTTTGTTTGTTTGATACTATTGAAAAAATTACTCAAGTACCCCACCTGCAAAAAATCACAACAGGGGAATCTTTTGTATTTGTAGTTTTCCTGACTTCCTGTTAAGCTTCTAATAACTTCTATTCTATTACATCCTGGCATGGACTACAGAGAAAGATGTTTGCACCCATGTCACTATGCATGTCAAATGGAAAATTTTAAGCTTAGAATTAAATAAGCATACAACAGCTCATGTTTAAACTGAGAAAGTAAAAGAAATTACATAAATATATTTGAAAAATATAATGTAATACAAGTGGGTTTGTTCATTGTTACCACTGTTCCACTCTTCACGTATAGCAGGCAACTTACTTCCATCACACATGCATCTGTTATACATGCTTTCCTTTACATTTGGTGTCGATACAGGAATTCAGATGTCATTGCTAACCAGTGTGGAAGGGATAAGTAAGGAAGCAGTGGAAAAAAAATTGAAGGCAGAAGTGTAGCTCAGTGTTTAGTCTCCTGCTTCGGCTGCTTTGGGAGCAAACAAATTCAAAAGAGAAAAAAACAGAGAAAGAGAGAAGGGGTGGGGGAGGAAGAGAGAGGAATAGGAAAAGAGAGGGGAAGAGAGAGGGGAAGGGAAGAGAGAGGGGAAGGGGGGAAGGAGGGAAAGGGGGAAGGGGAAGGGGAAGAGAGAGGGGAAGGGGGGAAGGAGGAAAAGGGGGGAAGGGGAAGGGGAAGGGGAAGGGGAAGGGGAAAGGGAAGGGAAGGGAAGGGAAGGGAAGGGAAGGGAAGGGAAGGGAAGGGAAGGGAAGGGAAGGGAAGGGAAGGGAAGGGAAGAGAAGAGAAGAGAAGAGAAGAGAAGAGAAGAGAAGAGAAGAGAAGAGAAGAGAAGAGAAGAGAAGAGGAAGAGAAGAGAAGAGAAGAGAAGAGAAGAGAAGAGAAGAGAAGAGAAGAGAAGAGAAGAGAAGAGAAGAGAAGAGAAGAGAAGAGAAGAGAAGAGAAGAGAAGAGAAGAGAAGAGAAGAGAAGAGAAGAGAAGAGAAGACAAAAGAGAAGACAAAAGAGAAGAGAAGACAAAAGAGACGGCACAAAGCAATGGAGGAACACTCACAGTTGAAATTTAGGTTTTCAGCCCGCCATCAAATTGACTTGATATGTACTAGATCCAGGGGCCCAAACATGAAGTAAAGAACGGGCTTTTCCTGCAGTGGTGTAATACTGGGTATTACTGTGTGCAAAATGGCAAAATTGTTACAGTCTTTTATTTATTGAATAATTTAAAAAGAAAGAGAAATCAGTATATGGCAATAAAATAAATGTAAATTGCTACAAGATTACAGTTATCTTGGTGATTGTATTTATCTCTAAAGCTAAGGCCATAGTTCTCAGGTCATAATTTACTGTACTTAACTGTGGTTTGGGTTTGTTTTCTTTGTCTTTATTTTTTCCAAAGTATATGTATTTTAATTATATTTTCTTTTTTTTTTAAAGTGAATTTAGTATTCATGCAATGACTAGGTCAGTAATTCCTGAAAGATAAAATCTCCCTTTTTCTGCACAGCTACTTCAGAACAAAAAAGAGCAATAAAACAAGTCCACAAATGGAAAGAAATTCCTCTTCACTTTCTGCTGGTTAAATCCAGGAAAACTGGAGTGAAGTTAGGGGAGTCATTCAGTATTTTCATCTCAGAAGCAGACAGAGCAGAGTCTGCCCTTTTGCCAGTCTATCTGTCCCAAGCAACAGGAGCCACAAGTACTAGAGATAGTAGTACTAGAGATACTAGAGCCACAAGTACTAGAGATACCTTAGGGTCTAGTTAGGGACCTAAACTTGCCTGAAGGGTGTCAGGTCTAAGCTGGTCATCTACATTTGTTTATTTTCTACAGAGAAAGAAAATTACTTTGATAGCAATTCAACCAATTCAAAGCTAGATATCTAAAAAGCTGAAGCTACTTTTAGAGGGGTTTTTTTTGTCTCTCCCCAGTAGTTGTAAGGTTAGTACAAGAAATATTAAATTAGGCACAGAGATTTTAGGCAGATAAAGTTAACAGTGATACATACATCCTTCCATGTCTCCTCTGATCTATGTGACACAAAGATGTCAGTTATGACTGATGCTGCTTCTTGACATACTCATGCTATCCTCCTCAAACTATCTATTCAATGACCATAAATCACAACATTACTTTCAGTTGAAAATACTTTTGTCTAAGTATTAGGATAGATTACATTCCAATATCATATTTAGTATAAGTGAAATGCTTTACAGTTTTTAAGCAGCCTACTGAGTTATTTACATATCTGGACAAGGTCCAGAGCTGAAATGCAGCTACACCTGAGCCTGCTTCTCAGAAATTGAAATTCTGTGGTTGGAAGAATATAATTTTGATCTTGAGTGTGTCCACACTAGTGTTTTAATTCAGAAGCACATCTGAATTCAGAGCATGTCAAGAGTACTTTTCCATAGAATACCTCAGTATTGTCACCACGTCCTTGCACATCATTTCACATTGCAGAGAGGTTCTGTAAAGTACAGCCTGGGCCCTTCCATGCAAATCTCAGCTGGAAGACATGCTCCACCTTATGCACAATGTTCACCGTCATTTATTCAGCCCATGGGGCTGGACAAGAGTTAGGCTGTAGTAAAAAACAGTACATGAAATGTGTACAGTGTGGACATGAGGTCTAAGTATTCTGTTCTAGACTCACTCTTGCAGGCTTACTCTGCATGGCTAACGTAGGGATGGCCTCCAGCCACATGGCAAGGCTGGAGCTGGACACAAGTAAACTCTCTGACTGGATTTTATAGATATTGGCCCCTGCTATTTGTCACTGTTGGTCACCACGTAACTTTTTAGTAGTAAAGGGGAAATATCACCACTGGTGTGCTGGGTTTGTTTAGTCTTTCAATAAGGTTTCTGTGGCATAGTATGAAAATCAGCTGTGAAGATAGACCTATGGATTCCTTCTTGTGCAAGCGGGATCTAAAGGAGCTTTGTGTGTAGCTTTGTGTGTTCACTGCATCATCAAAACAGTGTCGGTGACAGCATGTATCTTATGAGTCCTTTTGTTTTTAAAGGCTGTGGAAAAGGAAAAGTCCCAGTAATTTCCATTTGTAGTTTTCTTCCTCCTTGACTGTAGCTAATCTCGTAGGTTAAAAATAAATCATTCATCTGGAATGCTTTCCTTAATAGAATCAGTGAAAAATAAATAAAACTATTACTTCAGAAACCTCAATTAAAAAAAGCATTACATTTCTATACATGAAAGAATGGAGGATGAAATGCAACTTCAATTACAAGTAATACAGCAAAACTAATCTAGAATATTTTGTTTTCTCTCATAAAATTATGCATTTTTATTTATTTATTTTTAAAGAATGAACTGTCATAAGGAAAACTGCTCAATTCATGTGGTTTAAATCAAATCAGTATCAAAGCAGTTTATTAATTTATTAATGACATATAACTAACCAGCAGTCAGTGAGCTATACTTTCAGGACCAATATTAGCAATACAAAAGATACAGTACTAAACACTTAAGAAAGGTTATTAAACAGTTGTAAATTTCTAAACACCCTTCTATAACTAATCCCAAAAAGTTGTAGTCACACACACAAATGCAAAGATGTGCACCAAACCACCCCCAGGCTGTGTGGGTCACCAGCAGCTCCATTGACCACACAGGGGAAAAAACACCCCACAAGGCCCCCCACACACCAAGAGGGTCCCTGTGTGCCAGCCCACATGGCTGGCCCTTCATGCTTTTTTTGCTCTTGTTTCAAGCTGACCTTTCCTTCAGAAGACTCTAATTCCCTGGTTACTATTCAGTCCAGCTGGTGATCATCTTTCCCTCTAGCACAATAAGTTTGGAGCAAATGTCACCTAAGAAAATTTGGGGTATTTCACTCAACACACATGGGGTACGCTCACAATCCTCTTTTTCAGCTCTTGCTGTCCATGGCATTTTGCAGTGGGAGAACCATGTGGTCAACCTTCCAAATCATTCTTTCAGGGAAGACAGATTTGCAAAGTCAAGAACAGAATACTACTGTTAATGCCTTTCTGTATCATTATTTGGAGGAAAAAAAAAAAAGGCTCTTGTTTTCCATATTCAGCTATTGCCATTCCTTCCTCTGTTGCATTAGGCTAGTGGAAAGAACTTTCAGGTTCTATCAAAATCCCAACCTAAGGATTTTCAGATCACAGAATGCCCTTCAAATCATGCCAAACTCTAAAATGGGAAATATTCTTACCTGCACTTAAAACACATATGTAGAAGGCACAGAGTACAAAATCCCATCTCAGAAAAAAAGCTGCATTCCTGTTTTTTCATGATTTCAGAGTGATACATGAAGATACTCTTCTGAAATCTTCACAGTGGTCACAGAAAAAAAAAAAGATCTCTTAGTATTGTGTATTTCTGGACAGATAGTTAATCCTTGCCTGAAATTCTTGAAATGCCTTTGAACAAATATTTTGATCTGGTATTCAGAGCATGAAAGAAAATATATTCTCATCAAGAAAAGACAGATATATGAATTCAGTTTATGTCATGTGGGGCTGACACTTTGCCATGATGATTAGTTTTTAAATTAAGAAAATTTGTTCTTGCAATTAATGAAAATCATCAGAGAACTGTGGAAACAAAAAATCTTCATTTGTCTAACATCAGGTATTTATTGACTGCAGTTTTACTCAGTCACATTAGTGCATTCGGAAAGAGTTCAAAATCACAAAGATCAACCAGCTTTAGCTTGATGCTGCTAGAAGAGCTCAAACGTGTTTAGGTTCTGAATATTAATTACCATGCTGCTTTAAAGGTAACAACAGTCACTTTCTCCCAAGGAGGTCATAGTTCTGATTGAATAAAGGCTTAATTACAGAATGCTATAGAATATTGTAGTAAGCTGCAGCAACAAAGCCAGCAAGTGGGTTATTCTTTCTTTGACGGTCCTAAAAAGATAATAAAGGCATGTGGAAAAGAGAAAAACATATCTGTTAAAAAAATTGAGGCAATTATGGATTAATGGTTTGTTTACTTATTCCCCATTGGTATAGAAGAGAAAAAAGATGTTACTGCGAATCTAACTATTGTGCTTGCTATTATTAGAGACTTTTTTATGAGAAAGCCATATCAAATGCTATTTAACAGTAAGAATATGATTCATATTACTGTAATTGAAGCAACAGTTTTGTGAAAAATACAAGGACTCATCAGACAATTGCTGACATTAAATACCTATTAATAATTACTAATTAAATATAAAAAAATGTCTTTTGGGTGCAAGGTAATACATTCCATTCGATTATGCCTAACCTTGCATGCAAAAATATATGCCACCATAATGTAGGCCATATAACATTCCATATTTTAAGTTTAGACCTTTTGTGATCTTGCTTTTAAAACTTGAGGCTGGATGTTGCATCTCCTTGTAGGAAGTCTACCATAGAAAGCATTATGGTGGAAGTCTGACGTGTGAATGTCTGACACATCTAATTTCTTCTTTTCTTTTGCCTTTCCTTCTCTCCTGCTTCTTCTCTATTGTAAATCCCTTCCACCTTGTGAATTTTCATTCTTCCTGTCACTGAAAAAATAACGACAGCCAGTGCAAAGAGATCTGTTCCCCTTTGCCAAAGTAGGTGAAATGTACTGCAAGGCCTTTTTTTCCCTAGGGACCTCAGGCTTTTCCTGCAGTCCTTCCTAGGAGCATGAAAGTCTTGTCACTGCAGGCTGAGGTGGCTCAAGATTACAGATTCTCTCATCCCAAACTGCACCCAGGACTGCAGATCTCCTGAGTCCTGGGGCCCTCTTCTGGCAGATTTGTCTGAACTTATAATTAGCTTGGAAACACCAGCCAAGTGATTTCATTGTTTTGTCTTGAAAAGCAGCTTAAGTGATGCCTAAATCAGTAACGTCCATCTGAAAACTTCTGTGTGCTGTAAGGTATTTCTAATGGACTCCTGAGTTCCAGTTGTCTGACAGGAAAAGGTCTGTGGGACTTAAAAAGAGGAGTGTGAGTACATGGCTCGATGTGGTAATTTGGATGTAGCACAAGGTCTTAACTGTGAATGATAGGCAGCGCAGATAACTGCAATGTTTCACCTTAGCTGGTTTCAGAAAAACAAAATTAATCTCAGCCCTAGTCTTTTGGTCATTTTGTTCTCAGTTGCAAGACAAGCAGCAAACATGTCATCCTTTGTTTGTAAAATCTGATAACCACAGTACAGGAACAAAAAATAACAGCACAGATTTCTCTGCAATTTCCAAGGAAAGAGACAAAACCTGATTTGTTCAGATAAAATCTCCCTACCAAAGGCTGAATTGCCGAGGATTTATCTGCTATCTTCCTAATAAATATCCTTTGTGAAATTGGAGTGTAATTCTTTCCTAGGCTTTTTCCTGTACCTTTTACTGTTTTCTTCATCATTCTTCTTCTGTTTCTGAGTATGTCTATCCATATCACAAGTATAATAATTTAAAGAGTTATGTAGTTCAGGATAAATTTGGTCCATAGTAAGAAGGATTTAAATTAATGTGTTAGGGAGCCTTATTTTCAGTGGAAGACTAGGTATCTCACTTCTTTGCACTGAAATGATTTCCTAAGTTTTTGTACCTTATCCACATGCAGTTATCAAAGGTTTAAAATCTTCAGTTTGCATTGTTGTATTGATATAGAATTATATCAAAAAGAAAATAATGATTTTTAACAAACGTGACCTCTGCAGTAGGGAAAAACAAACCAGAGCCAAACAGCGTACAGAATGAGTTCCACTGTCTGCACTGAAGACATTTAACTGGGACTGTGACCTTTAAAAAAAAGAATCAAAAAAACCCCACAGAAGATGAAAAGATGGAAGATGTGTTGTGAATATGTGGATACCCTGTAGCTAACTCTGTATATGGTGAACTAAAATTATCTTTTTTTGCCCTATAGGTTTTTTAAGTACTGGGGACCAAGCTGCAAAAGGCAATTATGGATTGCTTGACCAAATCCAAGCTTTACGTTGGATTGAAGAAAATATTGGCTCTTTCGGAGGAGACCCAAAAAGAGTTACTATTTTTGGATCTGGGGCAGGAGCTTCCTGTGTCAGTCTCCTGACACTCTCTCACTATTCAGAAGGTAACAATCTTCTGAGCAAAGCACTTCTTTTTTTGAACATTGTAGTGTAATGAAAATGGCCATATCAGGTAGGCTGAATTACAATTACATATGGTCTGTAATTTTTGTAAAATACCTACTAGCTAGTTTTTTTATTAGTCAACATAAATATTTTTATGTGAAAAATATAATGCTATTATAGCAGAAATTTCACGCAACAAATGCTGCGGGCAATATTTTTTTTCTAGCTTTATCAACTGTCTCCACTGGCTCGTCTATCAAAGAATTTGCCCTAATTAAAAGGGCAAAGGGCAGTGACCTTTTTCATTGTTTACACGCTCTTGTCTGCACTTCCAACATGTATTTAGATGCTTTCTTTACTTAATAATAAGATAACTTAACCTTATTAAAAAAAAATATTTAACTCCCCACACAGAGTTCTTAAGATTTTGGTAAATGTTTGTGTTGTGGCAATTCTACCCTCAATACCTCATCCCCACCAAAAAAAAACCCAATAATGTACGGCACCAGTACTGAACCATAAATATTGTTGGTGATAAGACAAAATCTACAAAGAATTTATAAAAAAAGACAAGACCAAATATCTATTGTATTTATAAGACCATGCTACTTCCATTATATTAACACAGACAGAAATCTATGACAGAAACCCAAGCCCTAGCAAGCAGTCGTAGCAGGGTGGCTGGTAAACACAACCTTATTTGGAAATACATAGACTTATGCCTGACAATTCAATCTGTTGATACAAACAGGGTGCAGTGAATAACTGTTGAGTAAACCATGACAAAATCAAGCAGATGGAGCTATGAGAAACTTAATTAATCACATAGCTGAAATTTTGTCACGTGTGTAGTAACTAATCATCACGAAGGTATACTAACCACATCTAGTTTTTGCCATAAATGCTTCAAGGTCTTTAAATGTTTTTTTAGCTGTTGCTGTCTTTGACATTTCAAGAGGTTGACAGTAGAAACCATGTGCAGAAGAGGCCCAAACATTTTAGTTAAAGTATAAAATAAGCCATTTTAGTGATCTTACCAGGAAAAAAAACAGATTGGACAGATTCACCAGTAAGCTCTAATTGCTTTTCAGTGCTCTGACATAAAGAAGCTCTTCAGACTGGGTATTTTATATCTTTTTACAGTGGTACATATAAAACAACCAGAATGAACTACTGAATCTTGTCTTACTCTCCTTCTGAGAAATGTAAATATATAGTTTAATTCAACATATAGGCAGTGTTAACACATACCCCGGCACAAAAATAGTAATAATTAAAAAAAAATAAGATGGTA
This sequence comes from Phaethon aethereus, assembly GCF_964289735.1. NCBI lineage: Eukaryota > Metazoa > Chordata > Aves > Phaethontiformes > Phaethontidae > Phaethon > Phaethon aethereus. The sequence continues at coordinate 141,803,857 of NC_138575.1, forward strand.
AAGGAAAAATTATGTCAGAGTAGAAGACTCAAGCCTACTAAATTGCTCTTAGCAGAGTAGATTTTTTTTCAAATTATATGATGCATGGCTTCTGTGAAGGAAATGAGAGTGTGTAATTTTCATTTGACCTTTAAACTACTGAAGAACACATTTATGAGAGTCATTTACATGGTGAAGAGGATATAATTGCTTGTAGTTGCCACTCCTTTAAAGAAAATTTTACAGGACTACCACTGTGCTAAAACCAGGGGACCTCCATTAAAGATGCAAAAAAGCTACAGTACAAGCATGAGGTTTTTTCTTGAAACAGTAACCTGAAACCTTCCTGCTTTATGTGTGTGAGCATCAAGAACAAGAGATTTTAATTAGTAGCCTATTAGAGATACTGTAAAAAGGTAGCAGTGAGTAGAATATATGGAAATTGAATTGAAATTTGGGTATATGCATTCTTTAGTTATTGTACAATCAAAGCTTTCTTTGCTTAGTGAAATCTGCTTTTAATTATTTTTTTTCAATGTATAATTGGATTTGCATTTAAACAATTTGCAGGTTTGTTCCAAAAGGCAATCATACAGAGTGGAACAGCCCTGTCCAGCTGGGCAGTGAACTATCAGCCTGCCAAGTACACTCGGATATTGGCAGATAAAGTGGGCTGCGACATGCTGGATACCACTGATTTGGTTGAATGTCTTCGTAATAAGAATTACAAAGAACTCATTCAACAGACCATCACTCCAGCCACTTACCACATTGCCTTTGGGCCTGTGATAGATGGAGATGTGATTCCAGATGATCCTCAGATTCTCATGGAACAAGGGGAATTCCTTAACTATGATATAATGCTGGGCGTGAATCAAGGGGAAGGTTTAAAATTTGTGGACGGCATTGTAGACAACGAAGATGGTGTTTCCCCCAATGATTTTGACTTTTCTGTCTCCAATTTTGTGGACAATCTGTATGGTTATCCAGAAGGGAAAGATACATTGCGAGAGACCATTAAATTCATGTACACCGACTGGGCGGACAAAGAAAACCCCGAAACAAGACGGAAGACCCTGGTCGCTCTTTTTACAGACCACCAGTGGGTTGCTCCAGCTGTTGCTACTGCTGACCTGCATGCCCAGTATGGATCTCCAACATATTTCTATGCATTTTATCACCATTGCCAAAGTGAAATGAAACCCAGCTGGGCTGATTCAGCTCATGGTGATGAAGTCCCTTACGTGTTTGGAATTCCTATGATTGGCCCCACAGAACTGTTCAACTGCAACTTTTCCAAGAATGATGTCATGCTCAGTGCAGTAGTTATGACATACTGGACTAACTTTGCCAAAACTGGGTAAGTTTGTCCCCCAACATTCCTTTTTGTTAATAGCATACTTCTAAAATAGACAGTATCCCGTTGCAGTGGCTTCAAACCCTGATCTTGCAGTAATATTATAGCACTATTCGCGTAAGACGGAAGGTAACTGGGACTTATTCATATTTAATAGATTTTTAATTAGTGTGTTCCCTCAAACTATTTTCTTTCAGTAGCTCAGTGAGAATAATAATGCACTGTATTTTTGATTCAAAAAATAGGGCAATTATTAAGACAAAGCATGTCTCAGAGAAAAGGCAGCTCACTAAGATACTGAAAAATGAGAGGCAACATATCTGCTACTTGAAGAAGGAACTGTCAGGCAGATAACACTTATCTGTTACAAAAGAAAGGAAGTTCTTGTTTGTAGCAACCTTCACAGGGATGGGGACTCAGGGAAGAATTGGAACAGAAAGGCAGATACTGGAAAGATTTTTCCTCTGAGGGCTATAATAGCAATAATAAGTACTTGACTGGAATGAAGAAGAGACTCAGATATAAATTTTGCTTTAAGAAGGTTAAAAATTTAAATTAATTCTTCTTATGAAACAAAATAAAGACATCAATGTTTTGCTGGAATAGAGCTGTAAACATCAAGGAAAGAACCCTCAAAGCAGCTTAATCTGCAAGTGCTATTAATCATTTCTGTCCTCTTCCTATAGCATTCCTTTAAAGAGTATTGCAGTATTTTACTTGAGCAGCAAGGGCTTTTTTGTTAACCTTGAGTCTTCGGTACTGAATTAAAACAAAGATACTTGTGGCACAAAGGGGCTGTAAATCTTTCCAATGAATGTTTAATGGCAGGATTGGGCTCTGGAAACTGCTGCTTTACTGCACTGCAGTGAATAGTATGCAGCTATATAAGAAAAATTCAGAGATGCCTGGTGAGAAACATTCAGAGGCTTCAGCAGCTCTTGCAGCCTTTAATGAATCCAAATGACGTTCAAGGGAAAGAGATTTTGCAGTCTTAGCAAAAACCTCAAGCATGAATTGAATAAAAAACAATCAAATGGTTCAGGTCAATTTACAAGGCAAAAAGAAAGCTTTTGGTGCACTGCATTCTAGACAAACAGGTAATTTTGCATGCAGAAATCCCACAGTACTGCAACAATAGCGAATGAACTGTGAAAGATTTAGATGTATTTGACAACAAGAAGTCATCAGTACTGAGATGGGCAGTCTTCAGGATGAAAGCTTCGTTTATGGACAGAGAATGCCGCATGCTGGCTGTACCGCACACTCAGAAAGTGTGATAGATAGATACATCAGTCTATCTATTTTTATAGATTAAGTGCCACATATACATAGAGGACTTCAAGTCCTCACAGGTATACATCACTGGAATTATTATGGACATGCAAGGTCTCCACAGTCTCACTATTATTTACAATTAGCTTATGACTATTCCCTGTAGAATAAGAAGTCTTATTTAACCAATTTTTTGAGGCTGACAGGAGCTTCTCACAATCCCAGGTGCCACTATGACTCATCATTGCAAGCACTTTCCAACTGTTGCTGCTTGAAAGATAATTTCAGTAGGCTGTACATGCCATCACTCACTTCTCTGGTTATGAACCCATTGTCATACTCACCTAAAGGCACAACAGATGCTTTGGGAGAGCCATTAGTCATTTCTGAAACTTTGCCATTGTTAATGAGACAGGAATGGGGTATATCTTCTATTACAAACTTGTCCTTTATAGACAGTCTGAAAGAGGTGTTATTAAAAATGACCTCTAACTGTAAAATTCCAGTTTTCACAAGGAAAAGAAAAGAGCAACACCAGATGTATTACCTTGTTGGGGGTTTTTTTCTTTGTTTATATGAATATTGATTAATTGATTGGATAGTACAAGAGAATAGTTGGAAGAAAGTAATATTGTTTTAAGATTACTTTTGCTCTGCACCTTTGATGTTTCTAATGGAAAAGGGAAGGTTGTAACACCTCAGGCCTAGAGCAACAGGGGACATATCTGGGGTAACTGTTCTCCTCTCTACCCTCCAACATACAATCTGGAATCCATGTGCCCACTCAGGTCCTCCAACGCTCAAAAAGATTGATATGGCTCAAGACTGCATTGTTGGGAGCTTTGTTTTGTGGTTTTGCCACCCTTTTTTTAATTGATCATTTCCCATCCTTATTCTGATAGAACTTGTCTTGCTTTTTGTTTGTACCCATGGCAACACATACAAAAAATCTGTTAATTGAAAGATATTATGATTCCACATCTTCCTGTAAGTGAGCCTTAACATTAAACCTGCAGATTTATTTATTTAATTTTAATGTCTCTGAGACTTTTCCAATCTTGATGACTCTCCCACAGAAGCTGTATCCAGGTACTTATTGTATAATTACAACTCAGGTGGTGCATCATTCTGATGGACTGTGCTAGGCTTTTAACTGGCATGCCACCCGCTGCTAAAAACACACTTTGTTTAATGGGTCTGGTGCCAAGGCTGGGTTTGCAGGGCAGGTCAATCCTATAAAAACACTAGGTCAAAGACACAGCACAAGGTACACTGTTTTTATTGTGTTTTACTTTGAAGTCAGTTACTGAAGCTAGCAAATAAGAGGTGACAAAGTGTTTAATGGCAAATGGATGGTGCTTGATATGAATACCTGGAAGCTGCATTTTGTTAATCCTCCATTTACTACCTTGATATGACCTTTTTTTTTTTATTAACAGTCTAAACTATTTTTCTAACATGCCTTAGAAATAAGAAAGCAATTTTTTACACAGTAGGTGTGAGAAACTACGTTTGGTATACAAAAATGACATGAAAATACAGCTTTTGATTCCACTATCTGCAAAATTATATGCGAGCTTCATTAAGAGGTGCAGTTAAAGTTCAGTCTGCTGCCAGTAGCACTATCCTAAATTATCCTAAATAATTTTATATGCTCAAATGTTCTGTTAGTTAGGGCCATGTTACATCCTTTGCAGATGCATCAGCAGAGGGAAAATAAACGACATGAGGGGATGTGTGCCAGCCCTTCATGGATACTTTGCTAGCTACATTCTTGTGAAGAAGGATTTGAAGTTTCATAGAGTAGATACGAAGCCATGCTCTCGTTAGAGGCATCTATCGGGTTTCTAAAAACTACCCTTTTTGAGGAGTTGTAAGAGTCTATTTTTGCTTCCATTCATCCAGCTCTATCTAGCTTGGTGATGGGAAAGATAAAGACTTAAAGGATATATTCTTTTTTTTTCCTTTGTAATTCAGATAAATACTCCTGAATTATTTTACTACCATTGATTCTGAAGTAAAAACCTAACTGAGTTATTAAGGATGTCTACGTTTTATATTGTTTGGCTTTCTAATGGAAGACACAATTAAACTTACAATGTTTAAAGTGTATTATCAAATCAATCCTCTGTGAACTCCTTTATGAGGCTGTTGCATTTCTTTTTGGTGTTTTTCTCTGAAGAAATAACTGTTTCCAATGGCCAATCTGTGTTAGTCAAATGAAGCAGTGTACTTACGGTTTGCTTTCCTTAGTAGCAATAATAGCTGACTGAGAGCGTGGCAACAGTGGGACCCGGTTGTAAGTGAGGAAAGGAGGTAAGGGAAAATATGCTCGTGTACCAGTGCTTCAGGCAGGAATGGCTGTACCATTATTAATATTGTGACAACATGAAAAATCATTGGAAGCATGAAGAAATGCCACACAGTTTTTCTCTCATTTTTTTTCTTTCCATATGGAGAAAAGAGAACTGATGAAAGAAAATAAATGATCAAGGGACCTTTCAGTGTCTTGGAGACAGACTCAATGTGTAACTGATAAGACATTTTGCTCTCCAACGAAGTTAGAGAATGACACAAAAGAATAAGAATGAAATAAAATAAAAAGTTCATTAACATAACAGTTTCATTGTCTTAAGTGACAGTTAATGCTGTTGCAGAAGTGGTAAAAAGTATTTCAACATGTTATACAGAATTCAGGATAAGAGAAAACTTCTTAAGATTCCCCACCATTCTTCCCATGCCAATAACACTAGATATGAAATATTCAGTTCCATCATTTGCCCTCCAGGTCAGCTACTAGTTCACCTTGTGAACATGAATGTGTGTTGCTCTTCAGTCAGCATCCATTGCAGACACATTGACTTTATATCACCTGAGAAAAAAATCAATGCTTTGAATAAACATTTGTAGCCCATGAGGAGTGAATCAAATTACAATAAACAGCAATATGTTAAATTGAGCAAAAACAATGCAGGCTGAAAGTGAGCAAAAAAAGTGATAGGTGAAAACAAATGATTCTGCACATTAATAAAAAAATACACTAGATAAGACCAGAAAGACCATCATACGGTCTTCTATCATATGGAAGACAAGTTCAGGCATCTTATGATGGGGCATTTTTTGATGGAGAAGCTGTTTAAATTAAATCTAAAGGTGGTGAAAATAAATCATCGGAGAGCAAAATAAGCAACAATAATCATCAATTTTGTTCTAGCAATAGGATGAAGGAAAAAAGAAGCCTCCCTGCCAACTAATAGGATTGGGAAACAAGTTATCTAGTCCCTATGAGAGCCATTACTGGAAGAAGAACAGAACTGAAAATATATTATTCAGGTTATGTTTTAATCACCATGATTTCAGTGGGTTTTTAAAGGAAGGTTTCTTAGCAGTCTTTTGTTCTGTGATTACACACTGGATCCTGAAGACTGTCCAGAAACACAAAGGTGATGTGAGAGGTTAAAAAAACCAAAAGGAAATTTGAAGTTGAAGTAAGAGATCAAAAGTTTTGTCAAATAGCTGATTTGATAGGAGAAATGATTGTAGGCACATCTATATTTTATGGCTATTTATAATACTGGAAAAGTGTTCATAATAGGATAAACTGCCCAGCTACCCAAGAAAGAGACTTAATGTCATAAGTTGTAATGTTATGATTTTATTAATTGTCTCCAGTGTACACAGGAGGAGGGCCAAGGAAATTAAAAATCCTCTTATTTTTATTCACTGAATATATTTGGAAAAGTATCATTAGTCTGTAAAACCAAGATCTATGCATTAATAGATCTTCTATTTAGGACGGGACTTAGTTATTCTATTTTCTTGTGAAAAATGACCATGTAGATACCTACCCTCCAAATTCAGAGAGAATATTCAGACCATTTATTCAGTTACTAAGTGATCAACCCTAGAGTTGATGCCAATGGTAAAGTTCTGATACCCTCAGCAAAGAAATGACTTGTCTGTAGGGCTGGCTGATTTTTTTCTGTGTTCTTTGTTTCAATGGACAGCTTCATGCCCACACACAGCCGTGTAAACAAAACCTGAAATACAAGATTAGCCTCACGTAATGTAATTTTCTCTCTTGTGTTTGGAGGAGGTGGCAGCATAATTGGCTATTCCTAATAGATATAGTTAAAAAGGAGAGACGGAGGTAGAGAATGGAAGAGAGGGAAAGGAAAGGGAAGTTGATATTTACTTGTTTTGTAGGCTGTTTGTAGGGGGAGGGAATACTAATTTAAAAATGTTTAGTTGCTAAAATCACCATCTGCTGGCATTTTTATGGGGCCATTAAAACAAAGGTAATTAAAAAAAAGTGCATGTCCAGTTTGGCTCTTTGAAATGAGTGCTCAGTTTCTTCATCTTCTGTACTGTGTATCAAGTGTAACTTGTTTACATGAGCTAGCTTAATTTATATATTTTCTGCAGGACCCTTCCCACAGTCTTTTATGCTGTCAATCAGAACAGCAAGTGGGAGGAACACAAGTCTTTTCTGCTGTAACTCTTGCAGGATTCTTTCGGACAAGAAAAATGTTTTGCAATTTGATAATCTTGCTGATTTTACTTCGCTTTAGAATGTATGTGTTGAACCCCAAGGTACTACAGTAGTAGCTATATTGAATTGAGACAATATCATCTCCTGTGAATTTTCCAAAACTTTCAGTCTGCTCTTTAAGAACAAAAGAAATACTTCTATTTCCTTCTTGAAAGCATGTTAGAATCCCTCAAAGTAGCAGCATACATTTGCTGTGGTACTACTTGGAAGCGGATATTACTCCTCTAGGTCCAACTAGGATGAACAATTACTAAGAAATTAACTTTTTGTTCAGAATTAACACAATTTGGCTAATTACTATTATATAAAATGAAAAATAGATAGATAGATAGATAGATAGATAGACAGATAGATAGATAGATGGATGGATGGATGGACGGATGAAATAGGCAGAGTTCTGGAATCCCTAGTTTATATCTTATTGAGATGGGAAAGATTTGATACAGTACAATATAAAAAAAATGAAACAGCCCCCCAAAAAACCTAAACACCTAAAACCACAAGCATAAATAAACCAAAGTACCAAAATTAGATAGAAAAATAATTCTTCCTTTCACTCAAAGAAAGGTAAGATATATTCTTGCAGGTAAACAGATGAATACAGGAATCATAAGATTATTAAAATCAGATTACCAGTCTGGTTTAAGAACTAAGGAATAGCTCTTTATGAATAGCAAAGGAATGCTAAGCTAGGCAATCATGTTCATGAGCTTTTGAAAATGGAAAAAGAAAAAAACTAAGATGCTTTAAAATCTCTAGCAGTGGGTCTTAGTATTCCCATAACATACATAACAGAATATTGGAAGAAAAGGAAAATATTAGAATAATTTTCACAGGAAATAAACTAATACATATGGGAATGGAAAGGAGAATGGAAAGTTCTTAATGTAATGCACAGAAAATGAATCATGTACTTTCAGTATAATATATCACAAAGCCCCAGAAAATACTCTTTGCTGCAAAAGAAGATTCAAACTCATGAACAACAGAATATTAAACTCAGTATTAGTAATTTTAAATTTCGTTATTTTTCCATGTCATGAGGAAGTCATATTTACATAAAGTTTCCAAAATTATAAAGGTACATAGACAATAACCACATTTAAATGCTTTTTGTACCATTGGTTTATTTTTATTCTGAACCTACAGGAAGAAAAGAAAAAAGAAAAGATGGGAAAAGCATAATTCCAATTAAATTTTTGGATTACCAATTTTGAAATTATCTCCAAGTAATGTACTAGTCTTATCTCTATTGCTGCTTAACTACTATAAAACTTGTTGGTCTCAGCTGACATATCTCTCATCCCTACAAACTGGAGCAGAATTAAGGCTCACTGTCCTATGCCCATTAAACATTATTTAGTAGCAATGAGCACGTGAAACTTTCAAATAGTAATCTGCTGATGCAAACAATGGAAAGATTTGTGACATACAAATACTTCAAAGGCTTTACCGTAAAGTAGATATTTGAACGAAAGGGGACTAATAACTCAGTAAAGGAACACAAATAGTTCACAGTTACATGTATTAGCCCTGCTACTTCATGTTTTGAAGTTTTTTATGTAATCTAAACAGCTAGTATAAATTTTTATGGTCACATGGACTTCCAACATTGCCATAGGGATTAGATGCCCGTATTTACTACTTACAACAGTGGAAGTAGTGGCACCTTAAATGAGAAAGTTAATGTCAAACCTTGAGAAGAGCTGAACTTATACTTTTACTATGGGGAAAGGTAGGTAATACCTCTCTAAGACAGCTTTGAAGTATGTTACTGCATGACAGAACTTCAGATAAGCTTTTGGGAGCTGAAACAGAACTCTTTGTCCGTTTTCATGTAAAAAAGTATTATAGTGTCTCAGATCTACAGTAAGTAATTTTTTTTTTCTTTTGTTTGTTTATTAGCATCTGTTGTGAAGATTCTGTTTTTAAGTTATGGTAATTATCAGACAAACCATTAACTAAAGGATGGAGGGTTTTTTTGGGTTTTTGGTTTTTTTTGGTTTTGTGTTTTGTTTTTTTAATGGCTATAATATTACCTGTTTTTATTTTTGTAGAGATCCAAACCAGCCTGTTCCACAAGACACAAAGTTTATCCACACAAAACCCAACCGCTTTGAAGAAGTGGCCTGGTCCAAATACAATCCTAAAGACCAGCTTTATCTGCATATTGGCCTGAAACCCCGAGTTCGTGATCATTACCGAGCAACAAAAGTTGCTTTCTGGTTGGAGCTTGTACCTCACCTTCACAACCTGAATGAAATATTTCAGTACGTTTCCACAACAACTAAAGTCCCCCCTCCTGACATGACATCATTTCCTTATGTGACGCGACGTTCACCAGGTAAATTGTGGCCAGCCACCAAACGTCCAGCAATGACACCTGCCAACAATCCCAAACATTCAAAAGACACCCATAAAACAGCTCCAGAGGATACGACAGTTCTGATAGAAAACAAGCGAGATTACTCCACAGAGCTGAGCGTCACCATTGCTGTGGGGGCATCCTTGCTGTTCCTCAATATTTTAGCTTTTGCTGCATTATATTACAAGAAGGACAAGCGGCGTCACGAGACTCACAGGCGCCCTAGCCCCCAGAGGAACACAACCAACGATATCGCACACATACAAAATGAAGAGATTATGTCTTTGCAGATGAAACAGCTAGAACATGACCATGAGTGTGAATCACTGCAGGCCCATGACACACTGAGACTAACCTGTCCACCTGACTACACGCTTACTTTGAGAAGGTCCCCAGATGATATCCCGCTAATGACACCCAACACCATAACCATGATTCCAAATACATTAACAGGAATGCAGCCTTTGCATACTTTCAACACCTTCAGTGGAGGACAAAACAGTACAAATTTGCCCCATGGACATTCGACCACTAGGGTATAGCTCAGCCCTTCCCTCTCTACTCTCACAAGCCACTTGGAAGAATGAAAAAACAAAAAACACAAAAAAAAAAAGAAGAGGAAAAAATTATGATACCGTCCATTGAACACCTTGTCAAAATCTAAAGTAAAAACAAGCAAAAGTGAAGGACAGTCATTATTTTCTTACTGATCCTTCCCACAGAAACTCTCTGATGTTAAAGATCAGCTACAAACCCTGTGAAATGTGAAAAGTGTACATTGCTGTTATGATACTGCTTTAAGATCTCAGCCACTTTGATTGAAAGTTGAGGCCAGAAGAAGTCACTTAAAATGGTGTTTTGAGTGTAACAAGCAAAGCAGAGTCTTCTGGAACACAGAGCCAGTGACTGTACAGGTGTTTTGTTTTTTTGTTTTTGTTTTGGTTTGGTTTAGTTTTTTTAACAAATAAAATAATTAAAAAAATTGTTTATGTGCCATACCATGAATGGCCCTTGTTAAAACAAAGACATCACAATGGGCTTTTACCCAGTATATGAAGCTGTAATCCAGATGGGGGAAATAGAATTTTATTATTAAAAACAAAAATGAAAAAAAAAAAAGAGGAGGACTGACTATGCAGTAAAACACGTATAGTTCTGTGCAAAGAGATGACTTGCCAGCCTGAACTATATTTAAAGACACTTTGTAAAAATGTACATAGCTGTGAGTTTAAAAACAAACAAACAAAAAGAAGAAGCTTTTATTGATGTTTTCAGTTTGAAAAGAGCTTTTAGAAAGATTGTGCATTCGGTTGTGACCTATGTGTATATACATTAGTCATATCACCTCTGTTTCCTCCAAGCCCAAAGGAGGAGTTTCTTCTTAATTACTAGTGGTAAACAAAAACCATGAGTTTTTTCTAACATGTTTCATTTATAAAAGGCCATGGTGTCATGCAGAGGATACAGTTGTTTGTGTGACCTGCATATTTTCTCTTACAGGTTACACTAGTGCATGTTAAAGTATTCATAGGAGATTGTTGTTCTTTTTCTGAAACTTTTTTTGCTATAATTTAATTTTGTGTTAGCCTTTCTTAAATTGCAACACATCAATGGATTGGAAAATGGGTGAAAAAAACCACGAAAGAAAATCATTATTATTTTAAGCTTGTTGAACTGAACCAAGAAACATCCAATAATATATATTGAGAGTCCAGTTTATAGTTCTTGGTTATTGTGATACATTAGGAAGAGTTTTGTGCCCTGACAAAAGCAAAGATAGCCTGTGTTTTGGTCAGCCTTTTCTGAGGAAAACTAGCTCTCTATTCACCAGCAGTTGCAGCAGAATCTCAGCTGAGAAAGCACCTTCTTAGCTGTGCTAAGCGAAATAAAACCACAGTTTGAAAGTGGGGAAATGGTGGGTTGGTCGGCTGGCTGTTTTTTAAAGTGTTCAGAAACGATCAGTGTGTAAAGAACTTCTCTGCCCAGTATCCTGTTTTGTGTTTGAGAGCATATCTCTCAGAAAATACTTTTTTTGTTATTTATTACACAGCAGTCCCATAGTGAACATTATGAAAAGAGAAGCAGAGATGTCATCAACTCTTCTGCATCTGAATAAAACCAAAAATCCCAGAGAGCATCACTCTCAGGAAGGGCAAAATTCTTAGCTGATTATTCCCTTCTGCTCTTCCTTCACTAGGAAACCAGGGGCCAAGCACAGCTATCAAACAAAAGGACTTAGCTGTTTCATTCAAACAACTGATTTGAATGTGAAAAGCTAGAAATAAGTTCTCGCAGATGAAGATTGCTTTATATTTTGTCTTTGAAAGTTACTCCATCATTGAGAGATAGTAACCAAAGATAGTTGAACAAATTGGTCTGCACTTGAACATGATTATCCCAGATGTATTTTCTATTATTAATTCACAACTAAGCTGCATCAATATCGTTATGTCCCATAAGTATCTAACACAAGCTGCCTTGTACCTCTTCTTGTTTTCTACGCTTTTTGTTTTCTAATAAAATATTTTGGAATAATCACCCCTACAAATAAGATCAAAGACAAGGTGATTAACTGAGGTCTATTCATCTCCACAACTCCTTGTTGTAGCAGGCAGTAACACAGATTCTGAAGGAAAGAAATAAAAAGAAAGATAATGACATGATAAAAATGCAACATGTGGCTGATATAATCCTTTCTATGTAATAAATGTGCTATAAACCTGACCTGGATGCTCAGGTTGGAATGTGATGAAGCAACAACTCCAAAGTAAAACTAGTAGCAAATGAAAAACTTTTTTTTTTTTTCCACCGGTCCATCTCATAATGTTGATTAATTCTGACTCTTTACCAGGCCATTTCCACTACCTATGTAATGCTTCAGCTGAGACGCACCAGTTCATAACTCTTAAAAAAAAAAAAAAAAGTAAAAAAAAGAAAAAAAAAAGAAAAAGAAGAAAAAAGTGAAAAAAGGTAATGATGCTTGGCATCATAATCAGTCGGGTATGTTTGTAATGTGAATTACAGTATTTGTTTAGTACTTCCAATTGTCTTCTGCTAGCAATATGTACAGTACTGTGTCAGGCTTGTGACATTTGGGTAAAAAAAAAAGTTCCTGTAAGTGAATGATTTTAGCTTTTAAAGGTAATTACAATCAAGTTGATTTAATAATTTGATGCATCTGGACTGATGTATGATTTATAGAGGGAACAGATTTATAGGGTCTTCATAGAATTCTATAATAATGACATCAAAATATACTTTGCAAACTGTAAAAGAAAAACAAAACTACTTTCCCAGGCTTATATTCTTGACCTTAAGAGGCACGCAGGGTTTAATGGTTTCTTCTGTTATTGTTTTGCAATTTTTTTGTTTTTGCCTTAAGTAATGATAGAAGATATATATGGCTGGACACATATGTATAAACTTTTCAGCAGCATTTTTAATAATAAAATATCACAGTATTTTCTAATGCTTTGTGCAAAGAACTACGTGTTCATCCTTTTGTGTAGAAAGTCTTTCAGAGTTGTGTTTTCTGCCCCATCTTCATTTCATTATCTAATGTAAACAATGCCTTGATACACAGTACAAAAATATTAAAGTAACAGAGGTTACACTTTTAAGTTATCATTGAGTTTTCATGGCTTTTCTAGTTCTCTAAGCCTGCCAGTAAAAAGAAAGAAACTCAGACAATGAAGATATAAGAGAATAAGCTACATACATTTATTGCCTGTATGCACTGCAACTCACACTGAGACCATGGTTTAATCGTTCTGTTAGTATTTTCTGCAGCACTGAAAAAAAGCTTAGGTAAGCAGCTTCCCATATTAGTGTATATCTTAGCAACTGAAAAATGTATCTTCCAATTTAGGGATCAAAGTAATTCAGATAAATCTAATACATCCAGCCTCCACAAGTAAATATATTTTCATTTTATATTTAAAATTTAGGTAAATAATGACTTTAGTTATAAAAAAATATGTAAGAGTAGCAATATAAGTTACTCATATATATTTAAGGGATTTACATATATTGCAGGTATGTTAATATCATTCTTCCTTCAAAAGCTGAGTAAGTAAATATAGTTTGTTCTTTTATGCTGTTAAATTCCATTTATCAAGCAGGTTTCCTTTCACTGGAAAGGTACATAGACATTTTAGTAATTTGAGCTGGGTATTGTTTGCTTTCTGTAACTATTCTGCTGAATAGAGGTACAATAATGTCTGATGAAGTCTGAGCATATTATTGAAGAGTATTTGCAAAAAGCAAATTCTGAATTATTCATATCAGATTTTTGATATGAAGAATCAAGCTTCTGAGATAGAAACTTATTATGTGCCTACTGACATAATCAAGTAGCTTGAATTTTGAATTTGTATATAAAGCTTTTGCAAATAAACTGCAGATTTAAAATTGTTCAGCAAATATGTTTAACTACAGGAAATTCCACAGCTTGCTCTGAGAAAATTCATACATAAGAAAAGGGGTTACAATTGTCAAGAAAAGGAGTTACAATTCTGTAATTTCTGTGAATTGTTCACCTTAAATTGCTGGGTGAACTCAGTAAATTTCCTTCTTTTCAGTTAATCAGTTTCACATTAAAAAAAGAAAAGCTTCAGAAGTCTGTTCATGCTAACTATATATTGTGTTTATTTCTTTACTGTCTGAAATATAAATCTGCAGATTAGTATGTTCCTATTTTGACTTTGCTGAGAGTATGACAATTTAATGATATTTAATATCACATAAAAATCATATGAAATAGTACTATGACAATTATGTGCTTGTTTCAGATTCGTATTATTTAATTATTGTCAACTGTTTCTCATATTTTCATCTACAGCTGTTTGACATCACAAACCTCATCAGCCTGAATCTCTCCAGAGGCCATTAGCAGCTGGTAAAAACTGGGATTTTCTTCCCATTAGAAATTATGATATTATGTATTTAATATCATAATATGTTAAAATGCTTGTCAGCACCTCAAATTAGCCTGAAAAGCAAGATATTAACCTTTTATTAATGCAAATGAAAAATAAGGAAGGGGTTTGGAAATGTCTAAACATCTGGTCTGAGCTGTAGCATAATAAATAACATTTCACTTTGGGATGAAGTTTTGATTCAAACCATTTTGTTTGGTGTTCCACTGTGGCCACTGAGGTCCTCACTGTGTCTTTGAAAAGTTATGTTTTAAGGAAGTTATGCTTTCTCAGTCTTTTATAGCCCACCCAGACTACTTCATCTCAATTTTACTGTCGTAAAGAAACCCACATCTCTCAGGGATAACATAGGTGCAATCCCGTCACGAAGTCCAGACCAGAGAAAGAATTTTGTCATAAACCACATAAACACCTGCTCCCCTGAGTAATTACCCCACAGTGGTAATTAAAGATAATATACATTAATATTCCAACAATTCAAATGTAAAATAAGGATATAATAAATTAAGTTCATTCCATTTTTTTCCATGTAAAGTTGACAGATTTTTACAATACCTACATTTTCCCAAATTCACTTTCCACCCATTCCCCACAAAGAATAGAAAAACATTTTCAGCCAGTTGTAGTCATTTCTGGAATATCCACTTACGAAAATGAGAAATTAAATAGATTACATCCTTTTGTTTTTCTTCCTACATGAAGACCCTCAAGTACTGAAAGCATAAAAAGTTCTTCTTCTGCTGCCTTTTATTAGGGATTATAGGTTATCCAGATGTTTCAGAGTAGTCCCATTCCCCAGAGTCCAGGTTTAAATAAAAGGGAAAAACCAGACACAGAACTGGCATATATTGACTTTGACTGAAACTAGAGAGCAGAGTTATGTTTCTCTCCAACAGCCAAAGATATGGCACAAAAAATATAGTGAACTTCATGTTTATGAACTTTATTTTTAAAATACTGCATTTCTAGAGACCACTTTCTCTTTTTTTCAGAGCTTTTTGCTGTACCTAACTCACAGCCCTCACTCATTTCATGTCACCTCATATCTTTTATCACTATTTCATCAGATACTTCCCAAAGAGATACAGATTTGTTTTCATGTGTGTTTTTCTGTCACAACAGTTAAGTTTGGCCCCAGATTTGTTACATTCTGTACTGTATGACTGTGACAGAGTATTTTCCACCTGACATTTTCCTTGCTGCTTTTAGTGTTAAAAAAAGTTCCACTGAAGGAGTATTTACATGACAGTATTCATCATCCCTGAAATGCATCAACCTCTGCTCACTGTGCCAACCCAACAGGTTGGTTTGACATAGTCTATGTTTTAGTGGGAAGTGTCAGCTTGGAGCCAGGCTATCCTGTACCTCTGCAGTTTATATTATTGTTATTATTTACTGTTAGCATTCATTTATTTTCTATATCTTTAATCAAGTATAGATTAAATTAGTCTGTCATTTTATTCCACAGCAAAATTTCTCAAACCCTATAAGATCATTGCTCTTAATTCTTCTTTAGATACAGCTAGTTACACTATACCATCAAAACATAAAAACCTTTCTAAGCCATTCTTATTTCTTGATTCTCCTATCAGTGCAAACTGACAGGGGGCTGGCACAGTTAGACTCGTATGACAAGAATTCATGGTATACTGCCTTCCATGTGGTGGGGAATTGTTTCACATGTCTGGGGAAATAAATGCAGTTACCATTTTCATGCATCAGAATTTCATTACATCATGTCAAAGATAAGCAAGACCTAAGGTAAAATTGACAGAAACTGCTGATACTGAGGATCATGCTCTAGTATCCTGTACTGGTAGTTATTTTTTAAAGGCAACAATATGCAGTTGATAGAGAGCAGCTGCATGAGTGCTTAGTACAGTTCAGTCACTGGGTATCTCACTTCAGGAGGTAGAGTAGAATTTGTGGATTTCAGGAAAAGATGATGGTATTGCAAAAGTATTTTTAGTGGAGTTTGTGCTTTGAAGAATGCCTATAAGCAGCAGCAAAGAAACTGCAGGAAAAATAAATTATTTAAAATAAATAGAAATAAAAAGCAAATTGTTTCTAAATTAATTTAACAGGAAGAAATATGATACAATGTGATATGATATGACCTTAAAATAATGTGATGGGTTTCTTTTGTGTGAAGGGCCAACAGAAAAAAGGATAAGTATCTCAAAGGATGCATTTTTACAAGGACTAGTCAAATGAAATCACTGCAGATAATGAGATTATAATGGAACTTTGAACAGAGGTGTTGTGTCATAATGCTACACCATATGGATTTATATATGTTGAACATAGTCTACAGTGCTCATCTGACTATTGAGAAGTATAAAATTAGATCCCAAGATGCCCTACTTTAGCCATACAGCAGTGCTGTCATGGGAGGTAATACAGCAAAGTGAAATGTGCACTTGTGACAAAAGAAACATTCAACTCATTTTATTTCAAGTAAGGCAAAGTACCAGACCCAATAAAAAGGGAATAATGATAGCACAAGCCAGGCACATATCCTGCCTCGAGAACAACCTTGCATGTAGAGGCCAACAGAGGGATTATGCTCCAAATCTGCTTTTTGCCTCACTTTCCTGGTGCGGGGGCTTGGAGAGGGAAGGTCCCTGGAATATGCTGTGTTCCAGTCACCACTGGCCCTTAAGCCCTCAAAAACCACTGATAACTGTTATATATGTTAGAAGTCACTCTGAGCTGGATCTCAGACCAAGGAACAAGAAATAGGAACTATTTGCTTATTACTAGCATTCTTTTCTCTTCTCAGCGATGGACAGTCAGGAAGAGGTAAGGGAAGAAGAATAATGTACTGCCAGCTTTCCCCCAGTACTCAGGGAGAGCCAGCCAAGCTCCTTACTCAATTTTCAGTAGGGCTGCCAGATGGAAACAAGGCAATGGAGGCACTCAAGGAGCAGTGGTCAGTGAGGGCGTTGTTGAAGATGGGACAACAGTCACTTGCTGAGTTGATTTGTGAGGCTTGAATACCTCTCTTTCCCCCATTATAATGTGCTTATTAAAAAAAATTATGTTGCTTCCCAGACTGTAGATTCTGCACCATTAATTTAGCAGAACGTCAGTAAGAATGTGATTAAAAATCAATCAAATAAAAATTTCATTTCAAAAAATTAAAGCTCCAACATGCATAAGAGAAGTAATACTCAGTGTTGCTTGACTCTTGTGATCTAACTGCAGATGTGTCATTATATTTCCAAATCAGATGCTTACAATAAGGGTTTTGATGGAGGCACTAGGATAAATCATCTGGTGTATATGCACATAGCTAGGGTGCGATGTGTCGTTTGCAACAGTTCTATAAATTGCTGCTTCAATAAATAGTAAGTTTTAAGTTACTTACCTTTTCTTGCTGAGTCTGTGGGATGTGAAGTAATACATGCCGAGGACACATGGAAAGCTGCTAGCAGCTCTCAGACCTAAAGGACAAAGCTAAAGAAAAATGAAGATATAAGTTGCTGGAACTTTGGAAAGCTGTGACCTATATTAGGAACCTGGTCTTCTTCAGCTCGTGCTACCAAAACACCATCCAGAGTTTACGTGTAATGAATTTTCCTGTGAAGAACTGTTTCTTCCTCCAGAAGGCTGCCATGTAACTGGGACTAACATAAACTGAAAACAAAAAATACTTCCTCAGGGTGGTTATAGTATTTTACTGACTGCACTGACCTGCAGTGTCTACCTTTGTCCATATGGACTTTAGTAAAGCCTTTGACACCATCTCCCACAGCATTTTCCTGGAGAAACTGGCGGCTCGTGGCTTAGACAGGTGTACTCTTTGCTGGATAAAGAACTGGCTGGATGGCCAAGCCCAGACAGTTGTGGTGAACAGAGTTAAATCCAGTTGATGGCCGGTCACAAGCAGTGTTTCTCAGGGCTCAGTTTTGGGGCTGGTCTTGTTCAATATCTTTATCAATGACCTGGATGAGGGGATGGAGTGTAAGTTTGCAGATGACACCAAGTTGGGTGGGAGTGTTGATCTGCTGGAGGGCAGGAAGGCTTTGCAGAGGGATGTGGACAGGCTGAATCGATGGGCCGAGGCCAACTGCATGAGGTTTAACAACGCCAAGTGCCGGGTCCTGCACTTGGGTCACAGCAACCCCATGCAACGCTACAGGCTTGGGGAGGAGTGGCTGGAGAGCTGCTCAGCAGAAAAGGCCGTCGGGGTGTTGTCTGGCAGCTGGCTGAATGTGATCCAGCAGTGTGTGCAGGTGACCAAGAAGGCCAACAGCATGCTGGCCTGTATCAGAAATAGCGTGACCAGCAGTAGGGAAGTGATTGTGCCCCTGTATTCAGCACTGGTGAGGCCACATCTTGAATCCGGTGTTCACTTTTGAGACCCTCACTACAAGAAGGACATTGAGGTGCTGGAGCATGTCCAAAGAAGGGCAACGAAGCTGGTGAGGGGTCTGGAGAACAAGTCTTAAAGAGAAGCATTTGAGGGCACTGAGAGGAGACCTCATCACTCTCCACAACTACCTGAAAGGGGGTTGTGGTGAGGTGGGTGTTTGTCTCTTCTCCCAAGTAACTAGTGATAGGATGAGAGGAAATGGCCTCAAGTTGCACCAGGGGAGGTTTAGGCTAGATATCAGGAAAAATTTCTGTACTGAGAAAGTGGTCAAACATTGGAACAGGCTTCCCAGGGATGTGGTGGAGTCACCATCACTGGAGGTATTCAAAAAACCTGTGGATGTGGTACTTCAGGACATGCTTTACTAGGCATGGTGGTGTTGGGTTGATGGTTGGACTTGGTGATCTTGAAGGTCTTTTCCAACCTTAATGATTCTGTGATTCTGTGATTCTGTGATTCTGTGACCTCTGGCAGAGCAGGTTTACAAACTTCCCTGGCTCTCCGGAGTTTACTAATAGAAGAACAATAAGAAACAAAAAAATCTAATCAGTAAGTACCATGTGAGAGATAATACCAGCCACAAAACAGAAATATGGATGATTTCTGTTAAGAATATCACTGTTCTTTAGAAGCACTTCAGCAATATCCAAAAATCCTTATGAAGCTGGCATATCGCACTTAATAATCTGGGTACTGCAGGTAATCCCGGAGGAATAGGTAAACAATAAAAAGCACATATTTTTGTGCATTTGTTTTAAAGTGACCATAATGCTCTGTTTTCAACACAAGATCTGATCTCATCTTTAATTGTCACCTGGAATTACTTGGTTTTATGCTTTTTTGCATAGTTGGGGCGTTTACACATTCTGAACTTGTAGAGTTTTACTGTCATCTCTGCTTTTCTTAAAAGTAGAGCAATTAACAAAGGGAAAATTAAGACATTTTACTCATGACAATAGTTGCCTGAAGGAGAAAGTAAAGTTTGAGAGACAACATGTTTGAGCATACAGCTTTTTAATTGTCAAGTTCTTACTGATCTTCATCACTGCAAATAAATTCTTTCATGTTTTCCAAATGATACCTTCATAAGTAAGTAAGATGGCACTGTCCCTTTTGATTTCACAGGAGCAGCTGCTTCAGCTCTGAAGCAGATAACTAATAATTACTTTTTTTGTTGTTTTCTTTTCCAGCTCTTAAGAAAACAAAGTTAAGTTATAATAACATTTTTCTCCTTCTTGATGGGGTAGTTTCATCCAACTTGATATTTCTTAAGATTGTAATTTTTTTCCTTAGAAACAAATGCAAACTGATTCAAAGATGTGATAACATTTTTTTTTCTTTTAGAAAGTAGAAAATTTTAATTTATGGAAAAAAACCACACCAAACTGCATTGATTTTTCTTCTGGGATTATTCTATGCCTCCACAGGTCTAGCAATTGTTTTCAGAACAGTTTCTGCATTGCAGACTTTGAAATGTGAAGGTATGAAAACAATATAATTTTATAGGACATTTAATTTGGGAAAAAAAGATTTTTGGTAGATATACCATGTCAATTATTTTAATAGGCAACATGATGATTTATGTGCAAATACAGAACTTTTGTAGGAGCTCTTTCTAACTAAGGTTTTGTAGATCTAGAAGTATACAAATTTAGATATCTGGGAGGTATTTCTACATCTATCTATATGTGCAGATATAATCATGACATATATATATATGGTTATTATCTGCTTCCTTGCAGCCAGTGTTCGGTGTCAGAATATAAAAGATATACTCCATTAGTTACGAGTCACAGAATATGAGAAATGCCAATGAATTTCCCAGGTGTTTTGGGACTGGTCTTTTTAAATACATTTTTTTTTCCAGAGGTATACACAAGCTTTTGCTCAGAAGATGCACACACAAATGTAACTAAGTGAAAGGTGAGAACATATCTTATCTACTTTCACTCACTTGTTGAAAATAGCCCCTCAGCTGCAGTAGCTCTGTTGCAGAATCCAGTCTTCAGTTGTTCTTCAGAGAAAGAGAATGAATCCCATCCGTAACAAATGAGGTTACAGAAATGTGGGTAAAAGCGAGTGATGCAGAATGGATAAAGACGAGTCAGAAAGGTGGCAGGAGCCACAGAAGAAATGTAGCTATTAACCAAGGACACATGAGGAGGAGCTGGGAAGTCATCTGAGCCTGGATTGATTGAACTCAGAGGGAGTTCAGAAGAAGAAAAGTATAAACCAGAAACCAGGAAAAGAAAAGAACCAGATGAGAATAAAAGTTCAGAAAATAGTGCACAGGACAAAGAAGTAATACTGGACTGGCAAGGTGTGTTTGCATTATTATTTTTGTTTGGATCAGGAATATACTGTTAAAGAAAATCTCACAATCCCCATTAATCAAACTTTCCTCACAAACTAAATTTTGGTGTGCATTAAAAGTGATTTTGGAGCAGATGAGCTGGATTTCTTTTGCAGGTATATATTGAAAGATATGATCTAGGAGCGTACCCCATGCATCCAAGCAAACCACTGAGATTTGTGGATACAAACCGTTCTCTGACACTCCCCAAAGCCCTGGCACCAGTCCTTGTCCCTTTTGTATTTCACAGGCTAGCAATTTAGCAATATCGACTGTGGGTATAAAATGATAGACTTTTCCTATGACATCAACTCTAATTCATCCTTCTGTCTAAGTTCAGTTCATGGCGAAGTGTCTTTGATTTCAATCCCAAAATGCATCCTAAACTGCCAAGTCCTGGAACCATTTACAAAACACTTATTCATTTTTACATTCTGCTCAACACCATGGAAAAGGAAAAGGGCAGGTCTCCCCATTGACGTTGCACAGCAGATTATACCGATGAAAAGATATTTCTTTTCTATTAAATAAAGCAGGCACACATTTAATACTGGACATATATAATTTTTTGTTGCAACAAAATTAAAAAAAAAACAAACTTCACAACTTTGAAGGGTTTTCATTTTTTTTAATGCCTCATTTTATATTAATCTTTTTGCATTTTCAAATGTAGGCACTACCTAGCATAATATTTTTATAAGCATTATTTTACTGACTTTGATAATTATTTTCATTAAAAGATCTGGGGGGAATAAATGATGAATTTCAAAGTTAGATTGCATGGTTCTTCCCTGCTTACATCTTCTAAGCAAATATTACAGACTCGGACAATATATTTGTCACTCCACTCCGCAAAAGGAAGAGATAAGTATGTTTTCTGGTTTCTGTTATGTACCAGACATAGTGAGGATTTTCATGTCAAAGCTGGGCTTTTTATCATTTTAGTTTTGGGTAGTCCAGTTACAAACCCCTGTGTTAACTAAGGAAGGGACAGAACAACACATACTTTCCATACTTCCATGAAAATTCTGAGATCAGATCAAATAAGAGAACTCCTAGGATGTCTCATCATGTACTTCAAAGCCTAAACTTTGACATTTTCTTAATTTAAAGGTATGTAGGAACATACCTCTTTCAATCTATACATTAAAGTGCAACAGCACCTTTTTGCAAAAGCAAACCCCAACCCAAAATATTTGCATATTTATGAAAGACAAAACTATAGAAGGCATCCTGCTCTTGGAGAAAACAAAACTTGCACCTAATACTGAACTTGATCCACATCATATGTGGTAGCCACTAGCCTAAAGACAGGTATTCTATGGTCTTCAGAGGTACAAATTAACAGAACCAATTTAAGAAGAGATTGCCCATGTTGTGTAAGATAGATA
The DNA here is from genome assembly GCF_964289735.1 of Phaethon aethereus. Classification (NCBI taxonomy): domain Eukaryota; kingdom Metazoa; phylum Chordata; class Aves; order Phaethontiformes; family Phaethontidae; genus Phaethon; species Phaethon aethereus. Next base: position 141,826,441 of record NC_138575.1, read on the forward strand.
TTAATTTTAATTATATCCAAGGTTTTTAAAAATGGTACTTTAAATCTCATTTAAATTCTCTTTTTCTCTGTTTTACCTACTGAATAAACATAAAACTTTTAAAGGCTCTTAAGACTTCCCATACATGTGAAACCTTTAAAAGAAAAAATTTCTATAAAATCACCCATCCGTCTAAAGAATCAAAGTAAAACAGCTGCTTACATAGTTACCATGTTTTACACTCTTGATGAAATTGCATGAATTAAAAAAAAAAACCACAAAAAATACATTGAAATTTGGTAGAAAAAGGAATTTCAACCTGAAGTAATATGTGTATTGAGTTTTAATGCAGTTGTGAATGAGCCTCACGTAAAAGCTGAAGTTATGAAAATTATTGCATATTTGCAAAGAAGATTTGATGCTCAACTGGCAAAGTTTCTGCTGTGGAGATATTGTTTTTTTCTGAAGTTCTTTAAACATTTCTGGGATATCTTATTTGTAGACCTTGCAAACATATTAGCCATAGTAGAATAAGAAAAAAATAGTATTTCTATTGCATCTATATGTATTAAAAAATCCTCTAATAAAGCGGTAATATTTAGTTAATCAGAAGAAAAGCAAACCTATGTAGTTATTATAAGACATTCCAAGAAAATCAGAACTTCTGTATCTGGATGTCAACATAGTTGTTAGGTCTGTTTTTCATAACCCAATGCCCTATCACAATAAAATAATTTGAAATGATTAAAGCTCCTTATCTTTTAATCATTATGAAAATAAGGAAGCAGATAATATCGTTTTAAAGGAGGCAGTGAAAACAGTCTATGTAAACTAAAAGTGGAATTTGCAGACATGAAATGGAAAAGTATTCACAGCAGATATTCAGAAATGTATGTTCCTATAAAGAAAATGTTTTTATTGCTGTTGAAACATTTGGAAAACACAGATATTCTTTAATTCTCTCTATCTATTAATAGCTTTTTCCCTGGGACTTAATATGAACAAACCAAATGATCTGCGCACTCAAATAGCTGATACTTAAATACTTTAGAACACAGTGATTTGCAGATTTAAGAAATACAGATACTAGTTTGACAGTCTTAGTTGTTCAGGAAATTGCCTCTTACTGACTGTTTCCTTGTTTATAAATGAACAAGATTATTGCACCAGGCAAGTGGAGTTTCTTTCTCCTGTTCAGCTGCTCAGGATGGGAATAAGGAGGAAGACTAGAAAGCATTCAGCAGCTCAGGACTGCTCTATTCTAATTCAACTGCAACCATCTTTCAAGCTATCCACACCTGTGAATGAGGAAATAGTTTTCTGATTTCTGCTCTATGTACCCTACTAACATCTAGCCTAAGAATAAAGAATAACGGGATAGAGCATGGAGAGTGTCACTGCAGTTCTGCCACTCTGCAGTCATTTAGCTATCAAGAAGAAAAGGAAGAACAGAAAGACGTAGAAAGAGCATAAATCCCAGGGAGAAGAGATACCTATGGAGGAGGTAGGTGCAGGAAAGATATGGCACTGTGCTTGGAGAAAGAGATGCAGGAGCAGAAAAGATGAAGGCCTGTTGTCTAGTGTTTGTAAAGCCAGAGGTAAAAATGGTGGAGAAATTGAGAGGTGAAGATTGACTTGGTGTTTAGGTAAAGAATTAACTTTCAATAATGAAAATTGAATTGCAAATATAGGTGTCCAATATTTTTTTCAGACTACTGTAAGCACAAAACTTTATGTAATTGCATGAGGTTAAAAACCCCCATACTTATGCCTAGCTCTGATTAGAACAGTAAGATTCATCATTAAAGCCTGGAGGCTTTAAGACATAAGTGTATGCAGAGTGGGATAAGAACTGCACCAACATCTGGATAGTTTCATGGCATTACAACTCTAGTGGTTTTCCCTGGCATCAAGTGAGAAGAATGATCCAGCAACGCACAGGCTTCATCTAGCAGACCAGCCTGAGTGTGCATGCTTTTCAGCAGAGCAGGCTAGGCAGGCCGGTAGCCTTTCTCTATGATTTTCATACTCAGTGAATCAGTTTTCTAGCGGCCTGTTCCACCAACAGTAATTGAAATGACCACAAGGAATTTTGGGAGACGCATTGAAAATGGAAGCTACAGTCATGGATTGTATCAAATATCTCTGAAGCAGTGTTCTGTGAGCTCAGTATTTGTGCTGAGATTTCACAATGATAAAGAAACTAATGTTGGGACAGGGGGTAAAGATACAACAGTGATGACATAAAAACTCAGAGTAGGTGAAAGCAAGGTTTGTATTTACAGGGGTGTGATAATGGATGGCCGTGCATAACAAAGCAGAAGAACGAAATACAGCGTGTGAGAGAGATCATGAGGGAGATAACTATTAGAAAATGTTATATACAAAACGAGAACAGAAAAAAAGAAATAAAATAGCAACAGATAAACAATGGGGCTGGAAAAAGGTTCTTGCATTCTTTCTTTTACATTTACGTAGCTGTTGTAGAAATATTATGCAGGGGTGTGTAATCTCTGTGTTATAATTCTATATAATGTGCACGTAATACCTATAACAGTAATGGACAGCAAAGGTTAGTGAAATGTAGATATTGTAAGAAGGTGCAAATGTAATAATATTGTGCTAAATGCATGCATTTCCACATTATAAATTATATAGTCATGTCAGTTCTGCCATTTTTTTGTAACATACAGGCTAGTTTGTATGTTTCTTCTTATCTGTACTGGTAACACGTGGGCTTTAGTGACATATGGGTAAGGCTGGTAAGTCCACAACTGCATAGTCTGAGTGAGTGACTGCAGCCAGAAGATGAAAAAGTAATTTTTGTTAATTCTAGAAAATAAGGTACTGTGTTCTGCTCAGAGTTTTTCTTCTAAACATAGAGAAGAATACCTTAATGTGTCTTCATCATCACAGTCCCTTCTTTTCTCAAGCTGTAGAATACTGTAGTATCTTCTACATTATCCACTACTGAAAGACAGCTATTCCAGCACACACTTTGTGAATAATAAAATCAGCATTCCCATTTCAAATATATATTTTTGGCTTTCTAATACTTAATTGTGGAATGTTTAGGTGGAATAGGAAATACCTTGTTCCTGGTTCCTGTACTGCATTTCCTTTTCTCACTCTTCTGAGAGTCAAAAAAGCCCCAAGATGCAAGATTCCTATCTTGCAAAGCGTTTCACACACTATCTAACTAGTATTTATCTGTCCTGCCTTTCTCCTCCATGCACACACACAGAGGTATACATTTTAGTGTGAGTCTTGGGAGAGTCAGAGCATGAATGTAGCCTTAGGAATACATTCAGAGGCAGCTTGGATATAACATATGTGACCTGGTTTGTCCTGGCTTGCTCACTGTATTCCCATCTCTACCTCAGGGCACCTACTAGATGGGTCTTCAGGTGCTCCAGAGCCAGGCCATGACCTGTGAGTAGCAAAAGCAACCCTTTCCTCTCTTGTCCATTTCTGGGAGAAGAATTCATTGACTCATGCACTTGCAATCACAGCTTTCATTTCAGTTACCTGGACAAGCATTCTCAAGCAATAGAAGGTCTAACCGAAGGTGGAATAGCGAAACATAGACCAGAGAGAAAGGAATGAATGAGGAATAACAGCCTCAGGCATGAAGAGGCACCTTAAGCTATGAAGACATGCCAATAACCTTGTGGTGGTCTATCAAGGGTTCTCTTGGCCACAGTCTGTAGTTGAAAAAATTCCCCCCTAGCTCCCTAAGAAGATGAAAGCCATAATTCCTTAAACTGGACTACTTCAAAAATACTTTTTGTTCTCCCCCCACTTTTTATATTACATTCAAATACGTACTTCAGAATTAGAGTTAATTAACATGAAAAGACTGCAAGCATTCACATCAAAATTCACTCTTGAAAACAAGTAAGTGTTGTGGAAACTGTTTCCCTTTGTTCACTCAGCTTTCATAACAGGTTTTCTCATATAGGGTCAAACGAGAAAACAACATTTAGACATAAAGTCTGAAAGAGCTAGGTGCCCATTTGTGACTTTGGAAAGCACTATGCCTTCTTCTGCAAAGCTTTAATTCTTCTAGTTCTTTAATCATAGATGTGCATATTAGCCTAAATCTCTTCCCTCTAAACCAGTAACAACATTTCCGGTGAATTCAACACTGCTGAACCAAGAACATTACTCATACTTTCTTAAAAATAAGACAAATGAGTAGAAGTTGCTTTGTCGTTTGTAAACTGATGTCTTCCCTGTGTGTTTTTCCTCTCTGTTGGAAGCTGAAACAAGAAATTGCTGGTGCCATATTCATAATACGTTTGAACTTTAGCTTACCCATAGCAAGAAATTTGTAGTTAAGAGAGTATTTACCGTGAAATTCCAGGATTTAGTTGCAACTGTCTAAAAAAATTTGACAGTCAAGTTTTTTATTAAAGATATCTCTAGAAGTGGTACTCACATACTAGGTCTCCAATTTCAATTCATGTAATACTTCGAGTCATAATTTGTCATTGAAGATTGGGAACAGTGTTGATTATTACAAAACAATACCCAGTTTTATGAGCACCTTATTAGATAAAGTACTATAGAAATACCACATTCAGAAAAGAAAATTAAGCCCCAGGAAAAATTTTCTTTCTTGAAGAGCTGTTCAGATTACTTCACTGATCAAAGAATAATTTATTCCAGTGTTAGCAAAAGGGTGGTTTTTTTTGTTAATTCATCAAAGATTTCCTATTTATATAAGACTACTTATTTATACATGAAATATTTCCTATTTAAACAAGAAACCTCTTAGATAAATATTCATAATTCTAATTCATAGTAAAATGGGGTGACTGACACATGAGGGAAATAACAAAAATCACAAGATTAGACAAAATTAAAAAAAATTAAATGTCACTTTAGATTTGAATATATGCCTGCTTCTGTCAGTGTGTACATTTCACCATTTAGATTCAATTCACATATAAATAACTTACAATTGTCTGTAAGAATTTCCTACTCTTTAAAAAAAAAAATTAAGGGAAGAGGGAATGATAAAATGATTGAATTTTTATTTTACTAGAATTTTTTCACTGAATTGTATTCATATGGAAATTTTCAGTATATTTTTCCAGAAATAAAACAATAAAACTTGATTATCTTTGAAAAATATGAAATCCGAGTGACTTTGATTTTTTATACTTTGTAAAATCAGCTTTCTATTTTTTAAACAGCATAAACTATAAAGAAGGCCAAGATAAAATGAATTAGCAATTTATTCAATTTGCCTTGTGGATTTTACACAATCAGTAAATCATGCTCATTTAGCCCAAAGAATTAAGCGACATAAACAAAAGAGTAAAACGTTGTACCAAAGAAACACAATCACTTTCATAACCTGATATTAACAAATTCACATTGTACCATGACTTATACACAAGTGCATTCTTAAAAGCTTCAATACAACTTACAATAAGATAAAAGGAAAAAACCATGCAATAATTGGTGTATCTTATAAAAATCTAGTTGAAAAATAAATAATTTAAGCCTCAAAATGGACAAAAGAAGAAAAATCACATAAGATATGATATTTATCTGAGAGTTGTATGCTTGTTTGCTTCAATGTGACCAAGGTAAGATTTTTTAAATTATTTAAGTCCACAATAAATAATGAAACAAGAATTTGTGTTTCCTATGTGACACCAATGACATGTCTAGAAAAATAATTGTCCTCATTAAGTGGGGTAGATTTTCATTTTATGCCTCTTGTTCTTCAACAGAAGAGGTTAAAAGGTGGGGTTAATTTGATATGGATGTTTATGCTGCAATAGCATTTAATACAGAACCAGAACAAAAAGAGGAAAGTAAAACCAGCTTGTACAAGCAAGAGCACAGTATCTTTTCCAATAGTGATACAGAAATAAGATAAATCACTCGAATTGAATGGAACTTTGTCTATTTATGGTACATGAAGTCCATGTCACGGCAAGTCTTCTTTGTATGTTTTTACTGTGGATAGTTTTTTGTTCTTGTCACCTACTTACTGTTAATGAAGATAATAGATTGTACATTACTCTGTGTTTTGAAAGCAGTATAAACAAATGATTGAAAAAGCTACTTCCCATAGACTGCAGTTCTCAGATGAGTTTTTGCTCCCTGTGTCATCACTGCCACCATATTTGTCTTAATTTAAAGATAATTTGGGATACTTGAGACAATTTTACTTCCCAAGAAATGTATAGTTTATTGATGCATATTAATCTACAAAAGTAACACGAAACTTGATTGACAATTTGTGTAACTTTCAACAAGGTTTTTGTTTTCTTCCTTTTTTTTATGGTACACTCAGCCTCACCAGACATATAAGAGCTATATTTGATGCATATTTTTCTCTTCAATTTAGCAGCAGTGCTGAAATTATTTTGTGTATCTGTGGGTTTTTTTACCTTTTCACTGTTATATGGCTACTCGTCTATAGTGTAAGTGGGACCATGCATGATATAGTATTGTTCTGGATTTCTTATTTGTTTGTTTCTTTGTCATTTGGGTTTTGTTGGATTTTGGTTTGCCTGTTTGTTTGTCATTCTAGTGTTAGTTTATATTTCGTTATTGTTATTGTATATTTGTATATATTGTATTTGTATGTTATTTGTATATTTCGTTATATTATTGTATAGTTTATATATATTTTAGTGTTAGTTCAACAATTTTTCAGCGGATTTTCACTCTTTAAAGTCAGCTTCTGTCAGGAGTCAACTTCTGTCAGCAACACACCATCTCTTCCCTGAGCCTTTCAATTACCTTGGTGTTTGCCTTCAAATTAAGTTGCATGAAAAATACAGAATCACAGCAGGAAACAAACAAATGATCATGACTTTTATCGTATCAAGTTATAGGAAAAAGTGGGAAACACTGCTAAATAACTATACATTCTCCAAACAGTCTGGTTTGAGGGTGGAAGGAGATTAAATACTTTTATCTGGATAGACGTAATTGTTCTTCTTGTTCCCCAGCCCTTCTCCACATCTAAGTTTCACGTCTTGAACGTACTCTTACTGACATCCTCAAAGCGGAAAACTGTTCCATAATGAAACAGTCATACTCCACTTTTTAGCGAAGAGTGTACTCTTTGCTACAGACTGTTGTTGTGGACTTCACAGAATCACAGGATCATAGAATGGTTCAGGTTAACTCGACTTGGTTAGCCTGGTACCTTCATTTTTTTATAAAAGCCAAAGCTTCATGAGAACGTTTCCCTTTTCCCATCTTTACTGAGAAGTTTTTCTTTAGAGACAAAACAGAACAAATTCCCATATGGGACCTACAAGGTGTTTTGAAAATGTCAGCTCTGCTGGATTTCCTGATGCTTTTGAAAGGAAGAAGACTGCCTGTCTTGCCTTTAGGGTCTTTATGCTTTGTAGCAGAATACAGAGAAAATGTGTGAATGAACAGCAGGTAGAAAAATTTGTTTGTTTCTATACAACTGTCTTCTGGTTTTCTTCACCCAAACTTTTACTTCATCTTTCTCAGAAGGGAAGAGACCAAACTACTTTACTTCCTACTAATAACTGTATTTCTATACTGTACTTTGACACAGACACTAAAGAACATAAGGAAGAACATGGATTTCCATGTATACTCCTTGATTTATCGCCTTTCTCAGTCATGTACCACAGGACTTTTTCAGGATTCAGTCCATTGCTTATAAAGGATCCATCCCGTTCCTCTCCAGAGCTTGTTTTGCAGTCTCTGAAGAAAACAATGACTTTTCTTTCTCTCAAAGAGCTTTTCAAGAACCTGAACAAATAAAGTCTGTACTATGTTACACTGCTGCTAATTTTTACCAAGGTCTGGTTCATTGGCAGATAGAATTTGGGAAAGCAATGCCTTAACCCAGAGTGCTCAAATTTTGCCTTGTGCTTTTTCCTTCAGAACTTTTAGTGACTTCTTTTTATGTTACTGCTAGAGTCTACTACAAATCAGAGATCTCTTAGCTCTAATTCCTAGCAAGGAATGGAGTTTTCTTGGTCAATTAAAACTTGTTACTTAAGAAAAGGCCAAGAATTAAGCAAAGCCATGAAATCTAACCTGAGCATCATAATATTAAACTGTAAAATTTTGTAATCTCTCCCGAAATAACTAACTAACATTGTCAGTTGTCCTTATTAAAGGACAAAAATAAAGCTATGAAAATTGGGAAAGAAGCAAATAAAAGAATAATTCTATCTACTTTTAAAATTTTTTCCCTCAAATAATTCAGATTAGCATTACCGTTATCTGCATTCTTCTGGCCTCACATGCCATGTTACATTAATGAAATTTGCTAAGTTGATGTAATGCCCTCACAAAATAACAGTTTGGCAGATCAGTTGTGGTGGTAATAATAATAAGGGCAACAACAGCTTCCCATCTTCAACTGTCTAATGCTATTAATCTGGTGACTCACCATTCCTCATATTCAAATAGGACAAAAAAATCTTCATATCCTTAATGTCACCATAGATAAAAACCAGTCATTTTTGATAATGGGAAACTGTTTGGGGGTTTTTTCCCCATCACCGTGTTGCTCCTTAACTTTCTCTAAAGAAGATCTTAAGTCAACCTTTTTATATGTTTACTTCGATGAAAATAATGCCTGAATAGTCTCAACCAGATCTCTAAAGTGATCTATCACTTGTCAATATTGCTGAAATGCTAAAATATGTAAAAAACATGTATATTGAAGTTACAAGTCTGTAACTGACATATTTGATAAATGTTACAGATATTATAAACACATATATGCATTTATCTCCAAAATCTTTTTTTTGTCTTGTTATTTTTTATTGTCTAAAATAATGTTAAAGGTTAAAAAAATTACTTTCACGATATGAAAATGCAAACCGTATCTTTGTTTTACAGTAATACAAGATACTCCATATAATCTGAATTGAGGTTCTGAATTTAAATAGACTGTACATGAACTTTGTTTCTGTGGAACCAGCTAACTATGGTCCCAGAACTTCAATATGCATTCACAGAATATCCTTCAACTATACAGCCATACAGGATACCATTAAGAAATCGTATGCCAATTGAACAATTAGAAGGGTTTTCCTCTCTTGCTGTTTATTGTGTTCTTCAAATCAAAAGAAAAGAAGCAAACAATCCCAATTTTTTAGCTTTTGCAGAAAATCACAATATTCTGGTTGTTTCTCCCTCTGATTTTATCAGATTTAAAGATTTGATAGGCAAAAGCAACACAAAAATAAGGAAAACTCTCAGCGATATTGTCAAACTTTTTGTTTCTGTTTCTTTTGCATGAGGAAGAACCATTTTAAAAGGAGAGGAACCTTCACAGATTTTGAGGAGAAAATGTTCTCTCATTATTCTGCTAGCTGATTAATTTATAATGAATGTCTCATATGCAAAACATCAAAGTATTCAAGAGAAAATAAAACCAAAAATAATCCTATTAGATCTTTTAAAGAATCCATCCTGCATTATCTCTCATAGAGTATTTACTAGCATATTGTCAAATTAAACATTATGTGGCTTGATCAATGAGACTTCAGTCACTTCCCTTGGGAATTCAGAGATTAACAATAGATGTTATCAGTAGGATGTCTTTCTTCATCATTTCCCTTGCACATAATTACATTGCATAATTTTAATTGTCACTGCATTTTCTCATATTTTGTCCTTATTCAGTGATAAATACCTCTCTGTAGCTGTCTGTGTTGAAGTATTTAATATGCTTCTGCAAAAGCAATCCAAAACTGTGTTGGGTTTCTGCTGCTGAATTGTGCCACCTTACATTGCGAGCTACTAGCGTTATATAATATAAGCTTCACTACTGTTGTTTGGGGTAAAGAAATCAGAAGAAACTTTACTGAAACAAATAAAGTAGATACCTTCTACTGAGTAAAGATACAAATCACTCAGTCTTTTGCTTTCTATGAAAAGTTATCTTTGGAACTGAGTCTGTAACAATTAAAACTTTCAAAAGTGATCTGAATGAAATGGACAAACACCTTCCCCCTCATCTTCACCCTCATCTAATTCCACATTGACTGTTTTTTTTTCCAAGTGTTGGGATGGAACAATAAGTAGTAGAAAACAACAGTTTCAAAGTACAGGATTTCTTTTTTTATTGTTGTTGGGTTTTGCTACTTTGAGATCAAAATGTAACAATTGTTAACATAATGTATTTCTGATTACAAAAGACAATTTTCCAAATAAAAGACAGTATCTTGTAACATACAGTATTTCTGCTTCAGATTTCAGGGCATTCAATAAGGCTTTACTGCTGGGTAGTAAAGTAATTCCTGGGTAAATTGAGAGTATTTTAATACGTTTTTGTTCAACAGAAGAACCAAAAAATATTAACTATTCACACAGCATTAATTCAGTGCTATGACTGCTATGTAGCATAGTCATATAAGAACCCAATGTTGTATTTTTTAGTTGTTTTCCTTTTTTTTCCCCCCCATATTAAATATATACTTTCATACCGAATTTCCTCACACAACAGCTGTTTTTTTGTTTAATACTTAATCATGCTATGTATCATCCTTTTTACTAAGCTTTGTGTAAGAAAAATATTGCTAGGATATGAGCTGCATGTTGAAAACATACAACTTTTCCTAATGAAGCACTACTCTTAAATTGTATTCACTTGACATTCATTTTTCTTACTTTTATCTTTCAGATTGTAATGTATGTTCAGGATCAGTCTGTAATGTATCCCCAAAATATATCCAAAAATGGGTCTCCTGTTTTGTCATGATTCATACTGGCTATTTTTTCATGATGTAAAGGTCATCAGGCAGCGGATGAGCTATACAAGGAAAGGACTGCCAATCTTTCGAACCTGCTTCCACTCCAGCAAACCCTACCTACTACACTTGGCTAGTCATGCTTGCAGGAACATTAATTTCTGAGCAACATTCTTTATCCCCCAGCAGACAGGTAGTAAGATGAAGTCATCACCTCAGAGTCAGTAGCAACATGACTAATAACCTTGACAGAAGAGCACAGAGAAAACCTGTGTTTTCGATAAAAATTCTGAACATGCAGAAAACCGCTCTGCATGAATGAGATGATCATTTGGATGTACTGTAGGCAAGGATGATAACAAGTTTTTTAAAGCATTTCTTTTTATAAACTCTGGTAATGGAATCCTGGGATGGAGCTGTGACTTTTTGAATGTATTTTTGCTAAACTGAAACTATTTGGAAACAGACATTTTCCTGGTAAAATTTTCCTTGTGCTTGTCTTACAGTGATTTCTTCTCCTTCATCTTCCTGTTCCAATGAACAGGTTCCCCTTTAAATTGTATTTTAAGTTTTCCACACAGAAACCAGTCTAAGTTTCCACATTGCTTTGCGACTATCATGCGTCATGCACCCACAGTTGGAACAGGAATAAATTGCAAAAAAAGCCTGTATGAGGGAAGAAAAATGAATTTTACCATGGTTTGGAGGAGAAAATGGAAGCAGCATTAGCTGGACTGGTTAAAAATGAAAGGGACAGCTAGGAGTCAAACATGGGGAAAATCATGGCCAAACTGCAGCAGAACGTGTTCCTTCCAGATCCCAGTGAAGAGCCCTAGAAAGCTAAGCTACATGCTCCTCTGGGGACAGCAAACAGCAGTGCTTCTTTTTCTCTCACAAACAGGGAATTCAGCAATAAGACCAGTATTTTCCAACCATGTGGGGTGTTCTCCATTCTGCAAATGTGAAGGTTTCCAGTATATCTTGTCTTACATATGCCAGCCTCATGGACACAGAGTTATATTAAGTATCAAAAAGCATTAAGGAGGAATGTTCAGGAAATAGAATCCAATAATTTATTTCTGTGATCTGCTATGTCAAGGCTACTGTTAACAGTACCGCATGTTCTTCTGCACACATCTATCGAGAACGAATTGTAAATGGGAGATAAATTGTCCTTCAGATTCAGACGTTTAAATGTAGGTGCTTGTAACTTTAGATTGTATGTCTATGTTATTGTCTAGTCCTTAGTCAGCTGAATTTACAGAACCAGTATATTCATCCTAAAGTAGAAGCTTACTGGTCAGATGAGGAGCTTTTTAGCCTTCAGTGATAGTATTGCATAGACTTGGATTGTAATGACACTTCACAGAGCCATCTTACCTGTAAATCTAGTTTCCAACAGCCTGTCTCTGAGTCTCATCCCTGGCGTCCATGATGATGTGGAGCCACACTCCCAGCAGCTCAGAACATCCCAAGTATTTCCAACATTTATAGTAAATAGGAATCTGTAGTGCTATCCTAGCAACACACCTTAAAATAACCGAGATCTTATATTCTACTGCACCATGGGGGCAATCAATTTATACATTGTTATTCTGACTCTATTTTCTTTCTCTTTTTTTTAATTCCCAAATGAAATATTTATTTATTTTGTTTAATCCCTATTTCACATTGCTTCTCCTTTTAGTTCTGTTTCTTCATCTAATTAACATTTCACATCTTAACTTCATTCCTGGATTTGAGCAATTTAGTCTTATTAGCACTTCAAAAATCAGAGTGAGAACTTTGAGTAGATTGCTTAATTATATGAGCAGTTAATTTGCCATTACATAGAAATTCATACATAGTAAGCAGTCTTTAACCTTTTAAAATTTCATATGAAGATTACGGTATGAAAGAATTAAAAATCTTTTTTTTTACTAATTGTTCTTGCCTGTTTTGAAACGAATTATAAGAAGGAGTTACATAATGCATTTTAGTACTTGTTTTTATCAAAGCTTTGTGCAAAACTAGTAATACACCACAGGTTCCTTAACACTTTATCTCTTAATCTAATACACTCTGAAATCAAAGCTACCCATCAGAGTCTTAAGTTGAAAAGAGAGAATGTCTATAAGGATTCAAGTCGATTCATAAACTTGGCAGTACCTTTTTTATATCCCCTGTGAAAAACCTTGTCAAATGTCTAACCTAAATCTGTATAACAAATTACAAATAGTGTATTGTCTTCTTCTTTTAGAGTTTTTACTTTGTAGCTGATCTTAATATTACAAGGAGATTGTGATAAGGTATCCAAATGCAAGGTCTGTGTTCTTTGATCTTTCAAAGGACTAATAAATGAGTGCAGCTACTAGGCAAAAAGTTGCAGAGGTGACTTTAAGTCATTAAAAAAAGTAAATTAACTCATCAAGTCTGGTGAGGAGTTGCAAGCCTTGATTTTTTCCTACACAAGCAGCTTGGAGAGGGAGAAGGAGAGGGAGAGGAAGACAATTCTAAGCTAGAACAAAATACTTAGTTCAACTAGAGTCCAAAATGTTTAAGGTATTTAAATTACAGGGCTGCTTAGACTTGTGCTGTCTGAAGACCAGACTGTGGATGGTTATAGGTACATCCCACAATGGGAATAATTCATTAGATATCTCTAAAATGCCTGTTCAATGGCTCTGACCCACAAAAAATGTGCTGTTCAATATCTAGCTGGAGTACAAATCACTGCATCTCAAATTCATCCTCTCTTTTCCTGGGTTCTTCCACCTCTTGCTTGCTGTATAACCTGTTCAGTTTTCTCTGAGACAGATCCTGAATGATCACAGTTTACACTCTGATGTATTAATTAAGAAAAAGATTGTACATGTTTTTTTTAAAAAAGACAGTAACGTCTTCAGAAGTCAGCTATGTGGTAAGGATATGAATCTCTGAGGGAAAGGACTACACTGGGAGAAGGACAAACCCCTTCCTCAGAGCAAAACATCTCCACTCAGGAAACAAAACTGTACATCCTAACTTGATAAAGTAATCTAGTATGAAGAGTTTGAGTAATATACTCTTCTGTAAATTATTTATTTAAAAAGATGAAATCTGGGGAGACTGAAACTATTTGTGAACAGATTCCTTGAAAAAAATACTTTAATTGAAGGATTCATATCAACGTTTTCAAAGTAAAATATTTTTGTATTGTGTTTTTTGAAACATCTTTTCCATTTTCAGATTTTTTAAAATAATAACAAGATGTTTTGCTTTCCCCCTATACAAGGAGAATTTTATCTAGGGCAAATGCAATGCTTTGTCTGAGCCTTCATAGTCCTGCGAAAATTAACACAGATACGTTTCTAATCATTCCACTTTATTCTCTGTTAAACCTAATTAAAAAATTCAGTGCCACAATCAAAGAATCAGTTTCTTGTACAGCTCTGCTTAGGATTCTAAGTCACATTGAGTTTCAATGAGTCTTTGTATTTGATACTGTCCCACTGAAGTCAATGGGTGCAGGATGAATCCCTTTATCCCTCATACACTTTGTAAATGCATGAGTCACACACCATGCAGCCAGGGAAGTGAGGATATCAGCCAGAATTGTCAGGATTGAAGCCAAGACTGCTTTGTTGATCCGCTCATAGGAAGAGCCATAGAAGACTGCAAATTAGTCCTTGCCCTTTGCTGAAACGAAAAGCACGACTTAATGGTTCTAAATGCCTCAGTTCCAGACAAACAACTCCAAAATGCTGCTACATTCTAATTTCCCAGACTATGTTTTATAATGAGTGTAAAGCCACTTTAGTGGGAGTTCTGCTTTATTTTTATTACCAACTTTAGCAGCTAAAAACCATATTTCTCATTCTACATATATGGCAGCTTTGATATACATATTTATATGATTCCTTCACTATTTCCCCACTAGTTTAGAGATCACATTTAATAATTCTTGATAAATAAAACACATGGACAAAAAAATCACCTATGAATGTACTAGACTTGAAATTTTTGATAGTACTTGACAGAACTTAATTATACTGACAGGTGCTATTACAGCGCTTTTCAAAGTATTACTGAAAACAAGTGGAATCGCATCACAGCTGCTCATCTACTTCAAGATATATTCATCCTCTCCTTGTACAGATAGACTACATAAAGGACCTTTGAAAACAAAAAAAACTTGACTGTAAAAATTATAGTGCTGCAGATAAAGCTATTGTAGATGTATTTATCATTAAAAAAGCAGCAATAAAAATATATGAGATCAAACCGGTGTCATCATAAAGAATAATTTAACAAGAACATGGCCTGTTTGTAAAAGGTTCAGTTTCCATGTACCACATTTCATCAAACCAACAAGGGAGGAACACTTCCCTATAATAAGCGTCTCCATTGCCATGGAGCATTTCCTTGATGCTGTTGGATCAAAAATGAGCTTCTTAGAGACAGAGGAGTATTATGTTCAGTGTTTAGAATTAATCCAACTCTGAGCTGGATTAACTGGTTCACAGATTCTTTGGGCAGACCACCAGAGCGCAGAGGACAATGTATATAATGGAACTTTCTGAAATTATTTCCGGTCCAGATATATTCTCTTGTCTCTTCACACTTATGAACTACAAAGGAGAGGGCTTGAAGCCTGCTGGCAAGCTAGCAAGTTCTTTGCCAGGAGTCATAAGTGCCAAATAATGACGAAGTTACATGGGCATCTTGCTGTTGCATTTAGAATTACCTGTTTCTCAAAGCTAATTATTTATCCCTTCCAGTTCCATAAAACTGCCAGGTCATAAACTCCTGTAGCTAAATACTTCATTAATACCTTTAAGCCAATTACAGACAGAAAATTAAATGATAAGTAAATAAAGAGGTTAGAGGAAATTCCTTTTTTTCTTGCATCTTCAGTACAATTTTATACTCTGGAGAGTGACACATACTGGAACACATGATCAGTATTTTACAGGTAGACAAGAGAGTGATGCCATCAAGACCTTACTTTCTTAGTGCCAGCCTTCTGCTCTGCCTTCACAGAATAAGGAAAGTAGGATTAAATGAATTCTGGCTTGCAAATTGGCAAAGACAATACTTCATTCTTTACCATCCTCCTCTTAGACCCACTGAATCCCCAAGGGGCTGAGAGGAGTATCACCATGCCTGACACTAGTGAGACAGCTAAAGACACTGCATGACAACCCTCCCTTGGGATAGGTAAATTAATATTGTCAGTGATAGTTTACATTCATTTCTCCCTGATATTTGAAAACTTCTTTTTGAGTAAGAGACATGTAGAAAAATAGTTTTAAAGATGCTTCTGACAACCTGGCTCCCACTAGAGAGATACTGAGAGAAACAAGAGCCATATGCAGACCCTGAAATAGTCAACCCCATTTTGTCATGAACCCCTGTGGCAGAGTGGGTGATTCTTTGCATGGGGACACTTTGACATCTGGTGTAGTGCCAAAACTAGAAGTCTTGTGTGTTGGTGTAAAAACCAGATGGAAAAAACAGTGCAACATTAATCTATTACTGAATAACCCCCACCACCACCAGTGTTAGGTAATAGTTTTTGCACAGAGCTCTAGCTTGCTAGTGGTTTGGCTTCAGTGGAAGACAAGAAGAAAGGAAAAATTTCTTTTTCTCTTATTCACTCTTCTAGACTTCATGAAAGTGTGATTAAGACCTTTAAAATAATGCACAAAAAAAGGGTTCAAATAGAGTTAACTGAGGAAAAGCAACATTTACTAAACTTTAAAACCATTTTCTGTTGGTAAATTGGTTGTTAGAGAAGTTTCTATTAAATTTAATAGAAAACATCTGATAGAAAGAAGAAATAATGGAAAGCATCCCCAGCCAGTCTGATTTCTTTAGTATTTATTGGTACCATAGTAATAAATGACTCTTTTCAAATAGAAGGTAGTTGTATGCATTATCTTGTCTGGACTCCAAATTCACAGGCACAGATTTTTTTCTACTATTCTATCATTAAGATTTCCTGGCAACAAAGAAAAGCAAATCTTGAACTAGAAACTAAGTTATGTTAACGTCTAAGTTGTTTGCTTGCAGTAACACAATATGTAAGGTGTGCATTATCTATTCTAACCACTTCCATTGCTTGTCCACTTTAGTCCAGTGTAATTTTAAAACTGTAAGTAAAATCATGTCAGTCAGCCTTATTCAGGTAGATTTTAAACAGAACTGATCTGAAAAAAGAAACAACAAAAAAGAAACAAAAAACCCCTTAAATAATTAACATTAGTCTTTTGATTTCCAGCTGTATCAAAGACCGCAAGTGAAGACACTATTAAATGCTGAAGTCTGTTTCTGAGCTACAAATAATTGTACAAAATGCAAATATAACTGGACAGACCAGTGCAACAGAAAAGTTATTTCTCAGTCTTCCACTGAAATCTGTTTTGTTTTTTTTAACACATCTTCTTTAGGTCTAGAGAACAAGTAAAAACATACAATATACGTTATTAATATCAGATCTATCTGGTTTTCCAATTAGATATCTATTTTAAAACCAAAATAAAGGTTTTATATCCAAACTACAGCTTATGAATAAAAAGTGTGCATACAGGAGGAAGGAACACTGACAGAGAATTCCAATGTTTTGATTACCAAAATTTCTAATGCATTTCTGAGATAAGAGTTTAGCTTGAGAGCTTCATATAGTTCTGATCATTGAATAGTATGCAGAAGGAAGCTATTTTCATAATAGCGACTTGATGAACCGTCAGGGTTTTGAGAAACAGAACATTAGATGATGGTCTCCAGTAATCAAATCCAACCAAAAATTTATTTAAAGGGCATGCATAAACTGATATAAACTGAAAACATGCTATGTTATGTCCTAGGGTCCTTGTTGTACTGGTTGCCTAAATACAGGTCTTGATTGACAGGCACTTTTTAGTCTTCGTAGTTGCATACAGAAATTCCATGCATACCCAGAAACTAGGTGGTAAAGCATATGTAGAGACCAGGAGTGTGGAGGTGGCTGTGGTACTTACCTGGAGTTACAGCCCTTGTCCCTAGTATTTCTATGAAACTTAAAAAAAAATCCACAAAAAAACCCCTACAACAAAATCTATCCCAAGTCATCCTGTACAAAAAGGAAATAATAAAGACACTAAAAAGGAAAGAAATGAAAGAAAACTCTAAACATTTAAAGTAATGCAAGAAATGCATTTGAGAATTGTAATCAATTTTTTGGACACATTTTAAACATAAGGTTTTGATACTATTAGATTACTTTTAGGCTACTATATAAAGTATTTTGCAAGAACTATGAGAAGAGGAATAAAAGATTAAACTGCATAACAGATTTGTAAGATGCCTTGGTATAAACAGAAGAAATGGAGGAGAAAAAAATAACAACAAAAAAATGCCCCACAACTTTGGAAAGAAATCTTAATGGATTTAGGACTTGTGAAATGTAATTTAACCATCCTCTATCATAAAAAAACAAAGCCCTATGGACCTAAAAACAGTAAACATTGTAACGCATTTGTTACTAAATGAAGATGGGAATAAATACATTAGAGAAAAATGGAACTCTAAGAAAAGCATTGTAGCAAAAGAGTATAGTCCTTCCTCTGAATTGGGAAGAAAGAGATATACAATATATTTTCCTTATCTGATTCCCATCTGCGTTAAGAAACATGGGAAAACCAGAGATAAGCCATATAAAACTGCTCTTTCAGGCAGTCCATAGATCTGTGTAACGTCTCGCCTTTGAATTATTTGCAGTGGCACAATGATGGCTGATAGCTAGCCAGCTGGCATAAAGAAACATCACGCTCTCACTTTATCGAAAGCCGATACACAAAGCAAAGTCTCATGTATCGTTTTGCACATCTAAAGAGGGAATACTTGAGTGTCTACCCATTGTCAGAAGTTTCAATCACTTTCTCTGCTCCGAGCAGCATCACAGGTTAAACACATCTAAAAAAACTTTTCCTTCTTTCCTGCTTGCCTGCCTTCCTTCTTTGCTTCCTTCCTTCCCTCTTTGCTTCCTTCCTTCCCCTGTTTTTTTTCCTCATTCACATTCTAAATCTTTTTTCTTATTACTTATAATTAATCATTAACTAATAATGATATTACTTATAATTATTTATTAAACATATTTCAGTGGATTGCGTATGCTAAGAGGGAAAAAAACAACCCTGAAACTTACTAATACCTACAGCAGTCAGTGTGTGTAAATACCACAATTATATTGTCCATAAAAAACAAACAAACAAACAAAAGTTCAACTTTTTCATCAACAAAACACCAAATGTTTAGTCTGTGTATTGGGACTCAAATACATCTACAAGCCCCACTATGTATATTCGTGTTGCTAAGTAAAAGGGTTACAGGATGCCCAGCTCTGAGGCCAAATGGCACTGCCGTATTCGTGCTGATACTTCATTGAGCTTGTATGTCTTACACCAGACCTGTTTTGGCAAAACTAAGTTTCACAGGAAAGCTGAGGAATGACCTAACAATTGAACAGTATGGTCAGCTGGGGGCCCAAGGTTTGGGTTTGGTCCTCATGCTTTTAGCAGCACACATGGTCCTACTGTTCTGCTAGTTAAAGGGCTGGGCATCACTTGAGGGGCACCTGAGGACAGCTATGAGCACATAAATAAAACACAATCCTTCATATAGGTGAATGAATTGATCCCAGTGGTTAAAATCCTAGTGATATTAAGGAAAGTGACTTATATTAGTCGAAAGGGCAACAGAGTCCTTAATGATGAGAAAGCACTCTTCTAAGAAGAAAGCTATTATTTAACAGAAGCAATTGGCATAAGGCTGTTTAATTATGAGTGCACAATATGTTGCTTCAAATTACTTTGTGCAGCTATGAACCAAAAAATGAACAGCAGTAGAGCAAGACACTTTAGCTGATTATTACCCGTGTGCCTGCAAGTAAATCATAGTATCTCCTAATAAACTCATTATTTACATTTTAGTAATGTAACAGAACAAAAATTGTCATAAATATTTAAGAACTTATCTGAGACACTAATCAATCCATGTTATTTTAAACAGATTGAAAGAACATCTTTTTTTCTAGAGAAATATAAGCAATTTGTGGTGGTATGTAATTGTGTTCCCTCTCAGAGTTGCAGCTCAGATGAACTGAATGGGTAAATTAGTGCTCCAAGGGGAAAAGCACATAATAAGCCCCTTTGAAACAACTTGAGAAGAACTGAATAAATTCTAGGTTTAGTTATGTTAATGAGGGGACAGTGCAGCTAGGAATCGCAAAGATCCTACATCAATGCTGGTTTGCAGTAGCTAGTTGGAAATCCCTTTTATAACTCTCAAAGGCATGGCATCATTTTCTTATGATCAACAGATTGCCAAGACCTATCATTTCGTTTCAAAGGCAGAGTATTGTTTACCTCATGGCAACAATGGACATGACTTTTCTGGGACAGAAAAAAACCCAAAACAAAACAAAGCGAACAAAAAAAAAAAGTTAGTAATTCTCTAACGCAGTTATCTTGAACATGAGAGATTTATTCTGACGATGTGGCAAAACAAAATATTCTGCCATGGAAGCCTGCTGTGTCTCTATTCGTGTGTCTGTATAAGTCAAGTTCATACGATACGATCTTTCCTATGAAAGCTTCTTCATTTGCCATTTGTTCCTGTAACTCTTTTTTGTGCTTATTCAGTTTTGAGCTTTGTTTTCTTTAATACGTCTGCTTGGACTTGTGCACAAAATGGTATTAACAGATGAAGTCCTGACAGTAACAGTTACATTTAAACCTCCCATTCACTATTACATGTTATGTCCTGAGTTCCATAAGATTTCCCCACTCCCAGTGTTGCACTGTACAGGGGGTTCTGTAATCTGCAGTTCTGTCCTCTTTTCCATCATGCCTTGTACTTTGGTATTACTGTCACTGCAACACCCACCACCATCAGCTGAACAAAACCACCATCCTGAGGACCCAGAGGAGCACAAAAAGCAAGAACATAACACGAGGTAAAGAGGTAGAAATTAAGCGTGTGTAGAACAATTAGATATAAACTAATAATGATTCTTGAATTAAACTGTAGTAACAATAAATTATCTGCTTTATAGAGTGTGTTTCTTTGCCCAATTTGTTTGGGATCCCAACTATGAATAGCACTTCAGTAAAATATATGGTTACAAGAGTTTGGGATGGATCTAACTTGGCTATTCTTGCATACTGCTCCAAAGTATGGTATAGACATTCCTTAACTGTCATAAATTGTAAAGATTAGGTACCTCCTGTGAAAAAACAACAATTCAAGAACCCACAACAACACCACGACCAAAACAACCCTGTCCCAACTTCCTTCTTCTCGAAGGAAAAACTCTTGTGTCTAGAAAGCTGATGGTTATCTGATCCCTCATGTCTAGATGGAGGTCTGATTCTTTTTAGTTTATACCAAGTTTCTTCCTGAATGGCATCTAAGAGCAAGCAGAGTTCTACAAACTGGTTTTGGATGAAAAATACATCCTTTCCCTATCTTAAAGTGTGCTGCCTTCTCAAATGTATTGGATAGTTTCTATTTAAGACAGTGTAAGTAGAACAGCTCAAGTCCCTTTTAGTCTTTGTCTTTACAAACTCAATTGTTTTACAGTTTGTTTTGGTTCCTGCCAGAGAAAAATTCTAACCTTATAATAATTTTTGTCACAGAATTTTCACTTCTTGTCAAAGAAGCCCATATTATAATAGTGTGTGTTCTCTTACAGTTTGATTTGTATGAGTACAAATCTGACTGTAAAATCCTTTTACTGGAGTATGTGATATCTTTAACACTATTTAGTTCTATTTTAAATTCCACTTCTCTAATGAGATATATCCTTATTGAGTAGCTTATACTTGGTGAAGTTAGTTACCTATCTTATTGATGAATGCATCTTATTGATGAATCATTCATCATATATCAGAAATAGATTTTCTAACAAGAGATCATAATTTAGTAGGCATTCTAGTAATAGTAACCATTTTTATTCACAGTGCTCCCAGAGTCTCACAGGTTTTCAATAGCAAAGAGTAATAGTGGCACAACCGAGACACTGCTTGCTCATTTTATTGGTGTTTGCTTTTATTTTGGTCTTCTCTGTTATTATAACAATATCTGAAACATTAATATTTGGATGTCTCCCTAGTACTGCATAATTCCCTGATATATATTCAGATTTTACCTTTAAGATCTTAGCTCATTCGTCCTACAGTTTAGCTGTCTCATTCTTCAAAAACATTTCAGGTGCTAAAAAAGTAAAACAAATTTCAATAAGCATGTGTTTCTCTGTATCCAAGGAATTCTTTTGATATCGACATACCCTCTTTATGGGAAAAGGATACAAAACTGTTCAGAGAAAAGCTTATGATAATTACTAAAACAAAACAAAACAACTTAGATGTATTTTTCAAAGAGTTAGAACCCTCTAGAAATCTAGAGCAAGACCAGAAAACCCTCACTCAAACATCTACCTAAAAACCCCAGAACTCAACCATTTTGTCAACATCCTCTACTCCATGTAAAACATGTAAATAGTTTGTACTCTACATATCTGACAACATTCATGAACAGAAAAATCTTTCTGGTGTCGCTACTCTCAAAATCAGGACACCTAAAACCCACTAGTCACTCTAGTAAACAGGAAAACAGTTTCCCAGTGCAGAATGAATAATCATAGCCTGGAATGAGTACAGTTGCAGGGCTTTTTTTGGTAGTGGTGGGTTTTAGGTCTTTTTATTAGTAATTGATCACTAGAGTTCCTGTCTTGTTTTCTCTAAGTGACAGTTGTGCCATGTGTAGCCATGAGGTACAAACCAGAAAATTCAAGTAGCTTTAAGCAAGAAATTGTGGTTTTTTAGGTTATTGCTAGTGTTTCAGAAATCTTTAAAACAGATAGGTGAGAAATGTCAAAAGTGAAAGTGAAAGGTATGTTGAAGGCTGGTATTTGCACAGTTAAAATAAATGTTAGTTTCTAACTCAGCTTGATGAAAGATATTACTAATTCCTGTGTGGCAGCTCTTGAAATAAGACTTCAGAATAGCTGTGGATAAAAGCTTAATTATGACAACAAATTATAGAGCTTAACTTAAAATGGATTTGAAAGAATAATATTGTCTCAGTTTAAGATGAATTTAGGAGTGTATTGGGTCTGGCTGAGATGGAGTTAGTTATCCCCACAGCAGCCCTCGCAGTGCTGTGCTGTGCACTGGTAGCCTGAACGGTGTTGGTAAGACACCAGTGTTTTGGCTGCTGCTGGGCAGTGCTCCCACAGCATCCAGGTTGTCTCTCCCACATTCCCCCCACCAGTATGCTGGGGATGGGCAAGATCTTGGGAGGGGACACAGCCAGGACAGCTGACCCAAACTGGCCAAAGGGATATTCCATATCATATGACATCAGCTCGGCAATAAAAGCTAAGAGAAAGGAGGAGGAGCGGGGGGCATTTGTTTTCTGATGTTTGTCTTCCGGAGCAACCACTACGTGTACTGAAGCCCTGCTTCCCAGGAAGTCGTTGGACATCACCTGCTGATGAGACGTAGAGAGAAAATTTTTTGTTTTCTTTTGCTTCTGCATGTGGCCTTTGCTTTCTGCTTATTAAACTGCCTTTATGTTGACCCATGAGGTTTTCTTCCACCTTCTTTTCTCCCCTGTCCCCCTAACCTGCTGAGTAGGGCAGTGATAGATGAGCTTGGTGGGCACCTGGCATCCAGCCCAAGTCAACTCACCACAAGGAGACAAATTCCTATGAAAGCGTTTAGTGAATTTGATCACTAACAGGTTCAAATTCATTAAATTTAATTATCTGAAGCAATATAAATACAGCAAAAGTAGAAAATCAATAAGTAAAAAAACCCGACAACTGTTCACAAAGCTGAAGATCTTAGAATTTATAAACCTTGGCATAACATCCACTTTGTGCAAACATAATGGACAAAGAATATAATTTGATGACATCAAACAAGAATGCAATACTATTCTTAAAAAAAAAGCAGTACAAAAGAACATTAGTCATGATTTTGGATGAGAAAAAATTCCCCCAGCATTGATACAGAGGGTATCCAACCAGAAAGCTACCTCTCAGATGTCTCTGCGGTGCCTCCATGACCTCACGCTCCACTTCTTTTCCGTGGCTTTTCAGTCCTATTACCTTTGCCAGGTCTGATCCCCTTTTCTAACTTAAGTACATACATAATTCTAAATTAAATACATAGTGACCCTTTTTGTCTCTCACTCCTAGTCTTAGTTTCTATATTAGTGCCCTGGGTCCTGCAGAGACCCTTAAGAGATCATTAATCTCTTAATGATTAATACAAAAAGGGTATAGATTCTAGATCCTAGAATAGATTATGTTCAATGAGACAGAGCCTCAGGGCATTTTTCTTTTGCAGTTCAGTGAGTCTTTGCTGAGACATATTTGGAAGGATATCGTCTAGCCAGATTTTTCTGTTTTCATTTGCAACAGACCTTCTGCGCATCTTTGCTGAATTTCATGCCACTATGTTGAGGGAATGGAAAAACTTCATAACATAATGCCCCTTATCAGTTGCTACTGACCCTACAAATCAAGATCTGGAGTCAAGTAGCACCACATACCTGGAATATCATAGAGTTTAAGAGAATATGTAGTTCCTTCCTTATTTCTTCCGTGAGAAATAAAACCTTGCCCCAGCATGCTAACTATTTTCTTCTGGTGAGACATTCTATTCTAGAAGGCATTTTTGCTTTGTCAGATGATATGTACTTGTTCAGGTGAAAGATTTCATAGAAATCCAACAGGTTTAATTAAATCCCACTGGAATTTCAGAAGTGGGAATATTGCCGTAAGGAGGTCAAATTTATCTTTGCTTTCTTTTAAGTCAAGGGCTCCAGATTCCTCTCCAAGATAAGGCATAGATGGCAGAGAAGGAGTAAATGAGGTGTCTCAAAACAGGTGAAAAAGAGTGTTATAAAGATTACACAGATCAAGGACTGGAACTGGGTTAATATCAGGGAGGAGGCATTTGGGTCTGGTACGAGCAAGAAAAGAGAGGAGCTGATTCCTAGAAATAATTCAAAGATATCAGTCTCAGTTCACAGAATCACAGAATCACAGAATCACAGAATCACAGAATCACTAAGGTTGGAAAGGACCTTCAAGATCACCAAGTCCAAACATTAATCCAGTGCCACCATGTTCCCTAAACCATGTCCCAAAGTGCCACATCCACACGTTTTTTGAACACTTCCAGAGATGGCGACTCCACTACCTCCCTGGGCAGCCTGCTCCAATGCCTGACCACCCTCTCAGTGAAGAAATTTTTCCTAATATCCAATCTAAACCTCCCTGGCGTGGAGACATAAGGACATATCACACCGACAATACTTATTTCACCCTCTGGATGTGTCCCCTTGGATTTTATGATCAGAATGTGCAATTACTTTAGTATGTCTTTATAATACATTATGCTCCACGCTCAAGAGCTGTGCTTGAACTAAGGTACATACTTAAAAAAAAAAAAAGACATTTAATATTCAGTAATGATTAGTCCAGTGACAGGGAAGCCAGCACATTCTTCATGATCTATTTTAACATTTAGCTACATTTTTGGCTGAAAATCTACATTAATTTGTACAGCAAATTATTTTAATCCTAACCAATGGCTTGAATTAAATTGTTGTGTGATAGACTGAGAAAACTATCTAACATGTTCTTGTTAAGAATCTGTGACCAAATTATACCATTAATATATATTAATAAATTGGATAAAACAAATTAATTAAGAATTCCATGTAGCAACATGATTTCCTAACCTTTTATTCTTCCAGTGTTTAGTCCTTTTTCCAGTCTTTCCAGTCCTTTTAGTTCCCAGTTTCCAAGTACTTCATGCTTTGTGGGTAGCAATGTCTTGATCCCTTATCAATGGCTTGATAAGGGACTGGAGCATCTCCTATGAGGAAAGGCTGAGAGCTGAGACTGTTTAGCTTGGAGAAAAGAAGCCTCCGGGTGATCTTATCAATGTATAGAAATACCTGGAGGGAGGGTGCAAAGAGATCAGAGCCAGGCTTTTTTCAGTGGTGCCCAGTGACAAAAGAAGAGGCAAATGGGCACGAAGTGAAACATGGGAAGTTCCCTCTGAATATCTGGAAACAATTTTTTATACTGTGAGGGTGTCTGACCATTGGCACATGTTCCCCAGAGAGGTTCTGGAGTCTCTTTCCTTGGAGATATTCAAAAGCTGTCTGGACATTCTCCTGTGTAACGGTCCAGGTGGCCTTGCTTGAACAGGGAGGTTGGACCACATGTGCTCTAGTTACCTTCCAATCTCAGTCATTCTGTGATTCTGTGATTCTGTGATTTATCTGTCTATGAATATGTGCCCAGTGCAGGCTGAGATCTCCCAGAATATCCCCCTGTAGAGATTTGTAAAACAAATATTAAGATTGCTATGAATTACCTATGATTTTCCATGTGTATGTAGGAGTGTGCATGCCTATACTGAAACACCAGAAGAAACACCAAAAGAAGGACCAGAAGTATATGTTAGCGTCATATGTATGATTTCATTCAAATAAAGAGGAGGAGCAAACTGACATAAAAATGAGGTATCAAGATGATGAAGAGCAGGACTGAAGTGGCAAAAAAGCCAGAATCAGCCACGGCATGGGAGTTACTATTCTATGATCCATTCTGTTATTCTATGATTCTATAAAGGAATTAAGAATTGTGAAGTTCAGAATTTTGCATGAAACCTAGGAAGAGTGAAACAAAATAATGATGCAAATGATCCCAAACGGCACCCACTCAAACATGATTGAAGAGGAAGTTGAAAATCAGTTTGTTGCCACCAATGAAGAAGGACTCCAGTGAGGTCTTAACAGATAGCTTGCTTCATCCTGTTTTGCATACAATCAGGAGGGTGCACAGGGCATCCTCTGTTTTGATCTTGGCAAGACCACGTTCACACACATATCTTGATACTTTCCATATGTGGGTGTGAGAGCATGAAGAGGTAAAATTAACTTAGGGATTAATAAAAAAAATTTTTAAATTACCTCTTCTTCCATAACATATCTCACTGAATTTTTTTATACTACTTTTGAAATGCCATTCCTAATTACGAACCAGATTTATCTTGTGCGAGGTGTCTGCATAGCCCAACTTTTGTAAAGTGGCCTGGATAACAACAGCAGCTAAATAGGAATGTGAGTGCAACCAGTGTGTGAATGAAATACTCAAAGATATCTGAGAGTATGTTTGCCTCAAACTGACACAATAGTGCTAGAGAGGAAGAAGAAGATCATAATTGTTATTGAACAGGAATGAGGGAATTACAAAGACTTTTGAAATAAAGGAATGAGTTTGAAAAAAACCCCACCCTTTAAAAAGCATGAACATTGGTAACAGGAAGAGAGACATGGGAGTTGTAAGAGGGAAGCAGCCAAAAGTGTTTGACACTGGGGGAAGTCCAGCCTGGACAGAGCACCCCACTGTGGTCTGCCTGCACCCAGCCAGGGCTGCTCACATAGGGCAGTATGTGGGGACCCCTTCAGGGTGTGTGGGACCTTGTGGAATGTTTCGCCCTACGCAGGCAGTGGGCAGTTGTGAGTGGGCTCACCTGACACTAGAGCAGCCAACTCTTCTACAGGGCGAATGGGGGAACACCCAGGGGGAGGGTGATGGGGACCTACACAGCCTGGGGAGGGTAGTGCACACCCATCTCTGTGTGTGTGGGGGGGTGTCTGTATGTGATTAGAACTTCTTGAAATTAATTGTAGATGAGTGTTTTAAAATTTGTAGCTGTTTCTGGGTCACTAGTTTAGGAAAAAAAGGGTAGTGGCTTTAAAGACTTCTAGTGCTTGCCCAGAAGGATGGTGGGGACAGGAAGGAGGTGGATGCCCCTGCCTCCCAAAATTTCTTTGTGGTATCCAGTTGGTCCAGACTGTGGAAAGAAATACATAGTCCTCTTTCTTGGGATGAAGATCACCTAGGTCCAATATAGTATCATCTTCTAAAATAAGAGAGGAATAGTATGAGAAAAAAAGATGATCAGAAGGGCGGGAGGTTGATCTTCAGAAGCTGAAAGAATTTTTACATGGTTACAAACAGAGGAAAACCTATTTCCTGCTGAGAGTGCTGCTACGAGGGAAGCTCAGAAGATTCCAGTTAATGGAGATGGCAGCAATGATAGCTCCACAAAGGACTGAGCACATTGAGAGGTGAAAGCACAAAGGGAAACAAGACTGGGAAGCCTTAATGGCCATCCTGAGAGGAATGGGATCCAGAAACAGGTGATGGAGGTGCTTGAGGTCAAGCAGAGATGAAGAGGAAGAACTGAATTGAGACCCAAACGAGACACAAGCCCCATCGTCATGCCCCGTAGTGACATGGGGATACTCTCAAGGCATGACATCTCCCACTTCAGAAAGTTGACCTTGATTTAATTCTGCTGCTGTTGCAGTATTCTGATTAGGTGGTATCAGACAGTACTGCTTTCATATCCAATAAAATGCAGAGGGTAGTATGAGATTTTCTTGGGAATAGTTTTACATCCTAGGATTTTTGTGTAGGTTTTTTTTTCATCATTAGTCCTTTTTTCACCTTCACTATTATTTTGGAATTTCAGTGACATTTTTCATGGTACAGCCTTGTTATTTTTTGAGTGGGTGCTTAGAAAATAGATGTTCCATGTGACTTCTTCCATCTGTACATGCTTTTTCTAAAAAAACAACAGATTGCATTGATGGTGATGTTAAGAGGAAAAAAATCATCTGCTAATGACATTGTTTCTCTTTGCATGTTCTCCAATATGATTTTTTTAATACTTATCAAACAACCTTTTCATGCATAATATTTTATATTTTTATACTTTAAAAAATATACAGAATCTCATTTGATTAAGAAAAAGGGAATCTTTATAGCAACCTTTTTAAGGTTTTCGCTTCAAATGATTAAATAATGACATAGGCTTATTTCATGATGATAGCTAAGTATTTGCATTTTTTTATTGAGTGAATTATTAGAAAAATATAATTGGAGAAATGTGAAGTATTCCAAAAGAATCTGAATAATCAACTAATTGGTTTTCAACGGTCCATGAAATAGATGAATTATTCAGTCTTCACAGCAAATCTAAACTCTTCAGATTTGGATAAGTTCTCTCCAAAAGTACAGGATCAAATCTTCTTGAATTAGAAGTATATTTTACTTCAGATGAGTGGGGAACATGGAATGTATCTTGAATTTTTATTGCATGGTAGGATGTGTCAAGAATGCACGTGTTGAAAAATACTGAAAAAACCCCAACATTTTTCCCTTTCTTCCTTCAGATCCAGAAGCTGATAACCGACTTGTTATGCCATTGGGGATTTTGAAAATCAACTGTGTAAAAATGGGATGAATATTTGAACATCTGTATTATCTAAAACAAAGCTTTCTTTCACAGAAACTTAGTGAAGAGAGTGAAAATATTGCATTTTACTGTTTAGTTATTTAGAGTAAAAGGCCTTGTTATCAAAAAGATAATATATGGCCACATTTGTTCCACTGCATTTTTATATTGCAGTATTGAAATCTAAACACCTGATCCCAGCCAGGCAGAGATCTTAAATTGAATATAGAGGCCTCCTGGCTAATAAGCAGATAATTTCTTTTGGAGAGAGATCCAAATAGCTCACACAAGGAACCTCCATTTTGTGTAGAGAAAACCTCGTACGGGCTTGTTTTTGCGTCTTGTGGGTTTTCACAGCTTGTACACATTGAATGAGACACAATCAAAAAATGGCCAATATAAACATTTGGAAGATCAATCACAGCAGTATGTCTGAAGAAATGCCTGCCTTCTTGTGGAGTTTGCTTCTGAAACTGTATGCCTAACAGATGAGGAAGAGCACACCTTTGGATAAAAACTTATTGATTGCAGAATTCATGGAAGAAATAGCTGGGCTGCACATAATCCTCAGTCAGTGAGAATTTCAGCAAAATATTTCTACTCCTCAGGCTTTAGCCACCAAGCAGGTTGCAAGATGGTACTCTTCTCCACTTGTCCTTTTTGGAAGATTAAAACAAATGGGAACCTGTTTTGGCAATGTGATGACAACTCCAGTGCAATCTGTTCTTTCACCCTAGTGTGGATCAGACTAAACCCAGCAGGCCTTAAAGCAAAAACACAAGAACTGTACTTGTAGAAAACGTCATGGAAGATGCAACATTTATCAATGACTATTACCCGGCTTATACTTATCTTCACATATAAATGTCTTGCAAAATTTTTATAGACATATTTGGAGAATTTCAGCTCATGTTTAAATTCAGACCCCTATAGTGAAACTGTGTCAGTGTTTTTAGACTCTCTGAAGGAAGGCATTTTAAAAGCAGTTTCTCTTACCTTAGATGCTCACATAACAGTACATCAAGCTTTGGGATCCTCTCTAAAAGCAACTTTACTTCATCTAGATTGGCATGTCAAGGAAAACACTAACACCGGGTATGGTTACATTCGGTCCTACAATTTCAAAGTATTGCCACTGAAGTTAGTGCTTCACTTTCTTTATTTTCTTACTTGTAATGTATTTTTGGGTGCTATAACTTTGTCAGTGTCTTGGAGAACACTCATCCAACCTTAAAGCTAAGAAATAAAAGTGATCTGTTGGCACTTCTAGCTTGTCTCTCTGCCAAATGTCAAATTGTTTCCTACCTGACTTGAGACCATCTTCAGCCTGCTGTACTTTTAAAAACCTCAAATAATTAGGTATCTTACCACTACTTTCAGAGAGAATTTCAATGCCTGACATATTTCATTTGTCCATTTTGCCATCAATGTTTATTTCTAATAGTGTTCTTCATAGTAAAAAAAAAAAGTTTTTCATTCTTTGATATCTATGTTCCTTAAATAACTGTAGATTCATTAGCGACATAATAATTTCCACATGATCTTTGCTCATCCATAGTGCCATTTAATATTATTGCTATTAAAATATGGACATTTTCCAGCAGTTGCTTAAGAGATCCAATTCACACAAAGTCATTTTGAGGGAAAAAAACTTCCTTTAACGTGTTTCACAAAGTCATTCCTAGCTGCATTAAAAAAATTACAGTCCTGTTCCAGACTTGCCGTAATGGCAAATATGTCAATTCTGTTAACATGAAATCTGGATACTTCTGCTACTTTAGCACTGTGCTGTCTCTGACCAAAAGTCTCCCAGAAAGCAGCAAATGTTAATGAAGATTCTGTGTAATTGTCAATATTTCCCTGAGGAAGACAACTCTAACTTCAAACAAATTTAAATGTGCAAACACAGTCTTCATCAGTGTTCGGGCTTTGATATTCAACAAATTAAAATAACCATATCTAAGATCTTAGTTCTATGTGCACTGTCTCTCTTGTCCTCTTAGACTGACAGGCTAAAAGCGCAAACCAGACTGGTAATTCACAGCACAGATGGTGTTGAAGGCTGAAGACTGTGCTGGAACTACAACATAAGTGTGTATACAAACTATATGTATACATATAGATTGGGAATTATGCAAAAAACTGGGACAATTTGTCTTAAAAGTTGCAACAAAAGCTGTGTTCTGTGTTGAATTAGGTGCATCTTCAAGTGACATAAGATGCTGAGGCATGATTAATCAGATGGAACAAATTTGAATTTGGCTGCAGGTATTTAAGTATATCCTCTATAGGCAGTGGCCAGATAAGGATCACATTCAGGAGGCATGTGTTATGACTCTTTTAATAATTTTTTTAAGAGAACATAAAATAGAGGAAAAAGCAAAAGTGTAATTGAAAAGAATTCTGAGACAACTGGGTTTGTCAGCCAAAGATATCATTGCTTAGAAACTTGGACTTATATTTTTACTCATTTAAAGAGAAAAATTAAAATATAACATGGACTTAGGGATTTGTTTCTGATTATCACAGAAAAGTAAGTTGTGGAGGCTGGGTTAGGACAATATTGATTTTCTCCAGCAAGAGAATAGAATGAGTCATTGCAAAGCGATTTTTTTTTTCCTACCCTCTACAGGCTGATGTGTAAAAAATTACTAAAAAAAGAAAAAAGGTGAAGAAAAGTCTACAAGGCATAGTAGCATTCTACCTTAGAACAATAAGTACAGCGGGTTCTTTTGTCAATCATAATTTCAATCAAAGATCTTTTAAAGATAAGAACTTACTTTAAAAAAATACAATAAATTCATAAATAATTTTTTATATATATAGTCAGGATTTCTTTCTGACATAAAACCAAAGCATAAGTTAAAAATAATCCATTTAATTGTTTAGGCTATAGCATGATCTTTGTCTAAATGTGGCTCTCTATATCTATTACTGCAGTTATTTAAAAAGTTTGTGGCTAACTTTATGTCAACAAAAGGAAACTTGTCTTAATTACCATTTCAACATAAATAAACATGTGTTTCTTTTCCTTTCACTTTAGGTATAATTTTTTAAAATATTGTAAAAATATAATTAAATAGATTCATGATACTTAGTAAAGAACAGTCTTACAGTGAGGTCATTTTCATATCATAAGTGCTTATTATTTTCTGTACCTGTTTGAAATTTGAAAAAAAAATTATTTTCTTATTTATGACCCACATTTAAAAGGATTCTTTAAAAACTATTGCTTTACTCTCATTCTTGACTGTAGCTGAATTGAACCCATTTTAATGTCTTTAAGTAGGACTTGCACAAAAAGACAGAAAATAGACAATCTTTAAACTCAGACAATTTAGCCACCTGTTTTCTTAAGTTGACATATCAGATGAATACTGGTTTTAATGCCTTGGCTAAAAATCAGAAAGATTTTAAAGGATTCTTTAATGTTTATTTTTAAAAAATAGACAAAATTTTTGTAATCTAGAGAGATCACAAAATACATTCCATCAATGCTCAGAGAGGACATTCAAAAGAGACTTACACCTTTCATGTTAGTATCTTAATCAATGGGTTGTCTCTTGCTTTCATTTGTATATATATTGGTTACCAAATATTACATAGAATTATGTATAACTATCATGCATTGATATTCTCAACAGTATTAAAAATATATGGTTTCTTATATGTAATTTTGTGTTCTTATACGCAATTTTACCCACTCAGCAATCAGTTGTCTCAATTTTGTTCTTTGGCCCAGTGAGAAAATTGATTTATAGCAGAATCACATAGATTTCGTAAATAGAATTGCATCTTTAGATTAGAATCCTACCTGAAAGAGAATTCAAATATAAACTAATATGAATTGTTAAAATTTTTGCAATTCTAAATTGAAGTGTTAGAACAGCTAGGCATGACTGTTGTATTTTTTGGTGCATATAGCCACTGTTGAAAAAACATGCTATGGTTGAATGAAATATGCTTTACAAATAGATTTATTGTTCTGCACTGGAAGAAGTCACTTACAGTAACATGAGCCAGCAGTCTATGCACATTGGCATGAACAAGTCAAATCATTCAGACATAATGATGGGATTGTATCCTTCTGAGAGAAAATGGAGGTACCACACCAGTCCGTTGAAAAACAAACCCTATTCAACGAACAAGACTGAAAGCATAAGCAGGATGGTTATGATAAGAAAGAGGCAAATGTCACAGCGTAATATGAAAATGTTACAGTTTCATTATTATGTCAGTAATTCATCCATATGTTAAATGCTGCATCTAACATTATAAAGTGATATTTCCAAACTAAACAAAATTTAGATAATTAGATTTTCACTTGTGAGGAGGATGGGGTAAAGGGCTTTATTCAGTGAAATGATGGAAAGGCTTATATTATTTGATTTGGAGAAGGAAGGATGGAGAGTAAATGTGATAATATAACATTAAAGTAAAGCTAACAAATACAGCATCAATTGTGTAAAATCTCTTTATCTGATGTTAACATAATAATGCTTTATTTGATTTCAATAGTGGTTCATATAACATTTATAGCACAGAATGGTTGAAAAGAAAATAAAATCTGGGTCTGACATTGTGTGGAAAGTAAAGGAATGTATAAACATATATAAGGGGGAATGAGGATAAACATGTATCTTGCCTGGATTCTTGTCAGCATAGATAGCTACACAGAAAAAAGTGATGATTGACATAATTTCTATTTATGTTGTTTTGTAAGAAATGTATACTAATAAATTGATCCGACCAAGAAGCCCCATGATAAATTTCTCTTATCATGTCAGCTAATGTAAAATCAGGTCAAGACTTGATGAGAAACCTTTCTCTTAAATTAAAAATCAACCAAACTGCTAACTGGTCTTGGTTCTTGCCTTTCCTAATTGTGAAACCACTTCCATAAGAAAAAGAGCATTTGAAATTGTTATATTGCAAGAAATAAAAACAATTTATTAAATATTTTTCTACTCCTGATCTTTACTAAAGGAAGCGTATTTCTTCAGCTTCATGAAACATGGCATCTAGTAGATTTCCTTCCTTAAGGCAGGCTTTATTAAATCTTTCAGCTTGATGATGAATCCAACAGTGAACTCCAGATTATCTAATTTGTAACACCTCAGGGATGTGGGCTGGCCAGAAGATGTATTCTGTTTTGATATGTTCCATTTGTAATTTTTTCACACGTTGAAATTGCAGTAGTCCTTGTTTAGTGTAATTCCATCTAAGAATAATGTAATGAAAGTGACTACATTTCATAAACCAGAAGAGTTATACAATAGGGTATAAATTGATAGTGCACGGCCTTCTCTCCAATGGGTCTCTGAGTGAATAGGTAAGCTACATAATATCTACTATACAGTAAAACGTGCTCCAATGCATTTAGGTGTAAATTCATACTTAAGGATTTTGTACATGAAGTTATTGATGGTGCTGTAAAGATATGCGGAAGGAGACTGACTGCTCCTCTAAGGGTATTTGGTCAAAGTCTTTCTCAATGGCCAAGGATCTTTTCAATGCAAAAAGGCATGATAAGAAACGGAAGAAGCTCTAAGCAAGACCATACAGAAGCACAAACTTGACCAAGAGATGGTAAGAGAGTTAGTGATGAGGACAAAACTGGTCAGACACACTACTTAGTAAGGATATGTGGAGTGTGGAAATGCTTATTTTTTCAGTAGGATTATCTGACTAAGGACCTCCTCAAAGTGGGGTGATGATGAAAGGGAGGGGGACAAACACACAGAGACATAAACCTGACCATACCAGTACTTGAGGCATCCACAACTGTGTGTGTGCTTGTGACTGGAGAGCCCGTGCACATGTGTGTGTGCAGGCGCGTGTGCACACATGTGTGCACACTTGTGTGCCTGCACTAGTGTCCTTCTGTCTCTACGAGACGAAGAGGAGATGGAGGTGTCTGTCTGTGCTTGTGTCTAATGTGAGTCCTGTCCATAGGTGCTGCTGAAGGCAATGCCTTGTCTGTGGCAGTCTGTGTGACTGGCTGTATCAACATCCTTGGTGTGTCTGTGTGTCTGTGCGACTGTGTGTGTGTGTCCATGTCCATGTCCGTGTCTCTGGGATATGTGCTCAGCTTTGTTACTGTTTGAAACTGCAAAGAGGAAAGTGACAGCCATGTGCCCCAGCCTGGGCAGAGAGCCTGGGTCCCTGAGTGCTGGTCTGGGCTCCAGCAGCTGGGCAGGAGAGGTCCTGGGCTGCTGGAGGAGGACATGAGACTTTAGATATCTGTAGAAGAGTATGAGCTGTGCTCTTCCATCACTTAACAGAGACCATAGAGGAAAATGTCCAGAAAATTAATTATTTCTTTTCTTTTATAAAAATTAATTTGTTTTCTTTGCACTTTTATGTTTTATGTTTCCACTGTACAGTTATGAAGTACATGCCTCTTCTATAATCATGAAAACACTGTTGTCTTTAATTTGTTTGCATTTGGTTTCATCTGAGTGGTGTTTAGCACCTGTAGAATAGATGATTTGTGACATGTTTTCTAATTGCTCTCTTTTCCTATACAGTTTGCTAGATTTTGTAGTGATTTTCACCTATTTTCACCAGCTGATCCACAAAGTCAAAGGACTGGCTCTGCATCAGAAATGCCCATTAAATATGTTCCAGGTTTGCAGGGTGCCCTCTAAACAAATTGTAGGCATCAGTAGACATGCTGCACCTGAGCTTATAACATTTTTCAGTAGATTGCAATTAAGAAAGAGTATCGTTTTATCTCTACTGGATAGAACGTTACCAAAGCTGCATATTTCTGTTTGTTTGTTTGTTTAGTTAGTTAGTTAGTTAGTTTGTTGTTCATGTATGAAAATTTAATTTCAATGTGCTTTTTCTGTGAGAAGTTAGGATGCCTGCATGATAGTGCACCAAATAGCTACCTAGCCTTATTTTAGAGGGGACATTTCATCTTTGCCCCTCAGATCTTATATCCATTTCTGTGACAAAAACATTTCATCGTTATATTTTGAGGATTAAATTTATTTCTAGAACTCCTCCAGCAAAGCTTGTCTGATTGTGCCCTATTGAGGACAATGTGTTCCTTCTAGATGATATTAAAAAAAGTAGACTATAGGTTTCCTATGAAGGAAAAAGTCTTAGAGTTGCTAGAGTGGTTTGTCAAGGACTGACTGTATGGTAAGAACTCCTTTCTCCATCTAGCTAAACATCTGTTTTTCTCTCATCAGACTAGGCATGTAGACATGCCAGCCAACTCACCCCGAGTGAAAACAGTGTGCTACAGTTCACCGCTTTGCTGTAGGACTGCTTTTAGAAGCGTATTGGGAGGCTTTTTTCTGACTGGAGTATCAATTCCTAATATGCTTAGTCTGGAGCTCCAGGCTGGACCACCTTTTGCCAGGATCAAGACAAAATGGTCACTTACCACATCTGTTCTAAAGTCACATCCTTTTCTTTTAAAAGAAATGTGCTTGTAATTGATCTTTTACATTTATTTTGCAGTAACATTCATTTATCCTGTTGGAGTCATATTGCACACTGTTAGTCAAACTCTGCATCCTGCTATTCTCCAAAAATGGAGATGGGCAGGACCACAAAGCTATGAAGTAATGTTCTTGTGGCTCTTACAGTCAGAACTTCCCTATAAAGAGGAAGAACGATCACATAAATAAAGCAGGAAACATTACTCAACCACCCAGTTCTTCACATATGCCAGTCACTATGATTTCTTAATTTATTTTTGCTTTAAACACCTTTAGAAATTGTGGATTCACCACTACTTTCATATTTTAAAATAAATTAAAAAAGGACTGTGCAGAATATTTGCTCACAAGGGAAACATAAATGTTTGTTTTCTTTAAGCATCTTCATAAACAATTCTTATATATATTGAAGAGAACTAATTAGAACCATTTCGTCAAAAGAAAACTCTTCATGAAAACA
Organism: Phaethon aethereus; assembly: GCF_964289735.1. NCBI lineage: Eukaryota > Metazoa > Chordata > Aves > Phaethontiformes > Phaethontidae > Phaethon > Phaethon aethereus. The sequence continues at coordinate 141,863,396 of NC_138575.1, forward strand.
ACCCTAGGCACTGATTGCCAACATGAATAGATCTTTAATTATTCCCTAAGTGTAAATATTTTTCCTGGAAATTTCCAATCTACTGGCTACAGCAAGAAATTAAAAAGAAGCTCTTTTGTGAAATGTAGAAAAAAAAAAATTAGACAAAGTGAATGTGTCACCAGTTAAAACCAGGCTGAAAATAATCCTAAATTATCCAGAATTACAATGTAGGAAATCCAACTCTGACTTGTTTCTTTTTCGGTTTTGTTGTGCCTTTTAAGTGTTCTAAGAAAAAACAGCTATGTGTGCGTGTTTTATGAGAAATGGATAAATATAACCTGTCAATCTTTTCAGAAGGTGAGTGAATAATTAGAACTGGTCATTTTTGTCATTTTATGCCAAAGCATAAAATTCAACAATTCATTCCACCAAGGAGATTTACCATTCCGCACAGATAGATATGTCTTTGAAGAAGATGAGGGCAAAGATTCCCTGAAGGAATTTTATGAATCACTCAGTATCTTTTAGAGAGACAGCATAAGCTGTATAATATAGGTCACCAACAAAAGACATATAAATCGCAAGCTTGTCTAAAGCAAATTCTCTGTCTCTCCATGTTAGGATTTATACTCAGATTGGTCCTCGATACAGTTTAAGGGAGGAATTCCTACTAATGTAGAAAGTCAACTCAAATACTGTCTCCTGCTGATGTCCCATATTAGCCCAATTTTGAAGGCTTAATATAAAGCCCTTCTCCTTAACTGATTCTGTGCATAAGATAGACTTTCTCCAGTGAAACAAATACAGTATTTTCATTTGTCCATCCCTTGGAGGAAAAAAACCCCACAACATATGATCACCCCATTCCAAAAAGGGTAAGCTTGTCTATCCCTTATGTTTTAAGGACATGAACAGATAAAAAGTTACCCGAGTATTCAGATTTTTTGGGGGTTTTGCCTGTCAAGATTTTATGTTCCATTTGGAGCACATTGTATGAGACATTCAAAGATATATATAGATATATATAAAAAGATATATAGGAGATGACCAATGCATTATTATATGTAAATGCATTTAACCTTACACTTTCAGGACTGTGTGCTGATTGTATTTATATTGTTTTGCTCTTGGCTGTGAATTCACGTTTGACAACAGTAAGAAAGATTTCAGGACTGGGAGGAAATAGAAATATCAAAGGCTGAACTGACCCACTTCACAAAAACAGTGTAAAAATGTTGGGGTTTTGTAAAGATCTTCAGCTTTTTGAAAAGCCTGAGAATATAAATGAAAATCCTTTTCCTTTATTTGAGTTCCATGCCAAGTAAGACAGACTGTACAGTAAAGAGGAAGGCCAAACTTAATTGTATTCCATGTCCTAACATAATGGTAATTTCTCAAGGTGCAAAATTTATGGGAAAAATCAGTGGAGAAAGTGCGTATGAATACGGACACTAAATGCAAGAATATGTGAGGGGATTGATTTTGCTTACATGAAATTGAAATGAGTATTAGTTATTTTCTTCCTCCTCTGAGTGGCCAGGCGATATTAGAGTAGTGCCAAGTTTTTTTCCTATTCATAAAATGAGCTATATTCAGCTCCTACTTATAAATATATTTGTAAAGGTCAATATTCAGGAACAGTCTCAACCATGCATTAAAGCATATGAATAGCCGATTGAAGCGTTCTTCTGAGTATCTTTGTTTTTATTTTGAAGCGTGTTTTCTCTACATATTTTTCGCATGCCCTTTCTAGAGAGCACAACCTGTCAACATGTCATACTGCTACTGGATTTCATGAGCTGACCCCAGCCAAATACTTCTGAATGATTTGGTAGGAAGCACTTTTGTGTTGAGAGCACTGCATTCCCATGGATCTGATGGGCACTCCAGTCCAACCTGTGTTCTTTCTTTGCACAAAATTGCTTTTCATACCTCTCAAGCAGAATTACTCCTTCGTACTAGAAGTACTTTCAGCACTTGATGTTAACAAACTCTGCTTCTCGCTGCAATGACTGGAGGAATGTAATGAGTTTCTGGCATTGTACGGTGCCACCATACACTCTGTTAAGGGAGTTACAGCTAGTTGCTCAAGAAGACAACATTATTATGTTTGATATTTTGTTTGCCTGTTAAATAATCTAATTAGGTTCATGAGAGAAACAAGTCTGCTTTACAATGGAACATTGGCTAAATGAATGTCTGAACAAAAATATATCCTTCATAAATACTATTTAGTATTATTAAATAAACCCTTGACCAATCTGCTCTGAGCAGAACATCTTACTTTCAAGTAATGCATATGCAGAAATCATTAGTACATTGCAAATTTATAATACTATAATATACATAATGAAATGAAAAATTACTCAAAATTCAACATTAGTTCCTCTCCTGTTATTATCTTACAAAAATAAAATATAAGCCAATTTCATATAAATCTTTGCTCACTGTTGCAGATATTCTGACAAATGATCTTTTTTCTTTAAGTGCAGATGAATACAAAGAGAGATGCAATAATTTAAGGTTTACATGATGGTTTTAAAGTAATTCCTCACAGAAAAAGAGGTCCAGACAGTTTTGATTGGTGGAGTTAAAATGATTAAACCATGAAAGCACTAAGCAACATAACAGTCTAGGTGTTTCTGAGAAAAAGTATGAAAATGTGATTTTTATACAGTTCTGGCGATACATGAAGAAAATGTAGAAAGAAAGAGAGTTTTGAAATTTTTAATACTTCACTTAGCATTTATTCTAAACTTGTCCTTCTTTTCACATTTTGTTATAGGTCTCTTTCAGATACCTGAATTTTTTGGCTCCTAACTATTTCACAGAAATCTTCCTCTGAGCCCTGAAAACAACTGAAGGTTAAGCTTATCTTCTTATAATTCATACAGAGGGTGACAGAAATACTGCTACACACCATCTTTTGAAGCCCAGGTATCAAGTAAATAGATATGAAGTAGATATTCTTCCTCAGCAGGGGAATGAAAAAATGTTTAAAATATTGGAAAGTTCATTCAATCTCTAACATCAGAGAATGAATCCCATTATAACCTGACATTATTTTGTGGGGTTTCTCATTAGGGAAACCTTATATCATGTAAGAATATACATGAATCAGCACAACGCTAAACAGTCAGATTCACTAATTAGATAAGATCTCCACATATTTCTCTGAAGCACAGAGGGATAGGAAACTGGACTAAAATTATAATCAGAGAATTCCCTTTATACTAGATAATTCCCCCTGATTTCACGTGTGGCAGACTGAGGCAATCCACCTGCTGTTTAGGAAATGGTTTAGAAAAACATACAAGTTTTTTAAAAAATAGAAAGAGCTACAGTTTGCTCTGCTTTGTATTTCCACAGCTGAGAACATTTCACCACTGGTAGAGTAGGATTTCCATGAGGGCTATCTGTTTCTATTGGGTTCTCAGTGACTGTTCCAAAGAGCTCCTGGAGAAGCACAAAGGCACTCTACCCTTGCTTGTTGTTTGGTAAGAAAGGAACTACTATCAAGACAGGAATATTTTATTTTAAGAATTATGTTCTACCTCGTTGTAGTAACTACTAAAATTTTAACATAAGTTTTTTAACATATTGAAAAGAGAGGGGAAAAAATGTCATGTATATTTTAAAAATTAAGCAACACTTCAAATTTTAATGTTAATGTTAAAGACCTTTTTTAATATATGTACCATGTTATTAGAATAGGTAGCTAAGACTGAGAAAATTAACTCAGAAAATTAACCCTTGTCACCTAAACTGAACTGTAATTTGGATTTGTTAGTGCTTGATTTGAGGATTATTACAACATTGTCATTAGAGTTTCATTATAAAATTAGTAACGCACACTCATCTTTGAAGAAAGCTTTTGCTAAGAACTGTTAATATATGATATATGCTGTTTTGCATCTGTTGCCACATTTATCTTTTCCTCAGCCCTCTCTTTATGTCTTAATAGTTGCTTAGGAGAGGGAATATATATTCTTATCCATTTCATTTTTATCTTTCATTCACTTTTAAGCTTTCATCTTATTTATAATATTTGTATTCAGTAATTATTTAAAAATTCATTGAGTAGTGAGGGGAGACTAACTTTCTAGTGTTGTTATTTGTGAAAAATACAGTTACTGTATAGGCTGAAATTTGATAGTCATAGAATAGCTATTTCTAACCATACTGTACTAAGTGTCCTCCACATGTGAAAGTCATTAGCTTGCAACACGAAGCATGAGCACTGTTGAAGACATAGCCTTGTGATATGGGATTTTTTTTTAATTGATTCTTTCTTGTAATTAAATTAAAAGTGATAGATGTTTCTATAACTATGAAATAGCAAATCTTTTTCTACTACAGATGAACAACAATACTGGACTATCGAGTCAAAGAATATAAAATTTTTGTAGTTAGTACTGTAAGGTATTTACAAGACCTAAAATTACTGCAGTGAGAAACAATTCTAGACATTCAAAAAGGTCTTGCTTCATTCCTGCAGTTGCTTTTGTACTTGCTTTCTTTATCCCTTGATACTATTGCATCCAGCTGCCTGTGACTTCTCTTTGTGAAGCTCATTTGGAGCTGCTTCTGAGACCAAAGACGTGTTAAGAAATGAAAGGGTATACAGCACATCTCTTTCTTTTTTCACCTTCTCAGAGCTGTCCTCTTTAGTCAGCTTAGACTGAGGAAAGCTTCATTTCTTTCAAGGTGAATACCTTGGGTAAAATGTTGTTCCCACCCATCGTACCTATTTGCTCTCAGCCTTGGAAAAATATCTACCACTTACTTGAACTAACTCCTTCTGTTAGTTATGTTGTTATATTTCATAACTTCATTGTATAGGCATAGATGCAAAATGACTGTTTCCAAAGCATTTATTCTTCTGTCTCCTCTTTTTCTGAGCATTTTAGTGAAACAAAGCAAATGAGTGGTGAGATTCTAGCATTAAGAATAACATTCAGGATGAATTACGAGAAATAATCCTTACCCTGTCAGAATAAAGGTTAAGCTTTTCATCACTTCCTGAGCTATTGTGGTGGGTTGACCTTGGCTGGATGCCAGGTGCCCACCACAGCCACTCTATCACTTCCCTCCTCAACAGGACAGGAGGGTGAAAATATAACAAAAGGCTCATGGGTCGAGATCAGAGCCAGGAGAGATCATTCACCATTTACCGTCACAGGCAAAACAGACTTTACATGGGGTGTCATTGTTTAGCCCCAGCCAGCAACTAAGCACCACGCAGCCGCTTGCTCACTCTCCCTCCCCCAGTGGGACAGAGGAGAGAATTGGGAAAAAACTTGTGGGTTGAGATAAAAACAGTTTAATAGGACAGAAGAGAGAAGGAAACAACAATGATAACAACAATAATAATACCGACAAGGGAATGTACAAGAACAAGTGATGCCCAATACAGCAATTGCTCACCACTCAACGATCAACAGCCCGTCCCCGAGCAGCGATTTCCACCCCCAGGACAACTCCAGTTTATGTACTGGGCATGATGTCGTATGGTAGGGAATATCTCTCTGGCCAGCCTGGGTCAGCTGTCCCGGCTGTGTCCCCTCCCAGCTCCCTGGGCACCCCCAGCCTGCTCACTGGCAGGGCAGCACGAGAAGCTGGACTGTCCTTGACTGCTCAGCAACAACCCAAAACATCAGCACGTTATCAACAGTTTCTCATCCCAAATCAAAAACACAGCCACGCTAGCTTCTGTGAAGAAAACCAGCTCTATCCTGGCTGAAACCAGGACATGGGAAAAATGGTTTAATTTATTACCAATCAAATCAGAGTAGGATAATTCCCTCCCTTCTTCCCAGACTCAACTTTACTCCCAACTTTCTCAACCTCCTCCCCTCCAGCAGCACAGTGGGATGGGGAATGGGGGTTGCAGTCGGTTCATCACATGTTGTTTCTGCTGCTCCTTCCTCTTCAGAGAGAGGACTCCTCATACTCTTCCCCTGCTCCCGCGTGGGGTCCCTCCCATTGGAGACAGCCCACCATGAACTTTTCCAGTGTGAATCCCTGCCACAGGCTGCAGTTCTTCACAAACTGTTCCAGCCTGGGTCCTTTCCATGGGGGGCAGTTCTTCAGGAGCAGACTACTCCACCCTGTTCCCCATGGGCTGCAGGTGGATATCTGCTTCACTGCTAACCCCTGTGGGCAGCAGGGGGACAGCCTGCCTCACTGTGGTCTTCACCACAGGCTGCAAGGGAATCTCCGTTCCAGTGCCTAGAACACCTTCTACCCCTTCTCCTTCACTGACCTTGATGTCTGCAGAGATTTCTTTCTCACATATTCTCCTCTCTTGGGCTGCAATTGGACAGGTTTTTTTTCCCTCCTTCTTAAATATGTTATCCCAGAGGCACTACCAGCATTGCTGATGGACTTGGCCTTGAACAGTGGCAGGTCTATCTTGGAGCCAGATGGCATTGGCTATATTGGACATAGGGGAAGCTTCTAGCATCTTCTCACAGAAGCTACCCCTGTAGCCCCACTGCTACTAAAACCTTCCCATGCAAGCCCAATAGAGCCATTTATGTTATTTTAGAAGAAGCAAACTGATACCTTTCATCCATATTTTATTCAGAATCAGTTTTCTTTTCAAATGTTTTTTTTTCCCCTGAAATGGTTTGGATTTTCTTTTGAATATCCTTTGATCTCTCCTTTCATATCTTACATGGAAAATCTCTTGATGTATTTTCAAGGGCATTCTAGGACAATAGAACTGCTCAGAGAGAAGAATCAGTTTCTAAGGAGCTCATTCAGTTTTCTATAATGGTACATATGAATATAATGTACATAAATGAAATCCATGTGTATGTAGGATATATGCCTATGCATATGTTTAAGTGCTTCTCTCTATACCGGTATACACATATACATGTGCATGCATATATAAATTAAGTTATATAGTTTGTATTTTAGACATATTTAAAAATAGAACTGAATTAATTTTTTTATAGATATCTTGCATGCTCCCAGAGACAGACCCAAGCATACATGTATACATAAATATTTATGAAGAGAAACCCTGGGCTGAAAATATGGCATGTTATCTGAAATACAGTGATATCGACTCATGTATTTTCTTCATTCACTTGAGATTCTGATAACTGTTTTTTAAAGTATAATTATTTTTCTTCTGTTTCATAGAAAAATACCACTAACTAGTTTAATATCCTATTTCAACCACTCACTTAAGCTGACTGATGTAATCCGAAATAAAATTTTAACAGTTAAATAAAATGATATTTGGGTAACTGCACATCCATTGAAGAAATTATTAAAAGAAAATACTGTGACACAGGCTATAAATTCAGGAACCAAAAGGATATGTCATGAGAAATTGATATTTGAAATATGTGCCGAAATAAATTCTAATAACAGTGGAAATCTTCATCCATTACACATGAGTAAACAGAATGAGGTCAAGTACAGTTTGGAGGAACACTTCAAGCAAATCCAGCTCCAAATTCTTCTCTTTTATCTTCTTGATCCAAATTCCTTTGACAAATTACAAATAATAGTTCTTCTAGCTAAAAAAATAGTAATATACCAATCTATAGTATTGTTCAATACAAGAAAACTTCTGCCCTCCGCTCAAAAAATTAAACTTAACAAAGCCTAAGGAAAAGACTGAATATTTTTCTGCATGTATTCTGTGTAGTCTGCAAACTAATTCCAAACACAAAACACGTGATGGCCAGACTTCATTATTTGGAGTATATACTCATTCAAAAGCAGCCAGAGGAGTTGTCCTTGAAAGGCCTGTGTATTGTGTCCACTCTTGAGGAGTAGACCACTGTGAATCTCATGAAGTTCAACAAGACCAAGTGCAATGTCCTCCACCTGGGTCGAGGCAATCCCAGTATCAATACAGGCTAGACAATGAAGGGATCGAGAGCAGCCCTGCTAAGAAGGACTTGGGGGTGCTGGTGGATGAAAAGCTGGACATGAGACGGCAATGTGTGCTCGCAGCCCAGAAATCCAATCGTAGCCTGGGCTGCAGGTGAAGAAGCGTGGCCAGCAGGTTGAAGGAGGTGATTCTCCCCCTCTGCTCCTCTCTCATGAGATCCCACCTGGACTACTGCATCCTGTTCTGGGGCTCCCAGTACAAAGACAGACAGGGACCTGTTAGAGCAGTTCCAGAGAAGGGCCACAAAAATGATCAGAAGGATGGAACACCTCTCCTGTGAAGAAAGGCTGAGAGAGCTGGGGTTGTTCAGCCTGGAAGAGAAAAGACTCTAGGGAGACAATATTGCAGCCTTTCAGTACTTAAAGGGGGCTTATAAGAAAGGTAGAGAGAGCATTTTTAGCAGGGCCTGTAGTGACAGGACAGGGGCAACGGTTCTAAACTGAAAGAGGGTAGTTTTAGACTGGACACAAGGATGACCTTTTTTATGATGAGGATGTTGAGACACTGGAACAGGTTGCCCAGAGAAGTTATGGAAGCCCCATCATTGGAGATGTCCAAGGTCAGGCTGTATATGGCTTTGGGCAACCTGTTCTTGTGAAAGATGTCCCTGCCCATAGCAGGATGTTGGACTAGATGATCTTTAAAGGTTCCTTCTGAAACAAACCGTTCTGTAATTTTATGATTCTATCATCCTTTAACAAACTAATTGGCAAATAATAGAAAGCCTGTTTAAGAAAATGTTTCTACAGTCACCCCAAATGTCTTCTACCCTGTACCATGATATAACAGTATCCTTGGAATATTTCATAGTCTTAGTAATAGGAATTTTTTTTAAAATTAGTTTAACAAACTCAATAATCAAAGGGATTTTTGTCATGCAATGCTAATATAATAATACTGCCAACTACTACAGCTGAATATCAAAATTTTTTATTATAGATTAATGGATAATTAAGTCAGCTACTAGATTCCAGAAGAGGTTGGATTTTCAGACATATGAAAACCCATATATTGTATTGGCACACATTAAAATATAAATAAATAACAATAGCTTAAGAAAAAATAATGATAGAGAAATTTTGACGCTATTTTTACAGGAAAAAAATCTTTGTATCAGGCTCAAACTTGTCTATTTACTCTTGCTGCATTGAGAAATTGAAAAGCTGTGCTAATTGCTATTTCATGTTTTTTAATGGCATGACCAATAATAATTACCTCAACAGGAATTTACTTACACATCTTAGAAGAAAATGAGTGCAGTGATCATTCAAAAGACACTTTAAAAATCTTTTTGTTTCAGGGCACAACTGATGTCTGCAAAGATGGAAACTTCATATTTTTCTTCTTCTCCTCAAAGTAGTAACATTTCAAAAGTAATAAAAGATTTCCTGTGTCAAGTTCTTTTTCTTAACCTGAGCTATATGGAGAAGTACTTCAACATTTTTTTGTCTTTTTTTTAAAAATACTTCCCTGATGAAGACTCCAGAGATTAGAGAGTCACAGACTGAAAAACAATTAACTTCCTTGAACAGAATTAACAAAAATATACTGATAATATACCTAGTGAAAGTTAGGTAGTACATGATGACCTAAACTGTCTTTAGTCATTACTAACAGTTGTGATTCAATCCCTGTTCTCTTTTTTTCAGTTCACGCACACCAACCCTCAGAGTTCCCCTAGTCTTTATAGTTGTATCCAGATTCTTGATACACAGCATCTCAATGTTCTTAAACTGATGTTTAGTAGTTTGCTTTTTTTTTTTTAAATCCAAATCAGTTATGTTTTCAATATTTTATAAAATGCTTAAGTATTTTGGAGTGCTGTATTTGTTGGGCCACAACCATCACTGAACACCAGCGAGAGTATTAGTTTCTCACTGTTTCCCATTCTGGACAAGTGAGCACTTGATCATGTAATACAACTAGTGCAGTTTCAGCAGCAAATATTAGCTGATACGGCCTCAGTGCTTGCTATCTGATCAATGGCAAGAACACTCCCCTTTGAAAGAACAAATTCCTAGGAAACTCAAGTCCTTGTTTTTAATAATTTAAAGGAGAATTTTAACAATAACTTCCACTTCCCTGTAGAAGATGTTTCACCATTAAGATGTGAGCAAACTGAGTATCTACTTTGCAGTCCTGGAAGATCTTCTTTTATACTTAGGTGCCTTTGGAAATTCTTAAACCTTAAGCAAGTCTTTAAAGTTAGAAATTGGCATCAAAGGCAGTTCAGAAATCCCTTCAGCTGTCATTCCTCCAACAGTAATGTGAAGCAAATGTTCACTTCATTAATAAGAAACAAAATACACAGAATATTCTAACAAAAAAGGGAAGTCATAAGAGGAAAATATCTTATGTGATCAAATTGAATATTAGAAAATGAAGAAAGGTCATTCAATTTGTCTCTTAATTTTGTATCTGCATGTTGTATCATTGTACATTAGAAATGTCAAAGAGAAAGAAATAATTAATATTTATACGTAGTAAACTTACTAAATGTAGCATTTGTTCTTCAAATCTTTTAGGATTAAACAAAAGATTCCAGCAATGAAAAACCCTCGAGAAAGTCTGTTGTAAGAGATATCTGTTGGTCTGATACAACAGAGAGTTCTACAGTATTTTACCTCAGAGCCTTAAAGGGTTTGAAACAGATAAATACTGTTAGATTTCTATGATGTGTTAGCTATATACCGATTAAATATAGTGAAGATAAAGTGCCTGTGTAGATCAGTGCTCTTCAAATATGGTTTAAAGATTTACCCAGGTAAATCATACCTAGAGGTCTTCAGACATACCCCATGTAATCCATTATCTTCTATAGTACACACTCACCTGAATTCAAAGTCAGAATTTGTTGTAATGTTTTTAATGACAACAGTACTACTACAGAGCATGATCAAAGGGGATTGGTATTAAAAATTATATCTAAGATGACCTTCAGAGTTGGAAGGAATTAGTGAAGAGGCAATGTCCACATTTTAAAAGGTCATGTTCACTCATTCGTCAACAAATAATTACAGACCGACACGCACACTGAGTTTCACTTTCTGCTGATCTAAGTATGTCCCAGCTTTTGTTCTGCCTGGACAGCTGGCTACCTCTTTACCAAGATGTTGTCTAAGATATAACATTAAGATTCTTATGTACATTCCAGCGAAGTTCAGATGTGATCACTTGAACAATATTAACTCATATAAAACCTAATATTGAGTTCAATTATTTATGTTGTTTGTGTGTATGTGTCTAAATACATATGTGTAAATACATCTGTGCATGGATATAAAGAAGTAGACTTTTTTGTTTGTTTTTTCTATTTTTTCCATTGTCAGGCTGTTTTATCTGGTTTATCTCAAGATGAACAGGTTTTATTTACCAGGACAATATGCATTTATTATGAACACTTTTCTCTGTGTAAAGCAACAAAAGTAACCACAGTTAAATCACACCACGATGTGTAAAAAATGAAAATATTCTTTGGATCTTCAGGTTCATATTCATGTGTTTCTCTGAAAAATATGGTGATAGTATCTGTAATGTTACACTGCTATGCCTTGTTATCCTTGTTATCTTCCTCTGTGAAGCAGAAATATTTAAAGAGGTGAAAAATTGATGTTAATGTTCTGCATCTGCTTAATTATGAAAAAAACACCTTTTAATTTTATATATATTTTATCCTCATAGAATCAAGACTATATTTAAGGAGTTCACTATTCATAAACGTATGCAGTTTTTACTTCTACTGAGTGGAAAAAAATAATAACAATGCCCTGTTATGTAAGGAGGTTTGGATGAAAACACTAAGGATGGTATGAATATAGCAACATAGCAAGCTGCAAGCAGTCCAGGAGACTCTCAAAGTACATCAAGGATAATTTCTTAATCCAGGGGATACACAGCCCAACTAGAGGAGAAGCATTACTAGACCTGTTGCTTGCCAACACAGAAGAACTAATTAGAAAGGTCAAGATTGGTGGCAGCCTGGGCTGCAGTGACCATGACCTGGTGGAATTCACAATCTTGAGGAATATGGGCCAGGTGAAGTGTAGTCAGGATGCTGATTTCAGGAGAAGCAGCTTTCAGTTTTTTAAGGAATTAGTGGCGGGATCCCTTGGGAAGCTGCCCTCAGGGATAAAGGAGCCAAACAGACCTGGCAGCTCTTTAAGGATATCTTTTTTAGAGCCTGGGAACTCTCAATTCCCATGTGTAAGAAATCGGGCAGGGAAGTCAGGAGACCAGCATGGTTGAGTAAGGACCTCCTAGTCAAACTAAAGTGAAGAAGGAAAGGTACAGGCAGTGGAAACAGAGATATGTATCCTAGGAAGAATACTGGAACACCACTCAGGTGTGTAGGTATGGGATCAGGAAAGCTAAGGCACAGCTGGATCTGAATTTGGCAAGGAATGTGAAGAATGATAAGATGGGTTTCTTCAGGTACGTTGCTCAGAAAAGGAAGATGTACACCACCAATGAAGACAACAGATGAATTAGTAAAAACATGGAGAAGACTGAGAATTTTTTTGCCTCATTTTTCACTGGCAATCACTCTCCCAACATCTCTCAAGTACCTGAACCTCAGGGCAAAGATTAGGGGAACAAAGATCCTTTGATTGTAGGAGAAGATCAGATTTGAGACCACTTGAGGAACCTGAACATACAGATGACCCTGGGATTGTATGCATAAGATGAATCTCATGGTCTTGAGGGAATTGGCAGATGTAGTCATAAGCCACTTTCTATCATGTTTGAAAAACCATGGCAGTCAGGAGAAATCCCCAGTGATTGAGGAAAAAGGAGTATCAATCATGTTCATTTTTAAAAAGGGTAGCAAGGACTACCCTGAGAACTATCAAACAGTCAGCCTCCTCTCCGTGCCTGGTAAGATTATGGAACAGATCCTTCTGGAAGAAATGTCAAAACAGATGGAAGACAAGGAGGCGATGTCAACATGGCTTCATCAAGGGCAAGTCATGCCTGACTAATAAAGTGGACTTATATATTGGAGTGATTGCATCAGTGGACAAGGGAAGAGCAACTGATATCATTTGCCTGGATTTCTCTAAGGAATTTGGAATGGTCCCCCACAATATTTTTGCCTTAAATTGGAGAGGTGTGTGCGACGAGCGAGGGAAGGCATGCAGTCGACTCAATATGAGTGATAAAGCAAGCTTCAACTTTATTGCAAAACCTTACACATATTTATACACTAAGTTCTACTTTATGCATACTTGTCTTACAATCATTGGCTTAGCTCTAAAGATTGCATTATCATACTCCTCCTACTTGCGCTTACTGCTACGTGGTCCGGGTTCCATCCTGTTTTTCTTATACAGTGCTGCTTCTTAGCTGTTTACCACAGCTCCTTCTCCTCAAGGCCGAGCCCTGCAGATGTCCAGCTGTTTACCAGCTTCCCAGTGCCACAGCTCCCTCTTCTCAAGGCCGAGCCGTGCAGATATCTAGCTGTTTACCAGCTTCTCAATGCTGCAGCTCCTTCTCCTTAAGGTCGAGCCGTGCAGAGTGATCCCAACATCTCCCCCTTTTTGTTTTTGTATAAACAAAACCTGATGGATCATTTGCAACCCAAGGACTGTGAGGAAGATGGACCCTCTGTACATTCTTCTATCGTCCTGTGCCGCGAACTCAGCCCAGCAGTTGGTAGGTGCCAGCTTTACGTGGGCGTCCCCACGGAGGCAACGGTGGCCTTGCCGTACACCGGCCCACTGCCCTTCAGGAAATCCCGGTATTACACATTTGTAGAGGAACGAGTTTCGACACACGTGGCCAGCGAGTGTCGGAACTCACCTCAGTTGTCACCTTTTAACACAGGGAGCCTATGGCGTATGCGCCCGCTGGCCAGACGTGCTGCACACGCCACAGCCATCCCGTCTATTGGTTCGTAGGCTTTGTTCACACGGCATTTTTTCATAACTCAGCAGTCACATATCAACTTATGCTTAAGTCAATAGCAGAATATTACAAAGCAAAACAATTCTAGCTGTACTACTTCTAGTGATATAAACTACTCCTAGTGATAGAAAAAAGGTACTTGTATAAGGCTATGAAGACCAATATTATATCTTACCAAAGCATTTGTAGTTATAGAACGCTTTGCCTCAAAAGCTTTCCACGTTCATCTCATGATACTGCAAATTTCAGTGTGATTTACCCCTACATTTTCTTTTGACTGAGGTGGCATCCAGATTGCGATGACACCTGATAGTGTCATGATGTGTCCAACGATGACGATGGCGACTGCCCCACCCATGGCCTCACCCACTTCGAGGCACCTGCAAAGTGGGTTACCCATGGTTTTACCCATGGTTTTAAACAGCCACCACCGTCAACCTCGTCCCCTGGTTAGCAGTTGAAAAGGTCCTTTCTCTTTCCGCAAATAATTTAACACATATAAGGCTTTATTCAAACGTTCTTAGGGTAATGTGGTAGCCTCTCCCCCTTTTTGTTTTGAGCGTGATTATCTAACCAAGCTCATTCATTGGGTGTGTAAGATACTTGTTTGAGTTATTAGCTAGCCAAGCATTCTTTACTACCTTTTGAACCATTCCTTGTAGACAATGCAATAAACATGGTACAATAAGCATTAGTATTAAGATAACAAGTACTATAACAACTGCCCCTTTTATTAAGTCTTGTAACCATCCACTTAGGCCCAAACTTGACAGCTATGATTCGAGGTTTAGTGAACTTGTCTGTAACCTGTCCGTTAAGTCCTTCAGTTTTTGTAATTGTTGAGTTACCGACTGTGATGTATCTGTTAAATTCATACAACACATGCCATCAAACTCCTCACACCCGTGCCCTTGGGCCAAAAGTAGGAAGTCGATAGCTGCCCTATTTTGCAATGTCGCATGCCTTATTGAGTCAGTTTCCATTAACAAAGCACTGAGTGTTGCAGAAGTAGCATTGGTTTGTTTCGCTAGCCAACATCCCAATTTATTTAAAGTGGTTAAGCCTTGGGCAGCAGCGACCCCAGGGGCAAGGAAAGAGGTTAGTATGGTTTTGTCTGCAGTCCAAAAATCCAGTTGGTCATTGCACTCTTCCTGATATTTTCAAATCTGTCATCTTATTCTATGCCGTCGGGTAAGGTTCAATATCATAGAAGTGTTGGGAGTTAACAATGTTAGGTGCCCCAATGTGTAAGGACCACCTCTCAAATGGGAGGGAACACCTTGCCATGCACGATCACCACAAATCAAGAATATTCCTTTAGGGAGTCTCATTGGGACAATAGTAGAGCGTGAGATGTTGCTCGTTGTATAATTACACCAATTGGTAGCATTCTGAAAAATGGCTAACGTGGGGTTTACATCCTGTGACCTATCTTCTCAGTAATTTTCTGCAAAGCTTGGTGTTGATCCTCATTCAGTTGACGTCGCTCTGGAGCCTCCACCGAAGACTCCAGGAGCGGCATCAATGGCCTTAGATCATCATTAGTAATTCCGCAAATATTGCGAACCCACTGTATATCCCCCATTAATTTTTGGACATCAGAAAGATTTTCTATTTTCGCCTTAATCTTTATTTTTTGTGGGTGGACCGCTGCCCTGGTAATAATCCAGCTCAAATATTGCCATGGTCCCTTCTTTTGCCTTTTTTTTTTTTTCTTTTTTTTTTTTGTGCTATTTTTAAACCCCGTTTTCCTAAATAGTGCTCTAAGTGCTGTAAAATGTGGTCTGCATTCAATTGTGTCCCTGCTATTAATATATCAACTATATAATGATACATTATTAAATCTGGATACTTTTTCCACACCGGTTCTAGAGCCCATGCCACAAATGTCTGACACATCGTAGGTGAATTTTGCATTCCTTGTGGTAACACTACCCAATGATACTTTTTGCTAGCTCTCCTTTATTTACCGATGGTACCGTAAAGGCAAACTTCTCCGCATCCTCAGCTGCTAAGGGAATGGTAAAAAAGCAATTGAAATATACTCTTCGATTCCCTGCAAAAGAAATGATACATTTGTGACAATAATTACAACGACATAGAACAAACCCACAACACCGTTTTACAAATATGGCATATTGAAGTTCCTGCTCTTGACCGTCCGGGGAGAGCCGCTGAGACAGTCAACGAGCCATCATTCCGCATACAAAAGAGTGAAAGCATCAGCTGGTGGTACGACGGAGTTGACTGCGTCCGTGGGACGTGTGACAAGATCTTCAGGTCTTACTGTCGGCCGTACCGACCTGGTCGGTACCCACTTCACTCCGTCCCCTCCCTCTCTGCCAAAGTCTCTTGTCTCATGCCGCGCCAATGTTGGGCAGGGTCGTATCTTGACTTGGGGGAAGGATCATCCCAGGCAGCCCCCTCCTGTTGCGGCACGGGTCAGGAGGCGGGGGCCAAGGAGGACTCGCCACCTCCGTTGGTTGCGTTAGCGGGGGGGGGGGCGGGGGGGTGGGGGGGGGCGGGCGGGGGTTGCTCGTTCTCACCATCCCCAGCTCGGCCTCCCTTCTCTCCCAAGGCTGTGGCAGCGGCAGCTGCTGCCGCCGTCCGCTCTGATTTTATCGTCTTTATAGAGTCTCTGACTAATCGCCAGGTTGTTAACACTTTCATAGCCGTATGATCCTCTTTAGAGGCTGCCTCAAACACCAATTTCCCTGCTTTCTCCCAGGTAGGTAACTCAAAAGCTGTTGCAGAGTCTGCTGCTAGCCCCTGGCTCTTCAAAACAGTCTCCAATAGCAATTGCCATGTTGTTGCTAGCTCCGCTGCTTGCCCATCTCCTTTCGAGACTCACCCCATTGATCTTTCACATGGGCACACAGGGGAACATTGAGTACATTGTTCTGGGCAACGTTGTCCCGTCTTGCCCTCACATACATCATCGTAGATCTGTTTCTCTGGCTTATCTACGCAGCCGGTTTACTCGGTGCATCTGGCACCTCAGGAGGTGCAGTCGGAGTCGCTGAAGGTCCTGGACCCTCTGACTCAGTTAAAAAGGGATTGGTTGAAGGTGGTTTAACAGCCTCCTCCATATCAGCTGCAGCTTTTCTCTCTGCCTTTAAGGCTTTTAATGTGTTTAACATCAACTTCCATGTCGTCACTAACTCTGCGGTGGTTTTATCTCCATTCCCAATATGTTCCTATAACATTTTTCCTATCTCCTCCCACGTCTCTGCCTTAAACGCCACAGACGCATTGGGGGGGTACCCTTTTTGGCACCAAATTAGAAGCCTTCTAAGTGTATATTCATCATATTTCAGTCCTCTCTTAGAGAGCATATGCAGCAGGAGTCTGACCATCGCCCTTTCTTCATGCGATGCGTTCTGACTTTAGTTCTTTTAATGTCTCTAGGATCAACCTCTAGAGCGTCGTAGATTTTATACTGTCTTTGTTGCCTGTGCTATTCGCTTTTCAGTTTTATATCTTTTCATGCAATTAATAACATCTCTCCAAGATTTCATTAATTTTTTGCTGATTTTTCATCATCGATTACTAGATCCCACAAACAATCTCCATAAGAACGCCACTCGTCTACTTCAAACATACTTTCAGGGTCTTTAAAAAACCCTTTCACTTTCCCTAACGCAATTAACCCAGCCAGATCTTTTAATTGGCTTACTCCCCGCTTTTCTAAAAAGCATTTTAAGATTTCGAATGCTACCTCTATTTCCATTGCGCGCTACGTTGACCTTCTTAATTATCCGGTCAATTATTTTTGCAGCCTTTTCCCTTGGGTAGCCTTCTTTCGGACGGCGAACCCCTTCTTAATTATCCTGGGTTCAAGCACGGATCAGGCGCGCCGCGACAGCGTCCGCCGATCTTCTGCTCCCTGGTCGCTGCTACCAGTGCTTCTCCGATCTCGCTGTCCGGTGAAAAACAAGGATGGGGGTCCCTGTTCGGGCGCCACTTGCGACGAGCGAGGGAAGGCATGCAGTCGACTCAATATGAGTGATAAAGCAAGCTTCAACTTTATTGCAAAACCTTACACATATTTATACACTAAGTTCTACTTTATGCATACTTGTCTTACAATCATTGGCTTAGCTCTAAAGATTGCATTATCATACTCCTCCTACTTGCGGTTACTGCTACGTGGTCCGGGTTCCATCCTGTTTTTCTTATACAGTGCTGCTTCTTAGCTGTTTACCACAGCTCCTTCTCCTCAAGGCCGAGCCCTGCAGATGTCCAGCTGTTTACCAGCTTCCCAGTGCCACAGCTCCCTCTTCTCAAGGCCGAGCCGTGCAGATATCTAGCTGTTTACCAGCTTCTCAATGCTGCAGCTCCTTCTCCTTAAGGTCGAGCCGTGCAGAGTGATCCCAACAGGTGTGGGTTTGATGGATGGACTGTTAGACGGATAAGAAATTGGCTGCATGGCTGCAGCCAAAGAATTACTGTTAACAGCTCGATGTCCAGGTGGAAACTAGTAACCAGTGGTACCTTTCAAGGGTCCAGACTGGGACTAAAACTATTTAATATCTTAATCAATGACATAGTGGGATTGAGTACACCCTCAGCTAGTTTGCAGATAACACCAAGCTGAGTGGTGCAGTTGATATGCTAGAGGGAAGGGATGCCATCCAGAAGGACTTTGACAGAGTTGAGGAGTGGGCCTGTGAGAACCTCATGAAGTTCAACGTGGCAAAGTGCAATGTCGTCCACCTGGGTCGAGGTAAACCCCCGTGTCAGTACAGACTGGGAGATAAACTGACTGAGAGCAGCCCTGCAGAGAAGGAACTGATGTCCATCATACTGGTGGCTGAAAAATTGGATATGAGGTGGCATTGTGATCTTGCAGCCCAGAAAGCCAGCTGTAACTTGGGATGCAAAAAAAGAAGTGTGGCCAGCAGGTTGAAGGAGGTGATTCTCCCCCTCTGCTCCACTCTCATGAGATCCCACCTGGACTACTGCATCCTGTTCTGGGGCTCCCAGTACAAAGACAGACAGGGACCTGTTAGAGCAGTTCCAGAGAAGGGCCACAAAAATGATCAGAAGGATGGAACACCTCTCCTGTGAAGAAAGGCTGAGAGAGCTGGGGTTGTTCAGCCTGGAGGAGAAAAGACTCTAGGGAGACAATATTGCAGCCTTTCAGTACTTAAAGGGGGCTTATAAGAAAGGTAGAGAGAGCATTTTTAGCAGGGCCTGTAGTGACAGGACAGGGGCAACGGTTCTAAACTGAAAGAGGGTAGTTTTAGACTGGACACAAGGATGACCTTTTTTATGATGAGGATGTTGAGACACTGGAACAGGTTGCCCAGAGAAGTTATGGAAGCCCCGTCATTGGAGGTGTCCAAGGTCAGGCTGTATATGGCTTTGGGCAACCTGTTCTTGTGAAGTATTACTTTGTCCATGGCAGTTGTGTTGGGTGAGACGATGTCTGAGTGTTCCTTCCAACCCAAACAATTCTATTTATTTTATGAATATTGCATTTGATTGTGCCTATCTGAGATCATAACCTATTACTGCAGAATCTGAGAATGGGAGTGTCAATCAGGTACTGAGAAAACAGAACTGTGTTGTATGTCACTTTAGTGACATCAAAGATTATATACACTTAAATCATAGAATCATAGAATTTTTAGGTTGGAAAGGAACTGTAAAGGCCATCTAGTCCCACCCCCCTGCAGTGAGCAGGGACATCTACAACTAGATCAGGTTGCCCAGAGCCCCATCCAACCTGACCTTGAATGTTGCTAGCGATGGGGCATCTACTGCCTCTCTGGGCAACCTGTGCCAGCGTTTCACCACGCTCATTGAGAAAAATTTCTTCCTTATATGTAGTCTAAAGCTACCCTCTCTTACTTTAAAACCATTACCCCTTGTCCTATTGCTACAGGCCCTGCTAAAAAATCGTTCCCCATTTTTCTTGTATATGCCCCCTTGAGGTAAAAGGTTGCAATAAAGTGTCCCCGTAGCCTTCTCTTCTCCAGGCTGAACAACCCCAACTCTCTCAACTTGTCCTCATAGGAGAGGTGTTCCATTCCTCTGACCATTTCTGTGGCCCTCCTCTGGACTGGCTCCTGAGGTTCACACAGACCCATTCTTCGAGCTTCTCCAGGTCCACCTGCATGACATCGCATCCCTGAGGCGTGTCAACCACACCACTCAGCTTGATATCATCTGCAAACTTGCTGACGGTACATTCGATCCCGCTCTTTATGTCATTGATGAAGATATTAAAGAGTACTGGTCCCAATATGGACCCCTGAGGGATACCACTCATCACCAATCTCCATCTGGACATTGAGCCATTAACCACTACAGTCTGGATCCAACCATCCAACCAATTCCTCATCCATCCAACAGTCCACTCATTAAATCCATCTCTCTCCAATTTAGAGAGAAGAATATTGTGGGGCACCATGACAAAGGCCTTACAGAAGTCCAGATAAACAACATCAGTTCTCTTCCCTTGTCCACTGATGTGGTCACTCAGTCATAGAAGGCCACTAGGTTGATCAGGCAGGACTTACCTTTGGCAAAGGCTGGCTCTCTGGAATCACCTCCCTGTCCTCCATGTGCCTTAGCATAGCAGGTCGGTAGTTCCCAGGGTCCTCCTTGTTGCCTTTTTGAAAAATGCATGCAATGTCACCTTTTTTTCAGTGTCCAGGGACATCACCTGACTGCCAGGACTTTTCAAATAGCATGGAGGGTGGCTTGGCAACTACATCAGCCAATTCCCTCAGCACTCTGGGATGCATTTCATCAGGTCCCATAGACTTGTGTATGTTCAGGTTCCTCAGGTGGTCTCAAACCTGGATCTTCTCTTACAGTGGAATGGACTTTGCTCCTCCAGTCCCCATCTTGCAGTCCAGCTACTCAAGAGGTGTGGGAAGAGAGACTGGCAGTGAAAAGTGGGGCAAAGAAGTCGTTGAGTACATCAGCTTCCTTCTCGTCCATTGTTACCAGTCTACCAGTCTTGCTCATCAGGGTCAGTATGCTTTCTTTGACCTTCCTTTTCTGTCTGATGTACTTGTAGAAGCCCTTCTTGTTATTCTTTACATCCCTTGCCAAGTTCAGGTCCAGCTGTGATTTGGTCCTCCTGACCTCATCCCCACACAACTGGGCAGCACCCCTGTACCCTTCCCAGGATACCTGTCCCTGCTTCCACTGCCTGTACATTTTCTTCTTGCCCTTTACTTTGCCCATCAGGTCTCAACTCATCCATGCCGGTCTCTTGCCTTCCTTTCTGGATTTCTTACACCTGGATTTACTATGGGGCAAAGGTATAGAAATATATACAGCTTAAGCAGCAAAGCAACAATATATATTTCAGCTGAAGTTAACACATGGTGTTTATCTCCCAGCTGAGTGTAGCCATCTGGGTAACTTTTTAAATTAGGTTTTAAGTTTTAGTCTATCCTTTCTCTGTAGTCAATAGGGACCACTCAGCTCTTTTAAAATAGGTATTCAATGTAAACTGGATAAATAATTCTTTCCATGAACTGAAGCGAAAGCCTAGGTGGTAATAATAGTCAGTTAACTTTTTCACAGGCTAAAGTGAAGTTGAATGAATCCGACAGAACAGAGAGAAACATTTTGTTGAAGTAGGGATTTAAACAAAGTATTACTTATTACTATCTCATGAAGCTGTTAAGCAAATGAAATAAATGCACTTCACTGATTCAGAGTATGATCAAACAAAGCAAGTTAAGGTGAATAATAGAAAAGTGAGCATTTGTGGCACCAACTTTATTTTTTGAAAGCACTGAGAAGAGAAAGGAAAAGCTTTCTCATGCAGCCTAGGCATTTTCTGAATTCCTCTAGTTATTAAAACCAAAGACTTACAGAATACATGTTCTTCTTAGACCTCCATCAGGCTAAGTAAGATGAAATATTTAAAGCAGTCAGGGACTCTAAACTGATGAACAACTTATTCATCTACTTTACTGATAAATAGTTCTGCAATATTTCAGAGGTTGAAGTTTTGTTCCCACCCTTTCAGACATCTTCATATAACAGCATGTATTTCAATTCTCTGGCAAGTAATTTCCTAGGAATTTCATTGAATACCTCTTTAAAAGCACCAGGCAAATAATCTTGAATTAAAT
This sequence comes from Phaethon aethereus, assembly GCF_964289735.1. Lineage (NCBI taxonomy): Eukaryota > Metazoa > Chordata > Aves > Phaethontiformes > Phaethontidae > Phaethon > Phaethon aethereus. Next base: position 141,885,305 of record NC_138575.1, read on the forward strand.
GAAAAGTTATGATTCACCACTCTTTCTATTGTTTGTCCATTATTGATCTTTGTAATAATAGAGATGAAACAAAGTCTTCGTTCAGTTCCCTCTAATGGCAAAAGTCCTTTTGAAGGAAGTCTTGTGTATATAAATTGGCAATAATTTTGCCAAAAAAACAAATAAAGATAACATCCCTGTTTATAAAGGATTCAGAGCACCAGGATAGTTGGTATTCTTTAGAATTCTGCCCCAGGGCAGATTTCCTCAGCTCTCATGGTTTTAATATCTTTTGGTCTCCTCAGAATCTAACCTTATCATAGGTTACAAAACTAGCTCACAAAACTGTTCTTTGAATTAAGAGTTCCTATTTGAGAACCTACCCTCACATCATCTAGTCAGATTGCTGTGACTTGGGAGTTAGTGCTTGAAATCTTTTGGTGTAATCAAGATCAGTGAAACAAGTGAGGCAAAGCATGTTGCTTGTATGGTTCTGTCTGTTAATTGTTTCTGAGACACATTCTCTTTTACTTCAACTTTCAGTGCTTACTGTGATGACTTACCTAATTGCATATTTTATTCTACCTTTCCTAGGGCACTTGCTGATACCTTTGCATTAATTGAGTCTTTGATGTCTATTTTAAATTATTAAGGCTTGCTTATAGAAAACAAATCATGTTCTTGACAGTTGCTTCCCCCCTCATTTCTTAATATAGCACCACCTGTATTTATACATGTACTCTAGAGCACTTATTCATCTTAAGTACAGGAAAGTCATATCATAATTATATTTGTAGTGTAACTAGAGTATTTTCTGCTACTATTTATTTTCTGTTCAGGATGATACAGCTTAGAACAGACAGAAGATAGAATACAGACATCTTTCTATTAAAAAGGGTCCTTTTTTTTTTCATTGTACACATCAATATTTAGACCTGTGATATTTTTTGTTATTCAATTTTTTTTTAACAAATAACTTGAGTTAGTACAAATAATAAAATATGTAGATACATATGTACAAAGTAAAATTCAGTATTTCCAAAACCTTTAATTATAATAAAATCTATGTTAGAAATTCACTCATTTTCAAATTAGCTGACATTAGGTATAATCTCTGTAATATATCCTTTCATTCCTTAAATTTCCATGAATATTTGATCTATCTTCTCAGTATCCACAGTAAATTTAAGGACTTGTTCTTGTCATAGCTTTGTTTGCTGGATTTTTTTTAAGGTTATCAGTTGATCCTAACTCAATTTTTTAAAAAGAAAATATACTACAAGAATGAACCCCTTTGAATTACTACTATAAGAGAGTTAACTTTCAAAAAATAATTGTAGCAAATGAACTTTTATAAGACTTCTTAGTGCTATCACAATGCACAAAATGCTAAAGAATAGCACACATTTTGAAATACTCACTGTAGTTTATAGCATCATCATACTTAAATCTGTGATTTTCAAATTAACCTGTACCATAGGAATTTTAAGGCATATACATGAGTAGTAGAAAGTAGCCTGTTCACACTGTTTAGACTGTAGGATCAGTGGGTGCCATAAATCATGAACAAAATGTGATCCTGTTATTATTCTCTCACCCTAAAGGAAAAAAATTATAAATTTATCCATGTTAAACAATGTTCCTCTCTTCCTTAAATATTTATTCACATAAAAATCAAGTGATTCAGGCTTTTAGTAACTCAGTACTTTTAGAAAAGATTTTTTAACAGATGACAAAAACAGAATAGAACTTTCTGTCTTTAAATATTTTTGGAAGAGTGGAGAAGAGAAAATATTATAAACAAGATTGCTGTGTAAATTATATGTAAAAACAATAGCAAAAGATGTGCATTCATATACTTTTTTTTGCAGTAGATTTCAAAGATTAATTCACCTGTAAACATAAGGTCCATTCATAATCTCACAGTGTAATGGAGTGAAGCTTACCCGAAAGCACTTCCTCAGTCAAGGAGACCTTGACTACATCTGACCAGCTTTAACTGATTAGATTAATCTAGATGATCTGGAAAACAAAGACACATCAGATAACCTCACACTTCTGTAGCAAATTTGGGAAGAGAAAGCAAAGGGTGACAGAAAGCCTGGTGAAAACTGCTCTTTGGCTTTAGATACAGAGAAAGTCAAACAGATTGGCCTGGGGCTACATGATTAGAAAAGCCATTGGAGGCTTAGGTCATCAGTCTAATACAGAAAGTGAAAAATAGTTAAAAAACCAGACCCTTTTTGTGGGGCAGAAACACATCCCCCCATGTCGAGACAGTGTAGCAGGCTGAGTCTGCAGTGGAGTCATTACACAAAGGTGCTGGATTCCCAGCTGGGCCTGGCACATTAAGTGGTCAGAGTGAGCACGCAGTTCCCCAGGGTCCATGCAGTGGCAGAGGGGTAGTGGCCAACACTGGCGTATATGGGAGTGAGCATGTGAGTGTTGTAGAGTAGAAATACTGATTTGTGGCTATAAAACCTTATAGAAAGGAAATTACTCCATGCAGAACACAATACCAGTGAATAATGAAAGAAATTACCAGGAAATATAATGAGAATATGCTTTCAAATTTTGACATCCAACATTTTTGTATACAATCACCTACTTAAAATTCAAAAGTCATGTTTCTTTTCTTCCTTGAATATCTTTTGCCTCCACTATACCATTTCATCTGAACCATTAACATCTTGACTATAATTATTGTGTTCCTAGTTTTACCCCAGAGAAATTCCATTGGCTTCATGCAGTTTCTTCTGATTTATATCAGGATGAGGAAGACGAAATTAAAACCGTTTGTTTTCCATTGTAACAGAACAAAGAAAACTATCTTATAGCCTTTTGACACAGTCTATTCTGTTATAGCTTCAGGAAATGAATGCTGTAAAAAAACCCCTTCTCTTCCATTTTTTAATGTCTGGTTTAACCTTTCCAGTCACATTAACCTTTGTATTACTATTAGTGGTTCAATTATTCATAAACTCCTTATTCCTAAAACGTTTGATATTAGGCATATTTTACAGCTTCTATGACTTGAAACTTCTTACTAATTTACTTTTCTAAATTCTTGACCCTAATAGAAAAAGTGATTTCCATTAGTGGGACTGTGCTTATGTCACTCCGTTTTGACATGCAGAATTGCATTTTGTCTACTTGTTTGCCAGAGTTCATTAACAGGCTAACTGATTTAAAGCCCTCTATACTAGTGACAGATGCTACCATGGTAGGTTGAATGTAGACCATGATGGAAAAGAGCTTTGATTCCAATACTGTGATTGGCTGGTTGGTTTCTTTGTTTCTATTAGACAGTTAGTAAACATTAGTTATTCCATGGTCAATGAGTAATAATTCAACAATTTAAAAAAATTCTTTTTCTAATAAAAGAAGAATAAAATACAGCAAAACTAATAAAGATGGAGAACAATTTATGGCTTTCACTGTAGCATAAACCAAATGCACTACTAAACATATTACAGATTTGTATGATAGAGAGTTGCTTTTATCTGGATAACATTTTCCAGCAGTTATATGGAGTGGGACAGAGATATGGGCACTGGAGTCACGTGGTATATATACATGGCTCAATATGCCACTGGTAGTTTTATAGGTTTCTACCGGGAATAAGAGAACATAAAAGCAGAGATGAACGGGAACTGAAGAAGAGAGAAGTTTTCTCCTTTGATGTCTTGTCCTATCACAGTACTGTTGGAGGAATGGGAGGTAGGATTACTTTTTTCTCTGTCACTTCTACTGTCCTTATTATGGTAATTTCAGACACTGTTGATGAAGAACTATTTGCTTGGCTCTGACTGCAATCACTAATTTGGTGGTCACTGCTACCTTGTGCGGGGTGATTAAGAAGGAGGAGAGACCATGGGATGTGAAGGGACTGCTTCTGCCTCTTACTTCTATCTGCAATTCTCTTCTGTATCCAGTGAGCTGGGCAGATGAGAAAGCACTTTACCAGTGACTGAAATGTCAGGGCAGATGAAATCAATCAGTTTGCCACAAGTATTTCTCATACACAAAACCAGAATATGCTTTAGTTGCATGAAAGCCTATAAATTTATTATCTATGATTTCCTTGAGTAATAGCTTGTGATTGGCTTGTTGCTACTTTCTTCCCCTCATTCTTCTCTCTCATTTTCCATCTCTTTCTAGTTATTGATATTTCATCTGTAGAAAGACTGAAAAAAATTTGTGAAATTGTTTGCACTGAAAGGGAGACATAGAAACTGGACAAATCATGGAAGATATGTTGTAAACTTTTTTATCCCATACACAATGGTAAGAGATGCTTCAGGATAGGAAATTTAAAATCACTAGAAATAAATTCATATTTCATTCATATAATTGCACAGTTAAACTCAGTCCCACAGGAATTTGACATAGCTGAGAATCTAGTTACATTTTAAAGGTTTTCTTTAAATAGCAAGGAAATCTACTGTTACAGTAATGAACTAAAACAATAACATATGTAAGTGCTACAAAACCTCATGTATCAAGGCTCTGACTAGTCTGTCTATTCAAGGTCAAGTGGAGAAAAGGAGAAGACAGCTATACAATTACTTCTACATCTTCCTTTAAAGCAAGTAAACATAACAGTATCAGAAACTAAACTGGACCAGGCTGTTCATCCAGGGAAGCAGATCTCATGCTATAATATCATAATGTCATGGAGACATAAAACTGAAATGTCTCATCAGCTGTATTACAACATTCTATTTTAGTTTTTTAGCAAATTTCTTCTGGATCCCAATAGCTAAGGCAAGAATCATCAATATGGGTATTGCAAGACATTGCAGGAACACAGAAACACCATCCTTAAAATTAATATCATGTTTTTAGGAAGAAAGTTTTCCAGGTTTTCAAATATTCTGGATAAAACTTTGTAGAGCAGCAAGCTTTTCTAAAAGAACTTTGAAGTTTTAGTCTGTTAAATCTTGGGTTTAAGCTATGTGAAGTGTCCATTCTAGCTTGGGTATAGGTATGAAGTTTCTTCCCTACAAATATAGGGAATATACAAGATATTTGTATGACCCCATGTTAAGACTTAGGAATGATAAAGTTCTTGCAGGCGCAGTGCACAAAAGTAAATTTTATCTTTGGTACATCATATGACAAATACTTTGCATAATTATTTCTTTGCTACTCTTTTAGTCATAAGAGATAAGTTTTAGTTTCCTTTGGGATTTTGTTACATGATGTTGTATTAATACCACATCAGAATTCTAGCTCATAGCAATTTGTGGGCTTAGGAAGAAATCCCCAAGATAAATGTAGAATCAGTTAATTTCTTCAATAAAATAAAAGAATATTTCAAAGCAAGATAAAAACCAAAACAAAACAGGGCTTGCCTTTGTGTAAATTTCAAGTATGCATATATTTAATATTTTTAATAAGAAAATCAACAGGTTTTGTTTCCAAAAAATCGTTCTTCAGTTAATTTAACTGTAGTCTTATAAGGCCAATATCTTATTGTTTGTTTGAAAATTATAGTTGTAAAATTAATATTTATATGCTTGATTGTTGGTTCACATTTAAAATATAGATATTTAAAAATAGTAGTTCAACCTACTTTCCAGTTCTTAGTTTACAGTTGTTAGACATGGGTAAGAACAGATACAGTACCTTTCAGAAATACAAGTGTCAAATATAAGGCATGAAAAAGTTCCTGTTTCTTTGTTTATAAAACTGTTTTTCTTATTAAAAAAAAACATATCTCCTTGACAGCATTAATCTATCCTAACATATCTACAAAAAACACTGGTTAAAAGAGCAACTTCAGATACGAACACCTCTTGTGACAGTGCACTCAGCATGTCAAAGCTAAAGAGACGTTTTCTGCCTATGAACCAGTAACCTTTAATAAACCAAGTAACTACCGGATTTTCTGCCCTATATGTCTTGAGACTTCATTTGAATCTTACAAAGTACTCTGATTCTGACCTTTTCATGCAAGATAAGTCAAATGTGGTGACATTATCAAAATATGTATTTTATTATTTTTTATTCATCACTTGTTAACACTGTATGAAAAATTATGTATTCTTTTTTCTTCAATTGCAATAAAATATTGTTATATAAGACTCCAAACATTTATTAAGACTCTACAAGGCAAGAAAAGAATGTTTTAAATATTTTTTCAACTGTTCTGTGTTTCCGCTTCACTAATACAAACACATTTCCAAAGTAACTGAGGTTACTGCAGATTTTTATCTGAATTTCATGTATTGAATATCAGAGCTACTAAAGCTAGGCAAATCTCACTAATTTAACATTTTCCCATATAAATATTGTATCATGCATTCTTAAAAATTGAAACAAAGTTTAATCTATGTAATTTCCTGACTGATAACATTTTCAGATGCAGTGATTTGGCAAAAGAAAGACCATGTGAAAAGAGACTCCTAGAGTGACATAAGTTAATTAGGAAATTTAAAAGCCTGAAAAAACTTAGAACAGAAATATATAGATGCAATCAGTGTAACCGTGATTTCCAAGAGATTTCCAAGATCATCTGCAGTACAGTAAAAAAAGAAGGACATTCATAAAATTCCTTTGCTTTCAGTTAGGCTACGATGTTTTTTCCTTTGTTCTTTGAACATGTACATACTCTATCCACTGTGGATGAAGGTCACAAGCTAGTATTTCAATGAAGTAGGCTGAAAAATAACCCTTTTAACTGAATTATAAATTAATATCTTTATTCTGTGTTTTTACTTTATTTTCTGGTCCAGTCCTCTTTTGTTCTCCCCCTTCCCTTGTATGCAGAACTAAATACCAGAAAGTATCAGGGATTAATAAATTTTGTTGTTTCATATCAAGACAGCCTATGTATCATAATCTGGTTTCATCTGCAGTGTTGACCATGAAATTTTGTATGAACGAACATGAATGAGAGACCTTTGGAGTATTTCAGTGAAGTTATAAGAGTACATAAACAGTACTGTAATCATTATATTGTTGTTCTCAGCCGTATTTTTGATCTCTCACTCACTCTCTTATTTGCTCAAATTCGAGTTTAACTTGACTTGTAGAGAGTATTCTTCATAGATAACAAAAAAAAATTTTTTCTAAATTTACGAGGGTTTTTTGTTAATCTCATTTAATTTAAAAAAATCAAAGTAACTTAGCTAAAAAATCATGACAATTCCTACTTGAATTGTAGAAGTATACAAAATAGTCTTATAATTATTACACTGTTTTTCAATTCTATATCTTTTTTAGGCTCATAAATAACTAATCTGGTCAATCACAGTGATAGCTGATGCTTGTACATTTATTGGAGAGGTCTGACCCAGTGGTTACAGCTACATCTGTCTTTTGAACATTAAAATTTTCAAGATATTTCTTATTTTGTGAAAACTGTATCTACATACCCGTTAGGTTAGCTAATTCATCTCACTGTATTCCCTAAAGAAATACGAGTAATTACTATACAGACAACTCATTCATTTAATTGTTCTAGAACACTGCAAATATATTTATTTTCTTATTTCTAACATACTTATTTCTCATATTTCTATTACGAATTTCTAAAAGTACAGATGCTATTTTTCTTTTTGGGGTGACATGATCTGAAAAGAAAACTTTTAAGCTAAAAAATACTATTAATGTAAACATTATGAGTGCAAGAAAAGTTTGTATAATGTAAATGTTTATGAGTTGGTGGGTGGTATCGAGTGGGCTTTAAACTAGATTTAAAAGGGAAAGGGTATAAAACCAGGCTCACTAGAGATGAGCCTAGGGGTGGCACGCTGGTACTGGGGGCGAAATCCATAGCCCAGCTTAAGTGCATCTACACCAATGCACGCAGCATGGGCACCGAACAGGAGGAGCTGGAAGCCATTGTGCAGAGGGACAGCTATGACCTAGTCGCAATCACAGAAACATAGTGGGGTGATGCTCATGACTGGATGGCTACAAGCTCTTCAGAAGGGATAGGCAAGGAAGGAGAGGCGGTGGGGTGGCTCTGTATGTTAGGGAGTGTTTTGATTGTGTAGAAATCAATGATTGTGATGACCAAGTCAAGTGTTTATGGGTAAGGATGAGGGGGAAGGTCGACGAGGCAGATAGCTGGTTGGCAGTCTGGTATAGGCCACCTAACGAGGACAAAGAGGCAGCTGAAACATTCCATAAGTGACTGGCAGAAGTCTCGCATTCGCTGGCCCTTGTTCCTGTAGGGGACTTCAATCTACCAGACATCTGCTGGAAGTGTAACACAGCAGAAAGGAAACAATCTGGGAGGTTCCTGGAGTGTGTGGAGGATAACTTCCTAACACAGCTGGTGAGTGAGCACACCAGGGGAGGTGCCTCGCTTGACCTGCTGTTTACAAACAGAGAAGGACTGGTGGGAGATGTGGTGGTCAGAGGCTGTCTTGGGCTTATTATGACATGATAGAATTCTCGATTCTTGATGAAGTAAGGAGAGGGGGGTTAGCAAAACTTCTACCACGGACTTCGAGAGGGCAGACTTCGGCCTGTTCAGGTCACTGGTGGAGAGAGTCCCGTGGGAGACAGTTCTGAAGGGCAAAAGGGTCTAGGAAGGTTGGACAGTCTTCAAGAAGGAAATCTTAAAGGCACAGGAACAGGCAGTCCCCATGTGCCACAAAATGAGCTGGTGGGGATGATGAGTGGCCTGGCTGAACAGAGAGGTTTTGCTGGGACTTCAGGAAAGAAAGGAGAGTTTATGCCCTTTGGAAGAAGGGGCAGGCAACTCAAGAAGAGCACGGGGATCTCATTAGGTCAAGCAGAGATAAAATTAGAAAGGCAAAAGCCCAGCTAGAACTCAATCTGGCCATGGTCATAAGGGACAACAAAAAATGTTTTTACAAACATATTAACAACAGGAGAGCCAAGGAGAATCTCCATCCCTTATCAGATGTGGGGGGAACACTGTCACCAAGGATGAGGAAAAGGCTGAGAGACTTAATGCCTGCTTTGCCTCAGTCTTTAATAGCCAGACCAGGTATCTGTAGGGAATTCAGCTCCCTGAGCTGGAAGACAATGATGGAGAGCACAATAAACTCCCCATAATCCAGGAGGAAGCAGTTAATGACCTGCTATGCCACCTGGACACCCACAAGTCTATGGGGCCTGATGGCATCCACCCAAGAGTACTGAGACAGCTGGCGGAGGAGTTTGCCAAGCCATTCTCCATCATTTATCAGAAGTTCTGGTTAACAGGGCAGGTCCCAGATGACTGGAGTCTTGCAAATGTGACGCCCATTTACATGAAGGGCCAGAAGGAGGTTTCTGGGAACTACAGGCCTGTCAGCATGACCTCCATACCGGGGAAGATTATGGAGAGGTTCATCTTGAGGGTGCTGATAGAGCATGTGCAGGACAACCAAGGGGTCAGGCCCAGCCAGCATGGGTGCATGAAAGACAGGTCCTGCTTGACCAACTTGATCTCCTTCTATGACCAGGTGACCTGCCTAGTGGATGAGGGAAAGGCTGTGGACGTTGTCTACCTGGACTTTAGTAAAGCTTTTGCCACTGTCTCCTACAGCATTATCCTGGAGAAACTGGCAGTTCGTGGCTTAGACAGGTGCAGTCTTTGCTGGGTAAAGAACTGGCTGGATGGCCAAGCCCAGAGAGTTGTGGTGAACAGAGTTAAATCCAGCTGGCGGCCGGTCACAAATGGTGTTCCCCAGAGCTCGGTTCTGGGGCCAGTCTTGTTTAATACCTTTATTAATGACCTGGATAAGGGGATGGAGTGCTCCCTCAGTAAGTTTGCAGATGACACCAAGTTGGGTGGGAGTGTTGATCTGCTGGAGGCTAGGAGAGCTCTGCAGAGGGATCTGGACAGTCTGGATCGATGGGTGTAGGTCAACTGTATGAGGCTTAGTAAGGCCAAGTGCTGGGTCCTGCACTTTGGTCACAACAACCCCATGCAATGCTACAGACTTGGGGAGGAGTGGCTGGAGAGCTGCCTGGTGGAAAAGGACGTGGGGGTGTTGGTTGACAGCCTGCTGGACATGAGCCTGCAGTGTGCCCAGCTGGCCAAGAAGGCCAACAACGTCCTGTCCTGTATCAGAAATAGTGTGGCCATCAGGAGTAGGGAAGTGATTGTGTCCCTGTTCTAGGCACTGGTGAGGCCGCAGCTTGAATCCTGTGTCATTTTTGGGCCCCTCAATACAAGAAGGACCTTGAGGTGCTGGAGCATGTCCAAAGAAGGGCAACGAAGCTGGTGAGGGGTCTGGAGCACAAGTCTTATGAGGAGCATCTGAGGGAACTGGGTCTGTTCAGTCTGGAGAAGAGGAGGCTGAGAGGAGACCTCATCACTCTCTGCAATTACCTGAAAGGATGTTGTAGGGAGGTGGTTGGTCTATTCTTACAAGCAACTTGTTATAGGACAAGAGGAAATGTCCTCAAGTTGCACCAAGAGAGGCTTAGACTAGATGTTAGGAAAAATGTCTTTACTGAGAGAGTGGTCAGGCATTGGAACAGGCTGCCCAGGGAGGTGGTGGAGTCACCATCATTGAAAGTATTCAAAAATTGCGTGGACGTCGCACTTCAGGACATGTTTTAGTGGGCATGGTGGTGTTGCATTGGTGGTTGGACTTGATGATCTTAAAGTTCTTTTCTAACTTTAATGATCCTGTGATTCTCTGATTAAAGAAATAACAAAACAGGCTTTGACCTTTGGAATAATTGTTGCCTTGATGTGAGAAAGAATGCGATGACTATAATTATAATGAGTTGAACTTTTAAATTTTGAACAGAATTTTTTATGCGGTATGCTTAAATTTTTTCTTTTGGATTAAAATTTCTCTTCCTCTGCTTTTGGAAAGCTACGCTGTGCCATGCACACATATTGGGAGTGTGCAAAGAAGAAATCCAAATCTCAGAGATTGAGTTTTCTACCCAGTGTGTAAAAAATTGGAAAGGATTGGGCTTTGGGTTGGTTTGGGTTGGCGTTTATTTGGTACAGAGGGATTGTTTTTAATTCAGGGGCTTGTTATAATGTGCTTAATATATTCTCATCAACTGTTTCCCAATTAATCTTGCGTAGGAAGCCTTTATTCTAATAGTGACTCACTAAATTTAGCTATTTTTAATATCTGTATTTGTTTCAAAGAATGTGAGGAATTGAAATTTTAATTAAATCTTGATTTTGATGAAATAAAGTATAATTAAAGAGTTTTTCATGCAACCATGCCCCAAAACCCACTACTTTCAAGTATTTATCTTGCAGAATTCTATTTGTGACAAAGACAAGGTTGTCGTGTAGGTTTATCTTTGTAAGCAGCCTGATGCTAGATCAAAAGTCATGATTAGGAGAAGGTATTAAGCCCTGTCTGTGTGGTTAGCTCAGCCCAAAAGATCAGGGACATGCAGATCTGAAAAAGGGCAAGCATTTTTCACGCTTCCTGCCCTTCAAGATTTATATTCTGGAGGGAGTGATGGTCTTTCCTATAGTTTAACTTGGTGGCATATGTTGTGAAAATACAAATCTCAAGGTCTTTGATCATGCATCTTTTCTGGGTTGATACGACGTTTCTGGCAATGCACTTGACAACCATCCGTTCATGCAGCAGGATTATTGGCATTTTCCGCTGTTGGCAATCTTCCTCTTCAGGCTGATCAACAATCAGCTGCTTCTGTCATACTTTAAGGTTATGTCGCTAGGGGCTAATCACACAGAGATGCTTAAGGACTGAAGGAGCAGTGATGGGCATGGGAAACCCTGTAATCTGGTGAGGGCAAACAAGGCACCCAAATCACTGACTCTTCAGACTGCCAAAGGTCGAGCAGCATCTTGCCCTGATGTGAAACCCACCGGCTCCCCTCCAGCTAACTCTCTTCAGAAAGCCTTGCAGACTGAGGGGGGCTACTGACAAAAAGGGGATGTCTTATTATGGGATGCAGCGGCAAATCATTTGGGGATTAAGCAAAGGTTATTATGGAGTGATTTAAGGGTTTTGTAGTCATTTGCTAAGAGTGGAGTACTTAGAGGAAAAGCCAAAAGGAGGGAAAAGGGGGGGTCGAGATGGATCAGGGAGGGAAAACAGAGAGAAAATTGGACAAAAATAACTGAGTGTGTAAAAAGGGGTGTCAGTAGACTTTAAAGAACTGCCCTTGGACTCAGCTGGGCTTTGCAGATGACTAAAAATAATTTCTAGATATCAATCTTAATTATCAGTCCCCTGAAGTGTGAAAAAACCTACCTGAAACTCTCACTTGGAGGAGATCTTCTTTGCTTCTCTGCCTAATTTAAATTTACATGTTGCCTGTGTTTTTTCTTGAACATTAGCTCCTTTCCTCTCCTTACGTTGCCTTGCAATCCTGAGCTGTACCTGCACAAAGCTTACTTACATCAAGTTCTGTCATTCAGAAACATACTAAAGATGGAAAGTGTAATAGATAATAATCATCATAAAGTTCATAATAATTTTATACTTTATTCCATAAAAGGTATTGCTAGTACCTTAACCTTGCTGGTGTTCAATGCTCTATCCATAGGAAATATAGTTTAAATTCTGTGAAATACTCAGCAGAAGAAGAGATTTAAGGAACTTAAGACCTTCTGACTGTCTCCAAACTCCCTGATCCTTCATGCAAGATTTGCAGAGCCAGAGTAAATCTGTGAAATGCTTCAGGATCTTTTTTCTCATCTGTGTTTTCCATTTGATTTACTCTGTTGCCTACAAAAAAGAAAAGATGCAATATACAGTGCTCTTCCATTAAATGTTCAGTACTGAACCACAGAGGGAACATGTAGTATGTATATGTGTGTTCCTTGAACATAGTTATACCTAACAGTTTAATGGCGGGCCCTTTCACCTAAGTATCTCCAGCCCATCTCCCAAAGTAACTGACAGCAGAATTGTCAATTTTGAATTACATGAGTCCTTATAATACAAATAAAACATAATAAAAAATAAGGGCACATGACTTTAAATAATGTTAACAGTATTATTAGAGGTATTAGTATAGTGAGAAATGTTGACTACTTCTAGGGAAAAATACATTAAGTTGCAGACTTTTCAAGGTTTTCCTTCACACTGGAAATACATATTATAGAATTTTACCATATAAATTACTTCAGTAGCTTTATTTTTCTTCCCGGGTGTATGAAACTCTCATGATTCATGCCAAAACTAACATTAATAAAATACAAGTGATGTACTAAATTATTGACACAGTTGACTCATCTGTAGTAGACCCAAAAGCTATGTAAATACTTGATGAAGAAGATTTTTGTTTTGAGAGTGAAAACTACAAATTAACTAAGATACATCTTTCCAGGAATGAAAAGACACTGTATAATGTTTTCCACTGAGCATATCTTTCAGCTGATAAAAAAACCCTTTTATTTTCCCATGAGTAGTTGTGAAAATTAGATACTTCATCATTGTTTATATTTTGTAGTGAAAAAGTAAAGAAATATTTCTAGGAAATTAGTGGTGTGGTTTGGTTTTTTTCTCTCAAGAATGTTTAGCTTATTAAACTTTAAACTTAAGTTTCTTTCATATTGATATTTATTAACGAGTATTGTTCAATTACGAGGAAAATTACCTGATGATCTCCAAGGCCTTTTTCAACCTTAATTATTCTGTGATTATGTTACCATCTCAGACCTTAGCAGTATTTACTGTCTATGGAACTAAGTAAATCTCGTACAACTGTTGTAAGAAGATCATGTTTTTCCATATATATAAAACTTGAATATGTTGGTTTTGGTGAGGGGGGATCAGTGAGGGAAGGGAGCAGGGTAGAATTTTTATTTTGTCTATTACCTATCACTCTAATTTGACTCAACAGAGAAAAAGCAGCATTATTAAAATACTTAAAAATATGTAATATAGTAATTTAACCAGGAATTGTGAGCAAGATATGTAGATAAGTTTAATTTCATCAACACAAATTTAAAATATCTCTCATCTTGAAAACCCTATGTGTCATAAACCATTCTAAGTCTTATCTGTTTGAGGACTTATGTAGCAATCTCTTCAAATCAATATATGTGTTTTAAAGTTTGAGATAGTTACCATTAATTAAATAAAGTATAGCTACAAGTAAATACCTACTTATCACATTGCTGAATCTCATAAATTGATTTATACTTATCCTAGTGTTAACAAGGTATTAACACCTGGGAACAACTGCTTTGGCTACTCAGTCCATTAACATTCTTTATTGTGGTGGCTGGATAGCATTTCCTGGCCCCTAGCCACTGTCCTCATGCCAGGAGGTGTTTCACAGAATCACAGGATAAATAAGGCTGGAAGGGACCTCTTGAGATCATCTAGACCAACTCCCCATTTAAGCAGGGTCAGCTAGAGAAGGTTGCTCAGGATCGTCTCCCACAGTTGGAGACTTGTGCCAGGGCTCAGTCATCCTCACAGTAAAAAAGTGTTTCCTGATGTTCAGAGGGAACATCCTTGTGTTTCAGTTTGTGCCCATAGCTTCTGGTTCTGTCACTGGGCACCACTGAAAAGAGCCTGGCTTCCTCTTCCTCACCACTGCCCCTCCATACTGGGAATTTATGTACATCTATAAGACACACACTCCCCTCAAGCCTTCTCCTCTCCAGACTAAACAGTCCCAGCTCTCTCAGTTTCTCCTAACATGAAAGGTGCTCCAGTACTTAATAATCTTCATGTCCATAATTTCACTGACTTCCTGTGGACTCATTCCAGCAAAACTCTACAATAGATTTTTTCACCCATTTGTTCTGTTGTTATAGTGGGTCTTCGATAATTTTCTCAGTATTTAGTTCTTTCAGGTTTTTTCTGATGGCCTACCTACAATGGTAGGCCTTGTATTTTTTTATCTGATCTTACTTTGGTCAGTTACCCACCTTGGAATACAAAAGCAATAGCTGTCAGGCTATTGATGGCTACAGGCTGTTCAGAAGGGACAGGCAAGGAAGGAAGAGTGAGGGTGTTGCCCCCTACGTCAACAAATGGATAAAGTGCCAAGAGCTGCCTCTGAAGAATAGCCATGAGCAGGTCAAAAGCTTACGAGTAAGAATCAGAGACTGAGGCAGTGAGGGGAACCTTGTAGGTGGTGTCTACTACAGGCTGCCTGATCAAGGGAAGTCCATTAATAAAGCCTTCTTACTCCAGCTACAGGAGGCATCATGATTGCAGGCTCTCATCCTGCTGAGATGAATCCTGGGGGATGTCAACCACCCCAACATCTGCTAAAAAAGTAGCACAGTGAGCTGTAGGCAACCCAGGAGACTCCTGGAGTGCATGGAGGATAACTTCCTGTGCCAGGTAAAAGACAGCCCTAGCAGAGGGGATGCCACACTGGTCCTGATGGTCACCAACACATGTGAGCTACTTCATGACGTCAAGATTTTCTGCAGCCTCAGCTGCAGTGATCATGCACTGCTGGAGTTTGAAGTACTGAGGAACAGGGGGCAAGCAAAGGGTAAAGTCAGGACCCTGTATTTTAGGAAAGCAAACCTCCAGCACTTCAGGCAGTTAGTCAATAGGATCCTCTGGGAAACTGCCTTCAGGGACAAGGGAGCAGAACAGAGCTGGCAGATCTTTAAGGATGCTTTCCATAAAGCACAATAGCTCTTGATTCCCAAGTGTATGAAATCAGGAAAGGAAGACAAGAGATGGGTATTGTTGAATCAAGCTTTGCTGGTCAAACTAAAGGGCAAGAAGGAAATGCACAGATGCTGGAAGCAGGGACAAGTATCCTGGGATGATTACCGGAACACTGCCTGGTTCTGTAGGGATAAGGTCAGGAGGGCCAAGTCGCAGCTGGACCTGAACTTGGCAAGGGATGCAAAGAATAATAAGAAGGGCTTCTACAGGTATGTTAGCCAGAAAAGGAAGATCAAAGAAAGTGTACCCCCCTTTATGAGCAGGACTGGCAAACTGGTAACAACATATGAGGAGAACGCTGACTTACTCAACAGCTTCTTTGCCTCACTTTTCATTGGTAGCCTTCACTTCTCTTCCCACACCTCTTGAGTAGATGGACTGCAATATGGGGACTGGAGGAGCAAAGTCCATCCCACTGTAAGAGAAGATCAGGTTCAGAGACCACCTGAGGAACCTGAACATACACAAGTCTATGGGACCTGATGAAATGCATCCCAGAGTGCTGAAGGAATTGGCTGATGTAGTTGCCAAGCCACCCTCCATGCTATTTGAAAAGTCCTGGCAGTCAGGTGAAGTCCCTGGAGACTGGAAAAGGGGTAACATTGCACCCATTTTTCAAAAAGGCAACAAGGAGGACCCTGGGAACTACTGACCTGTCAACTTCCCCTCTGCGCCTGGGAAGATCATGGAACATACCCTCCTAGAAGCTATGTCTTCAATGAGTGCCATGCTTACAAGGATATCTAAGGCACATGGAGGACAGGGAGGTGATTCGAGAGCCAGCCAGCATGGCTTCACCAAAGGCAAGTCCTGCCTGACCTACCTAGTGGCCTTCTATGACTGAGTGACCACATGAGTGGACAAGGGAAGAGCAACCAATGTCACAGAATCACAGAATGGTAGGGGTTGGAAGGGACCTCTGAAGATCATCGGGTCCAACCCCCTGCCAAGGGAAGATCACCTAGGGCAGGTTGCACAGGAAAGCATCCAGTCAGGTTTTGAAGGTCTCCAGAGAAGGAGACTCCACAACCTCTCTGCGCAGCCTGTTCCAGTGCTCCGTCACCATCCCAGTAAAGAAGTTTTTCCTCATGCTGAGGTGGAACTTCCTGTGCGGCAGTTTATGCCCATTGCCCCTTGTCCTATCACTGGGCACTACTGAAAAGAGACTGGCTCCATCCTCCTGGATGAGGAGCCACCTTTCAGCCACCTTTCAGGTATTTACAGACATCTCAGCCTTCTCTTCCCCAGACTAAACAGCCCCAGGTCTCTCAGCCTTTCCTCATACAAGAGATGTTCCAGTCCCTTAAAAACCCTCGTAGCCCTCTGTTGGAATCTCCCCAAAAGTTCCCTGTCTCTCTTGAACTGGGCAGCCCAGAACTGGACACAATACTCTAGATGAGGCCTCACCAGCACGAATAAAGGAGGAGGGTAACCTCTCTCGACCTACTGGTCACATTCCCTTTAATACACCTGAGTGAGCATTACTATTGGCCCTCTTGGACACCAGTGCACATTGCTGTCCCATGGATAACTTATTGTCTACAATATCGTCAACCTGGACTCCTTACAGGTTTTTGCTACAGTTTCCTACAACATCTTTCTCTATAAATTGGAGATGGATTTGATTAGTGGACTGTTGGGTGGATGAGAAATTGGTTGGGTGGTCACATCTGGAGTCAATGGCTCAATGTCCAGATGGAGATTGGTAATGAGTGGTATCCCTCAGGGGGTCCGTACTGGGAACAGTCTTGTTTAATATCTTCATCAATGACATAGACAGTGGGATCAAGTGCACCCTCAGCAAGTTCGCAGATGACACCAAGCTGAGTGGTGCTGTTGACACACCTGAGGGACGGAATGTAATCTAGAGGGACCTGGACAAGCTCGAGGAATGGGCCAGTGTGAACCTCAGGAGGTTCAGCAAGGCCAAGTGCAGGGTCCTGCACATGGGTCGGGGCAACCCCCAGTATCAATACAGGCTGGGGTATGAAGGGATTGAGAGCAGCCCTGTCAGGAAGGACTTGTGGGTACTGGTGGATGAAAAGCTGGACATGAGCCAGCAATGCGTACTCACAACCATATCCTGGGCTGCATGAGAAGAGGTGTGGCTAGCAGGTTCAGGGAGTTGATTCTGTCCCTCTACCCTGCTCTGGTGAGACCCCACCTGGAGTACTACATCCAGCTCTGGACCCCGCAGCGTAAGACATGGACCTGTTGGAACAGGTCCAGAGGAGGGCCATCAAAATAATCACAGGGCTGGAACACCTTTCCTATGAAGAAAGGCTGAGAGTTGGGGTGATTCAGCATGGAGGAGAGAAAGCTCTGGGGAGACCTCATTGCAGCCTTCCAGTACTTAAAGGGGGCTTATATAAGAAAGATGGGGACAGACATTTTAGCAGGGTCTGTTGCAATAGGACAAGGGGTAATGGTTTTAAACTAAAAGAGGGCAGATTCAGGCCAGATAGAAGGAATAATTTTTTGACAATGATGGTGGTGAAACACAGGCACCGGTTGCCCAGAGAGGTGGTAGATGCCCCATCCTTGGCAACATTCAAAGTCAAGTTGGACGGGGCTCTGAGCAACCTGATCTCATTGCAGAACTCCATGCTCACTGCAGGAATGTTGGGCTAGATGATGTTTAAAGGTCTCTTCCAACACAAAATTTTCTGTGATTGCATTGTATGGTTCTGTGATTCAGTCAACAGTTTCTGAAATCTCACCAAGCTTACAGTGTTTATATTTTTAAAACAGATTTTAAAAATATAATAAGAAAACAAATAAAGCAAAAAAGCATAGAAAATTACTAAATGAATACAGAAAAATAATTAATCCCCAATTTTTTTTAATTCTTTTTTTTTAGGTATGTTGAAGTAGCATAATTTTTTTTCAGAAGATTTTTTTTATTGTCATTTCTCAAGACCAGTATATCCTTCAATGAAAATTTCTTAAATTCCTTGAGAACTTGAAGCCTTTATGCATCATATTTTCCATACAGTAAACATGTTATTCTTAAATTGCCCCAATTAAAAAAACACCTCTGTTGTTAATCTGGATTGATATGACAAAGTTTGTCTACCACCAAAATAAATGCTTTTCTTTGCAGTGTGTCACTGTAAAATATCTCATGAAACGTGAAGGTAAGAGTGATTGGGTTTTGCCATGGAAAATTTAAGAATTAATTCCTGACAAGATCAATCAAAAAGTCTAGTTCATGCAGCTGGATAGTCTCATTGGATAGTCAATGGGAAAGTTACTTTGGGTTGCTTCAGACTTTTAGCTTCACTCTGGTAAGAAGGCAGCAGCAGTACTTTAAAGGGCACTGTGAAGACAGATATCAGTGATTTATAATGTATAATATTTTGTTATTCCTGGATTCATAGTGTACTGAATTTTAGTCACTTGTTGCTGTGGTTAGGAGAAATTATGACCTAAATCAGTTAGGTACACAAGTTATGACTAGGCATTATTATTTGTTGTGTTTTTCTCCTGGATATGTAAGTGACTGTTACTTTAAGTTGTGCTAGGTTTGAAATTTTCACTGTATTTTTTGCCTCCTTATGGGTATAACAGCATACATCATGTTAAACTTGCATTGAGTTACTCAAAGTCAAGTGTAAAGCTATTCTGCATTATATATAATGACACTTTCATACAGAGAGGACTATGATAATTCAGAAAATGGTAAAGCCTGCTGAACATAAGTTTGCTTTGATTTTTCCTCTTTTTTCATAGTAGGAATATGGTCTCTGTTTTTATTTCTATGCCTTCAGCAATATTTCCGGCAATCCCATGTTGTCTGAAAGTCCTTATAAGCTGCATGCAAATATCTGCACAGGCAGTTCTTGAAAGCCAAACTACTTAACAAAGTGAGCTTTTATCAAAGCATTAAGCTGTTAATAAATGAAGAATGTTTATCCTCAGAAGAGCTTCAAAGAGTGTTTTGATGAAGATGAGCTTTCTTTCTCGCAGCTGTCCTCGCTTGTGGAGGGGAGCTGGCAGACCACATCAGGCTTTCTGCCAGAGAAGAATAAGTAGGAGGAGGTGGGCAAAGTTTCAGCGCAGGTGTTCCTTTAGAACTTGCTGTTTGATTACATCCTAAAATGTATCTGTGAAAGTGAGGCTGCTTTGTTCTTTTATGTATGCCCTGTGCTATTTTTAAACATGATAAAACCCCAGAAAACATTTGCATTTTTTTAGATCACTAATTAGACAACAAAAATCTAAGTGAACAAAGACACTGACCAGCAATAACCTATAATAGAATCATATTCATTTGCTGTCTTTTCAATCATGCTGCTGAGGTCATTCTCTTTTATAATTCATAAATAATAATACTGAATGAGGACATTCATCTGTAGCCATAACTACATATCAACAGGTATGATTTCATCAATTCAGTTTATTTCAGTCAGGCCTCTGATAATTTGTAAAGGTCCTCTTTTTGATTTGTTTTCACTATGAACAGCCAATCCTTTTAATCCTGAGTCCCTCTCTCCACACCACTTTCCACTCACATTGCTTGCTTTCTTCCCATTTCAATTTAGGTCAGTTTTAAATTTTTTCATCTTTTATTGTCAAAACCAATTCCCTCATTAAATTATAATAGTCAAAAGTTATAATGAATCTATTGTCTCTAACACATGCAAACAAAACTAGTAAAAGCGAAATGGGCCTTTGGTGATATTCCTATACCATTCTTTTGTATTTTTACAGGAAAACATGATCTCTAAGTTAATATGTCAAAAAGATAGCTCCCCTTAAAAGACACTGATGGCTTCTCTAGCTCTTGGAGAAAAAGAGAATATTGAAAATAAATAGAAGGACATTATAAAAGAAATTATTTTCTGCCTTTTTCCACAGAGTAATTAAGCACAGAATACTAAAAAAAAATTCTTCTGAAATTTGCTTGTTTGTCAGAAAGGATAAAGTTCAAATATATTTTGTTATACTCTGTGTCTTTTGCATCTATCTTTTTTAAGTGATAGATCTAAACAAATTGATATTCTTTTTAAAAGCTGACAAAAGGCAGCAGATTAAGATTATGTGTTGCGATGGTCATAGATTATAATTGTTTCAGAGAACAGAACTAAAGTAATAGGTGAATCTTCAATGTGGCAAAAAAATTCCGCTGGCTGCAAATTGAAACTAGATAATTTCAGATAGGAACTGAGCACACATTACTTAACAAGGAAGAAAACTACCTGTTAGACAAACCTATTATTCTCTTGCAGTGAATACTCCAGTACATTAAAATATTAAATTATGACCTGATACAGAAGTTAGAGGCACTTTCTTTCCATAATGAGAATTGTGTGAGTAATGATATTTCCAGTGTGATAAAAATCTACCTGCTCTGAAAATTTTCCATTCAGTTGCCTACAGAGAAAGATAAAACAAACATTATTTTTTTCCCTTTTGTTTCTATTTTCAGTAAAAGCACAGCAAAAGGTAAAACAAATGGCTAGATTTAACTACTTGTCATGGATTTGACAAGGAATAGTTGCCCTTGTTTTAAGCCCAAAATCCAGGAATTATAACCATTGTGTTGAAATTGGAAGACCTAATCAGGTAAGAAGTGGCTTTGAAACTGGGTTTTCTCTGTCAGAGCTGTGCTGTTGAGTATTCTGAGGTGAGTTTCTCATTGTCAAATTTCATTGACTAACAGACAGAAAAATTTCAGCTGAAATAAGGTAAGGGAAAATGTTAGGCTAGCTGTTGTCCCGTCTTTGCAGAGTTCAAGACCTCCTATTATGTTTTGTTCTCCTAATGAAACTAAACACGAATCTGTACGGAATGATAAGATGAAAAAACCCCTTTCATTATTGTTTAAATTTACTTGGAAGGCTAGGCTGAACTGAAATGAAATGAGGGAAGAGAGTTGATAGTAGTAGTACGAGTACAGTAGTCCCACTGCTCACCATCAGGTTGGCAGACAGAACAGGGAGAAATGGGGAACAGAGGAGAGATCTCTTTTCAGACTCCTGAAAATCCGTGGGCTTCCTTACATTTTATGAGCACCAGGAAGAGAGAAATAAATTTAAAAAACGCAGACACCCAAGACCGTATATGATTCCCAAGTTTCCTCTCACTCATGAGATGTAAAAAATTACATTTATATTTTATTGACTGTTTGGGATGTGCAAAGTACATATTTACCATCTTTTGTTTAAGCATCACAATAGCCTTTTAAAGGAGATGAATGAATAACAGCTTAGCTAGTTACACTTCCCACTTTTCCTGCTTTGCCTCTCCACCTCAAACCTGGCCAATTAAAGAGCCCAGTGTGTAACTTTTGAAGGAATCTTTCAGCATGAAAGTAATAGTCTTAGGGAAAAGTCAGCAGGAGGTGAGTAAAGTTCAGAAGCAAGGAAGCAGAGTGACAGTAATAATGGGATGGTGGATTGCTCCTTTAATAATAGGTTTTATCTAAAACTTTAAATTCACATGTTATGTGTTGAAGAAGTCAGGCTTTATCCCTATTTTTTTGACAGAATACCTATCTAGGTTTTTTTTTTTTTTTTCAAAAGTGTAGTGAGTAAAGAAAGGAAGCTTAAAAATACATAATTCCACTTCCAGGCTGTATAATCCCAACAGGACCACTAAGTTATTTCTTCTCTCCTCATCTCACCTTTCTCAATGCCTTTGAACACACAGTTCTTTAAGGTCTTATAAAATCTTATATACAGATAAAAGAAAATATTTCTGTATACCTGTTAGTGCCCTGAAGAAGGTATGACTTCTTCTGCTCTGTCCCCTATAACCTGGCTGACAATTAGCTGTGTCCGTTTTGGTTTTGAGTGCACCACCATACAGTGGATGGTTTTACAGTGTCCAGAGCAGTGCAGTGCAGAGATAGCAGTACGGCATCCTTGTACTGAAATAAAGTGCCCTACTTGTGGGAAGTTCACGAGGGTTTATATCCAAGTAATGTCTCTAGATCTTTGCTTTTTTATTTATATACTGAGCAACTCACATTATAGATGTAAGTGCTAATATTTTACACAATGCAATCCTAACTGATATGAGTTACAGCTAACAAACCAATCTAAAAAACCCCACAAGAGTCTAAAACAAGATCATTTGTATGCTCATGCCTTGTAGGCTGACATCCTGACTAATTTATGATTCCCATCATTCCCTTGTTCATTGCATAATTTTCAATTTCCAGTATAAAACCTTGGAATACAATAGAAGACTGCATAGGATCTACATAAGGTAGTATAGTGTAGAAAATACATTTTTACATTTTACGTTATTAGTTCAAACTATTTTATTTGTACACACATCAGTGAGGAGAACAAATGTCATGCAAGCAAACTGCACAGCTGGATGATTAGTGGCCAGCAGTAAAAGTCTGTTAATCTAAAAATAATTAATTAGTAGGATAAAACTCTAAGCTCACTGAGTAAAATTGTCTCCCCTTTCCCTCCCTCTGTGCAGAGAGACTGCATAAGAGCTAGAAATCACTTATTGCCATTTAACCCTAACTTAAGAGTTTATATAACCCGTCAGTGGTGCTCAGACTTGGTTAGTTGTATGTTGGGAGGTAGGATGACTTATGTAATATAGGTAAAGAAGATAAAAACATACTCTTTTTTTAATTATTAAGTGGAAAGGGACAACATAAATAAAAAAAAATTCCAAAAATGACTCAGTAATTCTGGTGTATTTTCAATGAAGCTCTTGTTTCACCATACACAATAACAGAAAGCAACAGCTAAACTTCAATTAACAGAACTATCTTCTACTATAGTATAGTAAACGTTCCTTTTTGCATCTCAAAGCCATGGGAAGAAGTCCTTCTGACTTTTGATTAGAATTCTGTATCCTTACTGAAATTGAGAGTTTGATTCTCTATAGAATAAAATAGGAAACCAAGACAGAAAATATATTCCTTTCTCTTTGGTAAGAGAAATAAATTACAATGTGAACAGCTAGCACTGCTATTTCAATGCAACCGTCAGCGATGCAATCTGATAAAGAAGTAAGAGAGAGACATTATGTATAATTGATTAATTCAGGATATTACCAGTATTTTAAGTGGACATAATGGATGTAATTCCCCATAAAAGGACCACAAAACACCTCCAAATACTGTTGTCTTGATTTCAGCCAGGGTAGAGTTAATCCTCTTCATACAAGCTAGTGTGAGGCTATGTTTTGGATTTGGGATGAGAAAATGTTTATAACATACTGATGCTTTGAGTTGTTGTTAAGTAGTCAAGGACTACTGAGAGGGTGGTCAGGCATTGGAACAGGCTGCCCAGGGAGGTGGTGGAGTCGCCATCTCTGGAAGTGTTCAAAAAACATGTGCATGTGGCGCTTCAGGACATGGTTTAGGGGACATGGTGGCGCTGGATTAATGGTTGGACTTGATGATCTTAAAGGTCCTTTCCAACCTAGTGATTCTGTGATTCTGTGATTCTGTGACAGTCCAGCTTCTCGTGCTGGCCTGCCAGTGAGGAGGCTGGGGGTGCACTGGAAGCTGGGAGGGGACACAGCCAGGACACCTGACCTAGGCTGGCCAAAGGGATATTTCATACCATACAACAGCATGCTCACTATATAAAGCTGGGGCGAAGAAGAAGGAAGGGGTGGAGGGACATTTGGAATGATGGCATCTGTCTTCCCAAGAAACCATTACGTGTGATGGAGCCCTGCTTCCCTGGAGATGGCTGAACACCTCCCTGCCCATTGGGAGTGGTGAATGAATTCCTTGTTTTGATCTGCTTGTGTGCCCAGCTTTTGCTTTACCTATTAAACTGTCTTTATCTCAAACCATGAGTTTTTTCACTTTTACTCTTCTGATTCTCTCCCGTGTCCCACTGTGAGGAAGTGAGTGAGCGGCTGTGTGGGGCTTAGTTGCCAGCTGGGGCTAAACCACAACATCTGTATTTATGTGTTTTGGTACATATTTCTAAGTGTCATAAGTTTAGCAAAAAGCATACTTTCTATCTTCCTTATTGAAAAGTAGGAATTAGTCTTTCCATTATTAAACTGGAATCACCTTCCATGCTTAGCTTCTGAATGATCTGAATACATGTCCTGATTTGGTCCCCTTAAATGCTTTAATTGGTTGCCTTAAATTTTTCACACCTGAAGTTTTAAAGCAAAAATATATTGAAATATATATTTGGTTTGTTCTATCTAGGTCAGCTATGTTAGTGTCTAGGCTGATATCCCTCACTCCTGACTTGGAAACTAATGTGATGGGGCAGAATTGATGGTTTCTTTTCTGAATGGATTTCAGTGTTACTCACATGTTGCACACATGCTAGATACAGTGAGGCACAGATAATTAAGGAGCTTTTTGTGCAGAACCAAAGCAGAGAGACCTCACCTGATTTCACCTGGCTGCTGTAAGTCTTCATCTCAGCTCTCTGATACCCAGCAGTGAGCTCTGTGTTGGGTATCCGGTTTCAGGTGGTTCAGGGATAAACTGGGAAACAGTTTTGCTTTGTCCGGTGCCTTTACTGACTTCAGGTGGTGAAAGGCTTATTATCTTACTGGGATTATAATTATTCTGGGGACTATTCTGCTCATAGCTTTATGTAGATGAAGAGAGCAAAATGTTTCATCCGAGAAAACGATTGTTCTTGATTCTTGCTGAAAGTAAAGTGTATGACATTTTCTCCCATGATTCAAGGACCTAAGGAAATGTTTCCATAGAGACATTGTCCCCTCCCTGTTACTCCTGATATGGAAAGAACATGTCTAATAAGAGTTTATTTCCTTCCAGTCTACATTACACCTCTGAGCACAAGTACTACTGAGGTCAGATTGTAGTCAGCACCACTAAGTGTCACCTGAGTAGCAGATAGTGGTCTAGGAGATGATCCTAGGAACCTACAGAGAAAGTCAGTGGGTGATGGAAGAGAAAATGAGAGGGACACAGCTTTTCCTACTGATATTCATGGTGATGGAGCCAGTGGGGGCAGGTGTTGAGGAGGCACATATCTTATCGGTCATGGAAGAACAAGGTGAATCATGGAATCTTAGAATAATTTGCGTTGGAAGGCACCTTTAAAGGTCATATAGTCCAACATTCCTGCAGTGAGCAGGGACAGCTGCAACTAGATCAGGTTGCTCAGAGCCCCGTCCAACCTGACTTTGAATGTTTCCAGAGATGAGGAATCTGTCACCTCTCTGGGCAACAGGTGCCAGTGTTTCACCACCATCATTGTCAAAAAATTCTTCCTTCTTTCTAGTCTAAATTTGTCCTTTTTTAGTTTAAAACCGTTACCCCTTGTCCTGTTGCAACAGACCCTGTTAAAATGCCTGTCCCTATCTTTCTTATATAAGCCCCCTTTAAGTGCTGGAAGACTGCAATGAGGTCTCCCTGGAGCCTTCTCTTCTCCAGGCTGAATAACCCCAACTCTCTCAGCCTTTCTTCATAGGAGAGGTATTCCAGCCCTGTGATTATTTTGATGGCCCTTCTCTGGACCTGCTCCAGCAGGACCATGTCTTATGCTGTGGGCTCCAGAGCTGGATGTAATACTCCAGGTGGGGTCTCACCAAAGCAAGGTAGAGGGCCAGAATCAATTCCCTTCTGGACTGTGAGCACACATTGCCATCTCATGTCCAGCGTTTCATCCACCAGTACCCACAAGTCCTTCTTGGCAGGGATGCTCTCAATCCCTTCATACCCCAGCCTGTATTGATACTGGGGGTTGCCCCGACTCATGTGCAGGACCCTGCACTTGGCCTTGTTGAACCTCCTGAGATTCACACTGGCCCATTCCTCGAGCTTGTCCAGGTCCCTCTGGATGACATCCCGTCCCTCAGGTGTGTCAACAGCACCACTCAGCTTGGTGTCATCTGCGAACTTGCTGAGGGTGCACTTGATCCCACTGTCTATGTCATTGATGAAGATATTAAACAGGACTGGTCCCAATACAGTCTATTGTCATCAATAGGAAAGAATGCTGGCAGAGAAGTCCCATCCTTCATTTAGTCATATCCTATTTGTTGTGAGATGATAGTGAACAATTAGAGACTATTCAATAATTTAAAAGTGGATGTCCCTGAGGCCTGTGGACAAGGCAGTTCAGGGTAGGTGAATTATGGTTGTTACCTTAATCTATGACCTAACAGCACAGCATCTATAAGACAATATTTAAACAGCAAACAGTGAGGAGGAGGTGTAATATCTTGTCTTTCACTCGGAGGTACAGAGAAAACAAGTACAAACCAATTACGTGCAACACATTATTTTGAGAAATGCTGCTGCATAAATAGCTGGGTAAAGAGGCTAGATTTCATTGCCTCCACATAAGTTCCAGTGCTTTAGTTGCCCCCATGTAGCCTCCTGTGCCACTTGGGAGATCTTAAATACCCCAAGTGCCTATATGGAACAGGAAGAAAAGACATAACACCGATGGGAGACCCAGGTTCTTCTGAAATGAAAGTGGATGCCTATGCGTAAGGTAAGTGAATCCTGCATTGTATTCTGAAGTGAAAACTATCCACAGGCCAAAACAAAATTCCAATCCCTTCCTTAGGTTAATTTGGAGTTAGATTTACCTAACAACCGTTTGATATGGTGACTTTAGGGTTGGTTTTTGTTGTTGTTTCTGGTGGTTTGTTTCTTTTGTTTGGTAAACTGCTTCCAAAAAAACCCTCAGACCCAAAGAGAAAGATGTTTCCAGTGCTGGACTGTGAATGGTTGGTCAGGCTGTGCCTATGTTCATAGTCACCCGAGCCCCTTTGTGGCATGGCAACCTGCACATCCTTTGAGCTAATCTCACCCTCTCAGAGAATAGGGAGGCCTTATCTATATTGCCTAAGGTGAGTAACCCTGGTATGTGCTGTCCCTCACCCTGCAATCACCCTGCACTCTGTGGGAGAGAGCTGCTGAGCACAGTCAGAGAGACAGCAAGCTTTCTGGCAAATAAGGAGTAGAGCTAGTTGGGTGCCAGTGCCTGAGGCTGTGCCCCGGCTTCCTTCGGCGTACAAGCACAGACATAGTCTCAGTAAAATAGTGCAGTATTAGTTCTGTCCTCCACTCCCTCTCCTGTTGGTTTTACTTATGAAGTGTTCTGTCCTAAAATGTTCCCGGGATTTAAAGTAGATTTGTGAGGTTATCCATGCACATGCCCTTTTTTGTGCTTTCATAGAGGAGCTTAACTTTTTCTGATGTATTTTTTACTCACCTAAGTTCAGCAGCCTATACATATACAGGCTAAAGCCAGGACTCTTTCTTACATGTTGAAACATCAAGTTAGTGTCAAAATAAATAAACCAACCTCACCTTCCCAAGCAGGTTTTGTCCCAAACAAAACAAAAATGAAAAAGAGCAAACGATCTAATTCAGCAGTGTTTCTCTACGTTTCTGATAATTTCTGCTCTGCTGTTGCTACCCTCATTATACCCCGTGTCATGGGACCATCACAGCCTAGCCTTGATTGGGAGGTGAGTGACTGAGTAAGACACGCTGTGTCCAGCAGCAATACAAGGGAGACCTGAGTGCCATGAGCCTGTAGATGGGCAAGAGGTCAACAAGTAACAGGAGAGCAACATCTAAATCTGCCAGGAAGGCACAGCGTGACCAGTCATGGCAGCATCTGACAACATTTGGCTATAAACCACACCCCTAAAGAAGATGGGCGGGACATACTTATGTGGACATTTGACAGCATGTGGAGGCAGAAGACCAGAGAGAAGGGCTACACGTTGGTGCCCAAGTGATGCTCAGAGACTGACCTTGAGGCTGGTGAGAGCAAGACCTGCCTTCCCCCTGGCTGACTCCACTGTGCCATCTTGCTGTGCTGGGGATAGAAGGTCTCAAAGAACTGTAACTTTGTGTGCGTCTGCACATGTGGATATTTTTCCATGCCACAGCCTATTCCACACTTGGTCCTGTTAGTAAATTAAGCTTAGCAGTGCCCTTTTCCCTGCTCTTCTCTTTTCCTTGTGACACTGTAACTCATATATAATTTCTTGAACAGCCGTATTAAAGGAAGACCAGGGTTTTCATAAGTTTTTTTTCATGCTGACTCAAGAATACTCTTGGTCAAATGCATGATCTATACCTTCTACAGTGGAAATGCTCTTACCTATATATATTAATGACTGATTTCAATGGCAACAGTTATACCATTAGTTGCCCAGGTAACTTGTGTCCATATTTCCCACCAGCAACTATATAATTTCCCATTTTCCCATTTTATATAATGATAATGTTACTTATTTTCAAATGATGGTTAAGCTTCTTCTCTCAGCTATAGAAGAGAAAAAACTTGGTAGTCTTAAAATCTTTTACTTAAGAGCAACTTTGTCATATCTGCATTTTTTAATGCATTTAATGTAATTAACCATACTATTTTCAAGGCATGTAATTTCATTCTGCTAAATACAGTGAACTTTTTCTCTAGATGTAATAGCTGAAAAAAAAGCATAATATCAACATAAATACATATCTGAAAAATCCCTTTCTGGATCACTATAAAGGCATAAAGAATATTTTGTCTTTCCTTTTTTAGACATTTTTATGCTGAAAACAATATGCTCAAAATTGCTTATGAGAGGTAATAGAGCAACCAAAAACCAAAATATGTCAGAAGTACTTCCATCCCAAGTAGGCTTCTCTCACTCCTCAATACAACTTAAACTTCACTTCTTTTCAAATGGCCAACAAACATCCAGTCCCTGTAAAATACTCAGTTCCTTTTTTTGTTCTTTACTGATGGGAAAGTTGAATGCAGATTACTTGGCCAGCATATGTGGCCCTGAGGTCTGGGCAAATATTGTTGCCCTGAGGCCAAGGTTTAGGATGCCTAACTGAAAGAGGTCTTATTTTCAACTAGACACATGGGAGTGATTGCCCAAATTAAGCTCCCACATTTGACGTCTGACTATTTTGAGAAGTTCACTCAACGGTATTCTGAAGATCTCCATTTTAGTTTCTTCATTCTTATTAAAAGGCATGAAGAAATGTCTGAAGGTTAAAAAGTATGTCTGCCCACTTTTTTTTTCTGCTTTGTTTTGTTTTTTTAACTAATCCTATCACCTGATCCAATAAAAGATACCAGTTCTCATCACAAGTTGCTGTTGTCAGATACCATAGCTGAAGTATATATATATTATCTCTGCACATTTTCAAGTAAGATCTTATGTCTGATTTACCAGTTCAGGTTCTCTTGAATCAAAGACATCCTGATTTCTATAGGGAGGCAGACACATCTCTCTAGCCATTCTCCAAGGGTGAATGCTGCTGTCCTTCCCCAGCTACTTGACTGGACGGTCCATCCTTACCAGCAGTAAGAACTCCATACCTAGCTAGTGTCAAATTTACCTTAGAGATGCATGGCCACCACTGCTCATATGCAGAAAATCACTCTGGAAACCCTCTGATTGTCACTGTCACTAACAGACTGATTGACCAGCCCATTTTTGTCCTCCCAGGCTCTCCTTAAAACTAGGCAGAGCACAGACAGTGCAAATTGCTGCTGGCCATCATTTTTTTAGGGGAGGTTCTCATTCCTTTTCTACCTATCAATCAGGTGAGGCTATATGCAAGGGAAGTGGAAGTAGGATACTTGATGCTAGAACCATGTCCTAATCCAATGTCGGAGGTGGTTTCGATATGATCCCAAGAGCAAGATTAAGACATAAACGAGGTCAAATGCCATATATCCAAAACAACTTTTATTATCAAAAATAAAATAAAAAAATAGTAATGATAACATAATTAAAAGTAAGAAATTAATAGCAATAGGACAGAATGGAATAAAAAGACAGAAATCAAGCAAGCATCTGGGATAGAGTTGCAAGGAAAGTCACCACCATGGATCCGCAGGGTCCTGGGGTCCAAGCTTCTCGATGTTTCAGGGGTGGGCGATCGCAACGGCAGCGGTACGCACACAAGGGCTTGTCTTGGCAGCCCCTTTTATTCTCATTCAAGGGCTGAAATTTCCATGACAACGACATGTACTTGCCCGTCTGCACAGGCGCATACGCTTTACGCGGCTCCAGCCCTGCTCCTCACGTGACTATCATGTGGCTATCGCATGATGTGATGGTGCATGACTGAGCCTTGTAGCACCAATCAGAGGTCTCTGTGGCCCTGCAGCCACTCCCATCACCAGC
Organism: Phaethon aethereus; assembly: GCF_964289735.1. NCBI lineage: Eukaryota > Metazoa > Chordata > Aves > Phaethontiformes > Phaethontidae > Phaethon > Phaethon aethereus. Next base: position 141,915,946 of record NC_138575.1, read on the forward strand.
CGAAGGAATTCTCACCCAGACCAAACAATCTTTGAGACAAATGCCCCATGGTTTGCCCCATGGTTCAGACTCCCACAAACCATCTACCTCTCCCAAGGGAAGAAATTACCAAGGGAGAAAATTATTAGTATTATTTCATCAGGCTGCAGACATCCTCTGGGTTACTGGTTCAATAGCTCTACACCGGATATTAAAGGGTCAAATTGGGATCTTGTAGTACCCAAGTATCTTTAAGAATTTAGTTCTAAGTAGTTGTTTAAGGCCATAAAATAAATTTCTTACAGGGCATGACTTCCAATCCCTCCCTGGCTTTTCCCATGTCCTGAAAACTGTGTTCCATCTCTATTGCTATCCTCCACTGAGAGATAGTGACATGTTCTAGAAAAAGGATTACAGGGTTAGACTCATAGCCAAAAATAATATATTCAATTTAAGCTATGCCTATAAAGATTTATATAGCATGACCTTAGTATATTTTCTGCTTTGTTTTATAATTAGTATTCTTTTTTCCAAACAATGCTTTCTGCATTTCAGGTGGTTTATTGCCCAAGTGGGAGTGTCTTGCAGTATCTAAATGCGATGTTAAATGGTTACATCCATCTCTGATTGGGATTTTCCAACATGCCAAGCTCCCCTTGTAAAGAAATTAGGCTGAAAGAGAAAACTAAACCAAAACCCTGACAAGTGACAGATATGTCCTGGCTCTCTTCTGAAATAAGAGATTGGGGATTTCGTACTAAATTCTTTTGACCTTTCAAGATCCAACCAACTGCTACTGTTGATTAGTGACATGGCAATTTCAAAACAACCCACATACAAACTGTGGCCCCAATTATGTAGAATTTACAGGTGCACAATTGTGTTACAGTCTCACATCAGCAGAGTGTGTTTCCACTTACCACTGAAAGAGCAGCAAAATGTCACAGTCTGGTTTTAAATAGATTTTCCTGGCAGACTAGTCAATTATTTCCACTTTCAAGATAGAGTACATTCATACGAAGTTTAAGTAACAAATCCATCTAAATCAAACACTGTCCCAATATTTTGCAGTGAGGATTAAATGTAAAAGTACTAGTTACGTTTGATTCAAAATTTCAGATGGCATGTGCATAGCATGATCTCAATGTGCCTTTTCCAGCAGAAATCATTAACACTTGTTTCTTCAAGCCTCCTGCTCTCATACTTCTTGAATAGCTTTACCTACATTCAGACTGAAGCTTCTTAACAATCAATTAAGGTTTAATTTATCTTTCTTCTTTTTTTTTCTGCTGAAATCCCTATTAATGGAAGTTTGAGGTTTTACGTTCTCATCTTGACAGCTCAGCTTTTGTTAATGACATTTTCTGAATCAAATGAGCGTGCCTATGGATTTTTGATGTAGCTTAGACCGTCTTCTTTATAATGTTGAATGTCTTAATCAGTGAAGATGTAGCAATAGAATAATCAAACTCAGACTCTTACACAATGTAGATGTATGCTAAAAAGAAGTTATTCTATAAATGTCTAAAAATCAAAGCTAAGTTTCCATGAAAACTACTGCCATTCTCTTAGTACAGTATCTTAGGACACACGTTCTGAGATACCTGAAGCTATGCAATGTTAATATTCCAACACACATATAAAACATATCTCTTTCACAGGAAGCTTTTGAAAAGGGAAAGTAATTAATTATGAGCTTGTGTAGAATAAAGGGAAATAATTTTATTTACAAACATTTTCACATTGTCTGTTTTGCTCTTTTATCCTTTACTGCCTGGAGTAGGGAAAGCAACATGAGAATCTCTTTTGCATTTTCTTTTTCCTGCTGATCCTTCCTAGCTGAAGCAGCACACCGCTGCTTCATCTCTGAGCACAATGACGGGATACCTGATTACTTAAGAGGTGCTTAAATCATCAGCCATGCTTCTCAGACTTTCACAAACTGAGGGCTAAAGGTAAATTCCCCAATACAGACACACACATAGACATACACGAAGACATTCCTTTTCTAGCATCAGTAATAATAATATGGCAATAAATAATAAGAATATAAGAATATAAGCTATCAGAAAAAACCTTTTTTTTTTTACATGTACACATACTGTGTATTTCAAAGGGACTAAAAAGATGCACAGCAACCTTGGTGGCCTGGTTTCTAAGAGCTGTGTTTTTTAATGTTTATCTATTTTTTTATTTTATTTTACTGAGACTTCCCACACAGTCATTGATTTGGAGAATCATTCCATAAATACTACATCTTCATGGGCATAGGTTTGTGGGACTATAATTATTTTTTTCTGAAATTTTTGCCACTTCTATTTTCTCTGGATCTTGTTCTAATGTCACAAAAATGGGAATTTTACAGAAAGAGTTGTCAGTGGTAACAGACAAACATTTCTGTTTTCCTGTAAATTTTGCAGGCAAGAGAGACTGGAAAGCAAAAAAGAAAGCAGCTGAAGTCTTTGATTTCCAACTAATGGAAGTAGTTTGCTTTTTTTTTTTTTTCCTTCCCCCCGTCCCCAAAACCACTTAATTTTAGTTGGGTAAGAGATGTTCTATGGAGAATCATTTGCAAAGCTGACTAAATTCATTGCTGTGAGCGAGGTGAAAGTATGTCAGGGAATAAAAGCATTTGCCATCATGCTGATGTTGGAGTGTGACTGATCTGGTAGCACTAAATTTTGCCTGATGATTGTTTAACTGTCTGAAGAAAAAATAAACACTCTTGCATGGCAGTGAAAAAATGTTTCTTTTGCCACCACAAAAATATTTAAGGAGAAATGGTTATTTTACAAATCAAAACTATTTTCTTGTTGAATGAAAGTAAATGTGTACCAGAACACTATTACTAGTGGTATTGAACAGTTGTAGTTTGATAAAGAAAAGAAATTATATCAGTCACATTACTCTAGTTTGGATTTGTATGTTTGTTTTTAATTTAGTTACTTAAACTGTGAGAAGTTTTAATCAGAAAAGGCTTGTTTCAAGAAAGAATGGAATTTTCCTACTTAATGTCAGTGACTTTTGAATCAAGACAAAATACAGAAACATCAAATTTTGAACTGTGTGTATTTCTTTCTAATCCATTCTTTTCTTACAGAGATATCAACAGCAGTTTTATTAGATTGCAGTCAGCAATAGACAAGCTAGAGAACTTTTTGTCTTATGGACACGTTCGCGTAAGTGTGATTCTAAGCAGATATTCAATATGATATATATTTAAACCTAAGATTACATTGTATGTTTCAGGGTTAAATCCTTACCCAAGCACAAGATCCATTAGGTAGAACAAATGGAGAAAGTTATTAAACACTTTTGTCACGTGCTGCTAAGATCATGTTCTTGGAGTCACTCAAAATAGAGAACTTCAGTGTCGTAGGGTAATAGCAACACTATATATCCCTACCAACCTTTACTGCATTTGAGGAACATGAGAAGAAGGCTTTAGGAGAAAATTAATCTGTCTCACAGCAACAATAGGAATCACTGAGCCTATTATCTGGAGAAATAAAAAGAGCCGATGTCTGTGAAGGGCACCTGCAGCCCTGTCTTCAACTACCACACATTGTTGTTCTATACACCTGCTGCTGTCAAGACCATCTGTGATCACAGCACCAGATGGGACCCACACCAATTGTTGGGCTAGAAAAATGAAGTTCATAAATTATGAAGATCTTGAAGATTAAAATCTTGAAATGGCAATCTTCTATTTATTAATGGCTGGGGAACAAGACATTTCTGCCTTATACATAGATGCATGAAGAGATGTTATGACGAATATGGTAGTCTGTAATATGGAGATATAAGGCCACGTCTGCTCACTGCAGTTTGATTACAAACAGTAAAAGGTGGCACATTGTGTCTGAACCTTTGCATGCATTTTTAAACAGGTTTTGCAAAATACTTTACCATTTGAAACTCCTAGCTTAGCTTGGCATGAGTAGTGGCTATCATGTCACATTGCATTACTCTCAAATCAAAGGCAGAGAGTTCACAAAGATGTGGAAAACTGAAAGGGAGATACAGTTCAGTTAAAATACTAAATGCATTATGCATTATGACTACCTCTGTTAAGAAAAAAAGGAGGTTAATTGCTGGGTTCCCTTCTGAGGGGAACAGAGAGCCCAATATGCTGACCAGACCCAACCCAGAGGGAAGTCTGCTGCTTTCCTGGGGCCTGGGTGAGAAATGCCACTAGGAAGCTCCCTGGTATGGTGTGGCCCACTGATTACTACCTGCTGCTGGTCATGCAGGTTGGCAATGATGATGTTGTGCAAAGAAGTCTAAAGGCAATTAAAAGAGACTTCAGAGCACTGGGACGACTGGTTGAATGATCAGGAGCACAGGTAATGTTTTTGTCAATCCCTTCAGTGGCAGGGAGGAACACTGAAAGGAACAGGAAAATGCAACTGGTTAACGCATGGCTCAGGGGCTGGTGCCATCGGCAGAATTTTGGTTTTTTTGACCATAGGGTGGTTTACACAGCAGCAGGCCTCTTGGCAGCAGATGGAGTTCAACTATCTCCAAGGGGGAAAAGGATTGTTGCTTATGAGCTGGTAGGCCTCATCAAGAGGGTGGAGATGTGGTGGTCAGAGGCTGTCTTGGGCTTAGCGACCATGACATGATAAAATTCTCGATTCTTGGTGAAGTAAGGAGAGGAGGTCAGCAAAACCACTACCACGGACTTCGGGAGGGCAGACTTCGGCCTGTTCAGGTCACTGGTTGAGAGAGTCCTGTGGGAGATAGTCCTGAAGGGCAAAACGTCCAGGAAGGTTGGACAGTCTTCAAGAAGAAAATCTTAAAGGCACAGGAGCAGGTGGTCCCCATGTGCCACAAAATGAGCTGGTGGGGAAGATGAGTGGCCTGGCTGAACAGAGAGGTTTTGCTGGGACTTCAGGAAAAAAAGGAGAGTTTATGCCCTTTGGAAGAAGGGGCGGGCAACTCAAGAAGAGCACAGGGATCTCATTAGAAATAAAATTAGAAAGGCAAAAACCCAGCTAGAACTCGATCTGGTCAGAGTCATACGCTATAACAAAAAATGTTTTTACAAATATATTAACAACAAAAAGAGAGTCCAGGAGAATCTCCATCCTTTATTAAATGTGGGGAAAAGGCCTACTTAATGCCTGCTTTGCCTCAGTCTTTAATAGCCAGACCAGATATCTGTAGGGTATTCAGCCCCCTGAGCTGGAAGACAGGGAATGGAGAGCACAATAAACTCTCCATAATCCAGCAGGAAACAGTTAAGGACCTGATACACCACCTGGACAATCACAAGTCTATGGAGCCAGATGGGATCCACCCAAGAGTGTTGAGAGAGTTGGCGGAGGAACTTGCCAAGCCACTCTCCATCATTTATCAGCAGTCCTGGTTAAAAGGGGGGGGTCCCAGACAGCTGGAGGCTTGCCAATGTGACGCCCATCTACACGAAAGGCCAGAAGGAGAATCCTGGGAACTACAGGCCTGTCAGCCTGACCTGGGTACCAGGGAAAATTATAGAGTGGTTCATCTGGAGGGCGCTCATGGGGCATGTGAAGGACAACCGAGAGATCAAGCCCAGCCAGCATGGGTGCATGAAAAACAGGTCCTGCTTGACCAACCTGATCTCCTCCTATGACCAGGTGACCCATCGAGTGGATGAGGGAAAGGATGTGGATGATGTCTACCTGGACTTTAGTAAAGCTCTTGCCACCGTCTCCCACAGCATTCTCCTGGAGAAGCTGGTGGCTCATGGCTTATACAGGTGTACTCTTCGCTGGGTAAAAAACTGGTTGGATGGCCAAGCCCCGAGAGTTGTGGTGAACGGCGTTAAATCTGGCTGGCAGCCGGTCACAAGCGGTGTTCCCCAGGGCTGGGTTCTGGGGCTGGTCTTGTTCAATATCTTTATTGATGACCTGGATGAGGGAATCAAGTGCTCCCTCAGTAAGTTTGCAGATGACACCAAGTTGGGTGGGAGTGTTGATCTGCTGGAGGATAGGAGGGCTCTGCAGAGGAATCTGGACAGGCTGGGTAGGTGGGCAGAGTTCAACTGTATGAGGTTTAATAAGGCCAAGTGCAGAGTCCTGCACTTTGGTCACAACAACCCCATGCAACGCTACAGACTTGGGGAAGAGTGGCTGGAGAGCTGCCCAGCAGAAAGGGACCTGGGGGTGCTGGTTGACAGCCGACTGGACATGAGCCTGCACTGTGCCCAGATGGTCAAAAAGGCAACAGCATCCTGGCCTGTATCAGAAACAGTGTGGCCATCAGGAGTAGGGAAGTGATTGTACCCCTGTACTCTGCACTGGTGAGGCCACACTGTGTTCAGTTTTGGGCCCCTCGCTACAAGAAGGACGTTGAGTTGCTGGAGCATGTCCAAAGAAGGGCAATGAAGCTGTTGAGGATTCTGGAGCACAAGTCTTTCGAGGAACGGCTGAGGGAACAGAGGTTGTTCAGTCTGGAGAAGAAGCTGAGGGGAAACCTCATTGCTCTCTTCAACTACCTGATAGTGGGTTGTGGCGAGGTGGATGTTGGTTCTTCTCCCAGGTAACTAGTGATAGAACAATAGGAAATGTCCTTAAGGTGCACCAGGGGAGGTTTAGCTTGGATATTAGGAAAAATGTCTTTAATGAGAGAGTGGTCAAGCACTGGAACAGGCTGTCCAGGGAGGTGGTGGAGTCGCCATCTCTGGAAATGTTCAAAAAACATGTAGATGTGGCACTTCAGGCCATGCTTTAGTGTGCATGGTGGTGTTGGGTGCACGGCTGGACTTGGTGATCTTAGAGGTCTTTTCCAACCTTAACGATTCTGTGATTCTGTGATTCTGTTAACAATTCTTGTTATTTCTTATTACATGGTATTTTAATGGTTTTCAGGCAAATACTTAAAGATGAAAATATTCTACTTGTTTCTTCCTTTTTGCTTTGAGAATGTAGTTCTTTTGAGGTACAATAAAGTATGGCATAACATAATTTAAAATATAAACGTTCGTCCCAGCAAGAAAAAACATGTCAGGTCAGATAAATGCCTATGCTTGACTGTTGGTAAAGGGAAAGAATCTTAACTCCTAGGCAACAGAAAATGTTATATATGCATGTTTGTTTGAGTGCCTCTTTTCTCTCTGTACTTTGTGTCTGGCTTGGAGACAAAATTAGATGTTTCCACCTATTGTGGATGGAAGCTTAGTATATTTTAATGTAAAATACATAAAATATATTTAAATCAGAATCCCATCATTCCATCCCCCAACACCTAGGCGAGATTTCGAATTTCGTAAGACTGCACTCACTTGCTCCTATGACTTTTACATTCCTGACTGCGTGTTGGCTGAACAACAGGAATGAAGGACAATGTAGCCCAGTTATCTGGGTTAGGATTTAACCCCAGACGCAGTCAGCTGATAAAAGCTATTTTGAAGAAAGAGTTGGAAGTCAAGTCAGCGGAGGTTCTGCTTGATGAACTCTGATAAGAAGTCCTGATGGGCCTCCCTCATTTTGATTTGGAGCAGATTTGAAATTGAGTGTGTTGTGCTTAATCCCATCTGAGCTATGTTATAACTATATACCGAGCTCTGGTCATGGATGCTGTTGAACGTAGTTCCAGTCCATGGACATGAATTCTTGCCTGAACTTTGGCACTGCCCCGTCACCACAGTCTTGCCAAGAAGTCACTGCACTCTGGACTTTCCCTGGTCAACAATCACAGCCCAGTCCAGCCCTGCTCCCTTGCTGGCTGTTGTGTGGTAGGGCCCTGGACAGGAAGGACCTACCATGACTGTCCTTGGTGTGCTGCCCTTGGTCTACTGCCTTTGAGGGCAGCCAGGCTCTTACAGTCCCCTGACATAGATGTGCCCAGGTGTGTCTACATGAGATGGTAGTCTGCATTCCCAGCCCAAGGAGATGGTAGTCTATGTTCCCAGCCCAGGGAATCCACAGAGCTTTTCAGTTCAGATGTCTTTGGGTTTTATTGGTCCTCTGACTAGCTCTGCTAACTTCTCAAAGTACTCCACATTGACTTTAATATGGGCTTATACCATCTTATCTGTAGATACTGACATTTATGTGTGTTTACTACTGAGCTGAATCCCAGTCCTCTATCGTAGACAACTGAAATGAAGTGTCTGAATCTGGAATTGGTTTAACCTCTGAAGACAGTGGCAGGGGATAGGACTTAAAGATCCTTCTTTTTGAGGAAGATATAGGGTCAAGGAGTTTCCTATCCTTTTTTTTTTTTTGGCAAATTCTCCTTGTGAACCTTTTAACCACAATATTGCTCAGACACTAAGGAATACCAACCATGCTTTTAGAGCACTAACTTGCAGTTTTCAAGTGGACTCAACTCAGTTGCTTCTATGCAGACATCTAGGGTCACCTGAAATCTCCAGGGCAGTGTGCACGTGTGTCTGGTGACAGTTCAACAGGAATGTCTAAGATAACCTTTAACATCCCAAATGGCAACGGGTGTTTCTGTGTGGCAAACTGTTCCTCTGTAAGCAAGTAACATGCCATCCTCAGCAGATGCTCCCTCTGAAGAACCAAAAGGATAATTTTCACTCTGTGGGTCTCTGAGTTCCCATATTTACCCAAATCCCAATTATTTACAGTTTCCATGATTCAAAAACACTGGGAGAGTACATTTTCTTGTTAGAATGCTAGAGTAAAAACAATGGAAAGAATGTGGTTTATAGTCTGAGAAAATAAGGAAAAGATTTCTAACTTTAAATTTTAGGTGTGATAATTAACTATTTAATTTATCTGAGTGAGATGAACATCCTCTGGACAAGTCTGAAATACTCTCAGCTGGTCAGAGGTGTGCTACAGAGCTGCTAACAAAACACCTAATAGTCCTTAGTACAATTTAATACTATAAATAAATTTCCAACTGTAAAAATAACTAAAAAATCATATACTTAGACCTATATTACTAAACTGTAGTTCACTGCATATTTAGTTCATTTCTACTAATATTGTAATAGCTTGCTCATTGCTTGATCCTGTTTTAGCTGCTACCACAACTACAACAGCAGGCTTCAGTCTTTCCTGTCCTATAGTCATTCATATTGTCTGTCTGGAGTATTTTCTTGTAACTGGATTGATCTCTGTGTATGAGGACATTTGGGTAACTTATTTTAGTGGCTTTGAAATAATATCCACTTTTTAAATGACTTTTCATGAGAGTAAAAGAGGAGCTTAAGTATGTGTGTCAGTAAACTCTAAAGCTAAGAGCGTCTTTAATAGTTTGAAATTCTCTGGATTGCTGATTATAGTTCTACTTTTTTGTTTACTTCAGGATGGCTGGTTTCCTTCAAAGAAAACAACACAAAGCAAAAGAGGCACAGGATTGCAATATCAATTTATTCCAATCAATAAAGTTTTGAGGTATATACTATGATAAGGGGAAAAACAAGCCAACCCCGATTTTTAGCAAGAAGACTATAAAAGGAACCATTGCACATTTCCAGATCTGTCTGCTTTGCAATGAATTTAGCTTTGGGGATGCCTGAAGGTCTCTTACCTTTCACAGAATATATTTCTTCCATGGTTATACATGGAAATGAAATGAATTTACTGAAGTGGAAAAAATGGCAGGAAATTGTGTCAAACCAACTTTGCTCAAAACATATAAATACTGAAGTTTTGACACACTTGCTTTCATGTGAAGGACAGGGTATCCATAACTTAAGACATAAGAATAATAACTTTTAGATAGTTTAGTCAAATATGTTATAGAGTTTAATCTAATATATAAAGTATCTCCTAAAGAGTTTATGTACGTAAAGTTGAGAGGACTGTAATCTATGTAGATTATGTGCCAATGGCAATCTAATAAAGGCATCAGAAAGCTCAGTAGAGATTAATTTACTGTCTTCACAGGTTTTCTAGCCAATGATAACCTCATCATGCTGAGGATAGATTCCCACTGGAATCAGAAATAGGCAGTGTAATGCTAGCCTGGGTTATTTTACTCTGTATTTACTGTTGTAGCATTTATTTGCCAATATTTTATTTTTCTGTTCTGTTTTCCACTTTTGAAGTACAATTGTTCAGAATTTTTTAAAAGCTCCTTGAGTGAGTGTTCTAGAATTGTATGGGACTACTGAAGTCAATGAAAGTAGATTGACTGGAATTTCGTGAGATCCTGTCTTTATGGGTAGAGTCTAAAACACCATTTAAAAATAGATCTTTTTCAAAGATTATCTGCCTTTTTTTTGTTAATTTCAATGCTGGGCTTTTTTTCCCTGTGGTTTGCTAGCTTTGCCCAACCACCAAACACTCACCCTGCTGCTCACTCATTCCCCATCTTCAGTGGGAGAAGGGGAGAAAATAAGATGAGAAGGTTGCAATAAAGATAGGAAGATTACTTACAAATTATTAGTATGGGCAAAACAGGTTTGACTTGTGAAAAATTAATTTAATTTATTACTGACTAAAATAGATTTGAGTAGTAAGAAACAAAGGCAAACACTAAAACAACAGCTGTCCTCTCCCAGGCCCAACTTCACTCCTTTATTCCAGATGCTTCTGCCCTGACCCAGAGGTGCAGGTGGGACCGGGGGCATGTTATGGTCACCACACAGCAGTTCTCTCTGCTGCTGCTTCTCTCACACTTTTTCCCTGCTCTGGCATGGGTTTTCCATGGGTCACAGCTCTTTCCAGAATACCCACTTACTCTGCTGTGGTGTCCTCCACGGGCTGCAGTAGGTACCTACTTCACTGTGGTTCTCTGTGGGCTGCAGTGGGACAACCTGGTCCACTATAGTCTCCATGGGCTGCAGGGAATATTTTCTCCAGTGCCTGGAGCACCTCCTCTTCCTATGACTTTGGTGTTTCCTGTGTTTCCTCTGTTGTTTCTCACTCCTTTTGTCCTTTCTTCCTCTATTTATCCAGTATTTGTTTAAATGCATCTTCCCAGAGGTGCCACCAGCTTGGTTGAAGGGCTCACTGTGCCCTGCAATGGGTCCATTGGAGCCATCTGGAAGCATCTGTATCCAGCACAAGGCAGCCCCAGCCTCTCCTCACAGAGGCCATCCTGCAGCCCCCTACTGCCAGCACCTGGGAAAATAAACCCAATACATTTCCCCAAGTAAATGTGGTCTGATGAACATCAATGAATTTCTAAAATTTTTTAGCTTTCCAGTTCATATAATATTTAAATATATTGAGCACTGTCAAGGAAGATGTAAACAGTTATTTATTTTGATGAAAATACACAAAAAGTACTACCAGGGTGTCTAACCACCTAAGGGTAAATTGCCACCACTCTGAGATGTAGTTTGTGTTTTACTCTCCTCCACAGGAGCCTCTCAGCTGAGGAGCAGGCCACAGAAGCTTATCTATGTGTTTTCCCCAGTGCCCTTGTTACTGCTCTTAAATGAACTGCTTACAGGGAAAGGTCAATGTCTTTTGGACTTGAGATGAAGCAATATGATATGTAATAAAAATAATTTTGAAAAATTCTTTGATCCAGACAAACTGATTAAATGTTCTGGAATCCGTTACAAACCAGCCACTATGATACGACCATACCTTTACAAAATTTTCAGACAATTGAAAGGTGAATGGAAACAAGGGTTTTAAAGAAATGCTTGTTGAATGTTTTGAAATACTTAAGTGCATAACATAGACGGGAGAAACATAGCTGATTAGCATCATCATAAATGAAAATAACAGAGCATGTGATACAAAAATGAGAAACCCAATTGTGTGACTCACGCTTATTAGCTACTTGCAAAACAGTACTTCCCTAGAAAGGGTATTAGCGAAAGCAACAGTTCTGGGGTAACATGACTGGAAGCTTCATGAAGCTCCAGGGATTTTTGTGCTGCAGAAGATTTCTGATAATGATTTATGCAGTGTTGTTATGTAGGGATTCAGATAACATTTTTAAGCACTTTTGCTGTTTGGATACCTATCTATTTCTGACATTTACTTTACTTCAACAATGAGATTTACACGTGGGTTTGGTAGTATACTGCAGTTGAGATCGCATTCCATTTTGTGTGTAAGAGTAGTCCCATCTTTGCAGATTCCTTCTGTCAGGCAGAATTCAGCTGTTAGCAACCAGGAATAAATCTGACACAACAGTAATCACTGAAGATCAAAATTTGAAGTCCAGATTGAGACCAACTAGTACTCTCTACGTTTAGTTGTGGTGTAAAAATCCTGTTTATATATTCATTTATAACCATATGTGTATTTAGGTGTCATATATATCTGCATTGACTACTATGAAACCCCACAAACTGGCTATATTTATAATATTACTTACTTTGATTTAGCTTTTGCTTAACTTTGTACAATTGTGCGGTGTTACACATAGTGCAAGATAAATTTCCTTAACCAAAAACAGTGATAGGAATAACAAATAGCTATTCTGTATAGAACTAATTATCCTTGACCACAGAATAAAATGCAGCACAGATAATTTTTTTCTTTTTTTCTTTTTCTTTTGACAAACTGGCATTTTCTGAACAGGAAAACATTTCTTCAGTAAAATGTCTAAATAGTTCTGCTGATATTCAGTGTGTGTTCTAAAAGCGATGTCATTGTAGGAGTAACTGTTGACCTTGTTATTCTGTACACACGTGCAGCACAGTCCGCAATGTAATTCCTAAGCTTGTATTTCCTTTGAAAATCCAGCAAACTCTGAACTGGTCAAGTTGCCATAAATTCCTGTGTTTTATCTTAGTCAGTGAGTGCACCAAAGGTGAGGAAATGAGACAACATCCTCCTGATTAGCCTGGAGACATCTCAAGAGTAGACAGCACATGAAAAGTAGTGAGTAATTGTCTGCAATTCTGTTTCTACTTCTCTTGTTCTGTACTTCATGGAAGAGTCTTTAATACTGTTTTGCTATAATTTACTCCAACTTGCACACCACAATATTATCTCTTGGACCCATACGTTCTCCTATTTCAAACTCTATCCCCAAGACTATGGCCAGCTAAAAACCTCCATATTCAAAACCACCTGTGTTGCTAACTCCCTTTCTTTTATATGCATGTAGGTATTGACTAAAACTACATTCATTTTTCTTGTTATTCTAAACTATTATTAACTGTGACTTCAGAAGCTAAAAAAGTAGGAAAGAAGCCAGCAACTGAAAGCTGGTGCATTTGCTTGTATCACTGATTCGCTACTGGTTCTGACTTCTCCTTCTGTTTCCTTGGAAACTGATAATAGGCACGTGAAAAAAAAGGTAAGGGTTTTAAAATATTGACTTTAAAAACTGCAGCTTACTCTGGTTTTGCTGGATCCTGTCCTAAGGAACAAGTATGGAAATAGTTAGCAAATTGCCACTGTATGGTAACATGCTTATTGTTATGGCAGAATAGATACCAGAGATATCTTTGGTGCCTCCTTTTGCCTTGTTTGACTATATCTTTCAAAAATACAACTGCATGATTAAAAAGAGAGAAAAAAAAGCAGATGGGGAACAGCACTTGTGACCGGCCACCAATGGGATTTAACTCCATTCACCACAACTCTTTGGTTTTTATCCAGAGAGGTTTTTATCCAGAGAAGAGTACGCCTGTCCAAACCATTAGCAGCTAGTTTCTCCAGGAGAATGCTGTGGGAGACAGTGTCAAAGGCTTTACTAAAGTCCAGGTAGACAACATCCACAGCCTTTCTCCCTCATCCACTAGGCGGATCACCTGGTCATAGAAGGAGATCAGGTTGGTCAAGCAGGATCTGCTTTTCATGAACCCATGCTGACTGGTCCTGATCACCTGCTGTCCTAGACGTGACACGTGATGGCACTCAGGATGATCTGCTCCATAACTTTCCCTGGCACTAAGGTCAGGCTGACAGGCCTGTAGTTCCTGGGATCCTCCTTTCAGCCCTTCTTATAGATGGCCATCACATTTGCTAACTTCCAGTCAACACAGACATCTCCAGTTAACCAGGACTGACAATAAATTATTGACAGTGCCTTGGTAATCACTTCTGACAGCTCCCTCAGTACCCTTGGGTGGATCCCACGAAGCCCCATAGACTTGTGTATGTCTAAGTGGTGTAGCAGGTTCCCCTGGATTTCCCTACCATTTTCCCTTGGATTACAGGAGCTTCATTACACTCTCAGTCCCTGTCTTCCATCCCAAGGGACTGGGTAACCTGAGAACAACTGGTCTTACTATTAAAGACTGAGGAAAAGAAGGCATTAAGTTCCTCAGTCTTTTCCTCATCCTTTGTCACTATGTTTCCACACACATCCAATAAAAGGTAGAGATTGTCCTTAGCCCTCCTTTTGTTCTTAATATATCTGTAGAAACATGTTTTACTGTCTTTTACAGCAGTAGTCAGATTAAGTTCTAGTTGGGCTTTGGCCCTTCTGATTTTCTCCCTGAATAGCCTCATGATATTCCTGTAGTCCTCCTGAGTTGCCTGCTGCTTCTTCCAAATTTTTGGTTTTTTCCTGAGTTTTTGTCTCTTTTTTTTTTTTTCCAAGTTCCAGCCAAAGGTCCCTGTTTAGCCAGGCCAGTTGTCTTCCCCACCGGCTCATCTTTTGGCACATGGGGACAGCCTGCTCCTACACCTTTAAGATTCCCTTCTTGAAGAATGTCCTGCCTTCCTGGACTCCTTTGCCCTTCAGGAATGTTTCCGAAGGGACTCTGTCGACAAGGACCCCAATCAGGCCAAAGTCTGCCCTTTGGAAATCCAAAGTAGCAGTTCTGCTGACTCTCCTCCTTACTTCTCCAAGAATGATCCATGCTTTAATGTTTCTGTTTTTCTGTTTTTTTCTGTAATTTCCGTTACTGAAATTTGTATGCTTATCTGAAATGTATCTGAACCTTGATTCAACAGCTCTAGCTGGAGATCGTGCAAGGACAACATTTTTTAGAATTTTTGGTTTTGATCCCTGTCAGAAATACTGACACAGGATTATTTTTGACAGTACATTTAGACTTGGCCAGAACTGAAAACACATCCTGAGAAAAAGGGGGTAAATCTAATTTAAATATTATTAACATTTTAAATATGTTTCTATAATAAAACATGAACAAGTTGAATGCTAATGCTTGGAGAAACAGATGTTTCTTTTGGTAATGTAGACTTGTATGTGCCAATTATAAGTTGAGAGATACCCATCGTATTGATCTCTCATTTAAGTATGATTTTAGTAGAAGGACGTAAAAGAGAATCAGCTGGTGCTCTGTAGTAAAGACGGTTGTAATCTCGAGGGCAATGCTTGGCAGTGCAGGACAGCCTTTTTCATTTAAGCTGTCTTAGTAGCAAGTGCAAACTCTGGTAAGTACTATTGTTTACACACAGTGTAAGTTCCTGCTATGTAAGTGTTGTGATGACTGCACAACTCAAACAAAACTCCATTAAGTATTCAAGATTTTTAAGCTACCAGACAGCCAATTTCTTAATCACAAACTTTCATTTTGTAATGTCTGCTTTCCCTTTCTATTTTTTGGTCCCTGGCAAAATATGTTGTTTAGATAATACTGGAGAACTAGTGAAAGAAACAACAAAAGGCTGAGTTAAAAGACATGAATGCAGAAATATGAACCACAGACATTTTGTAAAGCATGTTTACATTCCAGAGAGAATCACTGAGGTTGTCAATAACAGGAAAAAGGGAGATCTTTTTTGTTCTGACTTCTCTGCCTATGCTTAAGTGATTGTCAGATGACTTATGATGTTGGATCCATTTGGATTTTTTTAATAACGTATTTTTCTGTATTACTTTTTTTCAAGTTGTTTTGATTTTATCTTTCTTTACCATGACCTCACAGTGTTAAAAATCACTGGGTGTTTAGTAAGTGAGCTCAATGTATCCATCCATACTGGAAGGCTGCAATAAGGTGTCCCCAGAGCCTTCTCTTCTCCAGGCTGAACAACCCCAACTCTCTCAGCCTTTTGTCATAGGAGAGGTGCTCCTCTCTGTGTCACCACCATCAGTGTTTCACAAACCTCACTTTAAAATCATCAGAACAAAGAAAAGAAGAAAAAAGAAGAAAAAAAAATGAACCCATGTAGAAGGAAATGCTGTTATAAAAATATTAGAAGTACTTCTGACAGTAATATTATTAGTAAATATTCCAAAAACTCCTTCTTGGAGGCAAAACCCCAAAGTGCGTAGAGTTCTTCTGACACAGGTTAGATGAAAAGATTACCCCCTGTATTCTCACTGTCTTCAGTTTTGGAAATAATGCTGCATTTTAAGGGCAGTTTATCTGTACTTCAGATTTTAACATGCATATTCAGAAGGAACATGAAAATCATGTTCTAGGCTGACTACAAAATTCTGAAGGTTAACTTTACCTTGTGTATAGATTCATTTGTCTTCTTGAATCCACATGCTCATTTCCAGTGTCCAACTTCTCTGTTCCTCTTCTGAAATAATGTTTCTATGTTATTTAGGCCAAAAAGTTAAATGACCTGGAATCACCTTCCTTGTTCTTCTTGGTGGTTAAATATGTCACTTCATGGTATTTTGATCCACAGACCCAGCTAAACATATTTTCAGTACTACTAAAACAGAACTTGATTCAGGAAAGCAGGATTTGTGTTTGATTTTGTTTTTTTTTTTCTTTTCTGGAAAAGCAGGCCACTGAGCTCTAAATCGTATTTGTACAATGACAAAAAAGCATGTTTTGAATTTCATACCAGAGTTTAATAGCACCTAAGACCATAGAAGCTTCAAATGAGAAACAACAGCGTGCAGAACTAATGGAGAGAGCTACAATAGCCAAAAAGAAAGGCAATTATATAGTTCTCCTCAAATGAGTGAATTTATAGCTTGAAACCAAAATCTTCCATTTCTGTTATTCTCATGGATATAAAAGCATTAATCAAGTGTTAGCTTTGGGCACAATCATGGTGTTAATGTTCTGCTTAAGGCCTAAAACCTCTACTGTTATCACACAAGCTGCAGATCTGCGCATGTTTATCTGAACTAGAATGAACTTCAAATGTAAAGGATGATTGATTAAATAACACTGAGGCATAATAGCTTAAAGTATACTTGTCATATTCAATGCAAATTCTGGAAACAACAAATAGATACTTGTCAAAACTTGTCATTTGTATGCTGTTGCATGATGATAAAATGCACGGTGTTTTAGGTGTCTCTTGTCAACAGGATGTAATTAACTGTGGCTACATTTAGGTAGTGTTTTTGTTGAGAAGATCAACAGCTACAATTCTCTCTGCAGGGAGTGTGCTTGTTTAGAAAGGTTCTTAGCTTTTCTGAAACTGTCATCTGGTTCTCTCCAGGGATTTCAAAGCAATCATCCCCCAACTCCAAGGAACTAGTAACAAAACCAAAACATAACATACCAAAAATTAACACCTGCACAAACCTACTGAAACATATTTGGGGTTTTCAGCTTGTAAAAAAATCTTCTGTTAAAAGCAGTTTAGTCACAGATTTTGTTTAGAAATTACCACTCTCTAGTTTATGCTGCAGAAAAACAAATCATCTTGTTCAGGAATATATGTTGCTTAGATGAAATCTAACTGATCTGGAGCAAAAGCTGGTTTTTTTCTGTGTTCCACACTGATAATATGCCTAGTGAATAATAAAATCCTCATATGGGTCCTTACTGTATATCTAATGTTTACTAAAAAATCTGTGAAATAAAAGTGAAACCTAAGATATGAGGCTTAGCAGGTTTTTAATGATAAAACAAAGCTTAGTGAGTATAACACTGCTTCAGACACCGCACCTCAGTCTCTTTTTTTTAAAGTCTCTTGTTATTTTGGATCTCAACAGGACACATTTTATGAAGTGCTCAGTACTTAATACGTCCCATTGTTGTCAACAAGCCCAAAAGTCAGCCTCAAAGTGAAATTAGTGTGCATTGTAGCTGCACTGTTTTACCCATATAAAATACTCTTTCTTTTCAGGTTTTTCCTTAGTGAATGAGAAGTTCCCTTGGGAGAAGTGCAAAGGAGTTCAGTATTTAGAAAAGCTAACTTTAAATACATAAGGTTTTGTTCCCTATGCTCCTATGATAGTTGTGGAGCAAAATAAGTTTCTGCAGAGAGTAATTTAGAACATGCATTTAGTGTAGGGTAGTCTGAACAGCCCCTTATATCTCTGCATTATCTCTAAAGAACGACTTTCTAAAGCTACGTGCAGCCATGTTGATTACATCCCTAACTTCCCTCAATCATTTTGCTGTATCAACTTGAGAAAAAAACCACAAAGAAAACACCCAATATTTTAGATAATTAATATTATTTTTAATATTCTTAATTAATGAACAAAATATTATTGAAATCCAATTAGAACCCGTATTCTCCACTGACTTGGAGACTTTGTAAAAAGGATATGAAATTATTTTATGAAATTATTCTGCACATTAATTTTTTTAAATCACTGCTTTCCAATATTTGTATTTTTTCCTATTGTTATTATTATGTAGCATAAGAATTCAAAGCACTTTTTTTTAATATTTAAAAAAGAATTACCTTGGCTACTTTCCTAAGAGACTATAAATGTCACAATCCTTCCTCAGCATCTTCTCATCAAGAATCTTCAAAAAAACAGACTTTTATTTAACCATAGGAGCCGAAAACACATACAACAGGCTTTTGGAGAACATTTTCTGATTCTTGTAAGATTATAATAGCTTCCCAGCAGAAATGTTATTTATTAATAGAGAATGTAGTCAACTGCAATTTGCAAGTCACTATCAGTCATAGTAACTTCCTTTCAAGAGAATGTAGTTTTCACAAAAAACTACAGAAAATAGCTACATGTGTTTCCAGTTTTACATTTTCCTTGTACTCTATATGAATGCTACAGAGCTATCAATGCGTTTGATTAGTTTCCAGCATTTTGCTATTGTTAATTACTACTTTTGAAGCAGTTGCATTTTTATCTTACAACTATCCTAATGGAATGGACAAAAAAAATCAGGACTTGTATTCAGTACTTTTGAAGCTTTGATGAAAATTATTAAAATTGTTTCTTTGCCTTCATAAGTATTTATTTCTTTGCTTTCCTAATTCAGCATGACAGTGATAAAAAAATGGCAGAACTAAATTATGCCATCCTTCCATCAGCATCTCATGCATCAGCCTTTAATAACTCAAAGTTCTTGCCTCTTACAGCACATCATACTAACCTGCCTATTTTGTCTCTAAACGAAGAAAGAAACAAAAGGGAATTGCAGGACGTTGATATTTAACAAGAGAAGGTCAAACTATATGGCTCAATAAGTCAATGCTGCTTACAATTTATTTTTGCAAGGCCATGAATTGTGGTCTAAAAAGTATTGCTTTGATCATCATACTTAAAACACCAGCCTCCCGTGTGTGATCTTGGCTTGCTATTTCAATATTTTGAAAGACTGCTTTGGTGAACTGACTTGATTTTTCTGCTTAAGTCTATTAGTATGAAAACATGAATACTGCTTGCTTGTGTCGTGTCAGAACAAAAGAATGATTCATCAAAGCAATACATTTTTACAGCAGAAATTTATAGGCAAACTGATGTTACTTAAAGATATTTTGTACTTACTAAATGTAGTTCTATAACATTTATCTTATTACATATCTTTTTTTTTTGCATGTTTTATATACATATTCCATTTCATATATCAGCTGCATATTGAAAGAACCTGTGCCTTTTTTTCTGTAGATCCCAGTTTGGAACATTTATTAAAAATAGGTTTAGCTGCAGTGCTAATGAGGTATGGATGACAAAATATGAAAGGACGAAATTATGGCATTTTCTTTTTTGTGGCTGAGAGAATACTCTTCAGTGAGTGCTGCTGATAAAAAGGAGAAACATGAGCTGTCCTCGCTTCCCAGCAACTCAGAAATCTCTCTTTTGATATAAATTTACTCTCTGCAGTGTTTGTCCATGCAGTCTTTAATTTAAAACAATAATAAAATAAAATAATAAATAAAACCCTCTCGTGGTGACAGAGTTTCAGAAATGGTCATCTTTCATTGAAGATATAAAAAATCAACTGAAATTCTATTATTATGAACAATAAACTGTCTAATTTTCTTAGATATTTTCTAGAGATGCACAGTCTTATAACTTCTTGATTTGATATAACAAGCTACACCATCACTGGTACTTTACAGGACAACAAAAAAACTACATTGGAAATGTAATTGCACTGTAGTTACAAATAGTTTCATGGATGGTCTCACAATACTTTTGTGGACTACTGCTTAGAGTCCAAGAATTAATTTCCTCTCAAATATCTTAAGCTATCTCCAGAAATCAACGTCAATGTTAAACAATAACAATGTAAAAAACATTTAATAAACTTCCATAATAGAAGAACTAAACAGATGGAGACATGACAGAATTTTGTCATAATATAATTCTTGCTAACATATTTGCAGGTAATATGTTAATAATTATTGTTGGTTTTCTTAGTGTGTTTTGTTTCTTGTGAAACTTTCTACTTTTATATTCAAATAAGTTTAAACTTGTCATAGGAACATATAGAAGAAGAAATGAAAATAATGTTCTGTTTTCAAACTTGATAAACAGAAACAGATACTGTAAGCTGAGTACTATACTGCAGCTCAGACATGATCCCTGCTTATCAAATTTTCCATCAGTAACGCTTTGTGACATTTTTCAAAGAGTAGTCCTGCCACATACATGCTTATTTCCTGTCAAGCACCTGCAGATCACAAATGAACATGAAAGACAGCAATCCACCTGGAGGAGTTTTTCACCTTGAAATAGACTTTTCCTAGTGTCATATTACTGAAAGTTCACCATTTCCTTTGTTTTCTGGGAACTGAAACAAAGTCGCTGATCACAGAAACAAATCAGACATGCCCATGGACAAAGCTTACTGACACGATTTGGGCTGTGTGGGAGTATTATTTTATTTTATTTTATTTTATTTTATTTTATTTTATTTTATTTTATTTTATTTTATTTTATTTTATTTTATTTTATTTTATTTTATTTATTTTATTTTATTTTATTTTATTCAGAAACTGGATCATTTGATTAACTGGAAAAGAAGGCACTAGTTGTCTTAACATAGCTACTTCATGTTCTAGGCTTGACAGACAGAAAAGCTATTGCTGTAGCTGCAATTCTTAAATTTTACAGTAGGGCTATTAATGCAATTGCTCTTGAGTTCATTTCAGTTGGAACAAGTCAGGGTAGGTACTGTCTAAATTATTTAATCTATCTCATTTCTTTTTGACTGAAATAGATTAAAGGACAATTGCATACACACCTCAAATAATACTTGAGGACATGGACAATAGCTTTTTCATTTAGAAAAACTAAAACCAGAGGAAAAATTGTGTAAACATAGGTTCAGGCTATGAAAAAAAACTAACAAGGTAGTGTGTTCTTCATCTCCATAGTCATCCATTTTTTTGTGGGATGGAGGTTTAACAAGAAAGGGAAAGGAGAGCAAGAGCTCTAAAACTATGAAAAAAAATGTGCATGCATATGTAAAACTGAATTAATGTATATTCATTACATTTGCCAATGTATGTGTCACAGTTTAGCAAATATCCATATGTTTTCTGTTTACTAAACTAAACATTTTCAGTTTTAATATTATCAGTGAATCATAGAATCATAGAATAATTTGGGTGGGAAGGGACCTTTAAAGGCCATTTAGTCCAATCATCCTGCAATGAGCAGGGACAGTTGCAACTAGATCAAGTTGCTCAGAGCCCCGTCCAATCTGACCTCAAAAGTTGCCAGGGATGGGACTTCTACCACCTCTCTGGGCAACCTGTGCCAGTGTTTCACCACGCTCATTGTCAGAAATATCTTCCTTAGATCTAGCCTGAATCTACCTTCTTTTAGCTTAAAACCATTACCCCTTCTCATGTTGCAACAGGCCCTGCTAAAAAGTCTGTCCCTGTCTTTCTTATATAAACCCCTTTCAGGTACTGGAAGGCTGCAGTAAGGTCTCCCCAGAGCCTTCTCTTCTCCAGGCTGAACAACCTCAGCTCTCTCAGCCTGTCCACATAGGAGAGGTGTTCTATCCCTCTAGTGGTCCCAATTTCGACCCCTGAGGGACACTGCTTGTCACCCATCTCGTTGTAGACATTGAACCATTGACCACTACCCTCTAGATGTGACCATCCAACCAATTCCTCATCTGCTTATTTATTATATGAAAGTTATTTATTTCTGATGTTCTTCAGGTATTTTTTCCTGCTATCATTCTTATTCTGCTGGCCATTACATATGGGATCGCTATCAATGCCCTGGAAAATCTCCTTGTGTTTTGCATATATGTCACTCTGGATGCAAGTTACATTTGTGTGACCTTAGCACCCATTTCAGTGATGTTCCAGTTTTGAGTTTTCAGGTTACACAATGACATTTCTCTTTCCTTATACTTTTTCATCACTCTTTATTGCACAATGTTTCTTATCACATCATTTATTCATCTTCTTAAATAACATTTAAGAAGAACAGCATTTTATTTGACCATATATTGACTTCCTGTGTGGAGAGATTTTTTTTTTTTCTTCCATAGAAAATGTGATAAAGTATGTCTCTTAATAGTTGATACAATTGGTTGCAATTTTAGAGGAAAAGTCCAGAATGTTTATGCTGGAGAACCCCTGAAAATAAGATGTAACCAAGGACATATATAAATATTGCAGAAAAGACCAAGAGTTATCTATTACAGTATTGAAAGATGGTTTATGATGGAGGTTTCTTTCTTTTAAGAATTTCCATAATTATCTGCATTTCTGAATTTTCCTCTTTCTTAAACCTCTGTCATTGTCCATAGTAGAATTTCATCCACAGGAAGTCTCAGAATGATTGTCACTGTCTCTTCTGTGGGAGTAATGTTTTACAAATGTATGCAAGGAAGTTTCTTGTACCTTCTTCTATCTCCTATTACCCGTAAAAAACAGAGGAGCTTCAGGAAGCCTTTCTTGTCTTTTTTAGGTACACTCAGTAGTTCATAATCCAGTTTCTCTCTTCTCTTCTCTTCTCTTCTCTTCTCTTCTCTTCTCTTCTCTTCTCTTCTCTTCTCTTCTCTTCTCTTCTCTTCTCTTCTCTTCTCTTCTCTTCTCTTCTCTTCTCTTCTCTTCTCTTCTCTTCTCTTCTCTTCTCTTCTCTTCTCTTCTCTTCTCTTCTCTTCTCTTCTCTTCTCTTCTCTTCTCTTCTCTTCTCTTCTCTTCTCTTCTCTTCTCTTCTCTTCTCTTCTCTTCTCTTCTCTTCTCTTCTCTCTACAGTTCTTTGAAACATTATCCTGCCACTTCAGATGAAATTTCTCCTACTGTCTTATAGGAGGGGCTGACCATGGCCTACAGCCAAATACCCACACAACCTCTCACACAGCTCACTGACCTCTCCCGTGGAATGGGGAGATAATAGAAAGCAGGTGAGAAGACTTGTAGATTGAGATAAAATCAGTTAACTAAGTGAGGTAAAAGCTGTACACAGAATCAAAGCAAAATGGAATTAATTTACTACTTCCCATCAACAGGCAGATGTTTAGCCAACTCCTGGAAAGCAGAACCTCAGCACATGAAATGGTTATTTGGGAAGACAAACACCATAACTACAAACGTCTCCCCTTCCTCCTCTTTCCCTTTTATTGCTAAGGATGATGCCATATGGTATGGAATATCCCTTTGGTCAATTCAGGTCAGCTGTCCTGGATGTGTTGCCTTCCAGTTTCTTGCCCACTTACACACCAGGGAGGGTGGAGAGAAAGCCATGACGCTGTACAAGCACTGTTCAGTAACAGCCAAAACACTGGTGTGTTATCAACATTGTTTTAGCCACAAATCCAAAACACAGCACCATACATACTGCTATGAAAACAATTAAATCCATCCTAGCCAGACCCAGTAATGTGTGTAAATGCATTACTGAAGGTCTATTCAAGATGGGAAAGATAAGCAATGTTACAGCCTACAGTCATATTTAAGTCATCATCTGAGGTAGCCCTTTAAATCAAAAGAAAACAGAAGTGGAACTCAGTAGAGAATAAGAATCTTTACTTCTGGAAACATTCTCATTTCTTTTGTGTTTAAATGCAATGTATAACTTGTTAGTTAACAGCTTCCATTAAAAATAAATACTTTCACCCAGTAAAACAGACAATGTGATATTTTCACATTGCTGTTAGGAAATGTGGATTCCAGAAGAATACAAAAGCAATCAGTAGAAAAGCTACACTGAGAAATCACGAAAAACTCGATAACTACTGTGAGATATGTTTGACTTATCCTCCGCAGGTTTTTTAGTTTATCTAATGATTGTAGAATTTTACTGATAGCAGAGCAACACAATGGCATGCAAAACTTTATGTTTTGCTTTTATGTACATATCGAGAGAAGCACTGCAAAACAGAAACAAGAATTATGAGTTTTAGATGTGGCCCAGATTAGCAAACTAATTTGTCAACACCCTAATTTAATTGCTTACAAGAAACTGTTTCTCTGAAAAGAGCATGGCAAGCAATTCCAAATAATTTCTATTTAAAATTCTACCTTGGCAGGATCCCATTCCACAGAGCATCACACATGACTGGAGTTGCAGAAGTCCTGCTTCTTCCCCTCTGGAATTCTTGGAAAGGATCTCAAACTGAGAAAAAGTAAGGATGAAGTAAATCAGGAGCGAAACAGGAAATAAGATTTGTCGTCAAGGGGAAAAATGTGTTAATGGACAATTTAGGGAACTTGATCTTGTGTCAACACTGCCTTCTAGCTTTTTGTTGTTTAAAAAATCATATATACATATTTCACATTTATAACTTCATTATCATATATACATATTTCACATTTATAACTTCATACTCATGAATTGTACACTGTGCATTTTTTATATAAGTCTATGTATACAGCTGTTTGTACTCATCTGTATCTTTACTTCTAACTGGTTTTTCATTTTTCTCCACACAAACACACACACACAAAAAAATCCCTTTTTATATACTTTCTCTCAAAATATAAACTGAGAAACAGAAATGCAGGATTGTAGGAAATATAACAACATTAACTAGCTCAAAATACAAAGGAATAAAGGCAAGGCATATACACTTGGAGCTTAGTAGTTGGAAACAACAGAAGAGTGAGAAAAATCCCTGCCTTTAATTTGCCGCCTTCATTACCAGAGAGAGAAATTTATAAAATATAGGAACACAGGTATTGTTGTACTGATTAGTCCTACTGCAGACAAGTATACAGTGATTTTCTGCTTTCACCCTTTCAGGTTTCATTTCAATCTTTAATAATTGTTGACTTAAACCCTGAAACCTGGTGTTTAATTTTAAAGCATAATATCGAGCCATTAAGTTTAACCACATAACTTGCTATCTGGTTTTTCAATATTAACCCAAATAACAATCAGTTGAAAAGTGAACTATTTTAAATCTGTGTACTAGTCCTCCATGGCTATGACATTGGACCAATTTCCAGTATTGTTAAGACCTTGTTGCCTATTTGCAGTGTAAGCATTACTTTCTGTACTCAGTGAAAAGAATAGTCCTAGGAGCTGGAGGGATTCCAAAACAGTAAGTTGAAAGTGATATAAGTTTTTTTATGGCTTTATCTGGAAGAACAGTGAGGCAATCTGCATTCCTGCTGTAGCTATGCTGTAAAGTAGGCCACAAAGCCAGCTGAGATTGTGTTATTTCTGCCTCATCAGTTAACACCTTTGGATGAGAAGGCAGATATGATTTATGGTGGAACAGAGGCTGACAGAGCCCAGCTGGAAATGTTCATACTACAGGAGCCGAAATGCAAAAAACTGGGTTAGTGTTGAAATGCAAAATGTAATCTAGGTCATATAAATGGAGAGAAGTAATTCATTCTCATAAAAATGTTAGACAAGGGCCCTAAAATAATGTTTGTATCTTTTGTCTTTGATTAGAGATGCCAGTAATACATTTTCACTGTAAGTGTATTCTCCCTTCCTCCTCCTATTATACAGACTAAACTCAACTGCAAACAAAAAGCTATGGCTTCCTGAAGGTGGTTTGATGACCTGTGATAAACAAGTTAGCAGTCTATCCCAGGTGAGAGTGGACAGGTGTCTGCACACATAGCCTTCACAGTTGGTATTTGTTGTCAAGCTTGTTGGCTAGATCAGCAAACACCACATTTATGTAATTCTAACCTTTAGTATACAACATTTCTACAAAAACAATAACATTTTGATTTAATGTTAGAAAAAATACTTGAAAAATATCCTACTGGTTTTCCATAGATATTAAAAATTCTCATGGTGATTGGATAGATTTATGTATGATTTTCTGTAAAAAAATTGTATTAATAATAAAATAAAATTAATAAAAAATAATTTGTATAGGCTTTTTTTTGTGTGTTATTCAGTCTTGTTTAAGGGGTAAAATAAAAGTACTGAATTTCTGGCTAAAAGAGTAAAATGTCCCATCCAGAACTAAAGTTGAATATTATGCACTGCATATATTTACAATGCATCTTGAGATGAGGTCTGATCACGCTTTGTGGGCCCTAATCTACTATTTACCTATTTAAGGTCTTGTGTGTATGCTCTAACACCTTCTGCCTTGGTTGACCACCCTCCTGTAAATGTCCCGGGTAAAAAAAGGTTGTGGAATGTTAACCGCAGTCTCCCTGGTTAGACTATATGAAGCTTCTTTCCTCCTTCATTTTGCTATAATACTGACAAAAAAAAGACTTGGGAAGAAGAGCACATACTGATGTTACTGGTGCAGTGACTGTTTAAAACCAAGTCTCTGGCCGTGATACCAGATCAAGCAACTTAAATCATGCAGAAATTATAAGAGTGTATGTCCCAAAAAGATGCAGTAGCTAAAAAAGTGTGATGTCAGCCATTGCAGTTCCAGTTACCCTTGGCTGACACACATTCTTGCAATCCTGAAAACACCATAACCCAGTTTCAATGGGTGATGAGAAGGAGAACACTTATACTAAGAATACTCTCTTGCCTAGTTCTTCTGGATCTATTTTAGAAGACTGGATTTGTGAATTCTCATTTTTTCCAGTTGAAGAAAATGCATCTCTCTGCCTTGCAAATGTGTGCTGCATGGTAGAGAAAAAAAAAAAAACACCACTCTGAAAAAGTTACTATTTCAACACTTGACATTTTTTTTATATTATTTTATTTTTCCCCAAGAAAGGGTTGTAAAACCATATTGGGGAAAAGTTACAGCCCTGAACAACTGAAGATCGTCACAATAAAAATATTACCGACTGAGTAATAAAAATATGATTGGTGAGGGAGGAGAAAGTGACATTTGTTTTAAAAACACATAATTCTGTTTCATAAATCCTATGCTACATTGATTTTATCCTTTTTCTTTGAACACACAAGAAATCTGCATGGTTCCAAGTTCAGAACTGTCATTTCAGGTTTAAAACTGTATGCCAAAGTCTCCTATAGATGCTGGGGGAAGACACCACTCACTCTTTTTGATCTCCTGCAGCATAGAAAGCTGTCATCATAGCCTTTGCATAGCATTACCATATCACTACCCCGCTTCTCTTTCTTTTTGCTTCTTCCCAATTTGCTGATATTGTATTCTATTTGTGCTCTATTTTTATAACTTCTAGCAGTTTTTCATGGTACTTATATTTACGTACAAATGCTTTTTTTCTTTTTAATTTCATCATAAGATACCCTTAGTATCTTAGTATCAAAATTTTTTTGTCTGATTTTATTTGCTCTGCAATTTTCTGAAATTGCATCTCTTTCTTGCACACTGATTCCCTCCCTTACCTTAGTTTCTTTCTTGTTCCTCTGTTCCCTTTTTTCTGCTAATCATGTCCTCATGAACCTCTTTACTATCTGAAGTTTTCTCATTATTTTTCTTATATTCTTCTTACATTTGTCTCTGTCCTTCTAATTTCGTAGTTAGAGGAAAGTATGGTGAGGATATTTCAATATGGGCAACTTTGTTATTAAAAAAATAAGGTAGGAAGACTATTGTCTATATGCAAAATTTAAAGATCACATCTTGCAAAAGTTACCATATAGCAAAGGGAGCTTCCTTTAAACAATGGAAAATAAGTGATAATTCACATAAAGTTGAATACAGTTCATTTTTCAGGTAATACTTGTGTACAATTTTTTTTTATTCTCTATTGGAGTTGTAATATAGCTGAAACTTGCCATCAGTTGAATTTGTCACATTTATATTATATAATAATTACACTAAAAATAATTTGTTAAAATATAATCTACTAATTTTAACACTTAGTATTATGTACCCTAGAATGTATTGTAGAAGCAGTAGTGTTAGGTTATCGCATACTAATAATTTAGTGTCTTTGAACTCTGGACATATGTATTATTTTATAAATTTCTTATTAATTTATCTAATTAATAATAATTAATTAAAATTTAACAAATTCATATATCATAAGTAAAATGTAGCAAAATCATATATGTTAGTGGACTAGTTTTTTTCACATTTTTGAAACATTTGAAAAAATTTAGAGAATTTTTCTAGCTTTTTTTTTAATGAAAACCCACTATAAAGATTTAAGAAGTTCCTCTTAAAATGTTGATTTTGGTATTCTCTCTCAAATACTGTTATAATGAAAATACATTACTGAAATCAGTGGAAGACTCCTATTTTTAGAACACATTCAGAATCTCCTTACAGAAGCTTCTAATTAGATGTTAGCAGCCAGGTCATCACAATCACCAGTGCTTTGACAACTCACTGATAGTATGGGAAACCATTGCCTTCTTCACTGATAATAGTTTTTAGGACTCTTATTTGCTGATTTTTTAAGGAAAGAGAATACTGAAGGACATAAGAGTTAGAACTCGTAAAGCATAGCAGCAGTAAACACACAGTGTGTCACTTCTAATCTATGAAGGGAAGGCACGCTGTGCTTATTTTGAAGAACTGTGAAAATGGGAATTGCAATGGGAAATAGAAAAGAGATCTGGGAAATACAGACTTCAACAGCTACTTACCTTAGACTGTCATTTCTTTACAGAGGAAACCAGCAGTAGGTCAAGATTTAATCTGAAAGTTTACAGTGCTGTTTTGTGGAATGGACCTTTCCCTCCTCAAACTGTACCTCTGTATATTTCTCACTTTATTTCTGTGAAATCTTTGAAGTAGCAGACAGATCAGACATGTAGGTACCTAACAGGATTTTATTCTTTTGGGATCATTTTAATGAAACTTTACCATGCTGCTGGTCGCCTACCTTTGAGCCTGTGTTATTTACTCCTGAATCCTGCCAGTATCAAGGCTCCAGAACCTTTTCTTCACCCCTTTAAACTCAGAGCTGGTCAGGTATCAGTACAAAATGAAGAGTTAAGAAAAGCAGAAATTGATATAACTTCTGTAATGCCAAACTCGATTTCAAAGCAAAATCTGCGAAAATGTAAGAACTCGAGTAGGAGTGATGTATGACACATAACCATAAGGGACAGACAGATGCCACTTTGGCATCATAACAGCAATTGGATTAGGATGGCATGTGTGTTTAAAAGCTTTGCTCTTCTTCCCTGACCCCCCTCCCAATCCTTGCCATAGTGTGCATGGAGCAATAAATATACAAATTAGCATATGTAATTACATTTTTTGTCTTTCATAACTCCCTGTATGTGTTGACTTCAACTCTGAATAATAAGTTGATGAAATGTAGCTACTTTTTTATAATCAAGGTTTCTCATGCCAGTGATTTTCAGTTAGTATTTTTGTGTGTGTGTGTCTTTCCATGTCCTCTATTAGCTGAAGTATCTAATAGGCCTGAAGTCTGGCACCCTTTGTGAATATCATCAAACATGCAACTGTAATCACACGGACCTTTGAAATTTTAATTATATGACAAGGTCAATATTATTGAAAAATGTTAAAGTCTCTGGCTATGACACAGCAAGCATTTTCAGGCAACAGTCTTTGCACTTATAATCCCCGGATTCTAATATTACAGAGTTACAGTGCTTGCAACTCTCTGCAATTCTTTTGTAAGTAAAATGTAATTATTATTTATTTTCTTAATAAAAGATCAGATGCATTCTGCATAAATCCTTTCTAAAAAGCCTTTTTTTCAGACAGCATACCAGATCACTCTCTTTCCTTTACTGACTGATCTGTATTTGTGACAACTCACAAATTTTCCTGCTCACGTAAATACACAGATCTAGTAGGATATCCTGGATAGACAGACTTGCTTCTCCCATTATATCCCAGCATCAGACAGCACTGTCTAAATTAAAATTTGGTAATTCTGATCATAAATAACCTCAGCTACTTGCTATTTTGGCCCTGTGGAAAGTCTTTATGCAGTAGTCTAATAAACAACCCACTTGCTCTGGGTTTTGAAAGCTTGGGTTTTATGTTCTCATCTTGGGAGAGATTGGACCCAGAACTCTCACCTGTAGAGTGCCTCAGTAACTAAGGCATTCATTCCAGCTGATGTCATACCCTTAACTTTCTGTGATGGAATCATAAAAGGAAACATTATGGGTTATGTGCCTCATTGAGCTTTGATACACTGGAATTTGAAAGTGTAGAGTAAGTAACCACGATCCACACTCATGTTAACTGTTTCTAGGAAAAAGTGGGACCTATGTCTCGGGCAAATCCTTCTGCAGTTTAGCTTATCTAGATTGCTTCCCAGGCAGACCTTGTTAGTCTGTATATGACGTGTACCACGCTGCAGAAACTGGCTGGTTTGGATTTCTGATAGCTCTACTGTCTATGAATTCTGTTCCATATCATTGTACAGATAGATCCAGAAGCTATTATAACAATCATTTACCATTTTTTAAATTATTTTCATTGGGAAACTAGATCTGCTTGGCATGCAGTCCAAGATATTTCATAACAAATCAGATGGGTTTTCTTTGCATGAGAATAATTTAACTTCAAAAGTAATTATTAATTTCAACATATCTTTCATAATTTTATATCCTTATTCCCATATTCTCTCAATTGTCTATTAAAATAAATTATATGAATAAAAGGATTATTTTCTTTTTGTTTGAAGACCAGAGTTTCTTAGATAGCCTACTTTTTTCTCCTTTCAGGCTGAAATTGCCTACCTTTGAACAATCCTCTTGGGAGTGTCATCATAAAAAATGAAAGAGTATACCTGGATATCTGACATGTCAGTGCAGAAACCTAAGAAAGTCACCATCAGTTTTCTAATTAAGTCCTTTAACTTAAATCTTCACTTTCTTCGTTATATTTTGTGGTTACTTAACAGGCAGTATCAACAGTATTGCTGCCAGGTCCACCTAACTAGTCCCAAGAATCAGAAATGAAAGCAATTTTTTGAACCAATTTTGAACTTTGTTTAGCTTATGTAATACTTGATTATTTCTGAAGTTCCTAGGAATATTTGCTAGTAAATTTATTTTTAAGCCTTAAAGCTGCTAGCTGAAAAAAAGAAAAAATAAACAAACCAACCAACCCAAAACCCAATAGGTGGTGGTGGTAGAGAAATCATAAATAAAGTAAGAGGTCACCACTAAGGATCAAATATTAAATTTTTGTTTGCCTTCAAGTTCTCCCTCTAACAACATTAAATAGTTGACCGATATTTGACTGATTTTTCTGTTTTACCTGTGTTTGATCTCCATTGGTACCTTATTTAGTCATTTAGTTTTTATGCTTATCAATGATATTTTGATTTGGAAAATTTGAGTATAAAACTGATGTGAACCTTTAACTGTTTGCCACCTATTTAGGAAACTGTATCATTAAGTCCATTTTATAAATAGGCTTTGATCCCAATGGTTCTCCTCAGGTAACTCCCAGAGAGAATGGTCTTCCCTATATTTTTAATGCTCATTAATTTTTTCATCTAAAATAGGAAGCAAATAGACTAGTTGCATAGAGGAATACTTTCCTTGTTATGGATCATCACAGGCACAGACATTCTGAAAAAAAAAAGTAATTTCCAGGTTTTCTTCAGTAAGCTTATTATTTAATAAACATTTTACTTCTGTTTTCATTCTACATGTTACTGACACAGACACAGACAGTGTCCCTCTCAACTTGCCAGTTTTTAATTTGTTTGTTGTTTACTAGAAGATGGTTACACTCTTTAATAAAAATATGGTTTTTTTTAAACATGAGTTTTAGCAAATATTGAGAAAATAAAATTTCCATTTGGAAGATTTAGTGTCTGGGAAAAGATCTTTTAAAAAAGATTAAAATAATAGGCTTTAGATTGTCTAATCTAGTGCCATTTCATACTAGAATTTGAGCGATGTGTCCTTCATTGCTAACTTTATAGTTCAGTACAACGGCTTTTTGTACTAAAAAGGTAGTTATGTCCATGGCCATGCATGACTCGTTTTCTTTAATGCATAAACACCAAACATATATTACCTGTAGAACAGAGGTCATTAAAAAGGTAAGAATTAAGATAAAGAATATGAAGCTAGGTACTCAAATAAATAATTCATTTTAATATTTAACTGTTCATTGAACTTCTAGCAATCTGCCTTTAGCATGTACAAATCGCGATTTCAAAAATACTTAAAATTTTCCTTTTATCAGCTATGATTTCTGACAGTACCTATTTTCCACTGGGAAGTGTGAACAAAGCTGAGATTTATATTTTTAACATAGTCAGCTCTTCGGTGATTCCCTCATGTTCTGACTGCCCCTACACAGAATTTAAGAAAATTTTTCAAATTTGATTCCTTCATTTCACAGAATCACTAAGGGTGGAAAGGACCTTCAAGATCATCAAGTCCAACCATTAATCCAGAACCACCATGTCCCCTAAACCATGTCTTGAAGTGCCACATCCACATGTTTTTTGAACACTTCCAGAGATGGCGACTCCACCACCTCCCTGGGCAGCCAGTTCCAATGCCTGACCACCCTCTTGGTGAAGAAATTTTTCCTAATATCCTATCTAAACCTCCCCTGGTGCAACTTGAGGCCATTTCCTCTCGTCCTATCACTAGTTACTTGGGAGAAGATAGCAGTGCTCTCGTCGCCACAACCCCCTTTCAGGTAGTTGTAGAGAGCGATAAGGTCTGCCCTCAACCTCCTCTTCTCCAGACTAAACAACCCCAGTTGCCTCAGACACTCCCCATAAGACTTGTGCTCCAGCCCCCTCACCAGCTTTGTTGCCCTTCTCTGGACACGCTCCAGCACCTCAATGTCCTTCTTGAAGTGAGGGGCTCAAAAGTGAACACAGGATTCAAGGTGCGGCCTCACCAGTGCCGAGTACAGGGGCACAATAACTTCCCTACTCCTGCTGGCCACACTAGTTCTGATACAGGCCAGGATGCTGTTGGCCTTCTTGGCCACCTGGGCACACTGCCGGCTCATGTTCAGCCGGCTGTCAACCAGCACCCCCAGGTCCCTTTCTGCTGGGCAGCTCTCCAGCCACTCCTCCCCAAGCCTGTAGCGTTGCATGGGGTTGTTGTGACCAAAGTGCAGGACCTGGCACTTGGCCTTATTAAACCTCATATGTTGGGATCACTCTGCACGGCTTGACCTTAAGGAGAAGGAGCTGCAGCATTGAGAAGCTGGTAAACAGCTAGATATCTACACGGCTTGGCCTTGAGAAGAGGGAGCTGTGGCATTGGGAAGCTGGTAAACAGCTGGACATCTGCAGGGCTCGGCCTTGAGGAGAAGGAGCTGTGGTAAACAGCTAAGAAGCAGCACTGTATAAGAAAAACAGGATGGAACCCGGACCACATAGCAGTAACCGCAAGTAGGAGGAGTATGATAATGCAATCTTTAGAGCTAAGCCAATGATTGTAAGACAAGTATGCATAAGGTAGAACTTAGTGTATAAATATGTGTAAGGTTTTGCAATAAAGTTGAAGCTTGCCTTATCACCCATATTGAGTCGACTGCTTGCCTTCCCTCGCTCGTCGCACTCATACAGTTGGCCTCTGCCCATTGATCCAGCCTGTCCAGATCCCTCTGCAGAGCCCTCCTACCCTCCAGCAGATCAACACTCCCACCCAACTTGGTGTCATCTGTAAACTTACTGAGGGAGCACTCAATCCCCTCATCCAGATCATCTATAAAGATATTGAACAAGACCGGCCCCAGAACCCAGCCCTGGGGAACACCGCTTGTGACCGGCTGCCAGCCAGATTTAACGCCGTTCACCACAACTCTCTGGGCTCGGCCATCCAGCCAGTTCCTCACCCAGCAAAGAGTAAACTCATCCAAGCCACAAGGCACCAGTTTCTCCAGGAGAATGCTGTGGGAGACGCTGTCAAAGGCTTTACTAAAGTCCAGGTAGACAATGTCCACAGCCTTTCCCTCATCCCCTAGGCGGGTCACCTGGTCATAGAAGGAGATCAGGTTGGTCAAGCAGGACCTGCCTTTCATGAACCCATGCTGGCTGGGCCTGATCCCTTGGTTGTCCTGCAGATGCCCTGTGAGCACTCTCAAGACCAACCGCTCCATGATCTTCCCCAGTACGGAGGTCAAGCTGACAGGCCTGTAGTTCCCAGGATCCTCCTTCTGGCCTTCCTTGTAGACGGGCGTCACATTGGCAAGCCTCCAGTCTTCTGGGACCTCCCCTGTTAACCAGGACTGCTGATAAATGATGGAGGGTGGCTTGGCAAGCTGCTCCGCCAGCTCTCTTAGTACTCTCAGGTGGATCCCATCAGGCCTCACAGACTTGTGGGTGTCCAGGTAGTTTAACATGTCCTTAACTGCTTCCTCCTGGATTATGGTTGGGTTATTGTGCTCTCCATCCCCATCTTCCAGCTCAGAGGGCTGAATACCCTGCAGATACCTGGACTGGCTATTAAAGACTGAGGCAAAGAAGACATTAAGTACCTCAACCTTGTCCTCGTCCTTGGAGACAATGTTCCCCACCATATCCAGTAGGGGATGGAGTTTCTCCTTGCCTCTCTTTTTGCTGTTTATATATTTGTAGAAGCATTTTTTACTATCCTTTACAACTGTGGCCAGACTGAGCTCTAGCTGGGCTTTTGCATTTCTAATTTTGTCCCTGCTTGACCTAACGAGATCCTTGTACTCTTCGTGAGTTGCCTGCCCCTTCTTCCAGAGGTGATAAACTCTCCTCTTTTCCCTGAGTCCCAGCAAAATCTCCCTGTTCAGCAAGGCCGGTCGCCTTCCCTGCCAGCTCTTCTTACGGCACATGGGGACTGCCTGCTCCTGCGCCTTTAACGTTTCCTTCCTGAAGACTGGAAGGACTGGGCCTTCCTGGACCCCTTTGTCCTTCAGGACTGTCTCCCAAGGGACTCTCTCAACCAGTGACCTGAACAGGCCAAAGTCTGCCCTCCGGAAGTCCATGGTAGCAGTTTTGCTGATCCCTCTCCTTACTTTGCTCTCAACTGAGAATTCTATCATGTCATGGTCACTAAGCCCAAGATGGCCTTTGTTGGGATCACCCTGCACAGCTCGACCTTAAGGAGAAGGAGCTGTGGTGTTGATCTGCATGGCTTGGCCTTAAGGAGAAGGAGCTGTGGCATTGAGAAGCTGGTAAACAGCTGGATATCTGCACAGCTCGGCCTTGAGGAGAAGGAGTTGTGGTAAACATCTAAGAGGAAGCAAAGGAGCGCGTGGACACCTGCAGGCAGCGAATCCTGACTGTGGAGAAGTGCGTGGACTGTGTGTGGTAACCAACCAGGACGTATTTTGTGGTGCGTGAAAGAGCTGTAACTGCATAAAAAGCGGTCACTTGTAGCAATAAAGGTCTTTGGCCTGAAACCCTGCCAGAGTCGGTGCTCTGTTACTCCACAGGCCTTCAACCACCACATCTCTCACCAGTCCTTCTCTGTTTGTAAACAACAGGTCCAGCAAGGCACCTCCCCTTTTCTCCATGAAGGTTCTTATGTGTCCACATACGTTGATAATATGTGATTATTTTCAGTGTTACAAGATATATTCTCATCTATAATGGGCCTTCTGATTGTTACATTGGAAAATGAGACTTATTTATGATTTGGAGAGCCTGTTTTAACTTGCACGAGGTAGACCCCTAATATTTGGCCCTGTCTCCTGAGGGTGGATTCACAAATGAACAGTGGCAGACATCAGGTGTCAGTTACCATCAGTATTAAGAAAAAAGGGGCTCTCAGTGCTGCCTGTTCTCTCTCCAGACCACCCACATTTCCAAAATAAAATTTCTGTCACTATTAAGATTTACTGCTCTATGCACAGTCAGAGATATATCAGTTTTGCAATAATAAGACATAAGTTGTCTTTCATGTGCTAAAGTTCTCCTTCTACCTGCTTGGCAAAATGTCACTTACTGGTTGTTCTGTGATGCCTCCTGTATCACAGTGTGCACTACAGAAAGACAAAACTCCACCAGCCTTCTAAAAATTACCTGTACAATCTCAGTTCTGTATCACGCGTTAAGATCACTGAAGGACTGGGCCCTCTTCTCTTTTGCTGTCCAGAAGTGTAATCTTTCTGGTTACAGTCTCCAGCCTCCCAGACAATTCTCATCAACTGAGTATTCCCTGTTCAACCTGTCAATTAGTCTATAAGAAAATATTCCATTGCTTTTCAGTACAGAAGCCACAGTTCATGGCTGACTTAACTGCCAAAAATCTGTAATTTAACCATATTAAAGAGGAGCTAGGTTTGATAGGTATATATATGATATCCATATGTATGATATGTGGCTTTGAAGAAGTAATGGCTTGCTTAAAAACATAAATAAAAATCCAAGACCAATCCAAGAACAGCTGGTCTGAAGCCTCTTCATGTGCCCAGTTATCAGCCTCTATCACAGCTCTTTCTACATTCAGTCTTCTCCCTTAAGGTATGCATAATTGACAGGTTGATATCTATTTCTGCTTCTTTAGTGGGTACCCATAAAACCTACCCTAAAGTTTTACTAGCTGGCAGCCAGCTAGAGAGAACAACTACAAAAATTCAGTGGTTAAAAATCAGATTCATGCTTTGGTGTTATAAGATGGGAAAATGTTTATTGCTAATGAGTTAAAGAACAGTAAATTTTAAACTAAAGAAAAAGGAGATGAAATTCTTAAAATCTGTGGAAGAAGAGAATTGATATATAGTATCGTCGTTGAAGATCCCAACTTTTTTACTTTACAAAGCAGTTTATTCCTGGAATTACAATATTGTTGTAAAGCTAGATCTTTATTTTTGGTGATACACTGAGACAAAAATGTGTCCATAAAAATGATAAGTAATAATGTATATTTAATTTTGTTTTTAAAGAAAATCGTGGGCATAGGAAATATAATGATACTTCTTTATTCAATGCTTTAGTTCATTACAAATATTATGTAATGGACATTGCAACTCAAAACCCTATTATTCTAGTATGAAAGAAAATTTAAAATATTTGTGGTAAATTTTTTTCAAGGAAGGTATTATTATTTATAAGCCTAAACGTCTTCCTTTCTTTCAATTTTTTTATATCTTTATTTCCTTTTCATCTTCTAACGTGTCATCCAAATTAATTCTTTTGTTTGAATGAAAAATATTTTTTGATTTCGTCTTCACTTTACAGCATCTGCCCTCTGTAACATATTTTTGGCAAGTAAAATGATCCATGTGTTCAAACTTTTGCAATGAAATATGCAGTAATTGAGAAGTTTATTAGTGATGAGAAATTTTCATTTTTAAAGTGGAAATCACTTCCATGAGAAAAGTAAATTATTTTCAATGAGCCATTGCATTAAATCTGCCTCTTCCAAAGTGATAAAACCCCATTAAAATAACTTTCCAGCTTACATTAGTAAAAGAAATAAAAGCATGCATGTTTAGTAGATGTGGATCAAGTTGAACCACAGCTGTGCGTAGTATGCTGACACACAGGGTAAGACGCAGCTTCCCCCCCACCACATCCAGCAGAAATCCTGCCTGCTCCCAGCAGTCTCGGCAGCCATTTCCCCCAGAAGTCACATCCTCGTTCTGGTCACATGCTCTTTGGCTGGCAGGATGGGCCACTCCTTCTGACTTACCTGGAGGTTCATCAGACCTAGATGGTCCTTCCCCTACATACACAGGGGCCATCATTTTGCTTTGGTTACTATTTTAGAACAGGCCATTGCCATTTTATGTCAGAGGCTGCCATTTTGTTAAATGTCATACTGCATTGTGATTGGTTGACAAACATTTCTTGACATCATCATACCCACATGTTCTCAGGCAGCCCTGTGATTGGCTGGCAGGACTAGCTGCCCCCTCCACTGTACCCAGAAACAGGTCAGAAAAGGAAGCCCCGTGTCATTACTTTTGACAACATCATTCCCCATGTTTTCATATTACATTGTGATTGGCTGACAGCCATTTCTTGACATCATCATACCCACATGTTCTCAGGCAGCCCTGAGATTCGCTGCTTAGATCCTTTGGACTAGGGAGTGCTCAGAAACAAAAGTATATACATTTATAAAATGTATAAAATATATTCCTATACAGAGGTATATATATAGATATTGTACAAATATGTATACACATATATATTTATATTATTTTTAATATATACTATTATTTGCATATATTTATGTACATATAAATATTTATAAAGTTATAGACATTACATCTCTATAACCATAAAAAATAGGTACAAAATAGATCAAACATTCCTTAATAAAAGCCAACTGAATGAATAAATAAACTTCAAATGTGAATAGCAACAAAAGTAGAAGGACAAGTTGGAGTCCACCACTTGACCAGGCTGCAGAACAGGCCTTGATATGTCTGGGATGGTGGGGGGTGACTTCCAGGAGGCACAGCAGCATCAAAAGGGAACATGGATGAGTCAGAACATGGCTGAGAGCTAAAGTACCCTAAAGGAGGTCCAACAAGGGGTCACTGGTGTAAATCCTGTCATGTGCAAAGACCCTGATACTGTGAGCAGGAATGAGAGGCCTCTTCACACAGGTGCAACGCAACAGGATGACGGGATTACTGGGGCGGACTCTGGCTTTGGATAGCGCTGCGAGATACAGGCAAACTTGACTGTGAAAATGGAAAGCTAGAATAAAATGCTCTTCAGAAGAATATGTGAATAAGGAAAAGACTCAAATGGGATCCCCCAAAATATCACAGGAACCAGAAAAACCGGCCAATGGTCTCATGAATCACAAGTTGTATTTCAAGGTAAGTGTCACACTAAGAGGGAAGGTAGTGGTTCCCTTTCTCCATGGAAGACGTTTAATGATTTAAACAATAATCATTATAAAATTTGTCCTGAATGCAGCAGAATACTTAGATTAAAATTATGTTGCTAACATCATTTGAGCTCAAGCTCTTCAAAAAGACAATTATCTCTGCTTCTACAAGTTATGTTCAAAGAAAAAAAATATAAATTGATTCAGGCTATTTGCAAATTTCAATTAGGAGACTCAAGCTTCATTGATTTCTCTATTTGAATCTCTGCAATATCTATCAGCATCATTTTCTATGTGGGCTTCAAGATAAATACCTTGTTAGTTTTTAGTATTACTGGCTGTTGCCTACTATAAAGCTTGACTGAGTAGTATTAAAAAGAGTGTCAGTCTCATGTGTCAAATATTGACTGATTTGTTGGAAAATCTCTTCAAGGTAATGTGTTTGTTGTAACTGAAATTTATGAACAAGGTAATTTAAAATATCAGATGACCAGAAAAGGCTTTAGCACAACACTGCATTAATATTTTCTTAGTTACCTGTATCCCACATCTAGACTGCCTCTATTAAAAGAATCCACAAATACTCTCATTGCTTCAGCACAGTCTTTTTATGCCAATTTCACAGTAGCATGTCCATGTAATTTGAAATTTCCTTCACAGTGATGCACCAATGGACACAAATTGCTAATTACGCAGTTTGAGAAATAACAATGGTATTCAGCATTTCTTTAAAAGTGCTGACATGTTACTTTCCACAATGTCAGGAAATAATGCTGCTGATCAGCATAAACTAAGTCTCTGAAATTTACTTTTGCATAAACTTTCTAGAGAGAACGATAGAATTAACCTCCACTGGTCTGTGCAAAGATTTCACATTAGCAAGGAAAACCTGGAAAAATGACCAAATGCTTTTATTTTTTGGACAGGTCCACATAAAATAATTTAGTATTCATTTACCAGAAATCAATTCTTCCATGTTTTTATTCTCTAGATTTTCACTGTTGTCTTCTACTGCTGTCTCACCTAGAAGTGGACATAGCCTGATCATGAGAGTAGGTTGGCCTTGCATTGTGTGCTCTTTGTGATGTTGAGGTTTTTCAGATGTGGCTATGGCTGCTACAAGAGAAAGAAGAGATAAATTCTCTTTATCCCACAAAATATTTTCCCTAGCTTCAATATGTAATGAATTGACTAGGAGAGACACACAGAAACAGACAGTGAAATGAGCTTGAATGAATTAGCCACTGAGTTAATCTAGAAAAAAACTTGACTGCCTTGGCAACTCCTCTCTTCTTAGTGTAGTGGAATAAAAGAAGAATGGGAACACTGTATAACAAAACGATTCTCTGTATGGAATAAAAGGGTACTGAACTGAGCAGATTGGGCAGATGATGGCATGTTGAAGTAGCTTAGTATTCTAATAATCAGAAAAGCAGTGCCATGTCTGGTTGAATTTAAATTTGAGTAGAAACACTAGGATGACATTTATGTATTCATGTGACTGGCTTTTTTAACAAAAGACAGCTTTTGATTATTCTGTCACCTATCATCCTGATCCATATCATGTTGTCTATGACACAATAGTCTTGTCTTTGCTACTTCTGGCAAATTATTCTTCCACAGGAAATTCTATTGATGATTTGGATTCTATTAAGTGATTAAAAAAAAAAATTGCAGATGTTCTAAAAAGAAGCATTCGAAACAACCATAATGAGGAAAAAAATACCCCACAAAAAAAAAATCCAACCAACAAAAAAACCCCCACAATCCCCTCTCTCAGATAATATTAAAATCAACAAAATGACAGACAGTTCACAAAATTAAAATGTCAAAATTGGCCATTGGACTGTGGAAAAATAATCTTGTGCTGTAGATTTGAGACTAAAAACTAGACATTTTTAAGAAAGACCATGCAGGAGGTGAAGAAAAAAAATGTTAACTCCTCTGAAACCAGGGGTTTTTATTTTTTACCAGTATTAAGTAAATCTCAAGGGTTATAAATATGTTCTGGATCAGTTGTGAACTGCATTGGGAAACTAGATTTTAGGTCTGAACTACCCTGCATTTTGTATCTTTTACTCATGAAAATATCTTGTAACTATAAATGTTATATTGATCTTTACATTAACATACATCTCGTGGTTTTTTATCAAGAAGTTAATCTTAATTGTGGATTTTATGTTTTCGGGTTGAAAGCCCAATCAGAATTAAAATGGGATTGTATTCAATATAGAATAGGATTGAATGCAGCTGTTCTGCTTGAAAGCTTTTTAAACAGAAACTTATGTATCTAAATAACATTGGGTCCTCTGCAATTATGTTGACTTGTTCAATGGTCCGAAAGATTCACTGACTTTTGGAGGAACAGGCATTTCATTTCACTGCAATGTATCCTATTAAAGAATTTAATGCTTTTATGCAGGTGTTATTTAAAGAATATCATCTTATTCCTCAGAAGGAAGCCATTTTAACAGGTGAAAAAGTGATATGAATTTTCATCACAGAGTCTTAGTACATGTCACCGATATCACATATAAATGTTTTTTGACATTCAATGTCTATTACTAAACATTTAAAGGCACTTCCACCAAAAAAAAAAAAAAAAAAAAAAGAGTTGTTTTACAGTTTTAAACCCAACACACATAGCAGTAATTCAGAGCTTAGAGAACCACAATGAAGTCACTAATACATTTGTGATATATAAAAAATTCTGGCTTGGAACAACTCAGATGGTTTGTCAACTGCAGCTTTTTTAGTTTGGATCTGAATGACAGACACAGCTATGAACTGTCAATACTTTTTAGACAAGGATGCATTTACACATACTGAACTTTTTACTTAGCTTTTTTCATGTTTACTTGTTGTATAAGCCAATATTAACACGCAGGAAGTTGTGATTACCTGATTTGACTGTACACAAAATCAAGATTTATAGCAAGGACAGTGGAATAAGTTCTAAAACTGTAACATTGGAAGGAATTAAATACAACATAGAGCTTTGTTCCTTAGTGTCTTCAAAAAATATGTATCAGATATGTCCTTATTTTCTTAAGGTGAAAACCTCCAAGTTTTGTAGAACAGTTTGTATGGAAAGGAGCCACTCCAGCCTGTTGACAGTGTAAGATGTTCAGAGTTGTCAATACAGTTCTGTCTGTGAATGAAATCAATGTCTATCTTTGTCTTTCTTTTAGATTGCTTTAGCAAGGTGTTGATTAAACTATGATGAGGAATTCTGTGGCAATTAACACTAAATGAGATTTGTTAATTGGGTTCTTTTGAAGCAAACTAGGGTTTTTCTCCTGCTACCCTCTGTGCTCCTTATGAATTGATATATGGTGTAAGGATAGCGAAAATTGTGGAGGGAGTGACACTTCAAAATTCAATCTAATTACTACAGCTACAGATGTAGTAATAAATGAAAGTGAAAAGATGTTATAAATGGTACTTAAACCAATGATTAGCCAAAACATCATTCATATTATATGTTTATTTGTTTATTATTTAGAACTGTTAAAATTGGTAGATGGCTTAAAGAAAAACAAACTAACAAAAAACCAAAACAACCACAACGATAAAACACCAACACAAGAAAAAAAAGGCATATTATCTCCCCAGAAGATGAATGCAGAATGCAATTCCCCCATGCAGAAAGGCAGATTATTTTTGTTTTTGTGTTTGGCATTTCAATAGCATGCTCAAAACTAGAGAATTGCATAAACTGTAGGACGGAAAGAAAAATCAGATTTTTTTTTTAATTTGTTAGAAAAATAACCCACTTTCACATGGAAATAGTAAGAAGAAGCTGTTTTCAGAATGTGTGATTTACATGAATTCTGGTATCCTGTCTTACAAAGAATTTGTTAAAATTTATATAAAGCTG
Organism: Phaethon aethereus; assembly: GCF_964289735.1. NCBI lineage: Eukaryota > Metazoa > Chordata > Aves > Phaethontiformes > Phaethontidae > Phaethon > Phaethon aethereus. The sequence goes on from NC_138575.1 coordinate 141,958,751, forward strand.
TCTTCTCTTTGAGGGACAATGGACTCAATGGTTAAACATTATATAAGACAAGTGCTATGAAGCATAATGTTTTAACAGTTGACCTGCCGACTTGAATCTGTCACCCCAGTGTGAGGTTCTAGGCTCTTTATACTTTTTATTGAGTATGTAAAGAGTGTTAGACGGCTGATCAAAAAAAAATTCACTCTCAAAGAAATAAACAAAAGGTAAGATAATAGGGGAGCAGTTTGTTTAGGACAACTGGATGTAAGATGATATGCATAGGAGGTGTATGTGGAATGTTTTCCAAATCAATATTTGAGACAGAAGACGTCAAGGAAGAATGTAAAGTGACTGTTCTTAAATTTTCCTCTTCAAGTTATGTCACCTAGCAGCACTGTGGTCAAGAATAAAAAAGTTTTTGGCCAGAAATTGAATAAAAAAGGTGGGACTCTTGCTTTGCAATCTAATTATGGAGGTGCTTCCCTAATATTGTGGAGTTTTGTTTCAGATTGCTTTTCCACATTTTACTCTTTTTTGTTTATTTTATTTTCTGTGTTTTTCATCTTAGCCATATGTCGTGGTTTAGTCCCAGCCAGCAACAAAGTCCCACACAGCCGCTCACTCACTCCCCCATGGTAGGACAGGGGAGAGAATCAGAAGAGTAAAAGTGAGGAAACTCATGGGTTGAGATAAAGACAGTTAAGTAAAGCAAAAGCTGGGCACACAAGCAAAGCAAACCAAGGAATTCATCCACCACTCCCTATGGGCAGGCAGGTGTTCAGCCATCTCCAGGGAAGCAGGGCTCCATCATGCCTAATGGTCTCTTGGGAAGACAGACGCCATCACTCTGAACGTTCCCCCACCCCTTCCTTCTTCTTCGTCCCAGCTTTATATAGTGAGCATGATGTTGTATGGTATGGAATATCCCTTTGGCCAGACTGGGTCAGCTGTCCCAGCTATGTCCCCTCCCAGCTCCCTGTGCACCCCCAGCCTGCTCGCTGGCAGGGCAGCACGAGAAGCTGGACTGTCCTTGACTGCTCAGCAACAACTCAAAACATCAGCACGTTATCAACGTTTTCTCATCCCAAATCCAAAACATAGCCTCACGCTAGCTTCTGTGAAGAAAATTAACTCTACCCTGGCTGAAACCAGGACTCCATATTAACTAAAAATATTCCATTTGCAAAGCAACTAGTCAATTGGATTGGATTCCAAATAGCATGGCATACAAGTAGCCTCCAAGCAGCACAACATACAACAGAGAAAATTTTTCTGTGCCATGAAGTGGATTGGACAAGATGACCGCTTCCAATGTCAACCGCTCTGGGATTCTGGGAAGAGGGTTCCATGCCTCAAACTAAAGATAAGGAACAAAGATACCCTGAAGAATGTATCCTATGTACACAGTGAGGGGGAAAAATAAAATCTCAGGGACTTGATGCATCACTAGGCACTTCACATTTTGAACTCCTTTAAATGCATCAAAGAAATTTTAAGATAAAATCATTCATGAAGGTATTTTCATCCCAAATAGAACCCACAGGTTTTAAAATAAAGGATCTGATACCCTAGAATGGTCTGAAGTATTGGGTAGAGGTCAATTTGGTGTCTTGAATTTGACTGCAATACTGGGAAATAACTTCAGATCTAATAAACATTCCTACAGCAAGTAAACTGTAGAATCCGATTATGATAATCCAATTCTGAATGAAACAGGACATATCAGAAGAAATCTGAATATTTAACTACCATTACAGGGAAATAGTAGTTAAGATGCTAATGTCCTTTCAAAAATTTCAGCATAATCTTTTTTTAATTCTCTTGCTAATTAACACCTTAACTATTCAGAGGTTTGGATATTTCAGCTTTGATTGTACTTCAATCTAGTGATAGTACAATAAATGACCTTTAGGAGACCTTTTACTTTTGAAGGATGGCACAAAAGATTGTCTTGAACTCAAAGATTTAGTGTTCTTACATACAATGGCTAATTCTTACTCTTTTATTAACAACAGGCAATATAATAATAATAGAGAGAGGCAGAAATTATCACACATGTAAGCTTTGAAAAGTATGTAGGATTAGTATTGTATTTATTAGTATGCTCCACTTATCAAATTCAACTGATTTTTTTCCTTACAACTCTAATATGGGAAAGTAGTCTCCACAATTTTTCTCTCTTCTTTCAGGGTCTATGTATGTAATGAGGTTTCTTTGTTTCCCATAAACTGGATATCAGAGCAGTAACAGGTGTATAAGCATTATAAGGAGAATTCCATTCTTTCAGTCTTTGTATCTTACGTGAACTTGCTTTGTGTTTTTCCCAGTCTTCATCTTTTACTTCTATCACTGTGCTGCTTTTGACATTCCTTTCCTGTGATCTGTGTATATTTTTCCTTATCTGTGCACACAAACCTATGCTCTCAACTAACTCAATGTAAAAGATCACTGTACAGTTTTTAGGGAGGATTCAGAATAAATTGGTAAGTTTGTGAAAGCAGGATATGTTGGGACTGATGACAGCATTACCAGAGATATATAGGCAAAATTATAGGACAGTGATATAGAAGTGTTTTTACATAAGAATCTGGAGACCAAGATTAAGACTTCTACATTAAGCCATGTAAAATCATAACATGTAGCCACCATCCTTCTGAATGCACAACCTTAATATGTGGGATTCAAAAATAATTGGCATTTCCATGGTTCAATTAATCATTAAGAGCTTTAGTTTATCCTAATAAGACATATCTTTGGTATGGACTGAAGAAGAGAAGGGAGATACTGGTTTAGTGATTTGTGCACTCCACTTTAATTTTTCTCTGATTCTGGAGGGAAATATTATTCTCAGGAGACCACCAAGTTAATTCAGGTAAGATAGTTTCCTATTCCTATGCCATTTTTCCCAGGAATAAAAGGAAGGATGGGAGAGAGGGCTGAGAAGACAACTCCATCCTGGTGGCTGGAACATTGGTCTAAAAGTATGATGAGCATTGATACTGGTCTCAGCTTTCAAGACTTCTGTATGCTTAATGTAACAGCTGTGTGATACAGCATGCAATGAAGTTACTGATAACATGCATAGAAGAATCAGGGTATCCTTGTATTTTGTCTAGGCCAGTTTTTTTCTAGGCCAGTCTATTTTACCAATGAAATAGTAGGTCAGGGACAAAAGAGGACTGTGATACAGGAATGTATAAGGAAAAAGGACAACAACATATTTTTTTTCTTCCCACAACAATGTTAATTCAGTATAAAGTAGGACAACAATGCTATTCAGACTATTATAGCAGCAGCAGTAGCTGCACAGCAACAATCTCAATATTTTAGAATATTTTTTTCAACAAAAGTAGGTATGGAATGGAACAACCTCAACGGATTAAAAAAATATACTGAAAAATTACTAACAATTTCTCTAAGATCATTACTGTTATCACATTGTGTCCCTCTTCTGCCATACATATCTTTGCACTTATCCCTGAGTCTTCAACATGTTTTGCCTTGGCACCAGCAAAGCAAAATATTGTTAGCTAAAATGATGATAATTTGAATTACATATCAGATATTATTATCCTTTAGCTTTCAACTTTCAAGCTAATAACGTAAGGATGGATGGAAAAAAGAGAAGAAAAAATAGCAATGCAAATTTACAACACAGGGTAGGTGAAGAAAATGCGGGAGACAAATTGAAAGCTGCATTTCATTTTCTCATATCTGTCACGATTATTTATACCCTACCAGAGCTACAGAAAATGAAAATACATAACTTTGAAATTAACAACTCTGTTATCCGCTAAAATTCAGATATTCTGATGGTGCACATATTTATAAAGAAGGTCAACTACTTGCTATAGATTTTTTAAAAGTTGTATTCATGAAATATAGGCAATATTGTTTCCATATACGCTTCTTGATTTGCATGTCTACATTTTTTTTCTTATTCTCTATGTTTCGTTACAGAAATGGCTACCATGTCAGCTGACTACTTATTCTAATTCAGTGAGATCAAAAGAGATTGGAAGGTGAATAGTACAGGAGTACTAGAATCAAATTTTACCGATTTAGATGGGAAAATGGTCCTATCAGCTACATTATCAGCTGAGATCAGTGTGTTCTACTGTCAATGATTAGGAAACTATGTACTCTTCTTACTTCAGTGAAAATTTGCTTTTTGTTTTTATCCCTGATGAGATTTTTGCCTATTATGTTTAGGGGAATTATCCAAGGAGTTTGTGTGTTAGGAATATAAAAGATCCGAAACAATTAAAAGATGAAACAGGAATAACAGCTTCTCAGCAGAGAACAAATCAGCAGTCATTAACCTGAGCCATTTTAAATATAGATAAACAAATAATAAGGTTATTCTATATAATTATAGGAGTCAGGTTTATTTTCAAATTTTCACTATAGAACCGTCCTTTGCAAGTAGGTCATATAATCAGAATAAAATGACTGAATGTCGCAGTTTTATCTGAGATTGAGATTTCCATGAGTTCTGAAATAAAGTGACATACTCTGTGATTAATTAAAAGAAGCAGTACTACTGTTTTTAAAAAAAGGTTTTTTTTATTATGTTAGTTTTGCAGTTTACAGATATTAGATAATTATTTTAAACATTTTATAAAGTACAGATTTCATTTTTAAAGCATGAGCTTCTGAAGAAAGCAACACAGTTGTTTCAGCAAGGAAGCAAATAAAAGCAATTATTAACACTGGTGATAACCACTGTCCCCTAACTCTTCTTCCCTTAACACCATTGGACCATCTGAGTCTGATTCCTTTAGTGATCCTTCACTACTAGTGAGTTATACTTGATTTATTCAATGTTGTGGAGTGAAAGCATGATCAAATACTCCATCTATGTATATATTACAGAGACAGTCACACTGGACTGTATCATTAATCTACTTTGCTCAGTATTCTGTATCAGGCTAATCCCTCACGTTGTCTAGGAAAGTGAGAAATGTTTCCACAATGTGAGAATTATGTGTAATCTGTTGAAGCAGGGAAGGTTGTTTTTTTTTTTTACCAAGGCAGTAAAAGGTTACCCTGAAGCACAAGAGATTCAGACTGAATTCTGTCTAAAGAAGTGTGGATATTGTAGTTGCAAACAGTGTTCTCTTATTTTCTTTACTTCTTTTAATCAATTAATTTTGTTCTTGTATTCAGTGAAGTGTCAAAACAAGAATTTGAACAACACTATATTTTTAAAAGGTGTGGCTGTCTTGCTGTTCATATCTGTGATGCAGTAGGTATATATCTCTGTTCCGTCATATCCCCCTCCATGAAATTTTATTTTCTTCTTTTTTAATGTTCTCTACAGGTCATTAATCTTTCCTTCTAACTGTTATCTGTATGTCTTTTCTTTTTTTTCTCTCAATTGTTCTCTATGTTTTGGTATGTCATCACTGAAGAACCTTTGTCCCATTCCTTTCACATGATTACTGTTTTGCTGATTTTTTTTGACCACTATGGTACTATTTTTATTTTTAGGTGCAACTGTTATTATTCCTGAGATTACACATGGTAGATTCCTCAAAGGAGAAAGATTTCAAAGCCTGTTTATACACAGTGACTGAAGTAACTATGTAGAAACCAGCAAGCAGAGTTTTTAAGGCAAATTACATATACTTATATTAATACATTAATGAATTCTAACAACTACAGCTCAGAGACAAATTTAGTGTTTCATAATACTTTTTTTTCATACTTATACTGTATCTCTTTTTTCAAAGACACTTTTTTTTAATGATACTTAGAGGACTGAGTAATGAGAACAGAATTTGTACTCTTGTAACATCTATATCCCCCAAGCACTCTCTCTCTAGTGCCTTGATAGCCATCCTTCTTTTCTGTCCCAGAATAATAATAGTTTTCAGTTATGATCCAAAAGGAGGGGAGATGAAGAGAAGATTTCTTTCAACTTTTTAACTTTATGACTTTTGGGAATCCACTGAAGCAACTGCTCTGAATGTCAATAAAGTACCTTATAATTTATTGCAAATCTATACTACTACTCAGTTTCTGCATTAGACTGCCAGAAGTCCCATTAGGCACAGAGTAGACATTCACTACATTATAGCTGCATTTGCAATACATAAAGAACATTGTATAAAAATCCTTAAAGACGTGATAAAACACATCTATATGGTTTCTTACAAATCTGCACTGAAACTTCATTTAAAAATACGTGTTAATATTTTGAAGTCAGTATAATCTTTTTATCATTTTATTCATTATCTAATGTTTATTAAGCACTGAAAAAAACATAATTAAAGTAATTGGATTGTTTCTTGAAGCTGAGTATGTTATACAGTCTATGCTTTATGAAAGCTGACTGTACTTAGATAGACCTGCCATTTGAAGAACAAAGAAGAGAGCATTAAACACTATAAACTCTTTGAGATAGACTTAGTTAGAGTATTGCATTTTTGCTGGGACGTAAGATAAAGCATTGACACTACCGTATTTTATCCATTCAATTTATGCATGTGTGGATGAAAGCAAAAATGGTTGTGGGAAGAAATATGATTCGGCTTTACAAAATATCACATAGAATTTATAATATGAAAAAGGAGTGAGAAAAAGGAGCTGTAATCTTGATGAAGCAGGACACAGCTGTCAGGTGTAACTGAAAGGTTGGAATGAGACACGAGCTTGTGGGAGGTAGTATACTATATGCATGGAATGAAGAGATTTAAATTTGATGAAAAGAGATGAATAGAAGAATATTCTGTTCAAATGATTGTTACTAAGAAATTAGAGATGTCATCAATGATTCTCTTGTACCTGAAAAAAAAACTTATGTAATGTCATAATTTTTATTATCCCATACCATGAATGAAACAGAGAACTTCTGAAATCTCTCAGAAGACTGAGACTAGAAGACTAGAGAAGTTATGGTTTAGATACCTTCATTTGATGTAGAAGATTCATCACCAAGTATTCCATTTGAATTAATACCAGCAGGGTCTTGAATCTGTCTTTTGCATATTCATAGAGGATATCCTAAACACCAACTTATTTTTAACAAGGAATTATATCTTGGAATTGTGACTACTACTCTGAGAAATTAGGTTATTACATGGGTATTTAGTTTATAGAGCATTCTCTCCATGTTTTCTACACCGGAACCTTGTTTAAATAGATGCATGTGTGAGCTTCAGATTCTAACTGTGAACATGAACCAAAAGGAAGGTCATGGCTCAGTCACACATCAAAGATAGTTCTTAAGAAGTCTTAGTATTCCCAGTGGAAAAGCTCTTCTCTGATGAAATAGTTCTTCGGAAAGTTCAGGCCATCTGTAAATTTTCTTCCTGGTAAGCCAAAAATAACTTTACCTGTGAGAGTAGTCCTCTATAGGTCTTCCAATTAAAAAAATGGTGTTGCTATGCAGCTACAGTTAAACTCTGCTGACCAACCAACCAAGAGTCATGTAAAAAGGAAAGCCCCAAATCCTCTGTGTATAATGTAATGCTCCATTTAATAGTCAGACTACTGGCTGCACTAAACCAGTCACATTAGGACTCTATCCTCCTGAAAAGGTGAATTCATCTGCTGGGTGGTGTTGAAAGAGGAGCAGAGGAATATGCCTGGAGGTGTTTCAGCTGCCTTCAGGGTAGAAAAAATCCAAATGCAGGCCCTCTGTGATAACCAAATACATTAATAAAATGTATCAGAGGGAATCAGAAAAACTGAAAACAATAGATATAGATTTCTGAGGAAGATGAAGAAGGCTGGTATTATTCTAAATATCAAAGTAATTTTGCATATCAGTTAAAGGCTTTGATTCCAGAAGGTATCCAGCTATCTAATGATGAAAAGTAAATAAATTATACCCAAGTGATATCAAAGCCAAATGTGAAAGAAGCCCATGGAGAGACTGTCACTGACTTCAGTGGGATCTTGATCAGATCCCAGAATTTGCTCTAAGTGTTCTAAGTCATCCAATGCTGAGCACAGACTACTCCACAGCATGTAGAATTTAGTCATTCTGTAACACAGCTTCACAGACAAAATTTTGTATTAGTTTCATCTGCATGTATTTTGAACAATTAACTCAGCCTATGTTTCATAACTAAACAAAAATATTTTAATTAACGTCTCAAAGTGTCAAAGAAAATCATCTGTGATTTGAGAGAGCTAAATATATATGCTGTGGCTCTGAATGTATCACTTTTTTTGTCATCTGAGCTTGACTGACAATTCATCTTTGAAATGAAGAAAACATATTAATGTTTTTACATGCTTAATGATTAACATGAACATTTTACAAAGGTTCTGTTTTAAAAATAAGTTTTTTTTTCAGGACTTCCATATTTAATTACATAACAAATCTAAATAAAAAAGGCATTTTTCCTCTTAAAGAATGAATACATCACTGTCTTCACCTGTTTCATGAATAGTTCAAAATATATTAGAGATAACTCATGGTTCTTTTGTACTATCTTGAGAGAAAATACAGAATTACAACCTAAATACTTATGCTCATAGGTCGTGTGTGTTTGTTTTTTATTTTCTGCAGTTTCACATAAGCAGCTACAGTATGGTGCCTCTTTAAGGCATAAATCCATAGGGGAAGGGACTAGTTGGTTTATTAGGTCTTAGTAGAACTGAGTATGATACACAATACTTTCCTAGGGAGAAACTAACACTGATAACATTCTCATTTCTGAACCCATTGCTTTCTGTGCCTTTGAAATTTTATACGTGGATAGCACCGAACCTGATGCATAACAGGGCTCCCAATGGAGCCTACAATCTAGACTGAGATCATATGGCTGAATATTTATTCTCATGTCATGTTCTCATGCTTTTCTGATGGGTCTTCTGTTTTGCTTGCATTGCCCTTGACTTCTCATTTGAAATGAAATAAATAAATAAGCAAGCTGTGAAATAAGAGATGCATGTGTAATATATTCATCTATCATTAAGAAAAAAAGTCATTAAGTAGAAGATGAATGCAACATTGAAAAAGAAAATCAATCACTAATTTGAGTTCTGAGCACCTCAGGCTTATATATTGATAAAAAGCATAGGTATTAATCACTTCCATATTTAAAATAAATTATTTCTGAAATATGAGTCTCTGTGTGTATCCAAATTAATTACTATGAGTGAGACCTTCTGGGTGCTGAGATGTAGGGGGCTGACCCTTTCTGGACACCAGGACCCAACAAAGCCTCAACTGAGGCAGACCCCCTCCGCAACTGAGCAGGGGAGAGAAAATATAACAAAAGTCTCATGGGTCAAGATAAGGATAGAGACAAAAATCATTCAGCAATTACTGTCACAGTCAAAACAGACTCGAGTTAGGGAAACTAATTTAATTTATTACCAGTCAAATCAGAGTAGGATAATGAGAAATAAAAACCAAATCTTAAAACCACTTCCTCCTATCCCTCTCTTCTTCCTGAGCTTAACTTTACTCCCAAGTTCTCTACCTCGTCCCTCCCCGAGCGACACAGGGAGACCGGAAATGGCGATTGTCATCAGTTCATCATACGTTGTTTCTCCTGCTCCTTCCTCCTCAAAGGGAGGACTCCTCACACTCTTCCCCTGCTCCAGCATGGGGTGCCTCCCACGGGAGACAGTTCTCCACAAAGTTCTCCAACGTGAGTCCTCCTACAGGCTGCAGTTCTTCACAAACTGCTCCAGCGTGAGTCCCCCATGGGGTCACTGCTCCAGTGTGGGCTCCTCTCTCCATGGGTCCACAGGTCCTGCCAGGAGCCTGCTCCAGTGCAAGCTTCCCATGGGGTCATAGTCTCCTTTGGGCACAACCAACCTGCTCTGGGGTGGGGTTTTCCACAGGCTGCAGCTGGATATCTGCTCCACCATGGACCTCCATGTGCTGCAGCGGGATAGCCTGACTCACCATGGTCTTCACCATACTCTGCAGGGGCATCTCTGCTCTGACACCTGTGGAGTAATCGCTGAGGGGCAATTTGGAAATTTACCCTCTAAGAACAGCATTGAAACAAGGTGGAACGTAGCTAATGTACACTGAGTCTGTACCATGGCAATTCTCTAGGCAACCCTAGATGTTGGCAACATCAGGGGAACTTGGTGTGCTGACTCTGGGAGAAATTGCACGGAGGTTGGAGTGGAGTGGAGACGTCGCAGCCATGCTCTGTGAACAAGGGAATTTAAAGGTACACAGTGTGTACATTAATAAGCTGCACGTGTGATGCCCTGGGTCAGTGACCTGTCAACTTTGATGAAATGCTGTACTTGGAGTGAACTTTGCTTATTGTAATATCATTATAATACTAAAACGCACACCCCTCTTAAAAGTTACCACCCTCCAAAGGTGCGACCACTCCTCAATGAGCGTGCGCACTGAATTTTTCCTAGTCTGTACCTTTAAACGCAAAGCGAGAGAATTCTGAACCAGTCCTGATAAGGGTATGTATGACTAGAGTCACTCAAGCTCCACCTGCAAAGTAAAACACTATAAAATAGTTTGAAAAGAGCCGGATGTCAGGGAAGTCGCCATCACTCCTGACTTTTAGGATCCACCAACGGGCTGACCCTCTCTTCCCCCGCATTGGGACGCCTTTGGGTAAGATTTGAACACTTGGCTATCCCGAGTCGATCCGCTGGAATTTTAGGAATCTCTAGAGTTGTTTCATCACCCCACGTGTGTGTAACCTGACCGTAATCAATTTAGTGCACTTGCTTGCAGACAGTGAATTTATCACCGGCAATCCAAAGAACCTGTGTATCTGTTGCTTCAATAAATCGCACTATTGATTGACTCAGCCATGTGTGTGTTGTCCCTGAACACGACCATACCTCTGAGTGTGGCCGTGTGAGTTCAGGAGGTGTCCGGCTGAGCAGGTCGTGTGATGTTAGTAGTGCATCCGGACCCGTGAGAGTCCAACGAAAAGAGGTTGAGCGCGACCGGACTACTAATGCTGATTTTGGGCATCTGCCTCTTAAAGCAACAACACCTGGAGCACCTCCTCCCCCTCCTCCTTCACTGACCTTGGTGTCTGTGGAGTTGTTTCTCTCACATATTCTCACTCCCCTCTCAGGCTGCAGTTACATAGTTTTGTTCCCCCCACCCTTCTTAAATATGTTATGACAGAGGTGCTAACACTGTCAGTTATTGGCTCAGCTTTGGACAGCAGCGGGTCCATCTTGGAGCTGGCTGGCATCAGCTCTATCAGACATAGGGGAAGCTTCTATCACCTTCTCACAGAAGCCACCCTGTAGCCCCCCCACTGCTACCAAAACCTTGCCGTGGAAATGCAATACATGAGTGTGCACCTAAATTTATTGTCTAGATCATTAATAAAAACACTAAGCATTATCAGCCTTCTCCTGGCAAGAAAAGGAAAAGCAGGCAAAATGGTACCACTAAAGTCAATTTATTAAGTAGACCAAGCAAGGGATAGGATTTGTCAGGGAAAGTTTACACACACACACACACACACACATATACACACACCTACAGTTCCCTGAAATGTGCCCCTATCTCTACTCAGTCAAGCTGAGGCAAAGGCAATTCTTGCTCCCACCAACCTTATGCTGTGTATCCCTTCCCCACTTTCCATTGCCTCCAGGTGGTGTCAAGAAGCTGCGTAACAATGCTTACCCCCATCTCCACTACTGAGGGTTTTGTAGCCATGTGTTGGCACATGATACCCATCAAATCAGTTTATGATCAGTCACACCATACCTTCCCAGCAGTTTCAGGTATTGCTCTCGTGTCCCATGCCCATGCAAAGGTTCTTCACACTCAGGTCTACGTTGCATTGTTGTTGTCAATAGCTCATCATACTCAGTCACTCACCTCTTGATCAAGGCAAGGTCATGATGCTCACATTACAGGCCTTTGGAGGAAGACCAGTAGCATTCAACTGTTAATTGGACTAAGAGTAAGGACTGAAGGCCTTGCTAAGTTTGAATCAGACAACAAAGTAAACAACACTCTCCACTTAATCACAGATCCAGTCATTTCACTGTAGGATGCAATCAAGTTGGTTAGGTGCAATTAGCCTTTGGTAAATTTTAGCTATTCTTAATCACATTTAGCATAACTCAATTAGATAAGACAATTATTTGATTCATTCTGTTAAGCTTTCAAGCTTATGAATTTTGGCAAAATTAAAACTTTATCAAGTGTTCATGTAGGTCAAAACCAATGTCATATAGGAGAGAATGCAATTGCTTGTCAGAACTAATGAAGTTTATGTATATATTACCTGTCTATGAGTAGTAGATATTTCACATAAAATTGATTACTCACAATAGTATTTTTTTCCAGAAGTGAAAGAAACAATTTTTTTAATTGTCTTTTTACTTTTCCTTGGTTTTATCCCTTTAGTGTTTTGTGAATTCATGTGATAAAATTATCAACAATGTGATGTAGTATATAACAATAAGTTGTTGAAAATACTGTCTTGTGTTCATTTGCCATATCTACTAAATCACAGTTTTATTTATATTATATTTGGCATTTCAACAACCATATTGTGATAGTATGGCTCATGTTTGCCACAACAAAAAGAAGTTCATTGACTGTTTAATATTTTCACTAGTGTTCTGTATTTTTCTACAGTGATGACATTACAAAGAAAATAAAACATAAAAGCATCTTGCTATATCACAGAATCATGTGACTGACGATCTGATGAAGGGAGTGTCTGCTGGACCTGATACTTAGAAACAAGGAAGAACTGGTTGGTCATGTGAAGGCTGGGCTGCAGCAACCATGAGATGGTGGAGTTCAGGATCCTGTGAGAAGGAAACAAGGTAAAAAGCAGATTGTGGCCTCTCAGGGACCTGCTTGGAATAATCCCATGGAGTAAAATCCTAGGGAAAAGAACTGTTTGGAATTTCAAGGTAACCTCCTCCAAGATCAGTAACAGTCCATCTGGACGTGCAGGAGGTCTAGTGAAGGTGGCAGGATGGATGAATAAGCTTTTGACAAAAGGAACAGACATAAAAAGGAAGTATACAAGAGTTGAAGCAGGGACAGCATTGGATACTGTCAAATCTTGGATTCTACAGGTACTTTAGTAGCAAAAGGAAGACTAGGGAAAATGTGGTCCCGCTATTGAACAGGTCACAAAGGACATGGAGAAGGACAAGGTACTGAATTCCGCCTTTGCTTCAGTCTCTAGTGATAAAAAGAGCCTTCAAGAATCCTAGACCTTTGAGGCTAGTGCCATAGTCTAGAGCAAGGAAGACTTACCATTGGTAGAGGAGGATCAGGATAGGGAACATTTAAATAAAGTGACTGTACAAAAGTTGACAGAACCTGATGGTATATGTCTACAAGTGTTAAGGGAACTGACCAATCTCATTACAAGGCCACTCTCAAGTATCTTCAGAAGGTCAAAGTGATTGAGAGAGGGTCCTGATGATTAGAAGAAAGTAAATGTCACTGTCATCTTCCAGAAGGTAAAGAAGAAGGTGTTGGGAAGCTACAGGCCAGTCAGCCTCACAGGCGAAGGTGATAAGAGCAAATAATTCTGGAAACCATTTACACACATGTGAAGGACAAGAAGATGACTAGAACTAGTCAGTATGGACTTACAAAGGGAAAATCACTCACTTGGTAGATGAAGGGAAAGCAGTGCATGTTCCTTATCTTGACTTTAAATAAAGCTTTTGACACTGTTTCACATAATGTCCCTATTGATAAGTTGAGTAAGTTCAGAGTAGGTAAATGGACAGTGAGGACACTGAAAACTGACTGAGCTGCTGGGCTCAAAGGGTTGTGATCAGGACATCTAGTTAGTTGCCATTCACTAGTGCTGTTCCCCAGGGTCAATACTGGCGTTAATACGGCTCAATGTCTTCATTAGTGATCAGGATGATGGGACAGCATGCACTTTCTGCAAGTTTGTAGAGAATACAAAACTGGAAGGAGAAGTTGATACATCGGATAGTTGTATGGCCATTCAGAGGGACCTTGACAATCTGGATAATTGGGCAAACAAGAACCCCAAGAGGAATGACCCTATGCATAAGTACACACAGGATACCAACTGGCTAGAAAGGAGCTTTACAGAGGAGAACTTTGGGGTTCTGGCGGACAACAAATAGACCATGACCAAGTGATTCACCCTCACAGCAAAGCAAGCCAGCAGCTTCGAGGGTTGCATTAGGCAGAGAGCTGCCAGCAGGTTGAGGGAGGTGATCCTTCCTCTCTGCTCAACCCTGGTGAGATACACTCAGAGTGCTGGGTACATTTCTGGTCCCCACAGTACAAAAGACACATGGACATATTGGAGCAAGTCCTGTGGAGGGCTGTGAACATGACTGAGACATTGGAGAAGCTCTCATATGAGGAGAGGCCAAGAGAGCCGGGACTGTTCAGTCTGGAGAAGAGAAAGCTCAGTGCTCAGGGACATCTTACCCATTTATCTGGTGGGGGTAGTAAAGAAGAGAGAGACAGACTCTTCTCAGTGGTGCCCAGTGACAGGACAAGAGCCAATATACAGGAACTGAAATACAGAAAATTCCGTATGAACTTGTTAAAAAAAAACTAAAAAAACACAGAAAACTTTTATGACTGTAACAGTTATTGAACACTGGAACAGGTTGCCCAGAGAGGTTGTAGTGTTACCATTTTGGAGATATTAAAAGCCTCACTATACACGACCCTGAGCAACCTGCTGTAGCCGACCCTGTTTGGAGCATGGACTTTGGGCTGAATGATCCTGATATCACTTTCTGAAATTAACTGTTCTGTGATTCTATGAATTTGTGGTTTAGATGGGCTCCAGTATCCATGCTTTACATATAGTTATCCTAAAGCACAATTTCTTAAGCTAAACCTGCTCAAGAAAATGCCAGTCACAAGCCAATATATGAACTAAAAACTAGGGTAGAGAGGGAGGGAGAATATTCTATGCTAAGAAGTTATTCTGAGAAGAAATGCTAATGATTACTTACAACTATTTTAGTCCCAGTTCTGCTGTCTGAACCTATTTTTAAATTATGGCTCTGTATTTTATAATCCTGAGCAAGTGTCATAAAAATAATTTTACTGAATGTATTTGGAAGATGTTATTCTATATAATACTCTCGGTCTTTTCCAGTCCAGAAATTTGGTTGAATTTCACTGAGTTAAGTCCCTCCAAGACAACATTTTTTGTTTTGTGGTATGAACTTTAGAAAAATTATTATTAGAAAAGACTTTTAATATCAGGATTGCAACAAGATCTGGTCAAAGATGTTATCTACTCAAAATAGTAAAAAAATGTACAATCATAAGTAAGGAAAACTAAATAAATAAAGGGATTAATCAAATGTAAATTGTTTATTGTAATAAATTAGGTTAATTTTATACCCGTTAGGTAGAAATAGGAAACACTGAATTTCAGAATTGGGTGATATCTGTCCTAATGTTACTTGTTTCTTCCAATTGACTGTACCAGATATCTGTGGTGACTAAATCAATTATCTGTGCTACAGGTGTTCAAAGTTAAGAAAGATGAAGTTATGTGTCTATTACAGGTATTAGCTTCACTGCAACTACAAAAACCCTTTTACTTCCAACTGCAGCAGATGTGAAAATGTAATATTTTGCCTAGCTACAAACCTCTGCTTTCATGCATTTTTGCAACGACATGAAGAATGTTATGAAGCACAATCCTCAAAGCAGAACTTCATTATATCATGAACATGTCTATTAATACGACATAAGATTAGACAAGACAAGGTTAATATTTTTCAGATTTTTGAAATACGTTCTTCTGTATTTTGAACTATATGTATTAATACAGTTTAACAAAAAGAACTATAAGGAATATTTAATTTAATTGCTTATTCCTATGTTTTATGAATGATTAGGTATACCAACTAATTTATGTTTTAACAAATGCAGATGTGCTTTTTTAAATTCCTTTTTTATTACTCCATATTCCTAGAAAGGTATTGTTATGCTAAATATCATTCTAATGATATATTTGAAACAAATTGTTCCCAGTTCAAAAAAAGGAAATGTAGCCTCATGTAATTTCAGGAAGTTTATATTTCTAATTATTGCAGACAAGTAGTAAATAACCAAATATTTCCTTCAGGCATATGCAAAAGAGAAGATTAGAAAATTTGTTACTTTCCTACTCACAGACAAGTACAAGCATAGTTTTTGCTTTAATCTACCCTCAGTCTAACATCAATACTATTAATATATACCTGCTTAATATATTAATATATGCTGGCTTTCTATGAAACATTTTTTCTGTACTAATGAGACTTGTTAACTTTTCTCTTGAGGATCATCTGCTAATCTAGATAAAATCTTTAACTAGATGCCAAGAATGTAACTTGGTTGCCCCAGATATTTTGTTCCCATTTCTGGAATCCTGCTGTAGTTCAAAAGAGATGATGAATATTTGAGGAAATACTATTTCCTGACCTTGTAACTTGAGCTTGTAACTCCCTTGTAATTGAGTTGCCTCCCTAGTAATACAGAGATTGTGGAACAACTAAGTAGGATTTACTCTACTACTGACTGTTAACAGTGTGGCAGTAGGGACAGATGACACAATCCCACAACAAAAGCCGGGGACTACTGCATCAGAATAAAAGAGCGCTGTCAGAAAACAAGGCAATGGAAATGTAGCTTTACGGTTGACAAGATATCAGAAGTACTAACCTGAAAATAAACAGAGGGTACACATCCACAGTGCATTAGCTGACTGGGTCCCATTCTGCAGCACCCACTGGAAGAACAGGGCCTGGCTGGGGAAGCTGACTGGGGCCAGCTCAGAGGCCCACAAGGCTGTGGTGATGGAGAGGACCGAGGTCTGGCTGGGGAGACAAGAACTAGAACTTCTCGAGAATTCAGTGGAATGTGAAGAACTGTTCAGTTCACTGTGTAGGACGAACATCTGAATTTGGGGCATTTGTGAGAATCCTTGTTCATGGATATAGTAACAAGTTTTTTCTAGATAGATTTACTGCCTGTAAAATTAAAGTGTTTATGCATTTTCCTCCTTATTTGCCTTAATATACTGAGTTGATAATTATTTTTTTGCATATTTTGTAGTGAAGAATATACAATAGAACAGCAAGAAATACTTTTTTGGGAGGAGAATAGCGTTATTAACATATTAACTAACTAACTACTATAGGGAAGAGGCAGAGTGATAGGGGAAAAATCATTAAAATGAGGCACATAATTTAATGTCCTATATTGAATACATTGGTACAAATGAGAGATTTCAGTGAAGAAGTTAAAAGTAAAGCACTAATCCAAAATCTTTCTGGTAATAAACATGAGTAATTCCATATCAGACTATGGTACTGAAACTCACTACTGCGTATAAATTATGATGCACACAATTTTACTTCAAAAAGGTCAGTTAAAGTAATTATACAATCACTTCATTGTACCTTCCCTGCTGGTCAGTTGATAATGTAGTTAATGTTTTCAATATTCCATTTATTGTAAGGGAATTAAAGTGATTGGAGTAAAAGGTTGATTATACAGTTATAATAAAACCCCACAAAGATGCATTTTAGCACATTTACTTACTTTTAATTTCTTTCAACTCTGTGCTGTAGCCCTAGTAATTGTTTCTTCTAGCACAGCCTTAAGGATCTTTCTGAATGGATATAGACCAGTTTTTTTCAACAAAACCAGATTTCTCTTAAGTGCCAGAAAAATAAAATACAATTGACCTTGGTTTTCAATGTAACTTTTGAGTAATCTAAAGATTTACTATTAGAGGTTTGGAATCAGTGGATCCTATCTGTGTGAAATCCAGTTTAACAAACATAACATGTAATATTTATTTAATCTCAAATAAACTGGTGTGAGAATTTACCCTTTATTATCAAGTAAAACACAAAGAGTTCCACTTCAAAAAAAATGAAACATATTTTAAAATCAGTCATTAAAGAAACTATTTTAATCCAAGTAATATTTTCCCTCTTAAATGAAATACAATGAACCCTCTAATTTTATAGGGAAAAGCCAGCTTATTTCCTATTACTTCTTATATTCTAAAATGGAACAAAATATTCGTTTTTAACAATTATCTCTAGGAAAATAAAACATTTTTTCAGCTTCATATTAATTACTCTAAATATAAATTTGAGCACTCTAATCTGTTTATAAAGATTAATTTGGCTGGACTATAAAGTAATCTGAAATCTCCCAGTTAAATATTGTTTAACAATTAACTCTTAATATACAGGGAGTATTCCAAATATTTCCTTCTATCCCCCTGCTCCCCCAGAATGTTTTCTAACAAGTAATTTCCAAAAATTTCCTGGTCTGGATTGTAACTTTTGTTAGACTTGTGAGAGAATTTTCACAGATAAAACAATATAAAGCTAACACTTTTCCATTATGGTTGCCATATTTCCAACAATAAAAACTTTGCATAATTATAGTAGGGAGCTGAAAGTTGAGAAATATTTATCAATGCATTTTGAAACATTTTTTAAATCTTCTTTTTTCTTTCAAAATGTTGGACTTTGATGTTTTAACAAAAGTTACCCCTTGTTAGATTAGTTGTTGTTAGTGATTGCAGTACTCTACTTCTTAAGTCTGCCATATTGAAGACATATGCGTTCTGCCAACAGGACAGAGGACAGAGTTATCCTCCATCCTGTCATCTTTCTTTGTGTTTCTAGTAATGGAAAGGGGACATGCACAACCTGAAAGTGAGGCAATGTTAGCTTCCATGTCTCTCCAGCCAAGAATTCTTCTTACAGTCAGAGAGTTAATGTCCACAGGTATTATTCAGAGAAGAAACAACTATTCCATTCAAGTTCTGTAAGATGTCTCTGGAGTGAAATAATTCAACACTGCCCCTTTTTCTTCCCAGAGATATATTTTTCTTTGTACTGAAAATTATCTAAATGTGTGAGATTAGATGCAAATAGTTTTGTAAATACTTATGTAATCTGCATTTAATAAGGAATGTGCCATATAATTTACCTCATTTGTTTTTTTTCATTATACTTGCCATCTTTTTTTAATGTAGATTGAAAGACATCTAAAACTGAAATGAGCTTTTACAAATTGCTGAAGCACAGAAGTCTTTCCTCCCACTCCCATTACATTTAGTTTTGTTTAAGTCCATTAATCTTGAAAACTAATATAGTTTTAAAGATGACAACATGAGATAAAGGTAGGAGAAATAGTTCACTGAGCTTTCTTGAAGTTAGATAATCTTTCGAATAAGTGGTAAATATCCACCATGAACAGCTTTTCAGTAGTGTGGGTGACAAAATATATCATACAGTCATCACAGCTGCAACCCACTTTTAGGTACAGTTCTATGGAGACTTACAAACGAGCTTTAAACATACAGGTTTCTCAGAGAATTGGTGGACAGTAACTATGTGATTACAGTTAAGATGTCTGCCAGATGAACACCTAAGTGGTAATTAAAATGGATATATTAAACAGAAGAATTATACTTTGTATTATTTGGGAGAAAGTAAATCAACTCTTTCAAGAGATAAAAGATCTTATTAGGTCATGGATCATTGATCTCTATAGTTATCTTTTAAACTATTTGCAATTACTGCAGGCAGAAATCATGGATGTGGTATCAAAAAATCAAGAAAGATAATGGCATCAGATGACATGGGCATATTTTTGCCCATATTTTGCTGGCTGTCATCTGTGGTCCCCTTAAGGTCTCATAATTTCTTCTAGAAAAGAGGACATTTATCCAAGGTTATTGTTTCTCCTAAAAAGAAGAGAGGGAGGAAAAAAACCCAGTTTAATACAATAATTCTAAATACAAATATGGCAAAAGTGCTGTGCCTGGTAGAGCAGAGCCTCTGCAACAGGAAGCTGTGGTGCAGCGGGGCTAGGGAGCAATTCTTGTTGACTAGTAGCAAAGGTGCCCAGAAGCTCCTGGGGTATATGAACAGTGGCACAGCTTGTAGATCAAAGGAAGGGATTATCCACTGTTATGTGACACTCGTCAGACCACATGTAGATGCTACATTGAGTTTTGGGCTCCAACACAGGAAAGACACAGACAAACTGGAGGGGCCTCAGTGGAGGTCCCTCAAAGGGCTGTGGCCGGAGCACTTGCCCCATGAGGAGAGTCTGTGGGAGCTGGGCTGTGAAAGCCTAGAAAAGGGATGGCTTTGGGGGCACCTAACAGCTCCCCAGCACTTATAAGAGGTCATCAAAGAGATGAATATGGGCTCCTCACAGTGGTGCAGGGTGGGAGGGTGAGGATAAACAGGTTCAAGTTGAAACAAGAGATTTTAGGCTGCATATAAGGAAAAAACCTTTTTACTATGAGGATAATCAAGCATCAGAGGAGATTGTCCTTATAGGTTGTAGAATCTCCAAATTGCAGACAATGCCTTTTTATTTAAAATGTATTTGCCTCTGTAGACAATCAGTTCTGTATACATTATGCCTATTTTTCCTTACAATATATCAATTTATAAAAAAATGAAAATATTTACAATATTTTTTATATCAAGCCTGGCAAGAGAAATTTCATTTGGAACAACAAGCCCATCGACTAAAAATGTAATTTGTCCTCACAGCCATTCTCAAATTATTTTGTGGTGGCATGGATTAATATTAATGAAATTAAATTAACGTAAGTACAAAAGGTAGTGTTAGTTCTGAGGGACTTTTATTTGTACTCTGACAAAGCACTTTGTGAGGCAATGGAGTACAATTTTGCCACAGCACTTGGAAAGATTTACTCACCTAAAGATTTGTCTCTTTAAATCCAAAATGTTTAAAAGACTCAGGTGTAGAGTAGCTATTTATAGGCAGAATATGTAATAATTATCAAAGGAATATCACTCTGTTACACAATATCATTACCTTTCCAGTTTAAGTTCATGATAACTTAAGTTGTATAGGTTTTCTACCTTGATGCGTAAAATTGTCCACTAGTTAACAAACTTAAGTTGTGAATTTCTATTTCATATTCAAATGGAGACTATGCAGCTGAATTTCATCTGTAAGTGTAAAAACATGTTTATATTCTGAACTTTATGCATTTTTTATTGGGTGATGCACTTCATTTTACAGGTCTGAACTTTCTGACGTCCTTGTGACTAATACTTTGCCTTACAGATACATGTTTAAACATTCAGAATGTTTTGAGAATGATGAATTAGGGAGACTCTCTGGCAAGTGCTTTTTTACCTCTAATTCATGCATTGCTAAGTTTCTTTTTCTCTCGCCTAGACAATATCAACACATGAAGACCAATGAAATTCTGGCAGTCACCCTGGATTCTGAAATAGACAGATGCTGCCAACCAAGGCAGATGTCAACACTTTTTTGATGCGAGGTATTTTTTTCTGATACCCTGTGGCATATCATTTTAATAGTGCTAATTTGCATGAAAATGCAACACAAATATTTCAGCACATAAAATAATTGTCCAGTGCAAGGTGGTAACAGACAAATATTTGGACATTAAAGAACTATCCCTGAAGGGAAAAGAATCCATTTGATCCATTAATAATGAGAAGCTGCTCTTTGATCCTTTCTGTTCCTGTTACATCAGAGAAAACCATGAGATACAACATCTTGTGAAATGTGTCAGGTGCTGCCAAAACAGCAAGCAAAGCACTTATAAACATAACCTTGAAAACAAAAATGTTAGGCAAGATCTAAAACAGATTCAGCATCAAAATTCCACAGCTCAAAACAGCAGTTCTCAGTGCCCTCTGTCTACCATGCTTTAAATCACATAGATGAAATGCTCATGAAAACTAAAAATACTCCAATATAAAAAACAAACAAGCAAACAAAAACCAAACATATGGTAGGTCTTTCATATACATACTAAAAATAATATTTTCTTGTATTAGGAAAGGAAAATAATTCAAGATTCATCAAGCAGTATGGCATTTTTTGAGCTGTAGGCAACTTGTTACTTGGTGTGGCAGAGTTGATAAAACCTTTTCATGAAAGTTTCTTGAGGTAGCAAGTGAAGACTTCACATGTGTTGGCGTGTTCTAATTTTTCATCAGATTGACCAGGCACGCACATCTTTCCTCTAAACTAGTAAAAACTGACTACTGATCTTGCAATGATGGGTCATCAGTACATTAAGTCAATACACTTGAAGTGCAGGTCCAAGAACAGCTCCAGAGAAGAAGGGCAACTAAGGGCAACAAAGCTTTAATTCCAGTGAGGGTTTTGAGGCATATTGATTGGATACAGTGAAGGAATAACATCACTACTTAGCTGGACATTTTACTGTAATAGTGTTCATATATTAAAATTTTACATGAAATGTCAAAATCACAACTTTATTGGTTTGTATTGTTTTTAAGATGTCAGTTGCTAAAAAATACTGTATTTCCATTGTTTTTGTGCTAATGTGAAATAAAAGCACAATTTTAAGCTTCTGCATTTTTTTTCCTGGGTGGAAAGCCTGGTATTCACCTTTTTTGCCCATATGGTAACACCTCCCTCACTAGTAATGCATATAATAAAATTATTTTCATTAAAGCTTTATTGTCCCAGTGATATATGTACACAAATTTATTGCTATATGGAGCATTTTTACGTGTACTTCACTGGTCTTAAACTCCTGTAGGATATGGCTATATTGGGTACAACGGAGAACATCTTAATGAGCAAAACTGTCTGAAATGATTCTGGAATAAGGAACCATATGACTGTACCAGCATAACAAGTGCAAACTTGGGGATCTCTAGAACATAGTATTATATCATATTGACCTGCCTCTTGTCTTATGTCTATATACCAGGCTGATATGTAAGAAAGATTTGTACCATCTTTCAGATGGTAACAATTCTGTATCTACTCAAACAGAATAGGTAACTAAAAGTAGTTAATGCCATAACGATTTTGCAATTTGTATTGTGTTTACATGGCAAGGTTTTTTAGCAGGGGTGCTGCAGGGTTGGCTTCTGTGAGAATGCCAGCTGGCTCCAAGATGGACTGGCTGTTGGCCAACACAGACCCCATTAGTGATGGCGGTAGCACCTCTGGAATAACATATTTCAAGAAGGGGGGGGGGCAGAAATGGCATGCAGAAATTTGCAGACAGGGAGTGGAATGAGAATATGTGAGAGAAACAACTCCACAGACACCAAGGTCAGTGAAGGAGGGGGAGGAGGTGTTCCAGGTGCCAGAGCAGAGATGCCCCTGCAGCCCCTGGTAAAGTTCATGGTGAGGCTGACTGTGCCCCTGCAGCACATGTAAGCCCATGGTGGAGCAGTTATCCACCTGCAGCCCATGGATGATCCCAGGCTGGAGCAGATTGGATGCGCTCAAAGGAGGCTGTGACCCCGTGGGAAGCCTGTACTGGAGCAGTCTCCTGACAAGACTTGTGGATCCATGGAGAGAGAAGCCCACATTGGAGCAGGTTTTCTGTCAGGACTTGTGACCCCGTGGGAGGCATCTCATGCTGGAGCAGGGGAAGAATTTGAGGTGTCCTCCCTCTGAGGAGGAATGAGCAGCAGAAATGAGGTGTGATGAACTGAGCACAGCCTCCATTCCCCCTACCCCTGTGCCAACTGGGGAGGGAGAACGTAGAGAAAATCAGGAGGAAGTTGAGCCTGGGAAGAAGGGAGGGATGGGGGAAGGTATTTTAAGATTTGGTTTTAGTTCTCCTTATCCTACTCTGATTTGGTTGGCAATAAATTAAATCAAATTTATTTCCCCAAGTCGACTCTGTTTTGCCTGTGACACTAAGTGGTGAATGTTCTCTCCCTGTCCTTATCTTGACCCACAAGCTTCTCATTACACTTTCTCTCTCCTGTCTAGCTGAGATGGGGACAGATAGAGCAGCTTTGTTGGGCACCTCGCATCTAGCCAGGGTCAAGCCATCACACAATTGTAAATTAAACATACTGACTTTGTACTGAAGCAGATTTGGTGTGCTCACATGGTCTGTTTTCTTCTGTTGACTCAGTTCTCCATTTCACTGACCTCTAGCCAAGCAATTGCAATAAACAGCTATGGACAAGGAGGAGGAAGCTGGTAGCATCTTAAAATACCACCACATTTCTGAACACAATACCATAGTCTCTTTCCATAAAGAAAAACTAGCATCAGGACTGGTTTCTGTTGAATTACAAAAGAAGTCAGTGTACTTCATGCAAGAAATATGCATGTTTACGAGGTGTCTAACCTTTTCCAGAGGATGTTTCCTGATTTCAGCTGGGACAGAGTTAATTTTCTTCATAGCAGCTAGTATGAGACTATGGTTTGAATTTGGGATGGAAAAGTGTTGATAAGGTACTGATGTTTTGGGCTGCTACTGAGCAGTCAAGGACTGTCCAGCTTTTCATGTGGGCCTGACAGCAAGAAGGCTGAAGGTGCATGGGAAGCTGGGAGGGGACACAACCAGGACAGCTGACCCAGACTGGCCAAAGGATTATTCCACACCATATGACTTCATGCTTGGTATATAAAGCTGAGACGAAGAAGAAGGAAGGGGTGGAGGGACGTTCGGAGTGATGGCATCTGTCTTCGCAAGAAATCATTACACATGATGGAACCCTGCTTCCCTGGAGATGGCTGAACACCTGCCTGCTGATGGGAAGTGGTGAATGAATTCCTTGTTTTGCTTTGCTTGCGTGTGCAGCTTTTGCTTTACTTATTAAACTGTCTTTATCTCAAACCATTAGTTTTCTCACTTCTGCCCTTCTTGTTTTCTCCCCTGTCCCACCGTGGGGGAGTAAGCGATCAGCTGCATGGTGCTTAGTTGCTGGCTGGGATTAAACCAAGACAGAATGTTACCAAGATCTGTTGTGTCTATTTCATTAAAGCTACAGTTTTAAAATGCCCAGTGGGTGTAAGATTAGTGTAACACAATTTCTGTCTGTAACACCAATGTGCTTGTTTTCATGCTCCAATTGTCTGTCATATTTCCCTTAAGACTGGCAGAAAAAAAAGTCTGTCAAAACTTGGACATACCTCAAGGGAAATGAATCACATAAAACATTGAATAATAATCAAGATAATATGTGGTGTGAACAACAACACTGAAAAATGAAAGCAAAATATGTATATACTCAAAGGTAAACTATAAGGGGGAAAAATGCATTGCACAAGTGTTAGTTCATCTGAAATTGTTAACTAACCCCACAAGTCCTATGAGATACTCAGAAGCTTTAAATACAGTTTTGGAATTTTTCCAGTTAAGCATATACAAATAGTAATATCTGTTCTCTTTTACATGTCTAAAATATCTAAAAATAATTCAACTCCTTGCATTGTATGCAACCTGTAAACAAACAGCGCTTTGTTATGGAGGGGTAAATTAAGGACAAATATGAGCTAAAGGCTTAAGGTGCATTGTGCATAAGAACATAATTTAGGTAGAATTTCTTTTTTTTTTTTTTTAAGTTATCATCAAACCTTGAACAAAGTTTCATATTCCTTCCACTTAATGTTATATTCTACAGAAAGACATTGGCAGAAAGCAGAGGACTGGTGAAGTGTCTGTGATAGTGTACACTGCTGAAGAGACATATGCCTTCATTCTTCACTAATTGGAGTTTCCTAGAAGTGAAATTTTCTTCCTCATAGAGACTAATTTTCTGTAGTGGGCTGGGAACTTTTAGATATCATTATCTAAAAGTCAGAGATACCAAGCCAAATAAGGCTCTAAGAAGAAGTTAAGATCATGATTGGAAGTTTGTCCTCATGTGACTGTAGATCTGTAATGAACATATTCATGGTGGCTGAAAAGTTTTCAAATGATAAGTAGTAACAGTTTTGACCAGCCATTCGTTCTTCAAGTTGGTTATGGCTGAATCCTTTGACTTCTTAGTAGTGATGTTAAGTACTTATACCAAGGAGTAGGCTTTTTGGGTTTTGTTCTCTTCTGTTTGGTTTTTAAGGAAATTTTAAATACGTTATAGAAATTAAAAAACCTTTTGTCAGTAAAGAGCATATAGTAACTGTTCAATAAAAAACGATGCATTGTTAGAAATGAACTGCAACCAAAATGCTAAGTAGATATCTGGTAATGTAGGAACCCATCTAGTTTGAATGAAAAATGTTACTTGCCAGACTTAGAAGATTACAGTTTCCTTAAGTATGGTGTTAAACCTAGGATTAGTGTAGGATTCAGGAATTAGACTTTGTCAACAGCACATTCTACCAGCAAGATTTACAGCTGAAGCTTCTGGGTGGTGAAACGCTCTGCAGGGTTTAGACTATAATCTTAGCTTTGGGGAAGTGTAGAAGTTGTTTGGCAGTGTGGGCAATTTATTTTATGGACAATTAATTGCTGCTAATCCCACAGTTTGGATCAGAGGTAGGAATGGGAAGACAGCACCTGAAGAACTTCTTTCATTTCTAGAATGTAGATGAGCACTGATGCAAGCAAGGAAAGTAACTTCTGGTTAATTCTCAATTAAATATAGGTTTTTCAAATAAGGTTAGATACACCTGGTGTCACCTGAAGATAAAAAACTAGGTTTGTAGAATTTTTCAGACTGAATGGAGTACTGCACTGCTGTGATTTTTCTTTAGTGTGATATCAACTCCTGTATCCACATATGTCCATGGCTCCTCTGAGTTGGAGAAACCTGCCTGACAGCTGAAGTGAGTACTATGGTCCAGAGCAATCAGTAACCATTATTGCCTCACCTCAAGCTCATCACACTTTCACTAGACAGAATTCAGGCATCAAAATTCTTCTAGTCATATGTTTAGAAAGAGACAATAAGTTGCCAGAGAGAAAATATTGCTATGGAAGTCTCATCTCAACAAATAAAATCAGACTCTGAACAAGAAGTTATTTCTACAGTATTTACTGCCAAATAGTTACACTGAAAAAAGAACATTTTAAAATATTGATTTCTAAACATATATGAATAAACTATATTCCATTTCTAAGACAAATTAATAAAATAATTGCAAGGTAGGTGATAGAGTAAAATACTTAACACCAACAGGTTGGTAGCTATATATGAATGAGGGAAGATATTCACAGGCAGTAAAGTTCGTTGTCTTAACATTTCAGAAGACTTAGCCTGACAGTTATATTCCAAAGAAAGTGTCACATTTTTAATCTTCCAAATTTGAATAGGACTGTGGATAGTGAAATGCTGAGCAAAACACTCAGCTGTTACTCAGCTTGTCTACACTCATACTTTTAAACAAAATATTGTTTTTTGTTCTTAAGTTCTCTGATCTTAAGTCCAACTGCTATATTATGACTTATGTCTGTAAGGCTAAACTTGCTTCTTCCATGATAGCATGGTCTCATCTATAATGCCGACTGAAAACAGCTGCTGGCCTGTGCTGCCCTTCAAATCATTCCTGGGTACTGTTTGCAAGAGGACAAGTTTCTTGGGCTACAGGAATGTTAAGGGACATGCTAAGCATGCAGGAGAAAGCCCTGTTTAGTTTAGTGCAAGAAGTCAGCTAATTTAGACTGTTTTTTCAGTTTACATATGTTGAACTAAATTAGACAGATTATCCTTCAGAAGTTGCAGTGAGATGCTTTCAAATATCTTCATCATTTTTCCACTAGTCATCTAAATTGGTTGCCTGTTCAGCACAGACCAATATGATGAATTATATCAAATGGAGCAGCAATTCTGTCACTACAAAGCAGCCACTGGTTGCATATTATATGACATATTTTATGGATGTGTTCAGCATGCTCTGGGAATCCATATTGGATGGATGTAGGAAGGGTACAGAAAACAGCTGCAGGCATCTGTGGAATAAATGTTTGAAACTGAAATGCATGACAGCATAAAAGTCAATCCAAGAACGAAACCAGCCCTAAATTGCTGGAGGTAGCTGTTCTGTTGTCCCCACAATTATGGGTTTTATATTCCCACTGTTACCCTCACACTTCAAATTGAAGCCTTCAAGAGATTTGGAGTTCCTCTGTTCATAGACAGTGTCTGAATAGTATCACAGCTTTGCATGTACATGTGATTTAAGCAAATAGGTTTTCAGGGAGTTGGTGAAGCATTCCTAATCTGTTCTCAGGGAAGCTATGCAGTGACTGCACAAGAAAACTAAAATT
Source organism: Phaethon aethereus (assembly GCF_964289735.1). Taxonomy (NCBI): domain Eukaryota; kingdom Metazoa; phylum Chordata; class Aves; order Phaethontiformes; family Phaethontidae; genus Phaethon; species Phaethon aethereus. The sequence continues at coordinate 141,986,683 of NC_138575.1, forward strand.
TATTACCTTACCACTGTAGCTGGTTCTTTTAGTGTCTTAGAATGAGCAACTGGATGATATTTTGGATACTGTTGTTTATATTTTACTTGTCCTACTGAGAATTATGATGTCCTAAACAATGTAAAACATGGTACAACAATACCAATACACTAACAAGGTGTATTCAGAGAAAATGAATTAGATAGCTGGCTGAGCGATAGCTAAGCAAATAATTTGATATTCACACTGGACAATTAACTATCTGCCCAAATTGCTAGTCAAGCCAAAATCTGTGGCTGGCTAGAATTAAGGGCATTGCTTGCCACTCTACAACCATTCGTCTCTTACACAGAGGAGCTATTGACTTATGATTTGAGATATAGAAACAACACTGACTAGCCAATAGCAGTGATGTACCACAACATAACCCAAAACTCTGAAGTCTTTCTCTAGCTGACATTATTCTATAGAGACTCCAATCAATATTTAATAAAAGTTTAAAAAAGTGAGGTAACTATAATTATTAGCTACACACAGACACAGTAACAGGTCTTTTAAAACTTCATATTTTTCAATCCAGAAAAATTACCAGAGGCCAAAAAGCTCTCTTCAATTTCATGAGTAAAATTAATATAAAAACAATCAGAAAATATCTTCTAAAGACACTTTAAAAATCAGCTTGAAATTCTGACTGTTATACTTCAAACAAGTACTTGTCTCTCTTGTACCATCTCCTCTTTGGCTTTAGCCTTTATTTGTTAAATCTATTTTATTCCCACATACTTTGTGGCTGGACATACCGCTGCATTTCCTAAATCTTCTTTATCATAGAATCTGTTTTCCGAATCAACTTTTAAACTATTAGCAAAATAAACTCAAAGTTAAAAGTAGGCTGTGGGCTGTCTGATAGAGTTTTCTAGCATTTCCAATAGAAATGAGAAACAAAGATTAAATAGATCTTTATCAGACATTAGGCTATATTCCAAGTTATTCTTTAGTTAAAAAGAAAAAACAATGTCTGAAGAATGAAAAAAAAATTTCTGGAGCATTATTTGGCTCCACTTAGATGTTGATTGATTTGAACTAAAAAACACTGAAATCATACAGGGTTATCACTTTTACTCATGTTCCTATTTTACTAGCTTTTATGAAAATATGAAGTGTTTAAAAACAATTGTGTGCATCATGGAAGACTGGGATCTTTGAATGTTGAATATTCTGGACTGTGGTTAACTATGACAATCCAGTCCACAACAATTTTCTATCACTGAAAAATGTTTAAACATAAAAAAAATACTGGTGAAAACTTAGATGCACTTTATTTATGTGTTTATATTACATTAGCATCTCAGGGTCCCAGTTAAAGATTTGAGCTCTAGTGTAATAAGTTCTATATGAACAAAGGAAGGCAACAGTACCTGTCCCAGATACCTTTTCATTCTTGTACACTAGTTGACTGCTGACTCTGTAAGAAAACTCCTAAAAAAGAAGAATAAGAAAATCTTTAGAGATTTTACTTTACCACAGCAATTTAATCTGCAGCACTTGTGCGTGTTTATTATTGCTCCTAATTAGATTTTTTCAACTTCTAAAATCTTAGACATCTCATAATGGTGAGAAGGAACAATCTGTGCACCAATGAAATTGGGATTGGATTATGGTCTAGCTTTGAAAATTACAAGGCCTGAAACCTTCATTTACACAGAAATACACTCTGGGCATATGGAGTCAGGCATCACTTCACATTATTATCGTTGCAGGATCATGATGTTATTATAGGCATGATTAGATATAATTGATTATCTTCTTTCCTCTCCTGCCTACTTTAACTGCTAGTTCTTCACTAAAAGATTGAGCAGAATTTTCATTTTGGCGAACAGCTGGTGGGTCAACATTAAAAGCAAAACAGTCACCAAAGTCAAAACCTTATTCTTTTAAAAGAAAAAAAATCCAACTTTATTAAATAAACTTTGAGGGAAAAGACTAAAATTGGTCTTTAAATGTCCTCATTTTTAAAGTTTGTAAAACTGAAATTTAAAATAATATTTTTAAAACACTGACCCTCTTGTGTTTGTTTTTTTTAAGTTTTTAACTTAACAACAAGAATTGTGAATATAAAGGAAAAATTTTGAAACTATATCTGGGATTAAAACAAAAAAACCCAAACCAAAACAAACGACCTTCTAAAAAAAATGCTTTAAAAATCCACACCTTCAATCTTCTATAAAAAGCTGGAAAAATCTAAACTAATATGACTATATAATTAATCATTCAGGGTTATAGTATAAGATATTTCTAAATTTATAAAATTAATCAATTTCCTTCAAATATTTTAACAAAAATTCTTTTTGAAGGAAACTCGTGCTGTGATATCACACATCAACTAAAAATATAAAAAGCTTTTCATTTTAAGAACTAGGTATAAAACATACATAAATAAAAAGAAAATATTTTATTACTCTAAGTGAAATTCAAATGTACTAAAGATATGCATTATTGTCATGCCTTCCACATTTTTTCATTCATTTTCTCTATATCAGAAGCAAAACTATCTAGATATTTAAAGTGCAAAAACTGTGAGAAAACATATATGTTTATTTTAAAATATACTGGAAAAGGTAACAACATACAACCTTTATACAAAATTCACCTGCAGCCTAAGACCCAAGGCCCAATGAGGTTCACTTAGTCTGAACTGAGTCCGTTTTTCCATAGAGATTGGTATTTGATGCTAAACAATATTCTGTAATGATTTACGAGATCACCTAATGGGAAGTAACTTGCTTACTACACATCCCTTAAGAAAACAACCATCCAAATCACATGACACAGAAAAGTCCTTAGGCTAGCCTAACTGCAGAAGGTAGGCATGTGATATTAGGAAACAAGACGCACCCTAGCATGACTCAAAGCTGTCTACACTCAACAAGAATTCACCTTCAATACCACCCCAGTCACAAAAATAAAGTACATGCGCTGCTTGAATAATGTATTGCTAAACTCCAGTCAGGAATTTCCCATGAAAACTTTATACATTAAAAAACTCCAAAAATGTTTAATGTCATCTGGTGCATTTATTAAACCATTAACAGTGATTTTGATTTTCATAAAACAGAGGAATATGTATACGGTTTCCACAATCAGTGTAAGTTATACTGAGATATTCTGAGTAGCAAATCCAGTTTTTGAATGACTTATACAATATATGTTCTTAGCTGTTTTTCGTTAATCTTTATACCTGAACCACCTGTCAAGATCAATTCAAGAGTCACAGATGATCAACAATTATAGTAATCTATCTGGCAAGATGAAAAACTGTAATAAAGCCTCCATGCAAGCAGAAGCATGTAACTATTATGCTAAGCAGAGCTAAAAAAATGAACTTATTACTGAAAAGTATTGAGCAACTGTTCTCAGAGAAAGTACCATACCCCTACATATTTGCTGAATAGTCAATCCATTAAAATAAAAAATCAGCATCAGCTCTGTCCCTTACTGTTTTAACTGCTTTACATACCAGTTATACATCTTATATCTTTGTGATTTTGCTCTTTTATACATACTTAGCAAAGACTCCCTGATATGGAATAAAATTAACTATTCAGTTCAAGTGTTTTATATTACAACATGACATGGTTTAACCCCAGCCAGCAATTAAGCACCAGCCAGCCACTTTCTCACTCCCCTCCACAGTGGGATGAGAGAGAGAACTGCAAGAGTAAAAGTGAGAAAACTTGTGGGCTGAGATAAAGACAGTTTAATAGGTAAAGCAAAAGCCACATGCACAAGCAAATCAAAACAAGGAATTAACTGACCACTCCCCATGGGCAGGCAGGTGTTCATCTATTTTCAGGAAAGAAGAGCTCCATCACACGTAACGGTTACTTGGAAAGACAAACACCATCACTCCCAACATCCCCCCTTCCTTCTTCTTCCCCCAGCATTCTATGCTGAGCATGATGTCACGTGGTACGGAATATCCCTTCGGTCAGCTGGGATCAGCTGTCCTGGTTCTGTCCCTTCCCAATTTCTTGTGTACCCCCAACCCACTCGCTGGTGGGGTGGTGTGAGAAGCAGAAAAGGCCTTGACTCTGTGTAAGCACTGCTCAGCAATAACAAAAATATATCTGCATTATCAACACTGTGTTCATCCTCAAAACATAGCCCCATACTAGCTACTATGAAGAAAATTGACTCTATCCCAGCCAAAAAGAGCACACAACATAATAATGCTTTTAAATGTGAAATAACTATTTTGCATTGATTCACTTTTATGAATTAAAAAAAAATATAGACACCTAATTTTATTTCAATTTTCCTTCTAATATTAACATACAGTTTCTTCAAATACCATTTCTTTCTCTCTTCCTCTTCTTCAGAGGTCAGCTAGGGTTTTTTTGGTTTGGTTTGGTTTTTTACGAGATAGTCTAGAATAGTAATATTCTTCAGACTCTAGGAAGAGTCACTTCTTTTAAAGGAAGGATTCAAATTAGATAGCTGCTAAATTGGGGTAATTATATGCATTGTTATGTATTGATCTGAGTAACTGAAGGTAATTTCTAGATTTTAAGTGAAAACACTAAATATCCAATCTATTTTGGCTACTTCATCTGATAATAATGCATTTTCACAATGAGAATAATTAATTTTTATAAAATGTCATTCTATTAATTAAGAAAAATTATGATTTTCAAGGTTAAAACAAAGCAAATACCACAAATTAATCAAAGATTACTAATAAATCTTTCATTGTTGTGTAGTGGAAATAACACACTAATATTTAATGCACGTACATACAGAGATTTTTTTTATTCATTTATTAGATAAGAACTACGGAGACACTTCAGTAAATCTTTCCTTGAGATTTCAAAGAATATTCCTCTCTGTTCCTCTTCTTTTTTTTTCAAGATTAGTGATACTTCTAATTTCTTTTTTTCAGACTTAAAAGATACCTGGCAGTTTTGGAGGTGGCAGTGTACTAGATCACAGAACATTATGTTCAAATACACTATAGTCTAAATTCTGCTTGCTTCATTTTGCACAAATGGTTGTGCATCATTAAAACAAAAAACATAATTCATAAACACACACAAGTTCTTTAACTACGAAAGCAAAATGGATGCAACTGAAAATAAACATTTTGTCTATTCTCAGTTGCAAATTTTGGACCTGTTCCTGCAATCACTTATGAATGAAAATAAATTGTATGAGCAGATTCTCAGTAAGTCTCCTTCTGTAAATTATATCATTCATGTGCTTTCTGAGATCAAGTCTTTATTATCAGAACGTTTTTAACTTGGCAAGGTGTCAAATTATTTTGTGGTTTAAAGTATGAAGTGTATCATTCTTGATTGTTTTGTTGGTTCTTTCCAATTGCAAAATTTCCTGTAATTCTCTGTAACTTGGATGTAAAAACTTAATTTTTCCAACTCAATATTCCGTTTAAAACACAAATATTATATGCCATCATTAAATTTCCAATAAAGTGATTTCTATTGCTTGCAGTGCTACGCATGAAGACTTATGTTTACCCCAAACCACACAGAAGAGAGAGTTCATTATCATACCACTGAATGAAAGCTGGCCAGGCATTTGGCAGTTCATTATTTGACAGTTTCTTCATACTTTCTTTGAAATATCTAAACAGATACCTCTGGCCAAGTCTGCAGAGTCATAGAAATGTTTATTCAATCCATTATACTTATGATATTTCAGACAGAGACAGACTTTTCTCAGTGGTGCCCAGTGACAGAATGAGAGGCAATAGGCACAAACTGAAATGCAGAAAATTCCAGTTATACATAAGAAAAAGCTCTTTTACTGTGAGGGTGGTCAAACACAGGAACAGGTTGCCCATGGAGGTTGTGGAGTTTCCATCCTTGGAGATAGTCAAAACACTGCTGAACGATGTCCTGGGCAACCTGCTGTAGCTGACCCTGCTCTGAGCAGAAGTTTGGACTTGACAATCCTAGAGGTGCCTTCCAGCCTCCTCATTCTTTGAGACTGTGATTCTGTGACAAAATATTTCCATTTCAGAAAGCTGTATGCAATGTAGCTCTTCTAAGGTAATGGTAAAATGATATTTTTATTTCCTTTGGCTTCAGATGTCTAAAATTAAGCTGAATTTGAGATAACTTCTCCCATTACTGATAGAAAGAAGCAGACACCTCTGCAGGCATGTAAGACAGGTTGCATAAATTGTTGTATTTTAAGATGAGATGGATTGTTCTCTAGCAGAGACTCTTGCTCCATTTTTTAGTTACAGTTACAGTAGTGATACCACTGAAATAATACAATGATGAAACTGTATTTTCTGTCAGTTTCTATGAAAGGAGTGAACCCACAGAAGGAATGTTTCTTTATTATCTGCTCAAAACACTAGGCACAGCAACATTCAGGAAAGGAGCATAAGAATGGCCATCAGGCTATTTTCATAGGCTTATGTAACCCAAAATCCTGCCTCCAGGAGGGTAATAAAAAGATGTTTAGGGAGGTATGTAAGACTGGTTAGGTTCTAAACGTTTTTATACCTTATAATGGGATAAGGATGCACTTGAGGACATCTAGGCACAAAATTTGGGGATTCCTCAGAAAAAGACCAGGATCATACAAACTTCACCGACTGTTGAGACTCTTCAAAGACTGGCTAAACACAGCTTGATGTACAGGATAAGGACAATAGATTAACCACAAGCTGTGATCCAACTCTCACAATGTGTGACCAACTCCTGATTGGAGGACATTCTGCTTGTCAGACTAATCTCCTTACTTTAGGGAAATCATGAGCTATTTTTGTTCTCTACTTTCAATATTTTATATTTTGTAACGTTTAAAGGTAGAAAAGCTCATAATGACATTTCCTAGTAAATTGTTTGATTGAACTGAGAATGTAAAAAAATGTTTCACCTGCAACTTACCCTTATATTTTGTTTCAAAGCAAAATAATATTAATTATATACTAATTAAAGCAGTTATAATTTTTAAGTGTCACAGACCTCTGATTTGGCTATAGAACACTTCAGCACGGTCTTATTAACCAGAATACAGAAACAAAAAATGATAAATGGAATTACAGATGGGGCCAAGAGATAAAATAGACACTGGTGAAGGTGAGGGAATACAGACATGTTCAATAACTGCCACGCACCCTGGGTTGCAAATTGGCATATTTTTTGAATTAAAGACCCCCTTTTACAGACAAAAAAGTAGAAGAAAAACTGTGGAGAAAATGTGGTCATGAGTCATCTGGGAAGATGCAAATCATTATAAGAAATCACTGTCATTTAGCTTAAGGAGAAAATCACACTGCTGCCTGTACTTTACCTAGGTTAAACAGAGGACTTTTTCTCAGAACTCAGAGTCTGACAGATTTTATTAATGCTAAATTTCCAGAGATTTTTTTTGCAATAATTCTATCTCATCCATGTGTCCTTGCTAAAGTCTGGTGGATACTTGAAAGAAAATAAAATCCCAAACTTGGCAATGCAGGAAAAAACTCAAACCAAATTCTAAAGAAAATTAACCTGCAAGTAGTTAATGGTAAGAAATCAGATCAAGGAGAACATAACTGGAAGAACAGTGCCAAATGAAAAAACCTGGCCAGTGAAATCCTAGCAATGCAACATCCTAAATTCACAAGTCGGTTTCACCAAGACAGAGAAAATAAATTTCAGGAAAATTCACATAAGGAAAAAATTAGATCAATGAGTAATACCAGAATATACAAATAATTAATATAAAAAGTTTGCTTTTAAAGTAAGTTAGAAGTTTCCTTCCAATTTTGGTTTTGCAGTACAATGTTCCAGTTTTCAAAGAGCGGAAAAGAGAATTCATAGTATACATTGCTGCTTCACTTGCAGAGCAGGGTGTCATCATTTATTCTCTGTTTATGCTGGAATGATAAACATTATGGCATTTGTGATGAATAACAATTATGAACACTGCTGGAACATTACTTGTATTTTATCCCAGGAATGATTTAATTTCAGCAATTAAAGTGATTTTTAAATGCTTATTGACAACATTTTTAAAGCAGTATGAATTATTGGGGTTAAAACTACAGTAGAGATGCAGTTGAATAGTCTTTCAATGAAGAACTTTTATTAATAAACACGAGGCTTTGACAGAATGTAAAGACTGATATCACTATAAGGATGTATATTGACTCATGAAGGTTGGGATTTACTTATGGGTTCAGTTCATTTGCGTACACGTGGGTGCTTGAAACACCTGTATGGCCAAGCCACTTGCATAGAATATGTTCAGTGTTGGTGGGAGATGTCTTCTCTTCTAGAGCAGGGCAGCCAGTGCCCGTTTGGGAGACAGATTCTTACCAGTGGAGTTTGAAGAGTGATTGAGCTGGCCAAATATAAATGTTATTTCAGGAAAAAAATATAGGCTTTCATAACTACACTGTCATAAAACCTGGGTGACTAGCTGATGCATAAGCACCTGTTTTATTGAAACTAATATTTGAGTGACTGAATCCAGGGCTGAGTTTGATCCATGTTTTCCAAAAGAACACAGAGAAAAATTTACCAGATGAGTCAGATCATACATGGAAGTATTTCTAGGAAAAGAAGTTCAGTGTAGATTTTTTTCTTATTTATGCTTCATGAAAACATGTTCTTATTTATAAATTATATTAAAAAATTTTTTAAAAACTAACCTTAAAAAAGTAGTAAATACTTTGAAGATTTCAGTCATTTTCACACAATTGGTATGGTGCCTAGATAAATGGTAGGATGAATACAACTTCTTGATAATTCAGAACAGGATTTTTTCAGATAATTACATGACCATGTGCAAATATTACTGCCAGCTGGAATTTACGCATTGTCTGTGTACACAGAGCACACAGAATATAGGCATGATGAAAAGTTTTCTTTCTATTTTTCTCAGAAGAGATTGAACTTTTACAAGTTTCACAGCTCAAACTTAGATGGCTTTCCTGCGTTAAGTGTCTTGTTGTGTTTCCTCAAGAGTGGCAAATCGTGGCATAAACCAATGCAATAGAATTCATGGAGATTCCAGATCCTGCTTTGCCCTACCTTACTTTCACTGCTTTAAATAGACATTTAAAGACATCTCAGTTATCTTTCTTCATCTTTTTCATTCATGAAGGTACAAAATACAAGGGATATGCTAGCATTGCTACCCAATTCCAGGTCTCAAACATTGTTCTTCATGTGTTATCACAGGGCACTCACTTTGAGAAGGCAGAAGCAATTTTTAAAAAGCATGAAATGAGTACCTTTTCCTGAGACATTTAAATGAATTTAATCTTCAGTGTAAGAAGTACTGAAGTAATACTGCAAACATTATAACAACTGAAGTCCAGTCCCTGTTTCTCTGTAATAAGCTTAAGCAAGGTGTCTAAAAACTTATAGATCTTATAGGTGATCTATGCATGCTGTGGTTGCATTCTCAGTCCTAAATTAAGTGCTCAAGATGCCCCTTGAAGTATGTGAGAGAATTAGAAGTGTAAGGAGGTCTCAAAAAGTGTTCACTAAGGAAGTGCCTTTGCAAGTTTTTGCACAGCAGATGTTGAGACAAGCTTATGTGCACAAATATTTCTTCATTGGGTCTATAGATAATGGCACACATTGAGAGTAATGGTAATTGTTACTTGGGAGGGGGATACAAATTGGGGAAAGGGAGATAGGAGAAAGAAAAAAACAGTAAAGAGCAGACAAAATTCAATGGGGAAGAGAAAGGGAAGTTCTTCCCAGTGGCCTTTGAGGAATAAATGCAACAGGACTCCGGGGCAAGCATTCCTTGTTGGACCACTCTCCTTTCTAGCAAGTGGTTGCCCATAAAGCTTTTTCTATAGAAACTTTAAGGTTTTCATCAGGACCTGCCTAAAATCCCTAATCGTTGTTCCTGCTTATTAGTGTTGATTGGAGCATGCTATGACAAAGGTTAGGAGGGGCAGGGTTTTACATGCTGACTGGTCAATAAGCTTTGTGTGTGCATGTTATTGGATAAACCTGCAAAACAATGGATAAGAAAAAATGGAGGGGAAGCGCTATGTGATTCTCAAGTCAGTCACAATCACTTCAGCCAATGGCAACCTGACATAACAGTATCAGGGTTTGCAGGTGCAAGGCAATAACAATATTAGCACTAGACAAGCAGCATGAGAAAATGGGAGAAGTGCTGAGGTTTTTGAAAAGACACACCAACTTGCCTGAAAGGTTCCAAAGCTTGGAGGAAAGGCAGACTATAGCACTGCATACGGAAAGCCCTGAGCATTACTCAGGTTAAGACATTTAAAGCACTCTGGAAAGACAAAAAAAAAAAGGACTATAGCTGCCTGACCTTGAAATGCACTCATCTCTGATGAGTGAGATACTTCTCTCTTCCTCCATCCTAAAACGTGATGCTTACGCTTTCATAAGTTCAGTTTCATCAATTGAAGTTCAGCTGAGCTTTTCCTAAGTCCATAGCAAAGGCAGAACTTTCTTGCTCTTTGGTTTGGTTCAAAGGGAGAGAAGAAAGACACCCACATCCCATGAGTAGTAATGTAATTGTCAGGGCTTTTCAATTTTTTTGTATGAGGATTGCCAGAAAATTAGAAGCATAAGAAATTTATTTTCTTAAAGGTGTAGTATGGTGGGTTGACCTTGGCTGGATGCCAGGTGCCCACCAAAGCCACTCTATCACTCCCCCTTCTCAGCTGGACAGGGGAGAGAAAATACGAGAAACCTATGGGTCAAGATAAGGACAGGGAGAGATCATTCAGCAGTTACTGTCATGGGCAAAACAGATTCGACTTGGGGAAAAATTAATTTAACTTCTGAGGAATCAAATCAGAGGACGATAATAAGAACTAAAACCAAATCTTAAAACGTCTTCCCACCACCCCTCCCTTCTGCCTGGGCTCAACTTCACTCCCAATTTTTTCTACTTCCTCCCCTCAAGCAGCACAGAGAGACAGGGAATGGGGGTTGTGGTCAATTCATCATACGTTGTCTCTGCCGTTCCTTCCTCATCAGGGAGAGGACTCCTCACACTCTTCCTCTGCTCCAATATTGGGTGCCCCCCACAGGAGACAGTCCTCAAACTTCTCCGACATGAGTCCTTCCCACAAGCTGCAGTTCTTCACGAACTGCTCCAGCCTGGGTCCCTTCCACTGGGTGCCATCCTTCAGGAACAAACTGCTCCAGTGTGGGTCCCCCACGGGGTCACAAGTTCTGCCAGCAAACCTGCTCCAGCGTGGGCTCCTCTTTCCACGGGGCCACAGGTTCTGCAAGGAGCCTGCTCCAGTGCAGGCTTCCCATGGGGTCACAACCTCCTTTGGGCACATCCAACTTGCGCTGGGGTGGGGTCCTCCATGGGCTGCAGGTTGATATCTGCTGCACCATGGACCTCCATGGGCTGCAGTGGGACAGCCTGCCTCACCATGGTCTTTACCATGGGCTGCAGGGGAATCTCTGCTCCAATGTCTGAGGCACCTTCTCCCCTTCCTTTTTCACTGACCTTAGTGTTTGCAGAGTTGTTTCTCTCACGTATTCTCACTCCTCTCTCTGGCTGCAATTCTTTCCCACTTCTCAAATACGTTACCTCAGAGCCACTACCACCATTGCTGATGGGCTTGGCCTTGGTCAGCAGCAGATCTGTCTTGGAACCAGCTGGCACTGGCTCTATCGGAGACAGGGGAAGCTTCTATCATCTCCTCACAGAAGCCACCCCTGCAACACCTCTGCTACCAAAACACAGGACACAAACACAATACAGATAGGCAGCAGTTGAGCAGGGCTTGTCAATAGCTTGGTGATGGCTTAAACATTGACGTTAAGTGTCCAATAATATATTTATATATTGATATCACAGAATCACAGAATCACAGAATCACTAGGTTGGAAAGGACCTTTAAGATCATCAAGTCCAACCATTAATCCAGCGCCACCATGTCCCCTAAACCATGTCCTGAAGCGCCACATCTACACGTTTTTTGAACACTTCCAGAGATGGTGACTCCACCACCTCCCTGGGCAGCCTGTTCCAATGCCTGACCACCCTCTCAGTGAAGAAATTTTTCCTAATATCCAATCTAAACCTCCCCTGGTGCAACTTGAGGCCATTTCCTCTTGTCCTATCACTAGTTAGTTGGGAGGAGAGACCAACACCCTTGTTGCCACAACCCCCTTTCAGGTAGTTGTAGAGAGCGATAAGGTCTCCCCTCAGCCTCCTCTTCTCCAGACTAAACAACCTCAGTTGCCTCAGCCGCTCCTCATAAGACTTGTGCTCCAGACCCCTCACCAGCTTCGTTGCCCTTCTCTGGACACGCTCCAGCACCTCAACATCCTTCTTGTAGTGAGGGGCCCAAAACTGAACACAGGATTCAAGGTGTGGCCTCACCAGTGCCGAGTACAGGGGCACAATCACTTCCCTGCTCCTGCTGGCCACACTATTCCTGATACAGGCCAGGACGCTGTTGGCCTTCTTGGCCACCTGGGCACACTGCCGGCTCATGTTCAGCCGGCTGTCAACCAGCACCCCCAGGTCCCTTTCTTCTGGGCAGCTCTCCAGCCACTCCTCCCCAAGCCTGTAGCATTGCATGGGGTTGTTGTGGCCAAAGTGCAGGACCCTGCACTTGGCCTTATTAAACCTCATACAGTTGGCCTCTGCCCATCGATCCAGCCTGTCCAGATCCCTCTGCAGAGCCCTCCTACCCTCCAGCAGATCAACACTCCCACCCAACTTGGTGTCATCTGCAAACTTACTGAGGGAGCACTCAATTCCCTCATCCAGATCATCAATAAAGATATTGAAAAAGATCGGCCCCAGAACCCAGCCCTGGGGAACACCGCTTGTGACCGGCCGCCAGCCGGATTTAACGCCATTCACCACAACTCTCTGGGCTCGGCCATCCAGCCAGTTCCTCACCCAGCGAAGAGTAAACCCATCTAAGCCACGAGCCGCCAATTTCTCCAGGAGAATGCTGTGGGAGACGCTGTCAAAGGCTTTACTAAAGTCCAGGTAGACAATGTCCACATTCTTTCCCTCATCCACTAGGCGGGTCACCTGGTCATAGAAGGAGATCAGGTTGGTCAAGCAGGACCTGCCTTTCATGAACCCATGCTGGCTGGGCCTGATCCCTTGGTTGTCCTGCAGATGCCCTGTGAGCACTCTCAAGACCAACCGCTCCATAATCTTCCCTGGTACAGAGGTCAGGCTGACAGGCCCCATAGACTTGTGGGTGTCCAGGGGTTTAGCATGTCATTGACTACTTCCTCCTGGATTATGAGGAGTACATTGTGCTCTCCATCCCCATCTTCCAGCTCAGGGGGCTGAATATCCATTTTATCCTTCTCAGTACTTTATCTAAATCTCCTAGATTTTCCTGAGATGGCTGATTAGCACATGTTATTCAGCATGGAGATTAACATGTAAACTAGACGTCCTGAGTATGTACCTGTGCACTCAATATGACAGCACGTTTTTGTTTGTTTGGGGTTTTTTTGTTTTATTCTATACTCCACTGTTAATTTCGGACATTATATTTGCCTATTTAAAATTACTCTAAGATGAGTTTTGAGAATGGTAATCACTAATTCAAAGACTATCATTCTGTCTCCACAGTTAGGGTGATATTTTCATGTGTGCTTTACAAAGAATTTATGAGCACTGAACTATCTCTGTCCTTTTTTATCACTGAACACAATGAGCTCCTTCTGCAACATTTTACCATCACCTTTCTTTTTTACTTTCTTGGAAAAACGTTTGTCATGTGTAAAATTTGTCGGCTCATTATTCACTCCTTTATATAAATACAGTGAATATCACAGGTCACTGCAGAGATCCTTCTGGGATCCCAAGGGTAAACTCATTCCAGTGTGGAACACAACCATTTTATTTTTGCACTTCATTTTTGTTTTCTTTTCTTCTCTGCCTTCATTTTCTTCATTAATCACATATAATCATCCATGGAAGAATTTCCCCTGGTTTTCACTTACAGTTCAGTGTCTTTAGAAGCCTTTTTGAAGTCTTACGGTTTTATTGTTTTCTACCCTCTTTCTATTTTCACTTTCGTTTCCACTTGATATATTTCTCTTTCTACATCACTTTCTTGCTGAGCTTTATTTTACTTTTCAGCCCAGTTTGCATCCTTCCCAAATACTTCCTCTGCTTTTTTTAACTTTTGACCTCCTTTGTGATGTTTCTTTTTTTAAAAAAAAGTACTTCTCTTTTTCATGGTTAAATCTATATAGTTGTATTTTCTTTGCTTTCTACATTATCTACTTTTATTTTATTATTATTCCTCATATTCATTCCATAGGAGCTCCTTTTATTTTCTCCTTTTTGGAATCAATACCTATGCAAATCATAGAACCATAGAACATGCCAAGTTGGAAAGGTCCCATAAGGATCATCAAGTCCAAATCCCTGCTCCTCACAGGACTATCTGAACTAAACCATATGTCTAAGAGCATCATCCAGATGCTCCTTGAACTCTGACAGGCTTGGTGCCATGACCACTTCCCTGGAAAGCCAGTTCCAGTGGCCGACCACCTTCTCAGTAAAGAAACTTTTTCTAATATCCAATCTGAACTTTCCCTGACACAGCTTCATTCTATTTCCTTGTGTCCTATTGCTAGTCACCAGACAGAGGAGATCAGTAGCTCTCCCTTGGCTGCCTCCCTTGAGGGGAGATCATCTGCAATGAGATCACCCCTCAGCCTTCTCTTCTCCAAGCTGAAAAAGCCAAGTGACTTCAGCCACTCCTCTTGCCCTCGAGGCCTTTCACCATCTTGGTCACCCTCCTCTGGATACACTCTAATATATAGAGGCACCCGAAACTGCACACAGTACTCGAGGTGGAGCCACACAAGTGCAATGTAGGGTGGGACAATCACCCATCTTGACTGGCTAGTTATGCTGTGCTTGATGCACCCCACAACACGATTGGCCCTTTTGGCTTCCAGGGCACACTGTTGACTCATGTTCAACTTGCCATCAACCCAAACCCCCAGATCTCTTTCCACAGGGCTGCTCTCCAGCTGCTGTCCCCCAATTTATTTGTATAACCAGGATTACCCCATTCCAAGTGGAGAATCTGGCACTTGCTCTTGCTAAATTTCATACAGTTGATAATTGCCCAGCTCTCTAGTCTATCCAGATCTCTCTGTAAGACCTTTCTACCTTCAAGGGATTCCACAGCTTCTCCTAACTTTGTATCATCAGCAAGCGTACTTAATGTACATTTGATTCCTGTGTCCAGATCACGTATAAAAACACTAAAGAACATTGTCCCTAAAATTGAGCCCTGGGGAACCCCACTGGTGATTGGCCACAAGGCTGATGTAACCCCATTTACTATAACTCTTTGAGGCCAACCTGTCAGCCAGTTGCTCACCCAGCATATGATGGACTTGTCTAGTTGTATGCTGGATGTTTTGTCCAGAAAGATACTGTGAGAGACAGTATCAAAAGCTTTGCTAAAATAAAAAAAAAAACAAACAGATGTACTGGTTTCCCTTGCTGAACTAGATGGGTGATCTTGTCATAAAAGCAAATTAAGTTTGTTAAGCAGGACTTTCCCTTCATGAACTCATGATGGCTATGACCAATGTTTGTGTTGTCTCTCAAGTGTTTTTCAATAACTCCCAGAATAACCTCCGTAATTTTACCAGGCACTGAACTAAGACTGACAGGCCTGTAATTACCAAGGTCTTCCTTCTTATGCTTCTTGAAAATTGAGACAACATTTGCCAGTTACCAGGGAACTGGGACCTCACCAGACTCCCAGGACCATTGCAAACTAACGGAAAGAGGTCCCGCAATGAGATCGGCCAGCTCTTTCAGTACCCTGGGATGAATCCCATGGGGCCCCATAGATTTATGTGCATCTAGGTAGAGCAGCAAATCTCAAACAAGTTCAGGGTAGGCTGGGAGATTGTCATTTCCCCAGTCATGGTCTTCCAACACAAGGCTCCAGGGGTCCCCAGGGTCTATCATTGATGTTGGAGACAGAGGCAAAGAATGCATTAAAAGTCTCTGCTATGTCTACATCTCTATTTATGAGGTGACCGACGTTGTCAAGCAATGGATCAATGTTATCTTTAATCCTCCTGTTGTTTTTAACATATTAAAAAAAACATTTTCATTGTCCTTCACAGTGCTCACCAGCTTGAACTCTAATTAAGCTTTAGCCACACGAATTTTGTCCCTGCAGTGGTGAACAGCATCTCTCTAGTACTCCTGTGTCAAGTCTCCTTGCTTCCAGTGTCTATACACTTTTCTTTTGTGCCTAAGTTCTAGAAGATTCCTGCTCAGCCAAGATGACGTTGCTAGAACCTGATTTTTTTCCCAAAACTACATTAGATTGGGGTTGATGATCCACCGTGTACATTACTGCACTTTGCACTACTAATATAATCATGAGAAAAAAATTAGCAATTCAAGGAATTTTGTTGTATCAAATGTATTACTGCTGTGATTCCACTAGCAAAAGAAATTTATACATGGATATTAAGCCTGTCTGAAGTATTACATATTTAGTTATTTTTTTCCAGAGAGTTTTTTCTAGAAACATTCAGGATTTTTTTTTTCTCAGTTTTTGAGATTTATCATACATCAGCTACATAGTATGACAATAAGGAAAAGATTTTAAATATTTCCAGATGTATTTAGGTATACAATATGTTTTATGGGATGATCTTGCCTGTTAAAAATCTTTTGAAAAGCACTGTACTACACTTGTTTGTATTCTAGGAACCTTAAAAGATAATTCTTCTTAAATTCCAACCAAAGAGAACACATAAACAGCCTTCAAAGTAAAAAAAGTTCCTAATTAGAAATGTTAAAAAAGACAACACTGTGCAACACCTCATACAGTTGACCTTGGTCCATCGATCCAGCCTGTTTGGATTGTTCTGCAGAGCCTTCCTGCCCTCCAGCAGATCAACACTCCCACCCAACTGGGTGTCATCTGCAAACTTACTGAGGGAGCACTCGATCCCCTCATCCAGATTGTCTATAAAGATATTGAACAAGACTGGCCGCAAAACTCAGCCCTGGGGAACACTGTTTGTAACTGGCCACCAACTGTATTTAACTTCATCCACCACAACTCTCTGGGCTCGGCCATCTAGACAGTTTTTTGCCCAGAGAAGAACACATCTGTCTAAGCCACGAGCTGCCAATTTCTCCAGAGAACACTGTAGGAGGCATTGTCAAAGGCTTTATTAAAGTCCAAGTAAACAACATCCACAGACTTTCCCTCATCCACTCAATGGGTCACCTGGTCATAGGAGATCAGGTTGGTCAAGCAAGACCTGCCTTTCATGAACCCATGCTGGCTGGGTCTGATCCCCTGGTTGTCCTGCACATGCCCTGTGAGTGCCCTTAAGATGACCCTCTCCATAATCTTCGCCGGTACCGAGGTCAGGCTGACAGGCCTGTAGTTCCCAGGATCCTCCTTCCGGCCCTTCTTGTAAATGGGTGTCACACTGTCAAGCCTCCAGTCATCTAGGACCTCCCCTGTTAACCAGAACGGCTGATAAATGGTGGAGAATGGTTTGGCAAGCTCCTCCGCCGGCTCTCTCAGTACTCTCGGGTGGATTCCATTAGGCCCCATAGACTTGTGGGTGTCCAGGTGGTTTAGCATGTCCTTGACTGCTTCCTCCTGGATTATGAGGAGTACATTGTGCTCTCCATCCCCATCTTCCAGCTCAGGGGGCTGAATATCCTGGACTGGCTATTAAAGACTGAGGCAAAGAAGGCATTAATTACCTCAGCCTTGTCCTTGTCCTTGGAGACAATGTTCCCTGCCATATCCAGTAGGGGATGGTGATATACACATACAGTACACATATATGTTGATATAGACCTCCAAGGGGAGTAGGTTTGTTCATTTGTTTGTTTTTCTCAGGAAAATTCTATCATTTGAAAAAGTTTTGAACTATCATTCAGAAACATTTTTGCATAATGAAAATGAGAGAAAAGTAAAACACTTAATTAGACAGAGAAATAGATATAGCAGCTATGTGCTAAACCCCTGCTATCTGTTACAGCATGGATAAAAAAGAAAATAAGTATGGGAAATATACTGAGGGGTACTGAATTTGTCTTTTTTCTTAAAATTTGAGGAAAAATTTTTATGCATCCTATTAATCCCTAGCTACTGCCCAACTTCTTGAAATACAAATTTTTTTCTTACATTTACCTCAGTTAAACTTTTTGAAAAAGCAGGTTCCGTAATGAGTAGATGCACCAGTAAACATATTACATGCTAGGTAAAAAAAGTATCTGACTTCCTGTTTTTCATACAGAAATGAATAGGATATTCACCACATTAGTACAGTTTGCTAGGAACATAACTTCCACAATTCTCCCCAGAAGAAAATGAGCAGTCTCACACAGCTGATGTGTAATTGGGAAAGGAAGTAAAGAATTTCAGCACAAAGAACTGAGAGTAGCCTACTAGACTCATCCCTGGATCCATGTGTGGAGATATAATAATGAAAAATTGGACCTTTCCCAGTTTCAGGTGTGCATATATGATATAGAATGCTTCTCCAAGCATCTTTGAGTCCTATTTTTTCACATTCCACCTTGTTCAACTGATGATCAGGTTCTGGTGCCAGTACGTAGGAACTGCATAGCTGTTGCGGTTTATCCCCAGCCAGCAGCTGAGCACCGCGCAGCCAATCACTCACTCTTCTACGGTGGGACGGGGGAGAGAATCGGAAGAGTAAAAGTGAGAAAACTCATGGTTTGAGATAAAAACAATTTAATAGGTAAGGCGAAAGCCGCGCACACAAGTGAAGCGAAACAAGGAATTCATTCACCACTCCCCATGGGCAGGCAGGTGTTCAGCCATCTCCAGGGAAGCAGGGCTCCGTCATGCCTAATGGTTACTTGGGAAGACAAACACCATAACCCCAAATGCCCCCCCCCTTCCTTCTTCTTCCCTCTAGGTTTATATGCTGATCATGATGTTGTATGGTAGGGAATATCCCTTTGGCCAGCCTGGGTCAGCTGTCCCTGCTGTGTCCCCTCCCAGCTTCCCCTGCACCCCTACATTCTCACTGGCAGGTCAGAGCATGAGAAGCAGAAAAGTCCTTGTCTGCTTAGTAACAACTCCATAGCACGTTATCAACATTCTTTTCATCCCAAATCCAAAACATACCCTCACACCAGCTTCTATTAAGAAAATTAACTCTCTTCCAGCTGAAACCAGGACAATAATGTAGGCAGGGACTCAAGTACAAATATTAGCAGGTCAGAAAACTGCTAGAAAAGAATAAAGCAAAGTTTTACATTTCAGAATAGTTAGTAAGACATTTGGATGATATAATTTTGCATGGAAAGTAAAAACCCATTACAATCAACCGATGAGTTAAGCGACATTGTCACTTCAGTATCTTTGTTGACTCAAAAATCTTGCCTATATTATCAAACACAAGGAATAGATTAACTATTTGTCAACAAAATTGGCCAAATCCATAAATAGCATTATTTTTTGACGTGTATATGAAGCACAGCTATTACTATAATCATTTGAAACAAATTTTCATTACACAAAAATCTTACAGAACAACTTGAACATGATTTTGCTATATCACCAGTTTGGGAGTCACTGTCACAGTTCCAAAGAACAGATTCATTTCACTACTATGAATCACCTACAAAGAAATTAGCTGTTTGTTTGTCAGCAAAGATGTACAGTTACTTTTAGAAGCATCAAAAGATATAAATCCTTATTATTTATAGGTACAAGATGTATGGGTTTCTTTGTCTCTGGCCAGATTATAAGGATCATTCTCTTAGAAGAAAAGGGCAACAAAAAATATTTCATGCCAGTTGTTCCTTCTATTAATAAACCATGTGCTCTTTCTGTCTATAACATCTCAAAAAGGACAGTATTGTTTATCAGCAGTTATAGTCTGCTTATGACCTGAAAACATAAACATGTTAAAGTTCAAATTGTAAGGACGAAATTGGATGAGTTCAGCTGTATAGAGTACTGTATTTTTTAAATCATCTCAGGTGTACTGATTTACACCTCAAAATTTGGCTTCCTGTCTTTGGAACAGGAATGACATAAAGTATAACTCCTTAAGAGGGGAAACATGATTTTCTGATGAAATAATCTTCTGATAACATTTAGGCTGAAAAAGAAATATGCTGTAGTTCCCCCTCTGTTACAAAGTCAAGTCACTTAATCTCCTTGGTTGAGATTCACTTTCATTCTGCAACAGATTTATGCATCCTCTGAGACTGAGCTTGAGGAAGTTAGTGATGCACAGACCTGAGTGAATTTATTCTTTTACTTAGTTCCTTGTCTGAATATATGGAATAATAGTTTCTTTACCTGCAAGAGATAGCTGTATTTTAATAATATTCTTGACTGTTCACACATTGCAGATGTGGAAACTACTTACAACATTCTTTGTGTAAGTTTTGTAGCAGTTCTGCTCCAAAGCCATGTGAATAATTTCATAAAATTGATCCATTTATTTCAATGCAAATTGCAGCATAAAGTACCTCTTAATTAAAGTTGTTTTATCTTGAGCCTGAACATCTCTAAGCTTTGGCTATACATACAAACATGCTTCTCAGAGCATTTTTTAGTACTGTATTTTTCATATGTGAAAGCTTCAGCATTGTGCAGTTAAAAAAATGCAATTGCTCTCATGGACACTTTTCAGGCTGAAGTGATACAATTCAGTGTGTTTCGCTGTTCATGCTGAAGCATTGTTTGAACTGTTGTGACTCAGTGAACTTTAAATATTCCTTGTCTTCTCTGAGAACAATTCAAGGCCATCAGATAATGTGGCAGCCATTCATTTTGCAACAAAACACGTGGCTCAGTAGCAGAGATTGAAGATTTAACACTCCTAACATTCTTTAGAAGCACCAACAGCCCACTGCTGATATTTCCCAGAAATGAATGTGCTGTCTGTCTTTATCCATTATTCACTCATTTTCCTTTTAACTGAAATCAGTTTGGGGTGGATTGTATGGGGGGAATAATAAAAAGAATAGACAGTCTTCCCTTGGTGGGTCTTATTTCATCACTGACAGACTTGACTCAAGCCTTTGTGTTACAAAGTCTGATATTTTCCATTTGATATTAACAAGTTTTTTCTGTATCCTTATTAAGAATACTTCCTAATTCTCAGCTCTTAACTTAACACTTTCACTGGAAATTATTTCTGTAATCTGATTTTTCACACAACAAACATATATTTATTCTGCATTTGTTATTTTCCAATATATTAAGTCATTCCTTTGCTTTCACATTTCAGTATATTTCCCCATCTACTAAATCTACAACCCCAATATCCAGTCTTTATTCTATTACTTTACTAAAATCAGAGTCAGAGCAAATTTAGGTTCCACTCTTGCCCTCTCTGGGAGACCTGTTCTTGTGTTTAATTACTCCTACCTTGAAAAATTTTTTCTTATGGACAATCAAAATTTCCCTTTTTTCAAGTTGTGTCCATTGTCCTCGGTCTTGTTGCTGTGTACCTTTAATTAGAGTCTGGCACTGTTTTCTAGAACCAGCCATTAGGTACATTAAAACTACAGTTAGATTCCCCTTCACTTCCCTATGCTAAACAAACTTATTTCCCTCAGTCTTTCATTGTACTATTGTATGCTGTTGTATCTTGAACGCAAAATAAGTTATGCAAATAATTTTGATCTCGTAACAGTAACACTGCTGTATATAGTTGTATATAATTGAAAAGTTGCTAAAACATAATCTATTATGAATGCATGCACACACATGCACATACACACACAAACACTTTTAGTGAACCACTGCTCTGTAAAAGGAGTTTTCAATGACCATAAAACAAGAATATACACATGATCAGTCATTGAACAAGAATGTGTTGGAATACAATGGGGCTACCAGCAAGTCTTTTCTGGAAAACCCTACCAAGAAAAAGTATCTTTAAAAAATATTAAGGCACATCTGAGAAATGTGAGTTGTGCTATCAAGGAATTATATCTTGATGGACGCTAAAGTCATGGAGCCAGATAGGGAAATAATATCAGAATATTGTATCAGAAAAACATATCTTCAAGGGTGCAGAATAAAAACAGGAACCTAGTTTGGGAATATCTCTCAACCACTGTATAGGGATTTCTTAATATGACCAATTATATAGTATTTTGAACTTTCACAAAACTGATAGCATAGATCACATTGTCTTTAGGTTGTTTATATGAGATTGCAGCATAAATCAGTAGCTGTCTAGGCTCTGCTGCTTCAAGACAGGGTAGGCAGAACTGATCATTATGGCTTTCTGCAATTTTAGCTCTGTATGAATTATCTCAAAGGAAATACATCTCTACTACTTGCTTTCCATCTAGTATCACATCACTGGCACTTGGTTATAATTTTTGTGCAACTGTCATGTAGTCCAGTTTCCTTTACTCCACAGCCACCCCCCATGGATGGGGGTATCTCCAGTCTGTCAATCTGTCTCTTGTAATGTAGGGCCCAAAAGTGAACACGGTATTCAAGAAGTGGTCTAACAGGTGTTAACTAGAGGAAAATAATCACTTCCCTTGACTTTCTGGCTATGCTCTTGCTAATATAGCCCAACACACAGTTAGCTTTCACTGTAGCAAGAGTGCAATGTTGACTTATGTTGAACTTGTCATCCATGAGGACCCTGACTTTCTCTTCAGCAAACCCTCAGCCTCTGAGGTCATTGCCCACCCTACGTTGTTGCACGGTGGTATTCCATTCCTGGTGCAGAACGTGGCATTCACTTTTGTTGGACTTCATGAGGCTCCTGTTGGTTCATTCCTCCAGGTTGTATGGGTCCCTCTGAATGGCAGTCATGGTACCTAGCATATTGATCCTTAGGACTAGTCTGCACAGTTTAATTCAACTTTATGCTATTCAATTCAAAGCAACAACATATAGTATTATAGGCATTGATCTCTAGACTGCAGGGCAATTTAAAACATTGACTACACCTTCACTTTACCTTGACTATAGCTAGCAGTGAGGACTAATTGAAGGTAGCTCATGCTATTTTACTTTCCTAATGTAATTTTCTAGATATAAAATTATGTTAAAATATTTATTGTGTGTATGTTGCTAGATCCAAAGGAGAGTAACCTAAATAACAGAACAAGAGATATAGTGGCTTACCAAAAAAAAGGAACAAACAGCCCACAAAACTTAAAAGCCAGATGTTAAGAAAACCTGACTGAAATGTAACCTGAGTAACAGAACAGAGATATGTGATTTGCTATGACATACATTAAAAAATAATTATTTATTTTGGAAAAGTAGTCATATTTTGTAGTACAACTTAAGCTGAGGTAAAAGTATAGGCGTCTGATGTTTTCTGGTTTTTTTCCTCTACTTATAAGTTCTTGATGAACTACCATTCAAAAAAGTTACAATAAACTTTTTTTAATAAAAATGGAAAGATGCCTTATGCAAAGCTGCCATACTTAAATGAGTTATTTTTCCGCAACAATAAAATGCCTTATGTTAAAAAACAGTATTATGTTCAAATCCCATGTATATGAAAAAGAATTTGAGACACTAGGATTAGAATTCAAAGGAAATTAGGCTCTATCAAGAGGCAAATTTTCCAGTGGAGCTGACCGTAAATTCTGCAGACTTTGTATGAAAGGGAAGTGATCTTAATTTTTACTTTTTTGTTTCAGAATAAGCACAATCAATCAAATCCATTTTTTTCTAAGTACGACTTCCTCTTACCAAGCTAAAGGAAGTCCTTTTGAAAATTTCTTTTGATGAAAAGAAATCTAAAAAAGATCAAACTGCTGGGCAGTCACCGCTCTGCTAGAGGTTAACTAGCTCATTTACTGATTTCCATCCATGTGCCTGATGAAGCCTGCTGCTTCAGCACAAGGTACAGAAACTGCCCCAGATTTAGAATATCTACACGTGCTCTTCCCCAGTAGGAAATGTTTAGTAACTCAGAGTTATGACGTGCAAGTTTTCCCAGTGTGACTCCAGAAGTACACTAAAGTACTAGTCATCCTTTTTATGAAAAATATTTTCAGGGTAATAATATACATGGGAATAAGCAGTCAAACTTTACATATTTTGTACACCTCCAAGGCCAAATGCAAGCAAACATTCATAAACAGCAATAAAATGCTACATACATTTCCTACCTCCAGCTTAGTCATTCCTTGTCTGTTAAAAGAGATCAATTTACATTTCAGATAGTAGGCTTTGCTTGGTTCCCACAGCTCCTGCCAGAGACAGCAAATTTTCAGTCTGAATTGAAGACTGTGACAAAGAAACAAATGCCATTTTATCACTTTCTAATCCAGTGAGTAAAGGATCATCCCTACCATGTGAAACTTTTCCAGATATTTTTATTGCTAAGGTGTGTTTTACTGTAAAATAATTTACTTTGAAAGGAAACAGCTAATTTTGGATAGCAGATACTGGAGTCTTCTCTAATTCCTGCAGGTTATGTACTACATTTTTAATCCAAAAGGCAAGCAAACAGACAACAGAAAATGGCTGAGGCTGTTTATTCAAAATGAAGCTGGCACCTTCCTTAAGATACACACAGAGAGCCCAGCGCCTCACAACAGGCTTAGGACTTGGACAGGCAGATTCCCCAAACTGTCAGCCATCCTAACATTTGTTCAGCTTTATTGACATCAGTGACCTTGGGTGGATTCTTAATTAGGCATTAATTAGATCTGCTCTGAGCAGAATAAAATGACACCATATTAATACCGTAAGCAACATCCTCCCTACGCTAAAGCTCCAAACACTGGCAACACCAGCTAAGAGGAACAGGTGTTAGGAGAAGAAGAATCTGGGGAAAAACAAAAAAAAATCCAGTGAAAGTGGACCACAGGTTTGTTGTATTTTTAAAGATATCTTGTCACGTCATGTGTCACTTTAATGCTGCCTTTCTAAAAGAAGATCTTTCAAACACTGTTTTTTTTAAGGCAGCTATTCACTTTCTTCTGATCCTAATGTACGTTAGAATTTCTGTACGGTGCTACTTTCTTCAACTGGGGTACAGGAGAATGAGCTACACAATCTTGACAGACACTCTTTAGCAACATTGAATTCAAGATCTCTCAGCCTCCTTTTCACTGTGCCACAAACCACACATGGACAGTGTCTGTGTGATACTATTACTTTTCTCTCTGACTTTACGTGTGAGCAGCAACTATTAGATAATGCAAAAGTAAGGTAGGGAAATGATATTTTGGGATGTTGGAGAAGTGCTTGTTTTATGTAGTCAGAGTAATCTCTTCTGCCACTGTATTTTATGAATACAGACTGTTGTGGTTTAGCCCCAGCTGGCAATTAAGCCTCACGCAGCCGCTCGCTCACTCCCCCACGGTGGGATGGGGGAGGGAACTGGAAGAGTAAAAGTGAGGAAACTCATGATTTGGGATAAAGACAGTTTAATAGGTAAAGCAAAAGCCGCGCACGCAAGCAGAGCAAAACAGGGAATCCATTCACCACTCCCCATGGGCAGGCAGGTGTTCAGCCATCTCCAGGGAAGCAGGGCTCCGTCATGCCTAATGGTCTCTTGGGAAGACAGACGCCATCACTCTGAACGTTCCCCCACCCCTTCCTTCTTCTTCATCCCGGCTTTATATAGTGAGCATGATGTTGTATGGTAGGGAATATCCCTTTGGCCAGCCTGGGTCAGCTGTCCCGGCCATGTCCCCTCCCAGCTCCCCGGGCACCCCCAGCCTGCTCGCTGGCAGGGCAGCACGAGAAGCTGGACTGTCCTTGACTGCTCAGCAACAACCCAAAACATCAACAACGTTATCAACATTTTCTCATCCCAAATCCAAAACATAACCTTACACTGGCTTCTGTGAAGAAAATTAACTCTATCCCAGCTGAAAATAGGACACAGATGAATGACAAAAAGATATGTAAAAGATACAATACACAGTATATGACATGTAACATATACAATATAATGATATATAATGTAAAATGTATAGTATTCAATATGCATTATACTTTTGATATGACATACATAATGTTATTTCATGTGATATTTTAAATAATAATATCAGAACTCTATTTTTTTCAGACAGTCCTGTTTTTTCCATGTGCTTATATTGCTTTTAATGAAGGGGAAAGGAAATTTTCTTTAACATTTTAAAGTATCATTCAATCTTATTGTCATCGCTGAGCTAACTGTATTGTGCAGTTCACAGAAATAAAAAATTAAAAGTTTGTATTTTTGTTGACCTCATATTTTCACAAACTTCAATCCTACTTATTCATCTCTCACACAACTAGGATATATTCTGTTCACTGAAGGCAAATGAGAAGTGATCACAACACTGCGAACAACCAAAACTAAATAAAATATTAAGACAGAAGCTACAGAATCCTTAATCACTCTGGACTGCACCTATACAAATATACCTGCCTTCCACCTTCACAGAATTAGCTAGCCAAGATAAGAACAAACTGCTGAGTCCACAACAAAACTGGTATCAGAGGAAAATGTATCCTATCCTCCACTGCACCTCAAGAGGCCTTCAATAATGAAAATCTTGAGGAATTCTGAAGTGTGTTGCTTACAGTTATCCACTGTGACTTGTCTTTTCATAAAAACAAAGACAGAACTATTCCTTTGTACAATTTAATTCATCTTCATGGTTATAATTTTAAAAGTTTGAGCTAGAATTTAATTGGAACCACTGGAACTTCAGTAATGCCACTGGTATTTGAAACAAAAGTATTTTATAACATAAAAAGATGATATATTTTATTATAAAATCCTTTTCAATTTAAATATTGCTTGCATTCAGTCTCCACTGATTTGGTCTTTAAATGCATTTTCTGCTGGGCTTTTTTAAGAACCTAGGAAATGCTCTGTGTTATTTGACTGGCTTATGCTTTCAAGAACAATTTCATATTTCTGAAAAAAACTATACAAAATATTAATTTACCTTCAAAAAAAGTTTAATTATCTTTAAGTCCTAACTTTTTTGCCTCAGTGATGCCTTCTGGCAGTAGAAACTGTGATTAATTATGAAAAAAATAATTTAATTAATTATGAAAAAAGACCCACTGCTTTTATCTATTTCTGAGCAAGGCTGTCCTCAAGTAAATTGCATCGCAGGAATCAAGATTTGAGTCTCCTTTCTGTTCTAACTTCTTCATATTGTACACTGCATTTTCACTGAACACAGAAGATGTCATGCAGTGGGAAAGTAAGCCCCAGTCCAACAATGACTAAAGCATAAATTATAGCCTCAGTCAGAAAGACAAACAAAGATAAAAGAAGTCTTTGTGGGGCAAAATCCAAAGACAGCAGCACCATTTATTATTATCTCTAACAATCTAAATGCAGTAGGGAAGCCTTTGGGCATGTTACACTACTCACCTTACTAACAAGAGTCCCCTTTGATACCAACCCCATTTTCTCATATACTTCCTGTGGCTTAACAACATTATCTTTACCTTGTTTGAAAGTGATACCTCTGACCTCTTTTTGCTCAGCAAAAATGTAGGACACCCTGATATCTACCCTCTCAACCTTCCGTCAACATAAAAGAGCACTGATAGACAGTAGTCTCACGTCATAGACACACTGCAGCTCCTGAGTCACATAGGCTGCAGAAGGGCAATCTCTGACTTACCATCTAGGTCTCTCCATATAGGAAAAAAGAAAAAAAAAAAGGAGAAAAAAAAGGTCACTCCTACACAGCAATCTTTCCAATTAATTTTCTGTTTGGACATTACAGTAAGAAAACCACAAGTTATATGGAAGAGAAAACTTCTGCTTAAATGGTCCAGAAATAGAACTGAGTTAATCATTAAAAAGTGCAATATATTGTGAAATACATTAATACTTTGAGTATCACAAAGGGTGAGTAAAGAAGGAATATGAAGATTTGAAGTAGGCTGAAAAACTGTCAGCCCATCAAGGCATAGCTGTTTATAGTACTTTTTTCTTCTGTTTTCCCCAAGCCCAGAAGCATTTCATTAACACCCCATGTAAAAGACATTGTTTGAAGTCATAACACTAGTAAAATCAATGGCAAAGCTGTCAGTGATTTTATGAGAGACAGGGTTTCATTAGTGGCTCCTCTAAAAGTTGTTCTGAATTAGATTTTTCTTCAATTTCCTATCATTCCTGTTGTTGTTTTTATTGCTATTATTATTACTATTATAGTTATTCTTATCAAACATTAACCAATTTTCCTGACCAAGACTTGTAAGAATATATTTTAGTTCTCATTAAGGATGAAAGGGGTAGGTAGGAGAGCTCTGCAGAGGGATCTGGACAGGGTGGATCGATGGGCAGAGGTCAACTGTATGAGGTTTAAGAAGGCCAAGTGCAGGGTCCTGCACTTGGGCCACAACAACCCCATGCAATGCTACAGGCTTGGGGAGGAGTGGCTGGAGAGCAGCCCGGCGGAAAGGACCTGGGGGTGCTGGTTGACAGCCGGCTGAACATGAGCCGGCAGTGTGCCCAGGTGGCCAAGAAGGCCAACAGCGTCCTGGCCTGTATCAGGAATAGTGTGGCCAGCAGGAGCAGGGAAGTGATCGTGCCCCTGTACTCGGCACTGGTGAGGCCGCACCTTGAATCCTGTGTTCAGTTTTGGGCCCCTCACTACAAGAAGGATGTTGAGGTGCTGGAGCATGTCCAGAGAAGGGCAACGAAGCTGGTGAGGGGTCTGGAGCACAAGTCTTATGAGGGAACTGGAGTTGTTTAGTCTGGAGAAGAGGAGGCTGAGGGGAGACCATATCGCTCTCTACAACTACCTGAAAGGGGGTTGTGGCGACGAGGGCGCTGGTCTCTTCTCCCAGGTAACTAGTGATAAGACAAGATGAAATGGCCTCAAGTTGCGCCAGGGGAGGTTTAGATTGGATATTAGGAAAAATTTCTTCACCGAGAGGGTGGTCAGGCATTGGAACAGGCTTCCCAGGGAGGTGGTGGAGTCACCACCTCTGGAAGCATTCAAAAAATGTGTGGACATGGCACTTCAGGACATGGTTTAGGGGACATGGTGGTGCTGGATTAATGGTTGGACTTGATGATCTTGAAGGTCCTTTCCAACCTAGTGATTCTGTGACTCTGTGATTCTGTGAAAAGAAATCTATCTGGGCAGACTGTAAGCTCATGTGGAAATCAAGAGCATCCACTTCATGGAGGTGATCCCATCAAGGACCTCTTCTCCTGCAAAGGAGATAATAAGTCAAGGGGGAAGTGGTAAACAAGAAGATACACAGACACAAAGCTGATAGACAAGGGATAGCAGAGACAGTGCCAAGAACAAAAAGTCTCCAGTCACGAACTAATGGACCATTAAGAAACTCTGGGCGTGGCTTTGGAGAGGAACAACTTGGGCTTTGTCGCTCATAAGAAGGGGGAATCAAGAACATGAAGGTTTGGGATATTCGAGGGGAGTGTTAGTGGGACTATGCAAAATTTAGAAGGGAGCATGTAGAGGAAGGGGATGCAGAGGAGTAAAGGGGTAAGAGGTGGGCAGGGATGTGTATAAGAGGGTGTGGCTGTATGCAGGCCATGGCCAAGTCAGCATGCTTGTCTGACCCAGATCTGCACCTGTCTTCTCCTTAAATCCTGTGGTAGGTCTCCCTGCACCATCTCATTTCTTATCCCGTGTGGGTGTAAGTGCTGTAGGGATCAGGTGCCAGTTGCTGGGGGTGTGAGTGGATTTGGGGCCAGACACCACAGTTAGATGGGGGTGCAGGTGCCCCAGGATGGTGGTGTCAGCAGCTGGAGCAGTGGGGTCTCAGGGACACCAACTGGAGCAGGTGGGGGGCTCAGCCTCAGCCACTGGGTGAAAATGGTGTGTGTCCTGAAAATCAGCTATGGGGGGATGAGGTGAGTGAGGGGCTGAGCACCAGGTGCCTGGCGATGGCTGCTGGAATGGAGAGCAAATGTCTGTATCTCCTCTAATTCTGGTACTGTGAAGGTGTACCAGACAGGCAGCAGGGCTGTGCCAGTATTTGGAAGAACCCATGGGCTTAGGGCAACTGTGAGACAAACATCTGTTGGTGAGCACCAGGAGGGACCTGCATGTGAGTCAGTGACCTGTGGAGCAGGTGGGGGGTCCCAGGATACAGGCACAGGTACCAGATGGACAGAGGGACAGTACCAGTACTCAAGAGATCCTTTATATGTGTCATGTTTTAACCCCAGCTGGTAACTAAGCACTATACAGCCACTTGCTCACTCCTCTCCCTGCCCAGCAGGATGAGGGAGAAAAACGGGGGAAAAAAACTCCTCAAACTCGTGGATTGAGATAAATACAGTTTAATAGGACAGAAAAAGAATAAATACAATAATATTAATAATAGTGTTATTATTATTAATAATAATAATAGAATATACAAAACAAATGATGCACAATAATAATTGCTCACTACCTGGTGACTGACGTCCATCCAGTTCCTGAGGCATGGTCACTGTCCCTCAACCAATTACTCTCAGCAGAACATTATGTCATAGGGAATATCCCTTTGGTCAGTCTGGGTCAGCTGTCCTGGCTGTGCTCCCTCCCAGCTTCTTGTGCACCTCCTCACTGTCAGAGAATGGGAAGTTGAAAAGTCCTTGACTTAGTATAAGCACTACTAAGTATAAGCAACAACTAAAACATCAGTGTGTTATCAACATTATTCTCATACTAAAACCAAAACATAGCACTAGGCCAGCTACTAGGGAGAAAATTAACTCTATCCCAGCCGAACCCAGGACAGTACGTGTGTGTGTGTGTGTGTTTGCTCACGCTCACTTGCACTAGTGACCTTCAATACTGACCAGCCGACTGAGAGACAGTTGACTGTCTGCACTTGTGTTTATGTGAGGACTGCATCTGGGTGCTGGCTGAAGGCAGCACCTTGTCTGAGGCAGTATGTGTAATCGGACCTGTGTGTTTGTGAGTGTATGTGTGTGTCTGTGTATGTGTCTTTGGGATACATGCTCAACTTTGCTACTGATTGAACCTGCAAAGAGGAAAGTGGCAGCCATGTCCTTCAGCCTGGGCAGAGACCCTGGGTCCCTGGCAGGAGGAAACCCTGGCCCTGGAGCTGCTGGAGGCTGCATCTGTTTACAGTATCCCTTAGCACAGAGAAAAGGCAAAAAAGATATTGTCTAAAATCATGTTTTTGCTGTTCTTTGGAGATTCAACATTAGAAAAATATACAACAGATTATCTTACAAGCTGAGGAGTTAATAGACTTCAATGTGAACCTCAGCCTCCCATTGTTATAACCGCCGCTTACCTCTCATTTAATACCTGTCTTGGATACATTGTAGCTGCCTTGAATCCATAGGTTTCATTTAATGGCTTTACACCTTAAATTTCCTTCAGCACTTCCTAAGCTTTTCCACAGTACTTGTCTTTACCTATCATGACTTATGTGGTCTCTGCAGTACTTCAGTTATTTTTACCTTTCTTTGTGTTTCCTACTTACTTCATTTTGGCCTGCCTGCAGCATAACAGGGAATACATAATATCTTTCTTTAGAAAGTCAAAAAGTGATGGCGGACCCCCATACTTTCACTTTCAAATTTTTATGTATTCATATTTGAATTGTATTGTAATGGAGAAAGTTGACAGGACTCAAGAAGAAATTCACATGCAGTATGGTTTTCTTTATCTTGACTCAATTCAAGGTTCGTGTCCTTTTCACCCAAGTTCCACAAGTAGGCAGACTTAAAATACATAGTAGAAATGTGACTCTTCTGAAGGATATGACTATAAACAAGTAGAGATAGTACATGCAGACGAGATGTACCCGATACTATTTTCTCTAGGTGATGCTTTCAAAAGCTAGCTATTCACTGACATATCCTTGTGTTGATTGAATAACAGAAAAAAATCAGGTATCTTACATTATTAAGAGTACTTCAATCAAGAAACATGGCAGGTTTGACATTTAACATATGAGTGATGTGACAGTCACAACAAGATACATCTTACAGCTGCATCAGTGGATTTATACATTTGCAAGGTCTGAATTATGCCTTCATGAGCAGGTGGCATTTTCAATGTGTAACTCATCCAAAGCTATCACTCACATGACAAAAAATATATCTTTTCATAGCTGACAGGTTTTGTATTAAGTACTGCTTGAAAACAGGCAAAGATCTGATAACATAACATGCAACAGGTCATTTCTAGGTAAACATACCTCCAGATGTTTACTATGGCAAACTGTGAAGACTGTATTTTATCAATACACAAAGGGAGGGTTTTTGCTGGTTTGATTTTTTTTTGTTACTTTTTTTTTATGTCAACAATATACTTTTAATTTAAGGAAACAAGAAACAAGATATCAGTAGCCTATGTTTCAGGAGTTTGGGGTTTTTTTTATTTGTCACCAGTGGTATGCATATTCCATGTTTTTATAAAACTTAACCAAATAAAAATGAGTATTTTCTCATGATGAAAGAGAAATTAGTAAGGCCAACCAGTATGAGATGTCTAATTCCAGTAATGCACAGAAGCACCTAAAACAGAACTTGGACATAAATAAAAAATCTAAATACAAAGTTTTCACCCAAAAATATATCCAGCCATTGACTAAGTCCAGAAGTACTTATATACTCTATGCACTGTACCACCAATGAGTAGTATACTTCAGTATGTTGAAGTTATTCTATCCTACTGCCAGCTTGGTATATACTATTATTCTAAATAAGCAGATGAGATTCTAAGAACCTCCCAAACATATATTAACTGAAATGCTATGTATTCTTACTTTCCCTTGTGTGTGCTCTCAATTTAAAACTGAATGAACTAGAGAATTTGAAGAGCTGAAGCAAAAGAGGCCTAGAATTTGAAAACACATGGATTTGATGGATGGACCGCTTGGTGGATAAGGAATTGGCTGGATGGTCGCACTCAAAGAGTTGCAGACAATGGCTTGATGTCCAAGTGGAGACCAGTGATGAGTGGTGTTCCTCAGGGGTCAGTATTGGGACTGGTGGTGTTTAACATTTTTCTCGGTGACATGGTAAGTGGGATTCAGTGCACCCTCAGCAAGTTTGCAGACAACACCAAGCGGAGTGGTGCAGTAAACGTGTTGGAGGGAAGGGATGCCATCCAGAGGGACCTTGACAGGCTTGAGAGGTGGGCCTGTGTTAACCTCATTAAGTTCAACAAAGCCAAGTGCAAGGTCCTGCACATGGGTCGGGGTAATCCCAAGCACAAATACAGGCTGGGTGGAGAATGGATTAAGAACAACCCTAAGGAGAAGGACTTGAGGATGTTAGTTGATGAGAAGCTGAACATGAGCCAGCAATGTGCACCTGCAGCTGAGAAAGCCAACTGTACCCTGGGCTGCATCAAAAGAAGCATAGCCAGCAGATCGAGGGAGGTGATTCTGCCCCTCTACCTTGCTCTTGTAAGACCACACATGGAGTTCTGCATCCAGCTCTGGAGCCCCAAACGTAAGGGCATGGGCTTGTTGGAGCAAGTCCAAATGAGGGCTACAAAGACGATCAGAGGAGTGAAGCACCTCTGCTATGAAGACAGGATGAGAGAGTTGGGGTTGTTCAGCCTGGAGAAGTGAAGGCTACTGGGAAACCTTATAGCAACCTTCCAGTACTTGAAGGGGACCTACAAGAAAGCTGAAGAGGTTTTTACAAGGGCATTCAGTGGTAGGACAAGCGATAATGGCTTTAAATTGAAAGAGGGTAGTTTTAGATTAGATATAACAAAGAACTTCTTCACTATGAGGGTGGTAAGGCACTGGAACAGGTTGCCCAGAGAAGTTGTCAATGCCCTATCACTGGAAGTGTTCAAGACCAAGTTGGATAGGGCTTTGAGCAATCTGTTCTGGTGGAAAGTGTGTCTGCCCATTGCAGGGGGGTTGGAACTAGATGACCTTTAAAGGTCCAACCCAAACCATTCTATGGTTCTATGATTCCATGATTCTATGATTTATTTCAATTAAATATCTATTAAAATCTACCCAAAACTACAGAGAAGTCATTGAAGAAGGGACTGAAAATGTAGCTAAATAAGTAGTTATATTGAGGAGGATAGAACTGAAAAGGGAAACTTAGAAAAAATGGGAAAATATTGATTGACAAATATAAATTAAATAATTTAGAAAGGTATAAGGAAAATCCAAGATATTTAAGGTTGGCAAATGTTTTAAAATGGACAAGACTGCCAACATGAATGTGAGAATAGTAACGGAAGTTTTAGGGAGTTACTATATTATAATGACATCAAAACAGAGACTGTAGTTCCATTGTGGAAGATGTAATCAGATAACATCTCTTCTGAAAGAATTGCCACGTGCCCCCATGGCAGGTCAGTAACAAGTAGTTGTATTAAGTCTGTCAAGCTGAAGATGACACCATGACAGGAGGATATAATTGGAGAATATTAAAAAAATGAGATATCTGAGAACTCTCACAGGTCTTGAATAAAAGTATGAGCAGAAAAAGGTGGGTGTGTATGGGAAGGAGTCACAGAAGTGCAGGTCTCTTAGTCCAGCTGAAGTATTATGAGATACTTTGAAACGAATTTTGAAAGAAAAAATGACGTAAATGGGAGGAAAACCCATAAAATTCTATGTGGGTTTCAAAAAGAAAGTTCATGCCAGATTGTAAAAGTTAGCCTATTTCCTAGACAAGAATGAAGTAGTATTAGTCAAATATTTAATGTGGCTCTTCATGGGAAATTATAAGTGAAAGATGTGAATATGGGGATTAGCGCGGGAATGTTAAATGCATAAAACTATCAAAACTGAGGAACTGGAAACAACTATGATTTGTGTTGGAACAATATCAGACGAGAAGAAAATATCTACTGGAAGTTTTCAAGTATCTGTTTTGGGACAGTTGTTTAATATTTTCATTTTACTGACTTAAGACTAACAGTGAGAAGTTCAGTTTCTTGATGACATAATTTTGGGACATACTATCAAAAGAGAGGAAGACTGAAATGTTAAGCAGGAATGCCACAATGAACTTCAAAACGAGAATCATGTACTATGGTTTATATACACTATAATAGTGCTATGTGAAAGCATGCAGCTGTGGTCTTAAAGCAGGTGCTTGGAGATCATTATATTGGGTTAATTTTTAGTGCAGAATCTTTCTAACTAGCCTACAGAGAAAGAGAGAAATAATTGGGTCACATATAGACCTAACATCTGAAAAACTTTTTTTCATACCTAAGTCATCTATTGACTGATTGGTACTCTGAAGAGTAAAATTTCATGTGACTGATGCATGCATATCTGTAAAAATCAAGTGTTCACATTTATATCGTTTACACAAATGTCTAAAACTTCTTTGAATTATAGTCAAGTGAAGCTGGATTATGTCCCAGCGCTAATGTGAGTGCTGTGCTTTGCCACAATATTCTAGGGCATGCAAAGTGGAGGGGAAAATGGAGAGAGAGCAGATGTGTGCACCTGTCTCTCTGTGAATATTACGTTGGATGGACAGTGACTTATCAGCAAACCTCCCTGATGCTCAGCGTTGCAGTGAATGAATGGGCTTTGCTCTTTCCATGCTCCAAAAGCCTAGTGACAGATGAAAAACCTCCTAAAATGGCATATCCCTTAAGCACTGCTTATTTACCAAGTACATTTGTTTACTCAGCAGATCTTTCTCCCCCTCTCAAATTATCTTGTGAATATATTGATATTGAGGGTAATTAAGAAAAGTTATATATCGATTTCATAGAGAAAAACATCTAATGGCTTTCTTGCCACTTTTCTAGGCAATAGGTTAAGGTTTATGAACTCTATCAGTAAGATT
Organism: Phaethon aethereus; assembly: GCF_964289735.1. Taxonomy (NCBI): domain Eukaryota; kingdom Metazoa; phylum Chordata; class Aves; order Phaethontiformes; family Phaethontidae; genus Phaethon; species Phaethon aethereus. Next base: position 142,022,385 of record NC_138575.1, read on the forward strand.
GATCATGCCAGTCAATTGGAGGTTACTTTGCGCATTTATGGCACATCAATAACATGTTCTGCAGCGGATCTGCAAAGTTGCTTCGAGTTTTCCAGAATTACCAGGCTGTGGATATTATTCTACTTTTCTGTTATAAACTCATATTTCTATAAGGATCAGGAACAGATATATTTATTTTTCTAAAAGATTATATGGTATGCATATTGTCTAAAATAGGTAATACAATATTACTTATGTTCTACATTTTTCATTATTATAAAGTCAAGTCTATTGATCCTATTAAAGCAATAATATGATTTTTAAAATTTTTCCCCAGCCTAATTCTAGTTCTAAAAGGTTTTGTGGATTAAATATATGATTGAATTACTTGAAGGGCCAGGGATGATGGTCGTGGGGAAATTTAATGTAAGGACATTATTGTTTGAGACAGAATACAGGGTTAGATGTATCTTTGGTTTGTCTCATTCCTATGTTTCTATATTCTCATTATCTATGTTTTCTTCTGAATTTAAACACATTATTTCAGAAAACTTCAGCTATGCTTTAATGTAAGTGTTGCATGTCTTTGTACACAATATTAATTTACTAATGAGTAAAGAACAATGTGCCCCCAAAATCCTACTTAAAAAGCTGATCAAGCAATGTTGCCTATGAATAAAAGTTGTTCAGTTTGAAATACATGGGCTGCCACATTACCTGTTCAGCCAAAGAAACTGAAATAACAGTTCGAGTCAATCTCACACTTCATTATATTTTAAATATTTCACTGAAATTATTTTTACTGGGAACTTCAGTGGACCTGTCTCCTAAAATTTTCCATCACTCAACTCAAAATAAAGAATCTAGAAAAAAATTTCATAGACACTTGTATTGTTTTTCCTGGTTCAGAAGAGAAAGCTCTTTTTATATTTTGCTTTTTTCAGGACCTTGAGAAAACTTGAGTTAAAAAAAAAAAAACAACAGAAAAATCAAACAGATGTAACTCTCACAGAAACTGGCAAGTAGATTTTAAATTTCAAGTCAAGTAAATCTCACTCAATATCAATTTTCATTATCAGTCCAGCAGTCTGCTGAATTTTTCAAAAAGGTTCCTTGAGGTTCACAAACCTTTTAGTATCCTTGACCTCACCTTAAGTAATCATTTTTTTCTAAGAAATGTGTTTACTTTTGAAACTTAAAGAAAGAAGTCCTATCAAACCCTGCTCCCAAATATTTTGATAGATTTCTGTCTTCCATCTTTGTTCTGTCCTTCAGTAATGGGAAAATACATACAAAATACAATATCCTACCAACAGTGACCACTGACATAAAGTGCTAGAAGGATTCAGTGCAAGTCACTGGGCACAAGCAGCATTTCAGGCCTACATACCAGGCTGAGATGTAAGCCAAGGTAGAAGTATAGATGTGTGTTTCATGGTTATTTGCTTTAACATGTATGAGTCTGTATGTGTCTGCATGAGAGAGATAAGAGCAAAGGGAACATGTAATCTGAAAATATTTTATTAATTGGGAACTTTTTATCAATACTGAAGAAATAACTTCATATATAACTGCACCTTTTTCCAGGATCCAGTTTTTTGTATCTTCTAAGAAACTATTAATAATAATAATCATTGATATTAGAACACTTCCTTCCTTTATTTACTAATAATTTTAGAACATCTATCATGTCTAACACTTCCTGCTGATGCAAAAATTTTGTAAAAAACAAGATAACAATAAAACTGTGATTACACAGCTGAATGATGTGTCTCTAATGCCCAAAAGACATACCTTTTAATGGTTGACTGCTTCACTGATTTTGATTTGAGGAGTGCAGGTAGATTAGAAAATATTTGCCTAAGAAAAATGCATAATCTTATTTACTGAAGAAATTCCTCAAAAAAAAAAAGGGCATTGTAACTTCTGAAAGAACATACATATTTTTCTATATATGAGGTATCAGATGCTTTCAGAAACAAAAATGGGGTTGAGTAGATAGTGTGTGCAAAATGACTTAAAGCTACATTATTGTGTTCCTGTCATCAACACCATTCCTTTCACCCTCAATGTTCATTAACCTGGCAGCAGACCAGTTAACCTGTTATACGTGCTGTGAAGAGTATATAGTGCCCAATATAATTAATTACATCTCTCCACTTTTCTTTCATCCTCATGGCAAAAAGACTAATGATGTCTTGTTTTCCCAGAGTTATCATCTACAGTTTTGTCAATGATAGATTGCATATAAATGTTATTGTCAAATAGCACAGGAATGAATAACAAGTTAATTGCAGAGATATCATATCAGAAAGCTATGAATTTGTTAAAAAGGTGGGGGTAGATTGGCCTTTTGAGACCTGGCTCATTAATTAAAAGAAGACCCTAATAAACAAAGGGGCCAAGTCTGCATTAGTTATTCTGACAGGAATGGTTGGACTTGATGACCTTGAAGGTCCTTTCCAATCTAGTGATTCTGTGATTCTGTGATTCTGTGAATGAAAGTTTGGGAACACAGCAAGCAGAGACTATTTCTCCATACCAAGGAGCTAATGTGAGGATCAAAATCTCATTTAATGGAAAGCTTTTCTTTGTGGAAGTGTTAGTCTTTTTAACAAAAGCAAACTCTTCAGACTCTCCTTTCTAAGGGATGTACACATTTCTTGTTTAAAATATCAAACTAAAGTATGTTCTTAAAGGTCTCACTTGAAACTGATTGTTTAACAGTTATACAGCAAATATTAAAACACATCGTATAATTTTAAACTTTTTTGCTGTGCTCATATGAGGTTCCTGGCCTTTTCATTTCCCACAGGCTCATCTTGAATAGAATCCTCAGAGTTTTGTGTTTTTGTGAGACAGACATAAATAACTTGTTCTCCTTTTCTAGTAAAACTGTTCTTGGTATCAGGTAGGAAGCTAGGACATGAATGAAAGAAGATTCTTTTGCCTTTCACTAGCTTGCTAATACAACAGTAGATAGTGAATGCATCTGTTAACATATTTTAAAATCTTCATTTTAGAAGTCTTTTCTGGACTCTTAAACAGCAATTATCCCCATTTTTAAGTATTACACACAGTTTCTGTGATATTGCAGTGGAATATTGTCATGAAGTGTGAGGAGCTCCCTAGCAAACATTAATCTTTAAATCAGAATTCTTAGTCAAATGTTACAAAATCATTAGCATTATTAGCATAATAAATAGTCAAGGTTATGGAATTTGTCAACTAGAATAGATTCAATCTCATCTCATAACTATTCATTCAAATGACTTGTATTTATTTATTCCAAATGTGGTTTTGGATTAAAATATACAAGATTCTTATGAAAAGAATTAAATTGTATCCCAGTTTTTCAGTGTTTCTGTAGTTTAAACTGGACCACAACTATCTACGAGCAGAGGGAAAAGAGATCCTGTTTTGATGCATAATTGTTTGAGAATTAAACTGTGGAAAATATATGGAATGAAAACCAACCCCGAAACACTTGTAAAACAATATTACTTAAAGCTCATTTAATTTTAATCAAATTAATGTTAATTGACAACCCTTTGAGTGGGCATTGGGTTCAGAGGATTTTGGCCTAATTTTTCCAATAAACAACATCTGAATGCTAGACCAGAAATACTGTGGTTGGGTTGAGTATTTACTAGATCTGGGCCTTGGTGAACATTCACGTCTTATTTGATGATCAGGTAATATTCAAGAATGCCTCTGTCTCCCTTCCTCTTGCATGTCCTCTTCTTCACTTTAAAGGAAATGGGGTAGGGCAGTACAGGGCCTCAGGTAATGCTGTATAGACCATTGCAACGCTGAGACTACACATCACCTTTTCATCTTTGCAGTGACAGCAGTAGGAGCCCACAGACATTGTCTTCTGCTGAGAGTTTACAGCCCTTCTTTACAGCAGGGCTTTCTCCTCATTACGCTAATTTTCATGGGATGAGATTAGTCCCAAAGAAAATAAATCACAGCCATTACCAAAGTAAATGGTTCAGTATCCAAGAAAAACTCCTTCAGAAAAGGAAAAATCCTTTCAGAGTCAGAAGACACTGACTCCATTCACTTCAGGCCCTCTGCATCCTCTCTTAGGGTAAGCACAAAACCCCTCAGGGAAGGGAGAAAAATTTGCCCAAAGAAAGTGCTTCTCTTTTTAGCCATATGTCATACTTCTGTTTGCTAGATGGGTCCTTTCCATTGCAATGTCTCATCTACATGTATTTTTCTTTCCTCCTCCACCCAATGTGGAGGAGTCTTCTCATGTATCTCACAACTGGATCAATCCACAGTTCACGTATTTAGTACGTTAAAAAGTATCACACACTTTACCTAATCTTTAACGTTCCAAGGCTGTTCCAATGTTAATTCTACGTATCATTTGTCTACACAGTGTTACAGACTTTAATGTCTTTCATTTTAAAAAACAAACAAAACCAAAGGAATATGTCTAGTGTTTAAATTATTTGAAAAATAATAATGAAGAGATAAAAGGTTAGGATTTAACTTAGTGAACTAATAAAATGTGTTGGATTTTTTTTTTTTTTTTGAACCTAGCCTTTCCTCTGTGCTTAAAGCATCATAGCAACTATAATATTATCAACATATTGAAAAATGCATTCAGAAAAGTTGCAGGCAGTAAACAACTGTTTCCCATTTACCAACAAATTGGGTCAATTTCATCAATATGGAATTACTATCTTACCTTGATAACTCTAATTTTAGAAGTTACTATGGTTGTGTACCGTGGTGGTTTGAGAAACTTCACACCCAGAGTATGTGCATATTCATAATGATCTATTCTGAGGATATGGTAAGTCCTGAAAAAGTCAAGTTTAGTTGATACCGCTCTAAAAAACATATGGAACAAGATTTGTTGCACCAGTATGTAATCATAATAAGCCACTGAGAAATCAGTTAATTATTAGATGGGTACTTGTCCTGGTTTTGGCTGGGATGGAGTTAATTTTCTTCCTGATAACTGGTATAGTGTTGTGTTTTGGAGTTGGGATGAAAATATTGTTAATAACATACTGATGTTTTCAGTTGTTTCTAAGCAGTAAAGGACTTTTCAGCTTCCCATGCTCTGGCCTGCCAGTGAGAAGCCTGGGGGTGCACGGGAAGCTGGGAGGAGACACAGCCAGGACAGCTGACCCAAACGGGTCAAAGGGATATTCCATACCATACAACGTCATGCTCAGTATATAAACTGCTGGAGTTATCTGGGGAGGCGGAGCAGCTCAGGAATTACAGGGCATCCATCCATGGGTGGTGAGAAATTGTGCTGTGCATCACTTGTTTTGTATATTAATTTCTCATCATTATTATCTTTTTACCTTGTCCTATTAAACTGTCCTTATCTCAGTCCATGAATTCTACCTTTTTTCCAATTCTCTCTCTCATCCCAATGAAGGAGGGTGTGGATTTGTGACCAAACAGCTCTGTGGTTGTTTTAGCTACCTGCCATGTTGGACGACTAAAGTACTTTTTTTGTTTTGTATCATAAAGACATTTAACAACAAAATGAACCTGGTTTCCTAATGAATTATGCTTAATCAAATAATGTAGTATGCTTTTCTTCTTCTATTTTTGACAGGGAAGGTGATTTTTTTGATAGTTTTTTTTTGTTGGAGATTATTTATTATTTCTTTTTTAATGTAAAACTATCCTTTTTCTAAACAAATAACTACATAGGATTTTTTTTTGTTTGTTTTCTTTTTCAGTAGGTAATGGAAAATATTTTTGTTACATTTTGTTATCTAGAAACAATCAGTTTTGTAAAATTGTTTTATAAGTCTTTAAAGAAGGAAAAAGTATATTTCACCAGCACCTTGCCTGGAAAATTGTCCTTTTTCTCATCAGTTCCTGAGTTACTACACGAGAGTTTTACAATTTTAACATAGTTATACAAGAGCAGAGCGTGTTTGCTAGACAAGACAAGCTACATTAATAAAGTCTAATAAACACTATAGCATGACCAGATAAATCAACATCTAACAATTTTCACAGTAGCTTTCTATAATAATTGCACAATAAAGTGATGTTTATCTCTAGACTCTGACATTTGTTTTAGAGCAACTATTCAGTAAGTCTTTCTATTGATGTACCACATGCACTTAACATACTCAGTCTTTCAGGTCAAGCAGTCAAGGCTCTTCTTTTTAACCAAGGTGAAAGACAAACATATGCTTACTGCTTCCATATCCTTATGTACGAACTGCATATAGATCAAAGTTTTACATTAACATTAAGTCCAGAACTCAAAATTATGGCTTTTTCCATTCTAAGATGGTCTTTCTCCATTTCTGTGGTTCTTGCATGGTTTCCTTCCAATTTCAGATTCTTTGTGGTGCTGACTATGCATTAGTTCTCTGTGGACACAGGGGAAAATTCTGAATTATCACAGACCTTCTTTACATTGTTATGAAAATTTTACACCTTATTCTAGCTTTTAGGAAATGGCACAGTGACCTACCATTTCAGACTGACAAATCATTGTCAGCATTCAGTGTATATGCAATGGTTAAATTCACCTAGAAAATACCTTGTCACATTATGTTCTCATAAGCTGATGAAATAAATTACAGCCTGCTGAAAGCCAAGGAGAAGGAACATAAAATTGGCAGCACAAATTATCACCTCTCTGTTTTTTTCTGTGTGATAACCAAACCATATATAGTTGCTACATTAAGATGCTCAGTTAATTTCAGATATGTTGAAGTGTCATGGCAACACTTAAACACCTTAAGATATCAGAAGTGAAGGTCCTGAAATTAGTGATAAGACAGGTAGAGAGGCAATGATAGCTAAAGTCAGCTGAGGGAGGCTGACCATCACCTAGCTCAATTTTCTCATGCCAGGGTCACCTTAGGGACATTTTTTCATGTTAATGAATTTAACATGAAGGTTAGTAAATTCTTCTATGGTTGACAAAATAAATGGTTAAAGATCATTGGAATTTTAATTTATAACTTACTAATTTCTATTTAGTCATATATATGTATGAGCATGACAGAAGAAATAAAATACAGAAGCTGAATATATGATGTCATAGCCATTTTTGAAACAACTGTGACTAGCTAACTGAAGAAAATAAAATTAAAAAGAAAATTAGGGTAAAATAATTCTTAGTCTATGATCGGTGATAGCCAGCCATTACTATAGACCCATAATCCCTCTTCTCCCCCCCCACCTAACACCTACTTCAGCAATTAATAATTTCCACAGCTTCTTTGGTCAGCTGCTTTTATTCAGTGTTCCAGTGGTAAGATCTTACTCTGCATCTATATGTCTTTCTTGTATGACAGGGCATGAACAGAATAATATTGAGAATAAGAGAAAAACAGTGTCCTGCGTTTCAGTCCTGGTAACCATCTTGGTGATCTAGTGGTTGCCAGATAAACATACTTACTTCATCCAAAGTCTCATTTATCCTCTTCAGCTCTATATTGGAACAGTCCAAAATTTAATGAATTTTCTCCTGCAGATTTGAAAATTGAGACTTTATTTGGAGTTTCATATGTTGATTAAATGAGGGCAGACTTCCTGAAGAATAGTAAAAATGACATCATGCTGCCTTGACAGCATGATGACCATCTGTCATTAAACCATAAATTTTGCTCTTGTTGAACTTCACAAATTGACAAACCATTTATTGTCCACAATGTCAGGCTCCATTATTTTAATAAAAACGTAAAAGACAAAGTCCACATGGTAGCAGTTCAACTTAGGATTGATTCCTGGCACTAAAAACTATTCCATATTTAAAGAATAGCTAAAGTATAAAAACCAAAATTTCGTCTTTTAGTAGGAGTTCTCAGGAATTATTAAAAGCAGATAGTATTACGTCCTAAAATGTGTATTTCTCCAGCTAAGTTACAAAACTATCTCCTTTTTGTTTATGTTAAGCATCTGGTGTCCTGAGTTGATTTCACTCGTTTCTGATGAAAAAAGGGGAACTGACTATGAAAATTTTGTGAGGATTAGTGGAAAGTATCAGTAATACAAGATTCATTAAAAAAGGAAGGAAAATAAGAGAAATAAGAAAGATGCTAAGACAAAGTGTGAAAATAAACTGGGGACTGAAAAGGGTGACATTTGCAGAAATAAAATTACGATTACGTAGAACATGATTTCATTATCTAACCCTTTCTTTTTTTTTTGGGTAATTGACAAAAATCCCTGTCAGATTGGAAGTCCCACTTCTGAAATAAATAAATCTCATAGTATGACAGAAAATCAACGACAAGATGAACAAGAGATGAAACATCATAGCTATTTGTCTATAATTATCATGCAGTAATCATCTGCTTTGTCCTCCAAGTTTGTCTCTAAATGACAGTTCTCAGTTTCCACACTATACACCTAGCTTGCTCCCCAGGCAAGAAGTTCTCACTTATTGCTATTCATTTGGTGAATTTTTACTTATTGGCATTTATTTGGTGAATTTGCCTTTCTTTGATATGTATGATGCTTCAGGTCCTCTGAAGCCAACATTCTACTTTACTAATAGTTTGAATGCAACGTACTGATAAAATACTACAATATGCATTGTTATTTTTTCTGGTTTTCTCCAGAGGTCTCAATATAAGAGAAGAACTGCTGTGTACCAACAAGAGTATTAAATTAGTAATACAAACAATATGATGGCATTAAAACTTTACTTCATTGTTTGGATTTTTTAATCCTAAAAGGGGTGATACTTGGGTTGCACAAGGCAGGATTAACCCACAACTTGTATAGAAGCATTACTAATAATTTTCAGATGAACCCTTCTTTACAATTAAATGTAGACAGACTCACAGAATATGAGACATAAGAATGTTGCTAATTGTAGTGCAATTACCACTGAATTGATGAAACTTTTCTCTCTGCTTTATTGTAGGACCCAATTGTCCCTTCAGCACGTGCACATCTAGAAGGAAGAGAAGAGGAAGAAATATCTGTGAAGGTTTCATCAGAGATGTCTCCTGACCATTATTCTGTTCTTTCTCATAGAAAATAAAGGTAAAAGAAACTGTTCACCCACACGGTCCCTTGAAGCACTATAAAGATGCGAAAGAAGTTTTGTGAAAGCCTTTACATTGGGTCTGTAAGCACAGTGCCATCAATCAAGGAAAGATCTAGGTTCCTGTAATCATCATGAGGTTACAGGACAGGAGAAAGTCAAAGAACAGGGCATATCATAAACCCAGCATTCTTTCTGTTAAACCAGTCTTTCTGGCTACTAAAGGCTCCACAGAAGTAATTCTTGGGGTAAAATCAAGGCTGTGCATGCAAATTCTTCATTAACTTCATCTTTTCTAATAGCCTGAGGTGATTACAAATTGCCCATTTCTGATGTCAGTAGCTCAAAACATGTAATCTGCAAAATTGATTACACAGAAATATTTGGGAGGATAGTAACATTTTCTGACGTGGACTCACATCAAGGAAACTGGAGTGACTTGGGTCAAGGCAAGATTAAACAAACACAAAGCCATCTAACATATCAAATGCTGTATGAAGGCAAATTGCAGAAGACAAATAGATTTCTCCGGTATGATATGACTAGCAAGAACATCAAGGAATCTGAAGAATATCCTTTAGCATGCATCCTAGTGAGACATATGTCTCTATGTCAATGCAACAATGTGAAATTTTTTACTTTTTATGTTTATTACCTCATCGTCTAGACCACCTTCTAGACCAAAAAACTTTTATTTCTAGTCTTTCACATCTTGAAGATGAAAATAATTAAAAAGTCATATTGAGAGCGGCAAGTAGATTGACGTTTCTCCTGAAACAATAACTATGTATCTTTCAGCCAGAAAAGAAGGAAGTTAGATTACTGCTAGATGCATAAAGTCCTTTTTCTGGGGAAAAAAAACAAAACCACAAAAACATTTAATTATTATTTCTAATGTTGTTTTTGGATCACAGAGAGGAGTTAGTGTTGGTCAAAAAACAAGGAGAGAGAATGCACATTTTTTATGCGTAGAGAGAGTCGACAGTAGCTATCTGAAGGCTGGTTCTGATAGTTTCTGAAAGAAAAAAGAAACAAGTGCATTTCTGCAAAGTTTCAAATATTATTTATTTATATACAAAAGGAATTAAATTTATATACACTGATTTTATGTTTTCAATAAAGTATTTTTTATAAGAAGCAGAATACGAAACAATAGTAAAAAGAAATACTCTGAAAGGAAACATGCTTCAAGTTTTTATGAAGTGAAACAGAATACAAATGTTGCCCGATTTAAATCTTAATCACAGTTACTTCTCAAACATAAAAGTCATCACTATCAAAAAGGATGAAGTAAAACCCTAGAAATAATCCTTCAAAACATAATAGCTAAGTCACTAAACTATCAAGTAATAAGGTTTTCCATGCTTCATATGTAGTCTTACACGCTGATACACTTACACAAACATGTTGCTTTTTAAATACCTCGTGTATAACTAGATTTTGACCAACTGAATTCAAACACCTAAATAATAAAAACACACAAAACATGTTTCTGACTAGGGTACACAGTCTTGAACTTTGAATTCAACTATCACATTTTAAGATGATTTGATTTCATGTTATCTCAATCTTCCTTTTTAATGATGCTGCTATTGCATGTAGATTACTTATTCTTTTTTTTAATAGACATGCATTTCTTCTTGATATATTTTTTAACTTCAGTTGTAAATCCTACAATAGAAGTGAATAGATATGTGTTTTACTGTTTTTAAATCTGTTGTTTCCACCTTGTTTGCTGTTGAACTTATGGTCTCTGAATATTGAGTAAGTAAATACAGTTTCCTTATATATTCACTCACTAACCTTCTGAATTCCAGATCTTATTTGAAACAGATTTCTCCATTGTTGTAAACAAATTGTCAATTGTCCAAGCACATTGAAAATTCTTACTGAAAATTATTTTTAAGTACATGTCAATAAAACAACTTTACAATTCAGTAAGTGAAGTTGTGAAAGCCTTATCTAAATTAATTTCTCTATTGAATCCCTGGGTATTCAATAGCAGAGATTGGAGGCTATTCTATTAATTTGTTCTGAACTCCAGGTTGCCCAGTGCTTTGAGATGGTGTAGAAGAATTTCTTCATGGACTAAACTTAAAAATGAGCAATGTCTTTTAACTCTTATCTGCAAACTGTTTTTAGCAGAAGATGAACTGAACTAGTTTTTTTTAATAGCATCTCTCAAAGTTATTAGGTCAGTTTAGAAATACATAAAGGTTTTATTTATAACAGCTCTCTCTCTGCTCACTCTGTCCTTTAGAACAAGCGAATGCTTCCAGGATCCATTTCATTCAAAACTCTGGTATTCTGAATGGCAGCAAACCTCTCACACTCCTCTCCTAGGAAGTTCCTAGGAAGGGACTTCCTTCCCTAGCATCCAAGATGCAGCTGTCTGGTTTTTACAGCTTTCAGCAATCTCTTAATCCCTCAGCATGAATTTCCAGCTCTTTACTGTGACTTTCCCCTCCTCTTTTCTACTTGCAGCCCTTCAAATCTTTCTGTGCACATAAACTTTTACTATTAAAGGAATGACATAGTCTCCCTTCCCATCTTTCAAAGGGAAACTAAATTACTACATAGGTCTTCTTCAAGGACCATCTCTCAAAACCAAGGGATTACTAGGCATCTAGATTGTCACTTGAACGTAAATTCATATTAATTGAAACTGGTAAATATATTGGTATAAAACCCACAAGTTTTATTTCTCAGGAATTTTGTTTTCCACTGTTCATTTTGCCATTGGTAAAACAAATCTTCCTTTAATTAACCTTTATACATACTCATGATAATATATTTACAGGGTACAAACTTGTAATGAGTTATAACAATTAAATTACCTGTCTCCGCTCTTCATGTTTCTATAACAAGGTAGGCTAGATATCACATGTTTATGCCCTAAATGACTTCATATAAAGGTGAAACATGTTATCTTGTGTAAACTGAAGGATTTACATCTGATGTACTGTAAGAGAAGAAACTGATAAAGTCTTGTTTATGTCCTATTTTTTTTCTGATTAAATGTTTCCGCCATATGTAAACTGTGAGGCTCTCAATAGCACAAGGTGTGAGTCTCTCCAAGTCAAAAAAACCCCAGTCCAAGTACTTGTGGCAAAATACTCCATCATTTGTATAACTGTCACTGAAACGATCTCATTCTCCACCGAATGTATAACAACTGATTAATAGAGGTTGGTTACTAACCAAAACTTAAATCAAATCTGGAAAACATGTTTTAGAGAATAAGGACAAATTATCTTTTGAAGAGTCTACCTGCAGCTAGACTATACCTCATGTAAGACCCACAAAAATATCTATATTTTTTCCAAAATAATTCCCCATAAATGTAGAATATGCCATATTCCATTATAACATTATTCATTAGTGACAATAAAATTCATTTTCACATTTTCATCTCTTGCTGTAAACCATGAGAACAATCTGATATGAAACCATCATTACCACAGTTTCATTTAATACATGATCATAAAAATATGATTTGCTCATGACGTTTTTTTCCCACCACATTCTAAGTTATTCAATGAGGATGAAAATTCCCTTTTTGCATGTCAAATAGGGAAATATATTTTCATCTTTTTTTTTCTATTTACAATGAGAGTTAATGATGCATATTCCACCTCCCAGTGTTCATCAAATACACATTTTTAATTAATTTAGTGCAAATCTTTAAGCCTGGTTTCCATCTTACATTGAATCTACCAGTGCAGAACAAAAAAGTGATAAATAAGTTTTTGTTAATGGGAAAGCAAATTTCCCATTTAATGTAAAGAAATCTGATGCTATGTAATTTAATGCATTAATGAAAATACATTAAAGAAAAATAGAAATTATTAATATGCTTATCTTCCAAACGAATGTCCCCACAAATATTTTTCAGGAAAACTAAAACATTCACAAAAATGAAAAGAGGGGAAAAATCTGGTGTTTATGAATTACATCAACTACAAATGAACTTAAGGTCAGACGGTTTCCCCACTATCTTTAGCCTCTTGAAGAAGCTCAGACTAACACCTGTCAAGAGACACATCTCTCCATACACGGGCAGATTGTGACAATGTTTGGGCAGCTTCATAGTGATTTCCTAAACCTTCTGGTGGTAGAAATACTAGAAACAGATCAGTACTTTTTGGAGGACGACAAAATAATGTAAAACAAAACAATGCAAAACAAAGCAAAACAAAAAGTCCCTGGGTATGGAGTGTGCAAGGGTTGTTAGACAGCTCAGTCTCAGCTTTATCTGAAAAAATAAAACCACAAAAAACCAAAAAACCCCACATCAAAACTTAACTGGAAAATATTGAATTTTAATGAGGTAATGGAATAAAGTTATAAAACAACAAAACAAAAATCTATGCTGTTTTTCCTTTCTTTTCCTTTTTTAGTATTTCAGGTGCCTTATGAGTCTGGCTAATTAACCTCTACCTGTTTTACAAGTTCGGGGGGTTTTTTGGAGGCGTTCTTTTGGGGTTTTGGGGGGTTCTTTTAATCATACCTTTCTCTTTCATAAATTGGCCAATGGAATAACAAGCACATGACTCTCTAGATTATCTTTAGTCAAAAAAAACCAAAGTCTTTCTTTCCCATCCGGTATATCTTCCTTATCCTGGAGTTCAAGTAGTGGAGCAGTTCACCATAATTTAGGAAAATATCTCTTATTTTCCCTTCCACTTTATGATGTCTAATTATATCTGGTGTATAATTTAATTGGGATTGTTCTGGATTGGAGTGTCATGAAAACATATTTTGTATGGTTTATAAAATATTCATAAAATGGTTTCACCCATTAAGAATTATACCACTGAAGTTGCAGAAAGCTCTGCAAGGTACACATGAGATTTAAGAACAACAAAATCCCTGATTAGGGGATTTCAAAGAGTATAAAATTTTTTTAGAAAAAAGTGTAAGTATCCTTGGCAGCATTGTAAGTAAAAGTTAAAACGCATTAATCAACAGTTAAACATTGCTTTCCTTATTTGAATATGTCAAGATATTTCTTTGACTAGAACAAAGAAATCTGCCAGAATGGGCATTTCCATTGCAACTACAGGTAAAGACTGTGACAATATCCAGAACAGCCTATAACTGTATTTCAGAAGTTAACAGAAAAAGGTTGATGTGTTTTAGGTAGGTCAAATCTATAATGTCATCCATAAACATAAAAACTTCATCACATACCTTGTTTAGTGTATTTATCTAAGAAACACTTTGATGTGTCATAACAAATTATATTGTGTTTTGCCACTTGTCAACACTAGAATGAAGTGGCAAATAGGCAACATAAAGGACTAACAGTGACACAATTAGACTTAATACAGAAAATATATATACAATGGAAATCTGTGAAGAGAATTATAGATCACTCTGGTGGGAATGAAATGAATCAGGAGTGCTGTCTACAGGTAGTCATGCCACAGTCCTCCAGTCAGCAGTAACAGAGAAGTTGTTTTTCCCTTTGGGTTTACATGCAACAGTTTAGGGTTGTGAGAGTATCCTGAGATGGCCAGAGCTTTGAGGTGGCTGTGTCAGGGTGTCTCTCCACAGAACACCATAAGGGGTTTAAAACAGGAAAGCTAGGTTTTATTGGGGTAAGAATGAGAAATACAACTCTTCAAGGCAATTAGGTTAAGCAAACTAGAAAATAGTAGTAATTAAAAATACCCTATGCACAGCTCTTGTTGTCTCCACTGGGGACAGTTTACTTCTCTCACCTGAGCGACCCTGTCCTGGACTCCCACAGCTTTCCTCAGGCCCCAGGGTGTTCCCTTAGCCCTGAGCCCTGCCTGTTGGCTGCCGCCCCTGCCCACAACAGCATGTCTCTCTGCTTCTGTGGCAGTGCCCATGGTAACTCCCTCAAGGAAAGGGCAATCTCCCTTTTCCTCCACTGGGTCCACCTGACCTGCCTGGTCCCTTCAATGAGCATAGACATATTGGGAACAAATAACCAAGTATGGTCCATCACTAAGTCTGTTACCATTGCCGTGTGACGCTGTTAATGCACAGCTAAAGGACAACAACTAACTACAACTTCAAGATAAATCATGAATATTAAGGAATTTAATATAATCTGTCACCCCTTATAAAAAAGAGACTATTTAATGCTTTTAGCAGTTAATGTCTTTCTGTACTAACCGAGTCAATTTGACTGCACATTGTTCAGGCTATATAATTTTTATAATACCTTGGCTATAAAGGTTCTTTTTTCTTCAGTGTGTGTTTAAAAATCATATTAAGAAATCTCATGATGCATATGAACAAGTTTCTTTGTAGAAAATTTTTTTCTGACCCTCTGTGTTGGTATTTGAGCTTACTGTTAGCATAATACAATAAATGTAAGAAAAGGAAGCAAATATGAACCATAGGTAACTTGTTAATCATATCCTATAAAGTATTACTAAGCAGTCTTAACACAAACTGATTGATCAACAAAGAATTTTCACAGAATCACAGAAGCATTTAGGTTGGAAAAGACCTTTAAGATCATCAAGTCCAACCATCAACCCAACACCATCATGCCCACTAAACCATGTCCTGAAGTGCCACATCTACACATTTTTTGAACACTTCCAATGATGGTGACCACCATCTCCCTGGGCAGACTATTCCAATGTTTGACCACTCTCTCAGTAAAGAAATTTTTCCTAATATCTAGTCAAAAAACCTAGAAAGAAAACCTAGAATTTATCTACTTATGGTAAAGAAATTACTGAATAAAACATAAAATAAAAAATCAACCTCCAGCTGTGTATTTCCCCTTGCACAGAACAGAAATTTGATTAGCTCTAACTTTCACAGATGCAAAAAACTTAAAGCTGCATTTTTTTAAATAATTAAAGAATACATTCAAACTGTATCACTGCTTAATACTAATAGACATTAGAAAATACCAAAAACCCCAAAGATGTTTTATTAAATATTTCACTTTTTCTACCAGAAATAAATGTTAGATGCAGTTTTGTACTTCAACCAAACTTATAAACATGTTTTATATATTAATAAAAAACAAAGAAGGCGAAAATGATAAAACTGTTGGCTACATTGCACCTACCACCTGGTGATCTGGGAACACGCTAAGCTCTCTAGGACTGGCTGTTCTGCCCCTTATAATTCTGAGTTATAATCAAAATAACTCAGCTAAGCTCAGAAAAACTGTGGAAGTTTAAGGCATCTCCATATTTATCCAATATGTATTTGATTAGAACCTTCAGGAAGGATTTGAAAACAAATAAAAATAAGATTCCCTATGATATTTTATTTCCCACCATGATAGCAATAGGAACTGAAAGCTGAAAGCAAGCCATAGCAAACAAATAAAATGAAACAATAAATACAGACTTAAATATTGTCCATATTTCTACAGGTTTTGAGCAAAGTTTTGTTAATGCAAAACTCACTCTAGATAAAAGGATCATTGTTTTGCCTTTTAATGTAAACCAGTGGGATATTTTTGTTAATCAAAACAGAAGGTCATTCCTAGAAATACCTAGTGGGCTGGAGTAATTTTTTAAGCCATTTCTTTTTAGCTAACTTTTAACATTCAAACACTTCTCTGGGTAATTTTGCCAACGTGTCAGATACCTTATGGCTGTCAGGTTCACACATGTTCCCTGATATCTCATTACATGCTGAAATATATCTAATTATACACTGTCACAGGACTACAGATATACTATGCCACCCCTAGCCACATGTAGTGGCAGTTTGGCCCATGAAGATAAAATGAGAAGCCACTGTGTTAAACTTTGTGAGATGGAGAAAAATACGCTGGGAGTAACGTACCTTGCAAGGTGTCCTGGCTCACGGATTTACCACACTTTTTTGCATTATCCATCTATTAGTTACATAAAACCTCACACTTAATTCAAGCTTAGTCTCTTCATTTTTGTTTTTCTGTGATTTAGATATCTTTTGTGAATACTCATTGAAAGCTTCTTTGACAGCACTGATACTGCTGGATGCGTTTGTCTGCATACCTGATATTTTCTGGTAACTGAATGGCTCCCAGCTGATTTGCTAATGCTGGGCTCAAGCGCAAATTTTTTTAATTTATTTTTTCTAACTATACTTTGTCCTAGGGGTGCAGTATAAGTGAGGATCTTTGACTGTCGTGGTTTAGCCCCAGCCAGCAACTACGCACCACGCAGCTGCTCGCTCACTCCCCCACGGTGGCATCGGGGAGAGAATTGGAAGAGTAAAAGTGAGGAAACTCATGGTTTGAGATAAAGACAGTTTAATAAGTAAAGCAAAAGCCGCGCACGCAAGCAAAGCAAAACAAGGAATTTGTTCACCACTCCCCATGGGCAGGCAGGTGTTCAGCCATCTCCAGGGAAGCTGGGCTCCGTCACGCGTAATGGTTTCTTGGGAAGACAGACGCCATAACTCCGAACGTCCCTCCACCCCTTCCTTCTTCTTTGTCCCAGCTTTGTATACCGAGCATGACGTTATATGGTACGGAATATCTCTTTGGCCAGCCTGGGTCAGCTGTCCCAGCTGTGTCCCCTCCCAGCTTCCTGTGCACCCCCAGCCTGTTTGCTGCAGGCCAGCATGAGAAGCTGGACTGTCCTTGACTACTTAGCAACAACTCAAAACATCAGCACCTTATCAACATTTTCTCATCTCAAATCCAAAACATAGCCTCATACTAGCTTCTATGAAGAAAATTAACTCTACCCTGGCTGAAACCAGGACATTGACTAACTTAACAAAATTGCTACAGATTCCAAACAGCAGCATACACCCACAAAAGCATGCTGATTTATCAACAGAAGTTTCCTTCAACTCTCGGGAAAGCAATATTATGGTGTGACCAATCACCAAAAGCCTACAATGGAAGAAGGCTCAAAGACAGACACAGGCAATGTGCTTGTGATGCTCTGGGAAGAGTATAGGGAGTGACCATAGCTGTTGTAAAGAAAGTTGAACTTAATGCAAAAGAGATCAGAGGGTGGCCTGAGGCCTTTGGCCTCAACAAACAGTTGAGACGATCAATGTACTGTATAAATGGCCTTCCTGCAAAAAGGTGTGACTGTCTTTCTGAGACAGCCAGACCAACATGGGGGAAGTGTATCGGTGGCTCAGACACAGAGCATGAAAACTGAGCAGCCAACAGAATAAACTTTGAAAACAGCAATGGACTTGAGCTGGCTTCAACCCACATATTCCTTCCTTGTGACGGAGGGTCCCCAGCATCGTGACAATGAATATATAGGGACTGATGATGGGTATTGTGTTTGTAATGTGACCCCATTGCATATTGCAATTGCTGTATTCTGCTTGTGTTGTGACTTCAGTAGATTGCTGCATCAATCTGCTAAATCAAAATCCCATTTAACATCCAATGTCTTCAAATAAGTAAATTTGGTATTAAAACATTAAACCTTCCTTGTGTAGGGTATCTGAAAGAGCCTGGTCAGAGAGTATTGGACTCTGACATAGCAGTAAAACAGTTAACAGATTTGATAGCTGTAGTGCAGGAGGTCTAATTACAGGACTGATCTTCTTCTGAGGTTGCTGAGAATCAATTTGCTTTGAAAAGGTCATAAGATGTGTTTGGTTGTCAATAAGGAGTATGGTATTTTCAATTATCCCCTAGTAAAACTCCTTCTCTAAGGATCCTAATCTTAAAGTTCTGGATTCTGCTATGTCTCATCAGATTAGATTTTACTGTAGTTGTATTTCTATTTCTCAATTTCACAGTTTCTTAAAAACTACTGGCCTAATCCTGCTCATCTTCTTTTTGCCAGTATTCACATCTACACATCTCTATTTATTGCTGATGTTTAAAATAATATGTTTTTTCTGCTCTTCAGTTAATTTTATGTATTTTTTAAAGATTATATATATGAATTTTTTTTACATTCTCAGAATAGTGATTCTCCTGTCTAAGAGAATCACTTTTTGAATAGTCAAAAGTAATAATGATTTCATTGACTTTGATGTTGAAGAATCTGGCTTCATTTCCTATTCACATAAGTATTAATGTCTTGGCAGCAATGACTAGGCCAGCTCTGCAATTCAGAGCCAATACATTAATACTCAGAGTGATAATCATACTGAGCCAGAATCTCTGCCTTGCCAGTTAGAAAATGCAGTACAGGATCTAAGCCCAGGTGGACAGTGCCCAAAAATGCCACCTGTTGATTTCACTGATTTTTGGCTGTTCTACAAATTCCTGACACAAACTGGAACACAATAGCTGATCCCTCCATTGCCATTGTTCTACCTTGACATATTCCAATTCCAGGGAATAGGACAGGAGGTTAGGTGTGTCTAGATCACCTTTGTTCTGTCTTTCAATGAGGCAAATTCTGTGGAGCGTTGCCTTGCAGAAAAAGGAAAGGAGCGGATTATGCATATTGCATTATTGAGTTATATGATACCAAAGATTTTTAGTTTTTTCAAGATGTTGGGGAGGGGGGTATTACCATTACCACCCCCAAAAATCCCAAAATACTAGAAAACTGATATTTATAGTGAAAAGGTTATTTATATTATAATATCCTGATTAGTTAATTTTAGTCAAAGGTCTGATTTTATACCTGATAAAATTCTTCTTTATTCCTAGAAATGATTTTGCAACCTATTTTTTTGTATGTAGTGTACAATGATGCTATTAACATGACCTGGTTTTCCAAAGTAGGATGAAGCATATGCAACTGGAGATGTAATCCAGGAGCTGGAGTCATAAATTAACCCCCTACTGCCCCTTCCAAATCAATTGGGAATCACTGCTGATCCAGACATAATGTTGAACAGTAGTACTATGTATTATGTACTTCTAACAGCTATCTTGGAAAACAGGTAGTATCCACACAACTACAGTTTGGGAAGTAACCTAGTTTGGGCAGGACTGGACAATAATGATACACAGAAAAAGAGACAATTGTGAGGTCTTTTTCCCTAAGAAATACCAGATTGTTTTGCATACACCTTAAGGTGAATGCTCTTCATTCTGCTAGTTTAGGTCAGATTTCCCATTAGCTGGAAGCTGAAGAGGTGATTAGTTAACCCTAGCTCTAGAGTTGTTGATGATGATTGTTATTTTCAGCATACATTGTCTGCTTGGTCAGTGGAGTACATATGATACACACGCAGTCCCAATGTACCTTTTCAGAGCCCTGTAGTTGAAGGACTTTGAAAGAAGAATGTACTCACTCATGGCATTCCTCATAATGGGACATTTTATAGAGTAAGAAACTGCTGAAACAGTTGTGTAACAAATAATTGAGAGATCCATCTTGATATTCTACTCTATCTTGTTTATATACATACTCAATAAAATGTAAAAAATACATGACATTGTCTCACAGCAGTTTACAAAAAGATGAGTTCTCATCTGTGGTTCACAGAAAAGTGGAGAAGCAGTGCAAAAGTAAGGGAAGTATGTTACTTACACAAAAAGTACTAGTCTCCACTCCAACCAATTATATATGCACTTGCTCTCTCTCTCTATGCCAGTATAAAAACTAAGCTCTTCGAATAAATGTCTTTGCAGTCAATATCAGTAAGTGTTTGAAGTTAATGAGTAAAACCTGCTGATTGATTGCAATTGAGAAGATAGGAGGGATGAAGTCCTTCTTCTAAAAGGATACACATTCACAGCTGACTAGTAAAACTACTGTTTTAGAAGTAACAGAGGTCAGAGGCAGAGAGAGAAAGAAGGACTCACTATGAAATGAGTGGAGGAATGTAGACTGTGTTCTGTAGTTTATAGACTAAAATAAATCAAATGCATCAGCTAAATAAGTAAACAATGACAAAAAAATCACAAAACTTTTTTTTCTAACAACAAGCTAATGTTGAAACAGAAAAGAAATCATTCATTCATAAAGAAGAGGATATTAAATCACTTTCATTTCAGTCAGTGTTTGTGAAACAAGTGACTGTCCTGGTTTCAGCCAAGATAGGGTTGATTTTCTCCACAGAAGCTAGTGTGAGGTTATGTTTTGGATTTGGGATTAGAAAACATTGGTAATGTCCTGATGTTTCGAGTTGTTGCTAAGTAGTCAAGGACAGTCCAGCTTCTTGTGCTGGCCTGCCAGCAAGAAGGCTGGGGGTGCACGGGGAGCTGGGAGGGGACACAGCCAGGACAGCTGACCCAAACTGGCCAAAAGGTTATTCCATGCCGTATGACTTCATGCTTGGTATATAAAGCTGAGGCAAAGAAGAAGGAAGGGGTGGAGGGACATTTGGAATGATGGCATCTGTCTTCCCAAGAAACCATCACGTGTGATGGAGCCCTGCTTCCCTGGAGATGGCTGAACACCTGCCTGCCCATGGGGAGTAGTGAATGAATTCCTTGGTTTGCTTTGCTTGCATGCACAGCTTTTGCTTTACCTATTAAACTGTCTTTATCTCAAAACATGAGTTTTCTCACTTTTATTCTTCCGATTCTCTCCCACATCCCACCGTGGGATCGGCTGTGCGGCGCTTAATTGCCAGCTGGGAATAAACCACAACAAGTGACATAGAATCCCAAGGGCTACATCAAAGGAGCATCTAAAACCTGCAGCCACTAAACTGATAGCAAAATAATGTGTTAGTTGTGCCTTGGACATTGCTTGAGGGAATCTAGTCAATGATAGGATGCTACTAAAATGCTGTGTAGAAATCTACACTTCTTGCAGTGGAAAAGACCTTTAAAATAAATTTTCTCTCTAGGAGAAATGCTTGGTTTAATAGAAGCACATTGTAGTAACAAGAAATCTTATCATTAGAAATAGATGCGTTTGGGTTGTATTTAACATAATAACTGTGATTTGCTTGCAAAGCAAATCTGAAAACAAAGCGTGTACTCAGGAACTCTAATGAGGATGGTAGTCTTTTGATTGAGGTACTGTAAAAGCACATAATGAGAAATCCATCCAGAGAACAGAATCTATATCAAGTAAATCTGATTTTTTTGTTTCCTTTTGTTTTAGGACAAAGTTTTTCTCTGCTATATAAAATTTGCTTCAGTTTCAAAGTTATTTTTCCATAACCAGACAAAATCAGAACAAGAACAGTAACAGGTAATCTTGGTATAGTGTTAACTCTTGTGTAAACAAGTTTTGGTCAATAGAGTTACAAAAACAATTGTATTGGATCTAAGACTATCCAGTTGCATAATTTGTGCTCAGGATTGGAAATTAAGATTGTCCTCCAAATGTTAAAAAAACCTGCAGTGATCCTGTGCCTTATATGTCTAGGTGCTTCATCTCAGTTAATGATTTCCATATTGCCTCTCTTTCAAATTCTGCTGCAACCCAACTTGCATAATAGTCAAGATTCTTGTAGTTTCATATTCAAAATATTGTTATGGGCAAAAAGAAAACATACCTTACAGAGAAAGCCAAATATTTATTGTCAATAATAAACAACAGTTAAAATCATTATGCACACAAGTTTATATATACTCTTTTCTTTGATAGTATTGCAAAGCCATGTTACATCTTAATTTACTATGTATTTTTCATGTACATCAGAAATGCACATGCATCCATTTTTTTTTTTCACTGCTAAATCCGGTTTTGCCCAGGTCCCAGGCCTGCATTTCTTTAACTCACCACTTGTGAACTATTTATAGTCCCAGGGTTGTCAGTGCCAACCTGTGCTATTGGATTTTTTTTTATAATTCCAGGTTTATAGTTCTCTGCAGTATGCATAGAAACATATCTGGATATGTAATGAAGGCTGAGGTACTTTGTCTACAATCAGGTCGCTTGAAGGAGCAATTAGTAGATGAAAATATGACAATATATTTTACAGTCTCTCAGGACATCATGGAAAGTTGCACTGCAACTTAAATACTGACATAGCAAAGCTGATTCAACCTTTAGAGTGACCTTTCTCTGTTGTTTAATAAAAAGCAACTATAACTTGATAGAAAACAACATTAGCATGCACATAATAATACACAGTATAATGACTCTTTAGCTACATAGGCTACATTAATATCTTCCAAGAAGATAAGATTTCTGTTAAAATTTCATGACTGCTCCAAAAAGCAATGTCATTACCACAAAAGCCAGACACAAGGAAACAGAAACATATTGGGTTTTATCTTTGTAGTATTGAACATGAACATACATTGAACAGGAATTTTTTACAGACTGTTGGAGGGTGACAGAAGAGCAAATATGCAAATCCTACTTATTTTCACATTAATTTAAGATATTTGTTTTCATACACAATGCATTCTGCACATTAATTTGTAACTTTATCTTTGAGGAAAACAGAGTGTCTTCTTACTAAAGGAAAAAGAAACCTGAGTGAGCTGAGTACTTATATATTTATGTGACTGGTACAAGTAAGCCAGTCCTACCTACCTTATCCATGGGACTCAACTCATTTGAAAATAAACTACATCTTTATTATGGGGAGAGTTTACAGAAATGCCCCAACTTTAGCTAATATTTGACCTATTTATACAGACTTACTTTCTGTTACCTCCATTTCTGTTCTTCATCCCAGTCTTCTCTATTCAAACGACATGCTATAGAACTGAGTGGAAAAAACAAATCAAAACACTTTCAAATATTTTCACTGACTACTGGAACAATAAGCCCTGTGGCTTTAATCTTCCTCATTCTGTCTCACTATAAATCTTAGAAACAAATTATTGCAAGTTCTGTGGGCTTTTAGTGGTATTCAGGTGTCAAATATCCAGTAGCAGCATGGTTAAGTGCACTGTAGCCAGTAACTATCTAGACAGATTTTCTTCAGGAGGTTCTTTGGCCTGCATTTGAGAATTACCAAGAAAAATAAGAAGAGAAATTTTTTTTTTTTTGGATGACAAAAATGCCTGTTTCACTGTTACATGACACCTGGTTCCAGAGCTATTTAAGTATGACCAATTGAGCAAACTTTAGCAATCTTCAAAGAAAAAATTACAAGAGACTCACAGCTGTTCTGACATTCATTTGCTAATGTTTTGGATAAAAGACCATCTGTTGACACTAACATTTGTCATCATAAGCTATAATAATAGTTGTTACAGGTGTCATAATAAAGGAAAATATTTTCTTCTTGCTTTCAGTTTCTCATCCTATGTTACTATGCAAAAAGACAGAGCATCTTAAAACATGAGAAGTCAATTGCTTTTAACAGGGTTAGTCATGGTTAGAATCTAAATTCTAGCAGGACAGTCAGTAGCAAGATAGAAACTAGATATTTTTAAATTTCTTCAGAGAAAACCTGAACCCTGCACACTCCTCGGGCTTAGTTCTGTTGGGATCACCCTGCAAGGGCTCGACCTTAAGAAGAAGGAGCTGTGGCATTGAGAAGCTGGTAAACAGCTGGACACCTGCCTGGCTCAGCCTTGAGGAGAAGGAGCTGTGGTAAACAACTAAGAGGAAGCAAAGGAGCACGTGGGCACCTGCAGGCAGCGAATCCTGACTTTGTGAGAAGCGCATGGACTGTGTGTGGTAACAAACCAGGACGTATTTTGTGGCTCATGAAAGAGCTGTAACTGCATAAAAAGTGGACACTTGTAGCAATAAAGGTCTTTGGCCTGAAACCCCGCCAGAGTCCGTGCCCTGTTACTCCACAAGTTCCTCTTGTCTTTTTGTAACACGTACCCCTATAATACTTTTAGGGGAAGAGGCCATCTTGCTATCAAGACAGCAGTTCTTCAAGGTGAAGTTATCACTAAGCAGGTGGAAATTTAACCCTTCTGACAGAGGGTTCAGGGATTGATTATTCAAGGTGATGGGTTTAAAAGAGCTGTCATAAATGGAATAGAAGAAATTTAAAAATTAAAATAAAGAGGAAATTGTTCTTGAATTCATATTGCTGTAGATCAGAATAAAATGATGGTGTTTTAGAGAAAAATGGCGATCAACAAAAGGAATAAAAAAGATTTAGAAAAGATGCAATACATGTGATGCAAACTTTGATGGATACAAGGGCATCAGTTGTTTTGAGACTGCAAATGGAATCATCTTTCATCAGAAACAAACCAGGTATAATAGCAAGAATTGTAATTTCTTCTTTTCCCACAGATGACCTCTATTCATTTCATATCCATAGGTCATCTTACTTGGTACAGAGACAAAATCTGTTCCTACGTGTGACCCATTATCTGTAAAAAAAGTGGCAGTTATATTTTAATGCATCTCTTCTGCTTTAATACACACATTTCTTACTTCTAAAAGCTTATTCATCATTACTTACCTGATAAAAATCTGTCTATTCACATCCGGTTAAATATGAAAATTCCTTCTTCCTTTATTTAACTGAATTGTGATTTAGCTGTGTTTATTTAGAATGATAGACTAGAATCATTAAGGTTACAAAAGACCTCTAACATCATCAAGGCCAACCATCAATGCAACCAACATGCCCACTAAAACATGTCCCAAAGTGCCACGTCTACATGTTCTTTCAACACCTCCAGAGTTGGCGACTCCACCACCTCCCTGGGCAGCCTGTTCCAGTGCTTGACCACTCTCTCAGTAAAGACATTTTTCCTAATAACCAATCTAAACTTCCCCTGGAGCAACTTGAGACCATTTCCTCTCGTTCTATTGTTAGTTACTTGGGAGAAGAGACCAACACCCACCTCACCACAACCCCCTTTCAGGGAGTTGTAGAGAACGATGAGGTCTCCCCTCAGCCTCCTCTTCTCCAGATTAAACAACCCCACTTCCCTCAGCCACTCCTCATAAGACTTGTTCTCCATACCCTTTCACCAGCTTCGTTGCCCTTCTTTGGACACACTCCAGCACCTCAACATCCTTCTTGTAGTGAGGGGCCCAAAACTGAACACAGTATTCGAGGTATGGCCTCACCAGTGCCAAGTACAGGGGTACAATCACTTCCCTAAATTTAGCTGCTTTTCTGACACACCTTACTGTTGCAACTGTTTTCTTTTATGCTGAAGTATCATAGCATGATTCCACGTAGTTATTTCTCATTGGTGATTCTTATTCAAGATCTCCACTTCTACCTCTAGGTTGTTTCTGAATTTAAGCTGCCCGCTCAATTGCTATGACTTGATCATTTGTAGGTTGGATTAGATTAACAGAAAAATAGAATAGAACAGAACAGAACATTTCAGTTGGAAGAGATCTGTAACAATCATCTAGTCCAACTACCTGACCAATTCAGGGCTGAGCAAATGATATAGTATGTTATTAAGGGCATTGTCCAAATGCCTCTTAAACACTGACAGGCTTGGGACATCAACCACTTCTCTAGGAAGCCTGTTCCAGTATTTGGCCACCCTCTCAGTAAAGAAATGTTTCCTAATGTCAAATCTGAACCCCTCTCTATGCATCTTTGAGTGAATCCCATGAGTCCTGTCACTGGATACCAGGGAAAAGAGATCAGCACCTCCCTCTCCATGTCCTCTCCTCAGGAAACTGTAGAGAGCAGTAATGATTCTATGAATACAATCCCTTATGAAGTAGCTCTACATCTGGAAACTTGCATTTTATGCCAACCTCCACTGAGTTTGAGACTGATGCACACAGTGCATGAGACAAACTGACTTGTGACTAAATGTAGTGGAAAGCAACTGCTTTGAGTGATAATGGGCCCAGAGACAGAGAGGAGAGAAACTTGTTTTCATGGGCAGTGTCACATTGTTATTTTTGCAATTTAGCATAATTTCATCATAGAGTAGCTAACAAAAGATTGCTGTAGATAGTCATTACTATCCCAGCTGTGTGGCAGAACAGCATGCCATGTCAGCTTGACACCAGCTTATATGGGAATCTCATTTATATCCTGAAAGTGGCCTTGCTGCCTGTCACAGATTTCATAAACCAATACTTACATAACTGGAGGTAGAAAATGAATTTTCCCCATACATAATTGCAGATGGGTTTGAGAAGTTACAACATTGTTCAAAATCTCATATACTATTCACTGCCTTTGTAGTGGTAATAAGCAAGGTAGAAACTCTCCTATAATATTATATGAGGGGTTTTAGCCACATTTATATTTAATCTCCCTCTTGCCTCCAGCACAAAAAAATAAATATCAGCAAATGGTGTTAGTGAGAAGCCTATAGTGTAAACTGCAGGTTCATTTACTGTAATGAGTATTTTTACACGGTTTATAGAAAAAAGTCACAAGTGTATTCACTTAATTACTGGTCAGTCTTTTTGCATTGATTCAGTCAGCAACAGAATTGTCTCTTCCAGAAACTATTTCAGCATGATTTTAAAGCCACTGTTACAGCTGCCCCAGGTCCAGGTGCCAGGAATCAAATTCAAAATGAAGAAAGAGGAAACATGCACAGAGAAGAAAATTTGCATGACAAAAGTTGATAAATTTATTTCTTTGGAAAAAAAATGAGGGTGACAGGGCATAGTGGACATGAAAAAACAGAGTTAATATTAACTATGTCAGTTATCTCAGTTTAAATAGAGTTCTTGTCAATATATTTTAAAACAAAGTTCTGTTTTTCTATGAAAAAGTCGCTTGATAATTGTGAATGAATATTGCCTCAAACCTGAAAGGAACAGCCCAGTGTCATACCGTGAAAGCATCAGTCTGGATGGACACAACACAACATGACATTATTCCAGATAGTTCATCAGTAACTACCCTCTCCAAAAGCACACAGAAGACAGATTAGGCATTTTAGGGGCACAACACCATATTGGGGCCAGAGGAGATATGAAGCTAAATTCTAGAAAGTGTGTAAACAACCAATTCTTCCTAGATAAAGCTAATGATGAGTTGTATAGGTTGTCTCTTATTGTTTTAGTCCTAGCTAGCACTGTTTCTGCTCCTTTCTGTTTCCTTTCCATTTAGGATCATCAGTGTATCTTGGGAGTTAATGTCATTGAGTCCATTCTGAAAACACAGTCATCTTCACTTCAACCCACTTTGAAACTTCTGCATGATACTATAAGTGGATTCTCCCCGAGGTCAATGTTTTCTCAACACCTGTATCCTAGAGATGCCTTCCAATAAGCAGTTCATGAAGACCCCTTGTTCTCTAGAAGTTACTTCTGTGCACTTTTGGCTTTTTCTGTTATTAGGTTATGACATATAGCTCCTAAGCCTGTTAATAGACTTTGAAACAATCAGTCATAAAGCACCCTTTCACCCTACAAGGAAAAATCGTCTGTAGTTTTCTTCAAAATTTGCATTACTTTCTATTTTCTATTGCTGACATTTTTACAATGTGTTTAATGGAGGGTATTTAAGGACATTCTGGATTAAGCAAAACTTCCTGACGTTACAATGAAGTTTATCCATAATTTTGCTGTCTTTATGAAAGAATGCTCCCTCCACCCTTTTTTGTTTTCCTGAGAGAGTGGAAAGTTATTTTATAAGACACAAACTATAAAGACAAAAGTAAAACCTTTGCGTCATCATACAGTATAGGTTACCCTATTAACAGGATAATGCAACAGTTTCTGGGCAAGCCACCCAGAAGTAGTCTATGTGTAGCAATATCCAGTATCTTGCCAGGTACTCCAGCTGTTCCTCCCTTTATTGGACTTCTGAGACTACTGAAGCAAAAAACTTTTACCTCCCATATGTTACATCCTTATTTATTTTACACCTGCTTTTCAGCTTTAATTATTAATAGAGCTGCATCCCATCCTGTTATAGTATGATGGGATTACTGAATATGCAAAATTCCTGTAAAAATGCTGCAAGGAGATAACAAATAATAGTCCTTATATATCACTAAATTCTGCCTTATGGTCAATGTATGTGCATTTAGTATACTGGTAAAGTATTGAAAGAAAATAAGCTTGCAAATACTTCTGTGAGCTGAGAAAGCTGCTGAACTTCTTTTTGTCACTGTGTTGCTGAAATCTAGTTTGTTCTTGAGATGGGAACTGAAGCAGATTAAGCACCATACAAGAGTAAATTTTCAAGAGAGAGAGTCATAACTGGCTTTAGAAATTAAGACATAAACTCCTAAAGTTAAGACATAAATTCCTAAAATAAAATATGCACTAGATGGAATTGTTTTATATATACTGCATGGGTGAAAAACATGCTTGGGGTTATTATGGAAATGGAAAAGGTGAACAAAAAGTGTGTGAATATATGAATGTTTACATGACACAAAAAAAAATTTCTTTTAAGGCTTTGGGCTTTTTAAACTCAAAACAATGACTAAACGAAAAGCCTTGTTATGACCTTGTGCAGATTTTGGAAATCGTTTTTGAAAATGCTTTACATAAGTACCTAATTAACTTAATGAATCAAATTTACTGTTCCTTCTCAGAGGGACGCTGGAAATTCACCTCTGAGCAAGTGAAGTGTTTTAAGTGCTGTTCTGTTTATAGTTTCTTTATGGATTCAAGGCCAATGAATGAGGCACCATGACACAAAATAGCTATTTGACTAACTGCCAATATTTGAGGCTGGAAATGTACAATAATTTCATTAGTAAAAAAAAACCCCAACATTTAAAAGATGAGAAGCAGCCTTAAAATTGAATATATTTAAAAGCAGAAAAAAATATTTTTTTTGTAATCTAATGCAATCTGGTGATTCCTAGTCTTGAAAATGTAATATGCTTATTTCAGGTGGGCTTATGTCTCAGTGATAGGTGTTTGCAAACGAAATTGTCCTTAAGAATTCAGCTTGTCTGTTGCTGAATTGAACTATGACGGTCTGAAGACAAGATGCAGCTGTAGCAGTACTGCACATAAACATATCCTACTTTGGGGTTCTAAATTTCCTTTCACACAATGTTATTTTCTGTAAATTTTGACAACTTTCTAGGTAAAAATCTGAAGGGAAAAAAAAATGGGACTTCAAAGGAAATGATTGAGGTTTTCAGATGTGTATAGCTTATACAAACAGATTTTATTTTAAAAGGTTTACATAGAGTGGATACTCTGATTTCAGTAAAGGGAGCTTTTGTCCATAATATCACAAAAAAAGATATGTTAACTATAGATAGTCAGAATCTTAACTAAAAAAAAAAAAAATAAATCATTGGAGCAAAATATTTTTGAGAGCAAAGCCTGGTTTGAGTGAATTTAATGCTTTTACAAAAATTAGAAATATTCTGGAATTGTTAAAATATTTTCTTTAAATATTTTAAACTCCTTTAAAATATTTTAATAATTATGTGATAAACCCCTGTTTTAGTTCTGTCAAAACTTTTTTTTTTTTGTCATTGAGAATATTGTGAGGAGAATAAAAGTAAATTCAGGCTGCAGTAGAAAGAGTAATTTTTAAAATCTCAAATTTAAAGTATTTTCCCAGTCAATTCTGATTATAACAAAAATGTAGCTAGCTATAAGATGTATAAGATGATAAGCAACCTCACTGGTGACACTGATTTCACCATCTTATTCTTTAAATGAGATCCATCAAGTGTTTGTTGGTTTTGTTTGTTTGCTTACTTGTTTTTATCAAATTTTAGGCTTGTTTTCACTGTATTTTGGATATATTTCCCCCAGATTTACTCTTAATTCCAATTCCTGTTTATCTACCTGTTCTCTGTCACATTTACTTAGCACCAAAATTCCTTCTATAAGATGCTTTCAAATTCTTTTTGTTAGATATTCTTGTGTGTGGGAATATATAGGTACTGTGATGTATATGTGTGTACTGCCGTATGATTCAACAACCCTATGCCCCCTGCAGAGTCATCAGCTCCAATATCTAGCATTGAGCTATGGGGTTTTTTTTTAATATAAAAGAGGTTTATAGGAAAAAATGTGTAAGTAGTTTAGAGCTAAAGCTCCTTCTCAAAAGACAGTCAAACACTTGATTTTTCCTTTTTTTTCATTCAGTGCCAACACTGGTTGAAACTTGTATTTATTCAAAAGCAGAAAAAAATGGTATAATGTAGATGAAATTTTGTAAATGTACCAATCACTTTACATATTATTTTTTTCTTATCAATAGATCTAGAAAGCAATTTTCAGAACTGCTGATCTAGATTGTTTCTATTCATGACAATCTTAGCATTTTTAAATTTTGACTGTTTAATGCAATGTGATCAGGTAAGAGCAGTACTGTGCACTTCAAAAAATCATAATTTTCTTAATGTGTTGGGTATTTTTTTCTTCTGTACAGTAATAAAATTGAACAACAATTAATTGTAAATGAATCTCAAAATTCCCAGGCTTAAAATGAATCTGTAGAATACAAATGAGTAGCATTTTTACTTCTGTTGTAAACACAAAGGTCAGTAGTTTTGTTCTCATTCCCCTCATAACGTTGGAGACATGCATATAGGAGTGGGTAACATCACAGCACAAGATGAGCACCACAATGTGACATTACAACGTAGCTTGTTGTAGGCCTTTCATTTCAACAGGAGCCAGCCATTTGATTATTCATGTTCTTCAAATTCAGAAGCCAGGAGGCACTATATTCTGAGGGTTTAGCACCACCAAGAGAATACTTATGGAGAACTGGATATTTACAGAGAATTATATCACAGTAAGTATTGTCCTGCTTTGATTAAGCATAAACAGGAGTTAATAACAGATTTAAAGCCTTATATGTGAAACAGAAAATGGAATATGGAGATGCAATGAAAATGCCAATGAAGTTTGCGTCAGTTTGTGTCGCTGTTGTCATTTAACGCCAGCCAGCAACTAAGCACCATGTAGCTGCTCGCTCACTCCCCCAAGTGACAAGGGAGAGAACAGAAGAGCAAAAGTGAGAAAACTCATGGTTGAGATAAAGACAGTTTAATAGGTAAAGCAAAAGTCGCGCACGCAAGCAAAGCAAAACAAGGAATCCATTCACCACTCCCCATGGGCAGGCAGGTGTTCAGCCATCTCCAGGGAAGCAGGGTTCCATCATGTGTAATGGTTTCTTGGGAAGACAGACACCATCACTCCGAACATCCCTCCACCCCTCCCTTCTTTTTTGCCCCCGCTGTATATACTGAGCATGAAGTCATATGGTGTGGAATATCTCTTTGGCCAGCCTGGGTCAGCTGTCCTGGCTGTGTCCCCTCCCAGCTCCCTGGGCACCCCCAGCCTTCTTACTGGCAGACCAACATGAAAAACTGGACTGTCCTTGACTACTTAACAACAACTCAAAACATCAGTATGTTATCAACATTTTCTCATCCCAAATCCAAACCATAGTCTCACACTAGCTTCTCTGAAGAAAATTAACTCTCCTGGATGAAACCAGGACAGTCATCTAAGGAAGCCAATACTAACAACTGAAGCGAATTCATGAGCACTCTATTTTCTTCATGATATTCAAAGTTTGGCTTATGAGATGCTGAAGGTCAAGTTTGTTATTTATCACCTCTATAATCCTAATTGGGGCGTTTAATTAATTCTCAAGTGCTTCATTATCTAATTCAGTCTTATGGCATACCTATGGTTTGGACAAATAATCTTAGTTTGAAGAAGATGAGTGATCTAAGGAAGGACATATCTTGAGGTGAGAAAAAATATGAGAGATAATCAGGAGAAATGTGAGAGTGTCACAAAAATAATAGTCATCACTTTTCATAATACTTTTAGTGAATATATTATGTTTTTTAATATATTCCTCTGCTCCATCCATTGCATCCCATCTTGTGGTGAGATGTTGTATAGAAACTGTAAGTAAATGAACAGAAAGAAAAAAAATAGGAAAAAAACAGTCTTACTCAAATTATATATTATATTCCCTGGTATTAACACTTATATAGATACATATTATGCATTAAACCTAACCACACACAATGAGGTCCAAAATAGACCATTTATTGAAGATAAAAATGTCTTAGAAATGAGAATAAAATGGAAAAAAAAGAGCATCACTAATTCCAAACTGAAGAGAAATAACCTTACTTGTGAAAGGAAATTATGTAAGTAAATTTGAGCTACACGTGGAAATGGATGTGTATGTGTGCACCACCAGCTCTCTCTGATCTCTTAATAGGCACAATAAATCCCAGTATCAGTAAAATAAGGATGAATGATCCTATCTTACTTTGCAGAGCATTTTAGTGTCTATTTTGTGAAGAATATTATGGAACCATGAGGTTTCACTGGGTACAAATTAATAGTAGCTACTGAATGTGATTGCTCCTCCACAAAACAGTGTCTGAATCATAGTTGGTAAGAAAATGCTTATTTGCATGAGTATGTTATAGGAAGTCACCTCACAACTGACCTATATGCTACAGAATGAAAGAAGAGGTTATTGTAATGTAGGAACACTAGTGGCAAACATAAGAAATATGGCAAAAATAGCTGTTACAGTAATTTCTAAAAGTCCATTTTAAAACTGTTAACATGATTCATTACATTCTGAATGGGAAAAAGTCCAGTAAAAGGGTCAAGATGAGTTTTCTATCATATGCCCCAAATTATCACAGAATCACAGAATGGTAGCGGTTGGAAGGGACCTCTGAAGATCGTCTGGTCAAATCTCCCTGCCAAGGCAGGATCACCTAGGGCAGGTTGAACAGAAGCATATTCAGTCGGGTTTTGAAGGTCACCAGAGGAGGAGACTCCACAATCTCTCTGCGCAGCCTGTTCCAGTGCTACATCACCCTCCCAGGAAAGAAGTCTTTCCTCATGTTGAGGTGGAACTTGCTGTGCTGCAGTTTATGCCCATTGCCCCTCGTCCTATCACTGGGCACTACTGAAAAGAGACTGGCTCCATTCTCCTGACAGCCACCTTTCAGCAATTACCTCTCTGCAGCTGCTTCCTCCTCACACTTTTCTCCTGCTCCAGCATGGGTCATCTCCACAAGCTGCAGTCATTCAGGATAAATCTGCTCCATCAAGGGTCCTCTCTACAGGGTGCAGTTCTTCAAGAACTGTAACATGGGTCCTCTCCATAGGGCACAGTCCTTCAGGAACAGATTGCTCCAGTGTGAGCACCCCATAGCTGGCAGCTCCTGCCAGGATCCTGCTCCAACCTTGGCCCTCCATGAGCTGCAATTTCCTTCAGGGCATAACCACCTGTTCTGGTGTGGAGTCCTCGATGGGCTACAGGGTTAATATCTGCTGTGACATGGTTCTCCATTGGCTGCAGCAGGACAACCTGGTCCACCATGGTCTTCTCCACAGCCTGCAGGGGAATCTCAGCTCTGGCATGTGGAGAACCTCCTCCCCCTCCTTCTTCTCTGACATTTGTGTCCCCAGGATTGTTTCTTACACTTCTTTTTCCTCACTCCTCTCTCACACACTCTACTACACAGTATTTTTACCCCTTAAATATGTTTCCACAGAAGTGCAACCAACTTGCCTGATGGGCTCAGCTGTGTCCTGTGGCATGGCTGTTGTGGAACTGTCTGGAACTGTCTGTGCCTGGGATGGAGCAGCCCCTGCTCTCTTCTTGCAGAGGCCTCCATGTTATCTCCCTGCTATCAAAACCTTTCCACCTAAACCCAATAAAATTGCATAGCCTATACCTTGTACTTTTAGCCAAAAAAAATGTTGAGAAAATTAAATAAATCACAGAACGACCTGACAAAATTACCTGGTGTGTGAACACCCACATGGATTCATAATTTCAATTCCTAAAATTTATTACCTTTCAACAGGAAACAACAAAAAAAATACTATCTCTTTAGCTTATCTCAACGTTACAGCAGAGACTGAATTTTCAGTTTCTTGTCTGTGTGCATATTTCTGGTATAGTATGCATCTATGTAGTGGAATATCTTTTGAAAATTTGCAAATAGCTAACATATGCCATAATGATCAGGGCTAGAAATGAAAGTGGTCCTTACATTCAGCTTCACAGACTATAAGAAGAGAAATGAGTGCCTAAATTCAAAGATTAACGTCACAATGCAACTTTCATAGAAAGAAAAGCATTTCCAGATAGCTGGTGATACTTGCTACTTTTTCTAACAGGTACCAGATATTAATGTGTAAATTTTACAAGGAATAAGCTTCCCATCAGTTTTGGGCCCCTCACTACAAGAAGGATGTTGAAGTGCTGGAATGTGTCCAAAGAACGCAACGAAGCTGGTGAGGGGTCTGGAGCACAAGTCTTATGAGGGATGGCTGAGGGAACTGGGGTTGTTTAGTCTGGAGAAGAAGAGGCTGAGGGGAGATCTCATTGCTCTCTACAACTACCTGAAAGAAGGTTGTGGTGAGGTGGGTGTTGGTCTCTTCTCCCAAATAACTAGTGATAGGACCAGAGGAAATGGCCTCAAGTTGCGCCAGGGGAGGTTTGCATTGGATATTAGGAAAAATGTCTTTACTGAGAGAGTGGTCAAGCATTAGAATAGGCTGCCCAGGGAAGTGGTAGAGTCACCATCACTGGAGGTGTTCAAAAAACGTGTAGACGTGGCACTTCAGGACATGGTTTATTGGGCCTGGTGGTGTTCGGTTGATGGTTGGACTTGGTGATCTTAAAGGTCCTTTCCAACCTTAATGATTCTATGATTCTATATGATTTAATACATAGCACATTTATCAGGAGTAAGTTTACAGTAATTTGTAAGGCAATGTAATGTATATGTTGTTTAATAGCAGTCCTAAAAACCTTTTTTATTGTTATTATTTTATATGCATACTTCAAGACAGAGATTCCAATAAAAATGTTGGAATCTGAAGGACAAGGCAGTTGGTGATAACACATAGAAGAATAAGGAAAGAAAGCCCTTCTGAGTTCATCAATCTACATGCATATGTCAAAGTATATATATTGTATTGATTCTGAAATTAGGATTTAGCTTTATGATCTTACAAAAATGAAATACCATGTTTGTACTACATAATTTTCACTCTGCTTAAACATTATTTGTTGATACTGAAGGGTAATGGGAGAGGAATGAAATTTATCCACTGGAGAATAGTGTCCACTAAACCTATAAACAATGTATCTTTAATTCTCTTAGGGGCAGTATTCCTAGTTTCATGTGAACTTATCTGTTCTTTAAGTTTTGGATTGGTTCTATGCACATGGATGCATAAGAAAATATGCTTTTTAAAAATACTAAAAGATAAATATAAAACTGTTAAAAGAAATATTATCTACAATACCTTTGAAACTGTTAAAGTCTTTGAAAAACAGATCCAAAGCAGAGAACGTATTACTTGTTTGTTCTGGCCCAAAGTTGCACTTGGGTCTAAATAATAATAAAGAGAAGTTATCTTTTCTAATACATCTGCGGTCCACAGCTGCATTGGGATTCAGTGGTGTGCTACCTGAAGGCTTAGTGAAGTCACGGTAGTTTGAAACTAGAAGGGCAAGGGTGCTAATTGGTCCCAAACCTTGTGTTCATAAGATCTAATCCACAAAATGTTTTCTATCTGTAGATACCTATCGTAGAATCATGGAGTTATTACTTGGATTTTTTTGTTTGTTTGTTATATGTCTCTTTTAGGTCACAGTCCTGTACTCACATCCATTTGGGATGTATTAGTATCTGTAGGACTGCATGAGACTGCTATAATGAACAGAGAGCACAGGGAAGCCACTCCTGCCTTTCCTCTTCTTCCTAATGATTTGCAGAAAGTTTTCTGCATGAGTGAAACGAAGACAGGAAGGCAGGTAGACACAGCACGTTTCTTTCCTTCCAATTGGAACTTGCAGTGATAATTTGGGATCTCAGTATATTCTCTCCTGGCACTCATTAGGAAAAAGGACTAAGCGTTGCATATGCACTGCAGGAATAAATGTTCTTGTATGTCTGAGTTGCACTTACAAGCAAAAAAAGAGAAGCAAATCTGCACTTTGAGCTAAAAAAGAACTCCTCCTAACACAATAAATCTTGACATTGTCTTACCTCTTTACAGTGTTAATATGCACCTTATGCCAATGAAGAATGTAATGAAATTCATGTCTGAGCGTTTTTTATTAGGAACTGATTGTTGAACTTTATTTTAAAAGCATGTTATGGTAAATGTTAGGACCTTGAACTTTCAGATCACTAGATATAGGAGGATCTTTCTTTCCCTTTTGAACCGAATTTAGAGCCCAGCTTACATTATTCACCTTGCTTTTAGAACACAGAACCAAATCTAAAGACTCCTTTTTGCATTTAGTATCACCTTTTTTGCAAAGATTCACTCATCTCACTGGGATTGTCCAGAGAAAGCTAGATATTAAATGATGTCTCCTTTATAGGAACCAGGTCCCATATTTGCAGTATTCTTATAGTACCTCAGAGTAAGACTTGAATGCACACCAGCCTTTCCTGCCTCCTGGTTGCTGTGAAAAAAGATGCCACTCACGTACCTAAAGAGAGCCCTGGGAAAATTCAGAGTGTCTTTCAGCCAGCATTACTGAGGGACAGGTTCTTAAGGTTCACTGTGATGCACTGTGTTACGATTTAGTCTAGACACAGTCAATGTAACTTACATGCATCAGACTGCCTCAAAGGAAATCAATATTGTTTAAAAATATCTCTATGTTTTATGAACAGAATTGTTCTATTGTCTGTCTGATGTGTGATATTTATTACGTCTTTTAAAATAATAATTGTACTGTCCTTGTAAATCTAGTTCCCATGATAAGAAAAGAAGAAGAAATGTGCAGCTCTCGTCAATATAGAAAATAATATGAACAAACAGAAAACTCTATTATTTTCCCTCTAATTTCAATGCACAAGAGCTTGCAGAAAAACTACAAGTCACAGTCATAGTTGTAAACTCAGATTTTCCAGAGCATGGAGCATAGACAAAAAGTCATGAGTCATGAAGAAACTTTCCATATCTTTAATCTAAAACGTCCTTTCAAAGATGTTCCCTGCTATCTGTGTTGTGTGTTAACCTAAGGTATTAGTTATGTCAGTACAGGCACACAGCATGGAAATGTAAACTGTCCTTACTATTCCACTGAGTGCTAATAGCCAAAGGATGACACTCAAAGTGTCAGTGCTGTTTTCCTGCTTATCAATGCAGCCAGGGAAGGAGACAGCTTACTGTTACCTCAACATTTTTCCTTAAAATAGGCATCAGTACATTGAGTAGCAGCTTGGAAAGGGAGATTTTAAAAAATGTAATAGAATGGTATAAGAAGTCTGCATCTTCCAAGTAAAATCATATATACCTAGGAATTTTGTGGATCTTGAAGCAAGATTGTCTTTACTAGAAAACAGTGAGAATATTCCCTGACACAAATTTATCCTGTGCTAGCTAGCATTTTTCTAAACAATTCTCAAGAATTGTTTGACAGTTGCAACAAAAACTAAGAGAATAATTTTTTAATAGCATGCTTGCAGCCATGAAGTTCCTGGGACTGACATAGCTATGCAAAGAGGGCACAGTGCCCAGCAATGTTCCCAAGCGTGCTTAATTTCTGAGAGTTGATGTGACAGGTAATCCAAATGGAGGATTTTGGATTCTGATATTCATACAGGCATATGGCATATGCAGAGCAAAAATCCGCTTTGATCGATCATGTTCTTTTTCATGCAATGACAATGAAGACTTCATGACATGATCCTGGGCACCAAGGTGGGTGAAATTGTATACCATGTCATCTTACTAAATTATGGCACTCTGTACCTACAGTATTTTCCAAGATTTCTGGATAATCTTGGTATGAGAGAAGATTCTGTTACTACATACTACTACAAATCTGACTTATGGTTGACTCTCAGTGCTCCATATAGCAAAAGCACATGTCAAATACGAGAACTATAGGTTGGCATGAAGAATAAGTTAATAGAGATGCAACCATTAATGTTTGGCAAGTCTTTCAGTTGATACTAGCCTCCTAAGCATTAGTCACTGAAATCTTAACTTCCTGTCATTGACAGAAATTAATGACCTGGAAATTAGTGATCTGGAAGCCTTTCTTGTAAGCAGGCCAGACCCAGAATAATTGTCCCTGAAATTCTCTAAAATTCTCTGTCCTGGAGCCTCTGTGTCTTATTCTCGCCAGTTGAGAGAATACAGTTGAGTCCAAAAATTAACTCCTTTCATGCTTTGCCTGCCAAACATAAATTTTGCAAACCTCTAACAGCCCTCTCCAGAAAACACTTAAGAGACATTTAATTTCATTCAGACTTCCTCTTTCCCCATTGAACTACAGAAAATATCACAACTTTCTTCATAGGTTCTTGCTTAGAATATCTACCAGAAATCACTTGGATTTACTATTCTTTAAGGATTCCTGATCTTCTGAGAGTTTTTAATATATATGGAAAAAGAAGTAAACCAAGCGTATTTTCTGAGGGCTATACAAAACTTTATAAGAAAACAGCGGAACATACAACAAAATTAAATCTATTTTCCCTTATTCAAACACTTCTATTTTTAGCATATAACTAATGTTGAACTCTCAATTTCAAAGACTTAGTAAGTTTTTAACATGGGATTATATTGATTTATTATGGAGCAGCAATATGCTCCAGCAATTTATAGTTCCCATGTCATTTTATCATTTTAAGAATGTTTCTTGTATATTTTCAAAGGAAACAAGTAATATATATTGTTTTATTGTTCCAGTCACATCTATATCTGGTTCTGTAGATTATAAGAAACCCTTAGCCTAAAACTAAAACAAATATAATTTAGACAGTGTGTGCTGGTGCAGTAGTATGCCGTTACAGTGACATTACTCACTCTAATCTGTACATAGTTTAGAGTATACTACACTGTTTGTATATGTACCTTAATTCAAATGTTTTTACAAAAATATTAATGACAATAGAGAGACAAGGAGAATCTCCATCCCTTATTGGATGTGGGGGGGAACATTTTCACTAAGGATGAGGACAAGTTTGAGGGACTTAATGCCGCCTTTGCCTCAGTCTTTGATAGCCAGACCAGGTATTTGCAGGGTATTCAGCTCCCTGAGCTGGAAGATGGGGATGGAGAGCACAATAAACTCCTCATAATCCAGGGGGAAGCAGTTAAGGACCTGTTACGCCACCTGGACACCCACAAGTCTATGGGGCCTAATGGGATCCACCCGAGAGTACTGAGAGAGCTGGCGGAGGAGCTTGCCAAGCCATTCTCCACCATTTATCAGCAGTTCAGAGGTCCTAGATGACTGGAGGCTTGACAGTGTGACACCCATTTACAAGAAGGGCCGGAAGGAGGATCCTGGGAACTACAGGCCTGTCAGCCTGACCTCGGTACCGGCGAAGATTATGGAGAGGGTCATCTTAAGGGCACTCACAGGGCATGTGCAGGACAACCAGGGGATCAGACCCAGCCAGCATGGGTTCATGAAAGGCAGGTCCTGCTTGACCAACCTGATCTCCTATGACCAGGTGACCCATTGAGTGGATGAGGGAAAGTCTGTGGATGTTGTCTACTTGGACTTTAATAAAGCCTTTGACAATGCCTCCTACAGTGTTCTCTGGAGAAATTGGCGGCTCGTGGCTTAAACAGGTGTGTTCTTCTCTGGGCAAAAAACTGTCTAGATGGCCGAGCCCAGAGAGTTGTGGTGGATGAAGTTAAATACAGTTGGTGGCCAGTTACAAACAGTGTTCCCCAGGGCTGAGTTTTGCGGCCAGTCTTGTTCAATATCTTTATAGACAATCTGGATGAGGGGATCGAGTGCTCCCTCAGTAAGTTTGCAGATGACACCCAGTTGGGTGGGAGTGTTGATCTGCTGGAGGGCAGGAAGGCTCTGCAGAACAATCCAAACAGGCTGGATCGATGGACCAAGGTCAACTGTATGAGGTGTTGCACAGTGTTGTCTTTTTTAACATTTCTAATTAGGAACTTTTTTTACTTTGAAGGCTGTTTATGTGTTCTCTTTGGTTGGAATTTAAGAAGAATTATCTTTTAAGGTTCCTAGAATACAAACAAGTGTAGTACAGTGCTTTTCAAAAGATTTTTAACAGGCAAGATCATCCCATAAAACATATTGTATACCTAAATACATCTGGAAATATTTAAAATCTTTTCCTTATTGTCATACTATGTAGCTGATGTATGATAAATCTCAAAAACTGAGAAAAAAAAAATCCTGAATGTTTCTAGAAAAAACTCTCTGGAAAAAAATAACTAAATTTGTAATACTTCAGACAGGCTTAATATCCATGACTAAATTTCTTTTGCTAGTGGAATCACAGCAGTAATACATTTGATACAACAAAATTCCTTGAATTGTTAATTTTTTTCTCATTATTATATTAGTAGTGCAAAGTGCAGCAATGTACACGGTGGATCATCAACCCCAATCTAATGTAGTTTTGGGAAAAAAATCAGGTTCTAGCAACGTCATCTTGGCTGAGCAGGAATCTTCTAGAACTTAGGCACAAAAGAAAAGTGTATAGACACTGGAAGCAAGGAGACTTGACACAGGAGTACTAGAGAGATGCTGTTCACCACTGCAGGGACAAAATTCGTGTGGCTAAAGCTTAATTAGAGTTCAAGCTGGTGAGCACTGTGAAGGACAATGAAAATGTTTTTTTTAATATGTTAAAAACAACAGGAGGATTAAAGATAACATTGATCCATTGCTTGACAACGTCGGTCACCTCATAAATAGAGATGTAGACATAGCAGAGACTTTTAATGCATTCTTTGCCTCTGTCTCCAACATCAATGATAGACCCTGGGGACCCCTGGAGCCTTGTGTTGGAAGACCATGACTGGGGAAATGACAATCTCCCAGCCTACCCTGAACTTGTTTGAGATTTGCTGCTCTACCTAGATGCACATAAATCTATGGGGCCCCATGGGATTCATCCCAGGGTACTGAAAGAGCTGGCCAATCTCATTGCGGGACCTCTTTCCGTTAGTTTGCAATGGTCCTGGGAGTCTGGTGAGGTCCCAGTTCCCTGGTAACTGGCAAATGTTGTCTCAATTTTCAAGAAGCATAAGAAGGAAGACCTTGGTAATTACAGGCCTGTCAGTCTTAGTTCAGTGCCTGGTAAAATTACGGAGGTTATTCTGGGAGTTATTGAAAAACACTTGAGAGACAACACAAACATTGGTCATAGCCATCATGAGTTCATGAAGGGAAAGTCCTGCTTAACAAACTTAATTTGCTTTTATGACAAGATCACCCATCTAGTTCAGCAAGGGAAAACAGTACATCTGTTTGGTTTTTTTTTTATTTTAGCAAAGCTTTTGATACTGTCTCTCACAGTATCTTTCTGGACAAAACATCCAGCATACAACTAGACAAGTCCATCATATGCTGGGTGAGCAACTGGCTGACAGGTTGGCCTCAAAGAGTTATAGTAAATGGGGTTACATCAGCCTTGTGGCCAATCACCAGTGGGGTTCCCCAGGGCTCAATTTTAGGGACAATGTTCTTTAGTGTTTTTATACGTGATCTGGACACAGGAATCAAATGTACATTAAGTACGCTTGCTGATGATACAAAGTTAGGAGAAGCTGTGGAATCCCTTGAAGGTAGAAAGGTCTTACAGAGAGATCTGGATAGACTAGAGAGCTGGGCAATTATCAACCGTATGAAATTTAGCAAGAGCAAG
Source organism: Phaethon aethereus (assembly GCF_964289735.1). Classification (NCBI taxonomy): domain Eukaryota; kingdom Metazoa; phylum Chordata; class Aves; order Phaethontiformes; family Phaethontidae; genus Phaethon; species Phaethon aethereus. Next base: position 142,064,630 of record NC_138575.1, read on the forward strand.
TGCCAGATTCTCCACTTGGAATGGGGTAATCCTGGTTATACAAATAAATTGGGGGACAGCAGCTGGAGAGCAGCCCTGTGGAAAGAGATCTGGGGGTTTGGGTTGATGGCAAGTTGAACATGAGTCAACAGTGTGCCCTGGAAGCCAAAAGGGCCAATCGTGTTGTGGGGTGCATCAAGCACAGCATAACTAGCCAGTCAAGATGGGTGATTGTCCCACCCTACATTGCACTTGTGTGGCTCCACCTCGAGTACTGTGTGCAGTTTCGGGTGCCTCTATATATTAGAGTGTATCCAGAGGAGGGTGACCAAGATGGTGAAAGGCCTCGAGGGCAAGAGGAGTGGCTGAAGTCACTTGGCTTTTTCAGCTTGGAGAAGAGAAGGCTGAGGGGTGATCTCATTGCAGATGATCTCCCCTCAAGGGAGGCAGCCAAGGGAGAGCTACTGATCTCCTCTGTCTGGTGACTAGCAATAGGACACAAGGAAATAGAATGAAGCTGTGTCAGGGAAAGTTCAGATTGGATATTAGAAAAAGTTTCTTTACTGAGAAGGTGGTCGGCCACTGGAACTGGCTTTCCAGGGAAGTGGTCATGGCACCAAGCCTGTCAGAGTTCAAGGAGCATCTGGATGATGCTCTTAGACATATGGTTTAGTTCAGATAGTCCTGTGAGGAGCAGGGATTTGGACTTGATGATCCTTATGGGACCTTTCCAACTTGGCATGTTCTATGGTTCTATGATTTGCATAGGTATTGATTCCAAAAAGGAGAAAATAAAAGGAGCTCCTATGGAATGAATATGAGGAATAATAATAAAATAAAAGTAGATAATGTAGAAAGCAAAGAAAATACAACTATATAGATTTAACCATGAAAAAGAGAAGTACTTTTTTTTAAAAAAAGAAACATCACAAAGGAGGTCAAAAGTTAAAAAAAGCAGAGGAAGTATTTGGGAAGGATGCAAACTGGGCTGAAAAGTAAAATAAAGCTCAGCAAGAAAGTGATGTAGAAAGAGAAATATATCAAGTGGAAACGAAAGTGAAAATAGAAAGAGGGTAGAAAACAATAAAACCGTAAGACTTCAAAAAGGCTTCTAAAGACACTGAACTGTAAGTGAAAACCAGGGGAAATTCTTCCATGGATGATTATATGTGATTAATGAAGAAAATGAAGGCAGAGAAGAAAAGAAAACAAAAATGAAGTGCAAAAATAAAATGGTTGTGTTCCACACTGGAATGAGTTTACCCTTGGGATCCCAGAAGGATCTCTGCAGTGACCTGTGATATTCACTGTATTTATATAAAGGAGTGAATAATGAGCCGACAAATTTTACACATGACAAACGTTTTTCCAAGAAAGTAAAAAAGAAAGGTGATGGTAAAATGTTGCAGAAGGAGCTCATTGTGTTCAGTGATAAAAAAGGACAGAGATAGTTCAGTGCTCATAAATTCTTTGTAAAGCACACATGAAAATATCACCCTAACTGTGGAGACAGAATGATAGCCTTTGAATTAGTGATTAACCATTCTCAAAACTCATCTTAGAGTAATTTTAAATAGGCAAATATAATGTCCGAAATTAACAGTGGAGTATAGAATAAAACAAAAAAACCCCAAACAAACAAAAACATGCTGTCATATTGAGTGCACAGGTACATACTCAGGACGTCTAGTTTACATGTTAATCTCCATGCTGAATAACATGTGCTAATCAGCCATCTCAGAAAAATCTAGGAGATTTAGATAAAGTACTGAGAAGGATAAAATGGATGATTAGAGGTATGGAATGACTTGCATATGAAATGACACTGAAGACAGTGTATTTCTCTGCTTGAAAAGAAACAACCCATGGAAGAGAAGATGGAGGTCTGCAAAGTCATGAATGGTTTGAAGAAAGTAAATAAAGAGTGGTTACTCACTTTTTCTCATAATATGGAAAAAGAGGGAAAACAGAAATTGGTTGGATTACAGTCTAACGCAAATGATTAGGAAGAACTGAGGTATTTAGTCATAAAATTAATCTTATTGTCACAAGACATGAAGGAAGAAAAGAGTGAGTTCAAAAAGATTTTGGACAAATAAAGATTTGATGGCTATTATCACACTGGTCCAGTTGTACCTTCTGCCTCAAAAAGTTCCTAAATGATAAGCCAGAAGCTGAAATAATATAGATGATGAAGGATCATAACAACCATGTTCTATTATTTACATATTTTTGCTAAGAATCTAGTGCAAAATTTGACATACTTTTGGTTTGAGCAGCAAAGCATTTTTTAATGTCTAAGAAAATGAAAGAATGGAATGCAGGAAAAAAAAGATTGGAAGAAGGCAGAAGAAAATGAGGAAAAATAAAATTGGGCAATCTTAGTAAACTTCATATCACTTCTTTATAGTGTTTTTGAATAACAGGCAACATAGATTACGCTTACATTTATAATAACCATTTTATTTATTCTTCAGAAATACTAAAATTATATAGGTAACAAAAATAATCTTAGGTATAGACTTCTTGTATAAAACAAGACATACTGCAGTGATGATGGAGAGAAATCTCATCTTGGCCAGCTTAAATACCCATGAACATAAGGTTGAGCATTATTACAAATAGTTAAGCACATAAAAAATAGGCTTTTAAGCACACAAAAAAATTTTATATACATTGTATCATAAAAGCCAAAGAAATTGTGTTAGTTAAAACATGCATGTACAACTGTTTGACCTTCACATTTTGGCTTATAAAATGGTGAGCTGAACAGTGCATTAGTCATGTAAAATGAACATGAGTCAACATGTTTTCTTATAACAAAATAAGAAAATATCAAATTATTAAAAACAGTCCTCCATTAGATTTTTCACTGTCTTCATTTATGTGAACACTTTATTTAATCTGCTTAATTTAGTAGTAATATGTCAGATGGATTTCTGCAGCTGAAGGTGATACAATCAGGCAACATCAACCTCAGTGGTAAACATCTCTTGGAAAATAAGATTTCATTGGTATAGTCAATAAACAAGCTGCTATCAATAAAAATAAAACCCACTCTAATCAGAGAGGCACATGCATTTATGATTACATTTCCAAAAACTGTAGGTCATGTTCCTCTGCATGAGGTAAAAAAACTACCAGATGGTCGTGGCTGGTATAAGAAGAGTGGGTTTATTACTTCTGTTCATAATACCGAAAAGTGATCATTATGCTAAGCAGAATAGATGTGTAAGTTTTTAAAACTCATTTGGGACAAAGGGAGGCATGCAACATAGTTTGTGAAATACTGCTCTAAGGATCTGCAGTTAGGGTAGGCTTTTTTTTTTTTATTAGAATATAAAACTTTTAATCCCCCTCACATCCAAAGAAAAATGTTCAGTTATTTTGTTAGAAGCATCACTGAATATGCATAACTTTTTTTTTTTTTTTGTCCCCATCCCACATACTTGTAGGTCTGTCCAGAAGCAGTGTATTTACACTCTGGGCACTACGTTAGGAACATTTTTCTTGAGACTTTCCTCTTCTTTGTTAATGACAGTAAAATTAAAATTCCATACCACAACAAAGAATGAAGCAAAACAAAGCAGCACATGAAAGTAACAATGAAACAAAGAAAAATTCCAGTCAAAAAAATCTACCTATTTCCTCTGATTACAACTGAGAGGAAACTGAGGTCTGTCTTAAACATTCCTATGGAAGGAACAGTCAGGATATGTCCAAAGTTTATGGTGAATGACTACACAGGTGGGAAACTTGGGCCTGATTTTGTTGCTCACAGTCAGTTATCTAGGCCCATCTGAGATACTCCTAGGTACCTTGCCTTGTCTCCATTTTGCCTTATGTCAAATTTTCCAGGTGGCTTTAGACGTTTGTCTATGGGCAGCTGAACAGAATCCTCTCATGAAGATTCACTGTATTCACAGAAGATTTTTTTTCCTGCATAATTCCCTAGAATCCAGTGTATATACTGACTAGATCCATGCGGAGTATAATGGAAGTTTAGATATGTCTCATGTATACACCTACGTGTACTAATCTTAAATGAAGTGCTTTAATGAATGACATCCCTATCATTATTTGTGATTAATTCCTCCCCCAAGGTATGATTTGTATATAGTAGAAGTACTTAGTATGTTCATGGTATATATTTCTTGCACCCCAGGAAACCACTGCTGCTGTATGTTTGGACAACTGTTACTTTAATCAACTCTGCCTAGCACAAAAGTTGGAAGGAACATCAATGTTTCTTTACCTGCACTATGGAAAATCCAAGACAGGAGCAAGAATGATTTTTTTTTTTTTTTTAATGTAAGAAGGTAGGCAAGTGCTCCAGAATTTAGATAATGCTACATAGTACTAAGAAAAACTAATGAGAAATTAATTGAAATAATTTTTAGACCTCATTTGGTGCACTGAAGATATTGGTTCCCTACATCTACTAACTTTTGAAAATAAAAATAATTTTAATTATTTTTTGGTACATAGTTCCTTTTATCCTTTTTTTTCCATGCTTGCTGTTATCTTCTTGCAGTTCATGATTTTTCTAAGATACCAACTAATTGTTCTGAGATTTTATCTGTTAATCCATATGAAGTATAAGGTGAAACTCATGTGAGATGTAGAAATCAGAAACTTATCAAAGTATCTTTAAATCATTATTTCATCATATTGGACTGAAACCTCTCATCTTTTCACTGGTATTAACCATTATTACAGACTCAACTGAAAATGAACTTATTTCATTAAGACTGTACTTCTGTTTTATTGTTAAAAGGGAAAAGATCATTCTTTTTTAGATCCAGTCATCTTAAACAGAACATCAATAGTATTTAGGCAAAATCATGACCTTCAATTCACCTATAAATCTTGCACAAATAAATGCAAAAATAGTGAAAATTATTTTCTTAGCAGTACTTACCATTAACTAACTTAGCAGCTAATGATGAAAGGTGTTCAGTTCTTCTTCCTCTTCAAAACAACTTCAACCCCCCCCAAAAAAAGAACTCTGAAAATAGAAGAATCTAAGATATAAAAACATTTTTTCTATAAAATTTTTTGGGGGTTGATTTTCTTTTAAAAAGTAGAATTCTGTTTAAAAGTATGTTTCTGAGAAATTTTTCACCAAATAAAAAAAAAATTATGCAAATCTTCTCCTTCTAGTCAAAACACAGATTTTTTTGTAGTTTAACTGTGGAAACAATTTTGATTAACTCTATGAATTTCAATTTATCTTAATAATGGAACAATGAAGAGTATACCTCAACAAGATTATACCTCAGCAAACTATCCAGAAGCAAGCAACATGAGGGATTAACAAGAATAGAAAGGAATAAAAGCTGGTTTTTTGTTACTAAAGTAGGCACCCATGACCTGAAATAATTGGATACAGAGCTGGCACTGAAGAAGTGTGATTTTTACATATCATTGCAAGAAACACGTTTTAAGTTAACCTGCTCCAAAATAGAGATTATCATGGGGTTATATACATTATAAACACTCACAAGTTACTTTTTTTGGCAACATGCTTCACACTTTTTGTCACCCACGGGAAGAACATCAAAACAATTTGAATAAGCAGTTTGAATAAACTTGGGGAATGAGCCTCTTGATTGTCTGAATAGCTTGTTTTTGTTTGTTTTATAATATGAATTGTCTATGACTGTAGTAGATTGTTTTCAGCTAATTCCTTACAGCTGTTACTAAATTACAGTCTCTGCTTTCCAAGGCCACTTAGGGAAAGGAAAACCAGCACTATTTAACCACTAATCTGACTATGAAAAGAGGAAAAATGTTTGCTATTTCTAGTTGTACAACACAGAATCTTTTGCCAACTACTCATGTGACTGAATGGCTACGTTTATTTACTGATAAAAGTAAAGACTAATATTTTTGTTTCTTTTACAATAATATGGTACAAAATATATTTTGTCATTAACTGAAGTGTCGTTAGCCAAATATTATTTAATAGTAACAAGTAGTAACCAAAACATAGTAGCTTCAGTAGTATCTGAGAATGTGAAGGTCTGATTTTTAGTTATTGGATTCAGTACAGACACTAATATACCCAAATGCATAAAATTCACCTGAGTATCTTCAGATTATTTCAGCCTCATTAGCCATGTGTTTTGCAACATTTAATTTTAACCAGTAACAGGTGATTTTTAGAAGAGTCTCAAGAATAGCAGCAACGATCAATCAAATCCTCCAAAGAGTGGATGTTTAGTTATATGACCTGATAATTCAATCTACAGAAATATAACTACATTCTTATTCTACCTGGACTACATGATTTTACGTTCACAAGACATTTCCCCATGTTATCTACCGATAATACCAAAAATCATCCTGTCCACTGTTTGACACGTATTTTCTGTGCTAAGAAGAGGAGGGGTGTTATAAATGACTTATGTGTATTTTTTTTTAAAAAAAAAAACCCTTTCAGGGCTCAGTTCTTCTGAAAGTGATAGTTAATAATGCTGCCCTATTTTCCTTTTACATAGTGATGCTGCTGAATATACCACTGCAATGACATTATTACCTTTTATTTTTAACAAATAGGGGGATTGGGGCCAGAAATCTGAAGGAATTTAAATAGGATTTGAATACTGAATTCTAGATTATTTTGATCACGGGAAAGTATGAATACAAGGTTTTAAAAAAGCTCTAATGTGTCTAAGTTTTTTGATTTTCAAAGGAAATGAGTTTTCCAATACCTAGTTGTTTCATCGCTTTCCTAATTTTTCTTCCTTTTAATCTGTAAATCACAAATGAACATGGAAATACTTACTTTTTGTAAGGACAGAAATGAGGGGAAAAAAAGACAAACAAAAACAAAAAAAGATGAAAAATTATTGTTCTATATGCCTTTTTCTCCATTGAAATGATGAAAGAAATTCAGAATTAACTAACTTCACTCACTGTATTACAAAATACAGTGATTGTAGAGTTCTGGTAGTAGTGAAGTTGCTAACTACAAGTTTAAATCATGTGTTTCACAGTATTTTGGGCCTGGACGATTGGCGGTTTTGAGGATTAAAATTATTTTTGGCTTTACAATACTGTTTACAAGAGAACTATTTCATTTATGTATTAATTTCTTCATAGCATTCTGTAGGCTGTAATTTAGGTTAAGGAATAACGGTATACAGACTAAATTTAACAAGCAGAGAAAAGCTGTAGCTTGTGACTAAGACTCAATGAGAATTGAAGGTTCATAGGCAGTAGTACTCTGGAGGCCCATAATATGATGGTTATCCATGAATATTGACTATTTAATATGAGGCTCAGGTAACAACTTGCAGATGGCACCTTAATTCAAGGGTTTCACTCAAGTATTTCTGATAAATTATGTTCATTATCACTTAACATTATCAAAACTACATCGTGTAACTTTACAGATCATTGCTTCCTCTTGTTTCAACTCTTACATGTGTCAAAATAAATAATTAGGGACCAAATATGAAATAGTGACAATACACAAAAGACATTACAGTGAAAATTATTGTGCATTTGTAGACAAGTTTAGAACTACTTCACCAGGAAACCCTAATCTCAATACATTATACAGCAGGTTTTCCTTCCCTTTCCTACACATATAACAACTTTCAACTGTCTATGTCAGAAAATCTTCTTTGCAAATACTTTCCAACAATCCTTTTTCCCCTCTCTCCTCTAAGCAGATTCCCATTTGCACTATTCATCCTTAAAGAAACTTATTTCAAAAGCACTTCAACAATGATAAAATCTGTGTTGACAACTCGGTCCTGAGTATACCGCAAATGGCAATAATCATCAACCTGTACAGATAATACAGAAAATTATGTTATTATAGTATTTTTGCATTGAATACACTTCTATATGAGGATTGTTTTGCTCCCACAACCTGTTACATGACAAAATATGTATAAAGATTAAAGCCAGTGTGGATGTTTGAAAGAATTTTCCAGCTAGAATCATCCATTCACCTACATATCGTCAGTTCAATTCAGTGGAAAGTGTTTCTACCTTTACGATTTCATAGAGTATGTATGTGTAGTTAGTTCAACTCCTGATAGCTCTTCAATGTTTGTGTATCTATCTCGGAAGCTAGCTTAAGACAGTGTAAAAAATATTTTTTAATTATACGTTTAATAGAATATACTTAACTTCCTAGTTAATAAATGCAAGTAATGTGTTCAGTGAAAGCTACTTTAAATGCATGTTCCAATATTATTCACAAACACTTTTCTTAAAAATAGTAAAAGGTCTGAAGAAAGGAAAAGATTTTTGTACACTTGTATTTCTTTGTCATGAAAAAGGCAGGTGATGTTTGCTTGTTCTATTTTCCTGTAAGTAAGTCAGACCATCTGATCACTTTTCTAGTCAAACAATTCAAATAAAACCAATTGTTTGGATGTTGAAAAGGAAAAGAAAGTAAGAAGAGTATTTCAGAAAGCTATCTACAAATAAAAATAAAAAATGTAACTATTCATCATAAGCATAATTCCTTTAAAATAAAAATATGTGTAATAGCCATAAAACACATACAGCTGAAAACTCTTGAATATCATACCAGTTGTTCCAGTGCAGGATTGTATGCAAGGACATGGACCTCTGTTATTCCTGATAGCCACTTGCTCTGCATATCTTTAAGTTTCACTGAAGATAGATGTTCCACAACCTCATTAAGTGATTTATTCAATTGCACAATTTTCTAGAAGTTGCTCCCTAATATTTAACTCGAGCATTCCTTGCTGTAATGTAATCATATGGACATCAGGATGTTTTTTATGTCAACCTTCTCCATTTTTCCAAGGTTGTCTCCCTCAAATTTCTCTGCTTTGGGCAAAACAACCAAAACCACATTTCTTCACTCTTTCCTGTAAGACAACTTTTCTAAACTTCAGACAAGTATTTCTCTTCTTAGGATACTCTCCATTTTGTTCATTTCTTTCTTGAAGGGCAATGCCCCAAACTGTACACCAATCTGGCTGAGCCTTAGCACTGCTGAGAAAAGAGAAAGGTCCCCTGTTCCTGTCATACAGGCTTTACATTTGTTTTTATGTCACGTACAGGTGCATATCTCCCTTCTGTGATAAAACTATATACTTCATTTATTTCCAGCACAGTATCCACAAGAACCCTGGATCCTTTTTGAGTAGAACTGCTGCCAAACTGTTCCCAGAGCTGTGCTTGAACAAGTAATTATTTCTCCATAAACACAATAACTTGTCCTTGTTGAATTCCATTGTTTCTTTTTTTAAGGAAATTGTTTTGTGTTTGTTTTTAATCCTGTTATTGAGCATATTTTTAGTCTCTTCCAGTTTCATGTCATATGTAAATTAGCTACGTATACTGTCATTCAAAACATTAATGAAAATACATGATGGACCCCTGCAGAACCTTGCTGGTTATAGTCTTCCTTTTTGGCAATAAACCATTGATAACAGCTAACCAGTTATGCAACCACTTGCTAGTAGTTTTACCCTTTCCATGGCTCCCAGCTAGCTTGCTAAAAAGCGTGGTGGGATAATTACAAAGCCTTGCTAAGGTAAAAATATCTTAGACTTTTGCTTTCTCTGCAGGAGCATAATAATTTTAGAGAAAAGTTGCACTAATTTGACAAAGTAAATTAACGCTGACTCTGTTTAATTTATTTTTTATCTTCTGTGCTATAAATAATATATATGAATATTTGCCCATCTAATTTTTATGTGATTTGTCAATAAAACTCTAGTTTTTGGTTTTTTTTTTAAATAGACATCATCTTGGTTGATCATCTTTGTCAAAGAGAGGGAATTTTTATAAGAAATAGTGGTAGTGGTATTGAATGTAAGTCAATTCTGAAATGGATTAGCAGGAGATCTATATGTATAAATATTTTAAAATTTTATTTTAAGTGAACCTTAACTTCAGCAGAGGTCCTGAACTACTCTTGTGGAAATTAATTTTGTCCAAAAAGTGTTGAATAAACACTTAAAAATGGATTCTCAAGGGAATTCTTAAATTAATTTAGAATTACTAATATTCTGCTTAATGACAAAAGGTATCACATTATTGTAAAATGTTTTTCAACTCTATTTAATTATCAAAGTTATCATAAAGCTTTTGTATTTGTAATAAAAGACCAAATACTGACATTCTTACTCAAGCAAAGATTCAATGTTTGCAATTAGTGCTCTGCTTGCACAAAGACTAGCTGAACATGGAAAGAAGGTATGGCTTATCATATAAGAATTTCAACAGGACTTATTCTTGGTCTCACAGTTCTATATCTTGTATCATTTTGCATTTAATAAACATTTTATACATGCATATAGTTGCTTTTAAAATAAAGAAACCATTATATATTTTAATAGTCAGTTAACACTCATATTGCCTTTATTGTAGATATTATCATGCCATTAACTTTTAGCAGTCTGGGTAGTGATCTAACTACCTTGTTGCTTTATTGCTAGTTTAGAGAAAGGATTGTTTGGGTAATATGCCTAAGCAGAATTCTATGACTTGGTTATCAGTGAATGAGACAGTAAAAAGCAGGTATTTCAGAGAGAAGTCAAAATTATTTTTAAGTATTTCCAAGATAATTTTTTTTCTTTAAACTAAAATAGTATTCTAGTTCCAAAAGGTATCCTATTCATCTTGTATCTTGACTTCTGAAGACTCTAATTACTCTGCTAATTTACTAATTTCTACAGCACACTTTCTTATTTATTTATAAATTCTATATTATATTATTAATAATAATAGCAACAACAACAATAACTGTTATTAACTAAATCTTTAATTAATATTTTGGTTTATGTATATGTTCATTGAATTTTTGGTGATGGGATATGCTACCATGCTATGAGTCATATATGTACTATCTGAAGTATGTTAATACAGACTAAAATATACATAATGAACAGCGCATGGGTAAAAGTACTAAAAAGACATTTAAGATCTTTTTTATCATTCCAACTACAAGAAGTCTATATTTGTACTCAAGTATGAAATGTTTAGTAAAAGTACATAATTTTATCTCCGAATGAAGTTGTTTACAGCAGCTAATGAGACATTTATGCTCACATGGATGAGGAGAAACATGTTAGTCTCTTGTGCTTTAGGAAAATCAGGCAAGTCTTCCTAAGGTAAGGTGTCTCGGTGGATGCATAACATATATTTAAGGCATATGAGTTTATCAACTGAACAGTGTAAATTGCAGAAAATGGTTAGCAGTTATAGCTGCCTGCCCTATGATTTACTCTTCCAAATGGCTTGGCAAACCATGTGTCCTGCCTGACAGAGCACAGCTGTAAGAGTAGACTCATATAATTACACTTTCTGAATTCATAGCAAAGCACTTGGCCTTTTATTTATTAATAAATCTATAAACAGATGTCAAAGTTTTGTGTCAGAACCTTCATTTTACTCTTTTCCAGTCTGAAAAGCTGCCCCAGTTGGTGGAGTGGAATACTGAAGAAATTGACTCTTAGTGTAAAAATTACAAGTTAGTGATGCAGTTCCATCAGGTAAATGATATTTAACCTATCCACTAATATCCTCTATGCATTCAAGTTAAAATTGTCTTTCTGACTGGTCAAAATTCTGATTAACTGAAAATTTAGATGATTTATATTCTCTGTTGTCCTGGTTTCAGCCAGGGTAGAGTTAATTTTCTTCATGGAAGCTAGCGTGAGGCTATGTTTTGTTGTTGCTAAGTAGTCAAGGACAGTCCAGCTTCTCATGCTGGCCTGCAGCGAGCAGGCTGGGGGTGCACGGGAAGCTGGGAGGGGACACAGCCGGGACAGCTGACCCAGGCTGGCCAAAGAGATATTCCATACCATATAACGTCATGCTCAGTATATAAAGCTGGGACAAAGAAGAAGGAAGGGGTGGAGGGACGTTCGGAGTTATGGCGTCTGTCTTCCCAAGACAGTGCATTGTTCCCAAGTGCATTGTTCTGAAATGATAAATCAGTTTGCACAGAAATATTCAGTCAAGACTAATTACATCTGCCCATGTTTGCTCCTTCATCTTCTAGCACTATTAGGTACTGTTAACAAAAGCTAAAATGAATATCTGAGCATTTATCTAAAGAGCTATATTAGAAGGTGTATGCTATTTATGAGAATAAATTGTCTCTACAAACAACTTCAGTTCTGAGGAGTCTTATATCTGGTGTTAAAGGAGAAGCTACTGCTTGAGCATTCACACACCAATCAAGAGGTTGCACACACACCACCCGACTTCAGCTGCTAGGACCAGAGTCTCTTCCCAGCGGGTGACTCCAGTGAGCCGACGGGTGCCCCTTTTGACTACTCACACCCCCACACACACCTTGGGTGTTCCTCTTCTGTCAGGCTCAACCCTAGGTTTCCTGAAGCAGAATCTCCGTCATGACGTATGCCAGATGAATTAAGTGGAACAGTGGTGAGGAAGAGCTCAAGCTGGGTGCCTCCAGAGAGGGGCACTGAACAAAAGAATCTCTGGGCAATTATACACCTACAGTCTAAGTTCCCCTCCCATTGTGAGACTGTTCAGTCCAATAGCAGTATTTGGGTCTGGGTCTCCTTGTTCCTCATTGGATCCTTTCACTGTCTCCAGGCAGACCATTCTTTTTCTTTTCTTTAGGAGGCAACTTCTGCTGATGGATGGGCTATCTTATTTTTCTAGTTTACACTGGTTTCAGGCCTTCCCTCATGTAACTAAGAGTTCAGTATAAGTTCATCAATATCTAGGTGAAAGTTCACAGCTTGAGGCCTAAGGCTTTTTACTAACACTATACAATGGATTCTGTCTGAACTAGGAAGCGCATCCTATAACATCCGGAACGGCTGATTTGACTTTAATAAAGTAGTGATTAAAAATATCTTTTAACCACTCACTGAATATTTGTATACACTGCAAATTTTTTAATAATTCTATTTTTTGATGCACTAGCAAATATTAAATACCAACAGATCGTTTGTTTTAAAATGTTATACTGAAAATAAGCATCATTTGTAATGAAACCAGTTTTACCTTCAATAAATAATAACATTAAATCTAATTTTCCAAGCATTCAAAATTAATAAATTCTTGTCTCTATTTCTTTAGATTTTAAAATAATAAAACATTTTATTTTTTCAAACTTTTCTAAAAGAAAATATTTCATGAATGGCCCTTAAAATTATTATTAAATTATTATTAAATTATTATTAATTAAAATAAAACAAAAGTGAGATACCTGCTGAGGTCTATTTTAGTTTTTTGTCTTTTTGAATCATTGATGACATAAAAGCAATGGATCTGTGCGGGAAATAAGCTAGATATATTTTGACTTGACTTGATGTTACATTAACACATTGCAAATGAAATTCAGTACAGATAAATTGGAAGTAACAAACACAGATCACAGAATCTCCAAATGACCAGTATTAAGTTTTTTTCAGAAGGAATTCATAAGAGAATCTGTACATTTTAATTTCTAATAAGAAAGAAAATGAAAGATTTTGGCACAGTGTTTGTAAAAATAGGCAGTTGATCATTTCCAAACTATTAATGTGTTGACAATTTTAATGTCTTAGATGCCCTTACTTCAAGAAGAGATTGTAATAACTCTTCATATTGCACATCATGACAATTCTTGTAAACCTTACTGTAACTTCACCATAGCTCACAGGGTAGGTTATACACATATAAATACATTGTCAAATTCTTACCTTTTCTCAACCCTCTCTACTTCTCTACACATCTCTACTTAGCCTATTCTGTTTCTGTGTCATAGAAAGGTCTGCTGTTCCATGCTGGCCAGGCTGAACACAAAACATCCCCACACATATGCAGTACCCTGCTTGTTTCACAGGAAGACCTTGGTTTTGTTGCAAAGGTTGCAAGTTATGAAACATCTAGAAATAATCTCTTTCTAATTTCAAGGTACAGGACACCAATAGTTGTTGCTTTCAAGCTTATGCTTTAAATGAAAATATCTCATGCTGGAAAGCTTCATAAATTCTAAAAAATATACCTTTTTATCAGGATATAATTTTAAAATTATATTTACAAAGTATATAATTAGGGGTTTTATTCATATTCTTTAGACAGTGACCCTTTTTTTAGTTTTATTGATTTTCTATTGAAAATTGTATTGGTTTTATTTCCTTCAAACCTATCCATATTTCTTTTAAATTAGAGAAAATAAATACTGAAAATAACAAATCAAACAAGCACGGAAAAGAACAGAGAGAGTTACTTCTGCACTCATTTCCCTAAGGGCTGTCACAAATTTATTTATTTGATATGATTAATACTAGTCATTGAGATGTTCCAGCAATCAGAAAATAATAACTCATCAAGGCTCCATCTTAGATTTGTTATCCCTTAACAAGGAATCAAGAAAAATGATAAAAACAGAGGAATGAAAATATGATAAGTTGCACAACATGTTCATAGTCCCCATTTATGCTTAATGAGATCCATTCAGAATTATACTGAGGAAAAGGAGAAAAAGGATAGATATTTCTCCTCTTTGCCTGTTTCTCCACTTATTATTGTGAAATAATTCTCTCTTAAATTATTTTAAAGCATATTCTGACCACAGGTAGACTGGTCATCCATCTTCTCTTGAACCATATAACTGATCAGCTGAGAGAAGATTGAGTAATATTAGTCAACACCAACAAAATCTGATGATAATTGTAAGCCTTAGTATATTTTTAATTACAAACTGAAGGAAGTATGAGAAGAACAAATTCGTCACAGCACATTGTACTTTGAGGGCAAAATGAATCTCTGTAAAATATTGATGGTTTATTTGAGCATGTTTCATTGAGACAAATGACTTAAGGACAAAATAAACTATAATAAAAAATGTTCTAAAAACTGAAATGCTGAGTCAGGTAATGAAATGTTGTCAGACCACTAACATATTCCAGCAGAGCTGGTAGACTCGCTTATATCATAGAACATCTTTTCTCTGTTGGTCATAGTGGTGAAAATTCATACCATTCCACACGATCATCAAATTTAACTTTTCAGAAAAGATTTAGGTGGTATAAAGGGAGCAAGGGAAAGACCCAGCAATATTTACCTCGGGTCCTGCTGTTTCCCTTTTAACTATATCTCTGCACAGATTCATTCTAAAATCAAACATGGAGTTACAGATTCTCTTTTTACAGGATGGTAGATTCCGCTTTTATTTTTCTTTAATTTAACAAATCTGCACACTATATCCTTAGTGCACAAAATTACTTTTGCATTATTTATATTCTAGATATGTTCCTGCATAGTGGTTTATCTATCTCCTGCAAAACACTGGATGAAAATTAGGCTATGTGTTCTCTAGAAGTTTTGCATGCTAGCTTTCCCAGAATCATTTCTTGTACAAGTTGTTACTGGTTTTCGTGACCACATAATCTTTTGAAAGATTCATAATTTTTTAATTGAAAGTGGAGAAATATGTTATTTTGTTTTCCTCTGAATGACTGGCGCAAGTCCTTCAATGAGTAATGAAAACTGTTATTGTTCAATGAAAATTAATTCAATTTAAAAAAAAAACTTTTAATTTTGGATACTGTACTGTGGAAAAATGTTTTATAGTAATTTGCTGTAATATACCAGGTTTTTAGACAGCCCAGTTGTGTCCCCATTTTTACCAGGTACATTTATTTAAACTGTAGTCTTACATTTCATCTTTTCTCATTTAAGGTGCTGTCTTCCATACAACCTGTTCTTTGTCTTCCTGAATACATTAAGATCTACTTCCAGCTTCATTAACACTTGGAAACAGTTAAAAAAAAGCAGAAAGTAAATATAATAGAACTTTGTCATTGACAAACAGGATTTCCACTAAGCGTCTTCAATACAAATAATGTGCCAATGTAATTTAGCTTCATTTTAAGTTTATTTTAAAACTTCCTTGCCATAATGTCTTGGTTTTGTCAGCAGATATACAGGAAGGACTAGATTTACAAGCTTTTAGGCAGTTCATCTGCTGTTTATTTTAGAGCCTTTGGATTGCAGGCTCTTAGCACTCATGTATGACCTTTCTGCAAAGCTGCTGTTTTTACCAGAGTTGATTTAATTGCAGAGATGAACTTTAACTTCTGAAGAGTCATAATCCACTCCTTTGATGCATATGCAGTTATCTGTCTTGTACTCTACCAGAAAAGTATCCTATTAAAGTTCAAAACTGGCTGGTCAGGTTTCTGATCTAGAAGAATGTAAAATGTTGTTTATTACAATGCTGTCTTACTTTTTATTATTAAGAAGTGACATCTTTATGGATGTTGTCCAGCTCTCTCCTATACAGGCACCCACATAACAGAAAATCTAAAAATTAAACAGAGATGCCTTGGTGTGTGATAAGGTCACTTTTCCGATATCTTCCATTTTGAAAAGTAAACACAAATATCTTAAAATCCAATAAACAAGATGTTCTTCACCAGGGTGAGGGGAGAGAGAAATGATGTGGGGTTCTTTTTGGATGTCAATAAGAAAAGGCCTGACAACAAGCAGCATAATAAAATAGTTGTTTAAATAAGATAGAGCAAAAAGAAGAATCTAGATAACAAGTAAATTTTACATCCCTTCAGATGCCGAACACCCCACTTTCATGCAGCATTGGATGTATCCCAGATGGATTTTCACACAACACTCTGTAGATGCTGTCCATGGAGAGGTCTCCCCAGCAGAGAACACAAGATTACCTCTTTTAAGTGAGTATATATATTTTAAAATACTCAACAGTTAAAATACATAGCACATCAATAAATGGAACAGGAAAACAAAAGACTATCTGTAGGATATTTGACAATGTGGACATAATGTCAGCACCAGCAAGTAAGTATAGTCAATGTCTTCAGAGGACTTTTAATCTTACATAGTGGGAGCATTTTAATTGAATTGACTGGCCTGAAGTACAAGAACATAAGTCACTGAGTATTAGGAGTTTGACCCAATATGTTGATCCAGTGCTAAGAGTCTGATCAACAAAAAGATTCAATTATTTTAATAGGAAGGAGTACTACTTTAAATAATTGTGTGATTATTTTGTGACTCACATATATACCATCACTGGTTCTCATTCAAATGTTGCTATAACATTTATTTAAAAATATAATAAAATGTAAGCAACTTTAGGAAATTAAAATGGAACATTTTCTTGTCTCTGTATGGCACCTTGGAAATCAGACATTTAGGAATGATGTAGCCAGCTAAACATTGGTATCTTTTGCTGTTGAAGGTATGGAGATATCTGCATGGGGCTGACACAGCGGAAGACCTTATAGGCAGCCCCTGCCATTCTGGAGGGGGCAGTTACTGGACTGCCAGGGTATATCACTAAATCTAAAGTGGCATTATGTGTTTATGTTTACAAAGAATTTTCACTTTAGAATCCAATTTAAACTTTTTTAAGTTAAATGGAATCTTTCTTTTTGCCTCAATAAAGTTTTGAGGAGCAATCAGTAAATGAAACAGTTAATACAACAACTCTTTCCTCCTTTCCAGAAGTATTCTCTGAGACACTGTCAGTAGCATAAACAATTCTTAAAGGTATCTTGACAATATAATGTGGGATTCATTTATGTATTTTGATTATAAGCCTTTATTTATTTTGCACGTAAATGTACTATAGCTAAAGCTGACACAATAGTTAGAATACTTGACTCAGAACATTAAGGCAGACATACCTATTCCAAAAGTATTTTTGGTTTTGTTTCTATGAAAAATGTCTGATTCATGTCACAAGTGAAAAATATTGTCTGATGCATGTTCATCTGCAGAAAGGACATTACTATCATTCCCATCAGAATGCTTCTAGCTATCTATTGATTTTGAGTAATAAGCAATATTTCAGCAAGCTAAAAGCAAAACAACAGTATACGCTACCAGAATTCCAGTTGCATTATAGATAAAGTTTTGGTATGTACAAAAAGGAAATATATTTTATATGTAAAGCCAAATATCTGACTTTTAGTATTATGTAAATTTTAATAAGCTAATCAAAGAATCTTTGTTATCCCAGATTTCAATATTGCAAAAGAGAAAAAAGTAAAATTAAGAAATACTCTTACAGAAAAAGAAAACATAGTCATAATAATTGTAGTAATAATAATGATACAGTTAAAGTAACTATGTGTTATGCTCACCTCTTTCATTACCCATATGTACCCTGAGACTGACAGCACCAATCTTACTCAAGCAAGCAGGGCCACTCGGGGGCCAGGGCTGGGTATAGATAATGGTTGCAGCAGGTCATCTGTGTTTCAGGTCCTTCAATTTTACTGCAAAGAGAGCAATGGTGATACATTTCTTCTTCTGCTTATTTTGTCCTTTCTCCCCTTCTTTCTCCTTTTTTGGATTTACTGGGGTATGTTTTCTAACAAAGTTCCACATCATGCTCTCCCTTCATTGGAGACGAATATCTCTAAATTGGTGAGGCATGGATTTTATGGGTGGACTGTTGGGTAGATGAGGAATTGGCTGGATGGTCGCATCTAGAGGGTAGTGGTCAATGGCTTAATGTCCAGATGGAGATGGGTGACAAGGGGTGTCCCTCAGGGGTCCATATTGGGACCAGTACTGTTTAATGCCTTCATCAATGGCCTAGACAATGGGACTGAGTGCACCCTCAGCAAATTTGCAGGTGACACCACCAAGCTGAGTGGTGCAGTTGATATACCCGAGGGACTGGATGCCATCCAGTGGGACCTAGACAAGCTCAAGGAATGGGCCTGTGTGAACCTGAGGAGGTTCAACAAGGCCAAGCGCAGGGTCCTGCACCTAGGTCAGGGCAACCCCCAGTTTCTATACAGGTTGGGGTATGAAGGGATTGAGAGCAGTCCTGCCAAGAAGGACTTGGGTGTACTGGTGGATGAAAAGCTGGACATAAGCCGGCAGTGTGCACTTGCAGCTCAGAAGGCTGAACATATCTGGGCTGCATCAGCAAAAGTGTGGACAGCAGGTCGAGGGAGGTGATGCTGCCTCTCTACCCTGCTCTGGTGAGACCCCACTGGGAGTCCTGCATCCAGCTCCAGAGCCCTCAGCACAGGGAAGACATGGACCAGTTGGAGCGGGTCCAGAGGAGGGCCACCAAAATGATCAGAGAGATGGAACACCTCTCCTATGAGGACAGGCTGAGAGAGTTGGGGTTGTTCAGCCTGGAGAAGAGAAGGCTCCAGGGAGACCTCACTGCAGCCTTTCAGCACTTAAAGGGGACCTGTAAGAAAGATGGAGACAGATTTTTTAGCAGGGCCTGTTTTGATAGGACAAGGGGTAATGGTTTTAAACTAAAGAAGGACAGATTTAGACTAGATATAAGGAAGATATTTTTCATAATGAAGGTGGTGAAAACTTGGCACAGGTTGCCCAGAGAGATGGTAGATGCCCCATCCCTGGAAACATTCAAGGTCAGTTTGGACAGAGCTCTGAGCAACCTGATCTAGTTGCAGATGTCCCTTATTATTGCAGGGGGGGTTGGTCTAGATGACCTTTAAATGTCCCTTCCAACCCAAACTATTCTATGATTCTATGATTCATTGATCTGCAACTTCACTGTACACACAAATTTACTATATATGGTGCATTTTATGTTAGACTTTTATTCTTTGTTATCTTTGATACTTTCAAACTTGTTTTGTCCAGCTTCTAGATTTGCATTTCTTTAACCAACTACCTCTAGTGTCATCCTGTGTACCTTATCATCCCCTGTTGTACCTTTCTATTTTGTATCCTGTTTTCCCCATTTGTCCAAGTCTCATCTTTCAAGCTAGGCATCTTTCCCCATATATTGTATCATTATAATACTCATGAATATCTAATTTGCACAGAACAATTACTTATTGCTACTACCTGTATAAAAACTATGCTTGTTCCATACAAATATAAGGAACAGTAAAACAAATGTTAACCATAGCTACCCATTCATTTAAAAAAAAAATTCTGTTGCAGGTAAACCAAATGAGATCAAAGTTCCAGGAACATCAAGGAAAGTTCAGGGAAACCAAGCCTGACAAGCTTCATTCCTGAGGCCTTGAAAATTTTGTTACTAGGCTGTTACTAACAATGACAATACAGTATTACTTGGCTAATTTGCCATAGCTGGTCTTCTTCAAACTCAGTTTCGCTGATAACTGCAACCTGCTCCACATAAGAAAATCTTATCTGACATTTTATATGAGTGAATTGAGAACTCTCCTAGACTTCAGGCATTAGGGTCTTTCTGAACACTTTTATCTGTGAACTGTGAACAATTTTATAATGCATTTTTCTTTTGTTTCTCTTTAAAATCTAGTATTATTTTCCAGGGCTACCTATGTGTAAATGCCTTCAAAATATTTTATCTTGTATGTACAGTTCTTTAATAGATTTAGACAAATGCATATATATATATATTTATAAAAGCTGAGAGCAAGATTCCCTTAAAATGATATTTTACATGTATCCAATATCAATGAAATTTTAAATAGATTTTAAAATGAGATTATTCAATGGAGTCACAGGAGTATCCTATGGGATCTGTAGGCAACCTGGGCCAAGTGTTATGAAGCTTGAACATGACAATTTGCTGCTGAGGAGGCTAGCCCTAAATTAGCCCTAAATGGGGATGGACTCTGTAGCACTTGGAACACCAGGAAGTAGCATTTTCTCCTTATGATGTTACAGTTAACCGTGGAAATAGAGCTGCAGTTTATTCAGCAGAGGTGAGCAAACCCTCTCTTAGGTAATACTGAATGCAGTTGAATCTTAAAAGATTCTTCCTCCAAGGAGAATTCTTAAAAATATTCTTCTTCTATAGAAATACATTAATATAAAATATTCCCAAGCCTCCGCTTTGGAAGTAATCTAACCTAATGTAATTTTATTTTATTTCCTTCTCTTTTATTGTAGCAGGAATATAATAGGTTTGAACCTTCTCATGTGATGCCTGAGGTGGTACAAGGACAAGGCAGCAGCTCTATGCAGTGCAGGGTGCAGTAATACCATCATAAAAATCCTTTAGTAGTGAAACCACAAACCTGCAAACATAATGAGTGATAGATATCGTGTATCATGGTGACAGATTCAGTCTGCGTTTACAAGTAAACAATTTCTTTTATTAAAAGAAGAGGAGGGTTAAGATTAATTGACTCTGGAAAAGACCACAAAGAGAAACTCAGTCCCAAATTCTTCAAGCTTGTACTAAAACCAGAGGAAGGATAAAAACCTGATGCTACAAGGAACTAGGTCAGGACTAGACTCTTCAAAGTGCTTTAAACTCTCAGAATTTCATTGCTGAAAAGAAAAAAAAGGGACTGAGATGTTAGATAAAGTCTATACTTGTTAAAAGTATGCAAAACAAAAATGTGATGGCAGCAAGAGGAAGCTGAAATAGCTACAGTCAGGGATATGTGTCATCTTGTTGATATAAGGCTTAGGGAACCCGAATTATTTTTCAATTGCCAAAATCCTTCAGAAGGATTTGTTTATGTAAAGAAGAGCAAAACATGCACAGAAAACTTTGACATAAAACTTGACTAGTAGTGTGATACATATCATGTTCTGTATTGTAAACCGAAAATATTTTTAATCAGTTGAAGCTATATTGGTTAGGCCCATAGTTTTATGTGACAAACTAAAAGCTCTTGTTTACGAGATGCATTTTGTCCCAACCTTTAGAAAATTATGTTTTTCTTAAAGTAACTGAATTGAAGTCTTGAGGATAACATTAACCTTTTACATCCTGTGATAGAAAAGGTTCTTCTTTGACCTATTGACTATTAGTCACCTGAGAAAAGTTTGAAAAGGACAGTGACCTGAAATTATTGATCTCTTTTCAGCTAATAACTATATTTTGAAGATGAGACTGAAAAAGGAAACAGACATTTTATAACTTATGATGGAAATTTCTTATGTATCCAAAATGATGATCACAGAGAATAATGTGGCTTTACAGGGAAGCCTTGGTCAAGAAAAAGGTATTGCAAAAACAGTGAGAATGTATCTTTTACCCACTGTTTTCTAGATGTATTACTAGTGGTAGTGAAAATTTTGTCAACTGGAAGTTCATTAGCAGGAAAGATGTTCCATAAAATAAGAAATACATCAGTGAGGTTCCTAATGTTTTTCAGCTGAAAATGTTCTCTATTTTTTTAATGCATTAATAGTAAGGACAGTACCGTCTTTAATTTTTTTCTCTTCCTTTTCTCTTTCCCTTTCTTATCTGTTTCTTTTGGAGGAAAGGGAGAAAAGAGAATATAGAAAAGAACCCTTTCCTTTAACTAGAAAATAGGAAAACAACACAAAAGGGAAAATAGAGGAAGGGAGGAAGGGAGGAAAGGAGGGAGGAAAGGAGGGAGGGAGGGAGGAAAGGAGGGAGGGAGGGAGGGAGGGAGGGAGGGAGGGAGGGAGGGAGGAAGGAAGGAAGGAAGGAAGGAAGGAAGGAAGGAAGGAAGGAAGGAAGGAAGGAAGGAAGGAAGGAAGGAAGGAAGGAAGGAAGGAAGGAAGGAAGGAGGGAAGGAGGGAGGGAGGGAGGGAGGGAGGGAAGGAAGGAAGGAAGGAAGGAAGGAAGGAAGGAAGGAAGGAAGGAAGGAAGGAAGGAAGGAAGGAAGGAAGGAAGGAAGGAAGGAAGGAAGGAAGGAAGGAAGGAAGGAAGGAAGGAAAAGAAAGAATGATCAAATGAGCTGTAGTTTTGAAACATAGCTGCCTGTTGAAGATGATAGTAGTTCAAGGAACTTTCAGATACATTATTTCATGAGCTCCACTCTAACAGTTTTAAAACTTGTGTTTGTCTATCTATCTGCAGTAAAAGAACCAACAGAAGTTATAACATGTAAATGGTAGCCCAAATGTCATCTTGCACAAGATAGTCCTTCCCCCGCCTGTGATCAAAGAGAGTTCACTACAGCTACATACACAGATGCACAGGCACACATGGATTTCTTTAGCAGCTGTCCATAGATGCTTGGCCTGTCCAGCAGTTGGTACCCAGACCCTGATGTCTGCAGTTGTAGGCACCCAGATGTCTCATCCCACTCAAAGGTCGCTCATGAAGTTCACAATCAGGCCATGCATGTGTACCTGCAGAATAAAAAGTCCACTCATGTGAAAAATCATTAGGAACACAGTGCATTATGAAAACAGGACAGTTTGCAGTGACTGGTTCAGGTGTGGGGTTCTATCAGAAAAATGCACAGACCGGCTTCTCACACACTGACCAGCCAGTCCCTTGTATCTCCTTTGTTTTTCCAGTCTTGTTCTTTCCCCATTGACCTCCCCTCTTTCTCTGCCCTTGTCTCTTCCCAGGTAAACAGCAGCCCCCTGCTCTCTGCTTTCCTCATTGAGCCCAGTTTTGCTAAGTTTGTGCCCAAATTTGGCACTTAGACCATTTCCTAGATCATCTCGGCTATGCATTGTATTACTGATACGGTACTTAGGCACTGCTGGCTCTGCAAGACATTGCTCTCCAAAAGATCCTTAATCCTGGTCTCCAAGTATCTGTGAAGTCTGGCTGTCTTTCACATGATTCCCATTAACGACCTGTTAAATCTGTCCTTTCCTCACAGCACTATCTATAATTTTGTTATCTACTCACTCTATTTTTTGTCATGCCCAGCAATTTTACATACTCTGTCCAGACATTCAAGGCTGTGCAGGTAGCCAAACCTCAAGCCAGGGCCCAGTTGACCATCTGCAGACCTTCACAGACCAAGCAATGAGTTCCCAGTAATAGATAGGTCTTGGAAGATATGGTGCTAGTATGCCCCTATCTCTTATATTCTGGCCTAATTATAGAGCATAAAAAAATCTAAATAGGCAAGTCCCAATTCGTTTAGCAGTTTTATAGTCCTCTTATTTTCCAGATTTTCTGAATTTTTCTTGTAGCTGCTTCTCTTTTCCCAACCACCTTCTCTTCTGACTTCTGATGATTCTACCATTACAACAGTATCTTCTTTTATTATCAATATGCCTTCCAGAGCAAGGCTCAAAGCAGCTCACAGCGGCAGGCAAAGTAAGCAACAGGCTACAACAGCACGCCACAGGGTAGGCAGCCTGTCAGATAGAAAGGTCTTAATAGGAGACAAGATATGAAAGAAGAGATCAAGACTGAGAGATGGTTCTTTCTGCCACCAAAGGGTTCCCATAGGTCATGAATTAGTCACTGAGGAGAGCTGCTCCAGACCCAGCCTGACCTGCAGTGGAGCAGCAGATCTTGGTGCACAGGGAGCTTCCTTAGGCAGGGAAACTCCAAGGCAATGGAGAGACCCAACAGGAGCAAGCAGCTCTTGCAGGAGACGCTGATGAGGCCTGGGCCTTGCCAGAGCAACGGTGGTCCACACCTATAAAAAGCAGCCTGGGGAGCACGAGCAAGCAGGAACGTTGCCAACAGAGAGGGCAAACAGAGAGTGGCACATAAGCCTGGGCGTGGCATGTCAGTTTGCACGGAACGGCATGCAGGGAGGGCACAGTGGCCCCATCAGTTCAAGACGTGAGTTCAATTGGTGGTCATCACCCTCTCAGAAGGAGCTTAGCTATGGTAACCACCCGGCGGAAAGCCATGTCCTCTGTACTTGAAAAAACAGATGTGGTAACCCAGACAGACCTCCTACGGAAACATGCAGCCATCAAGGTCTCAGACTGCAGAGGGTGCCAGAATCTCCCACTGGTAACCGATGGCAGTAGGGAGAACACCTGTGAGAGGTGTGACCAGGTAGACAATCTGCTCAGCCTGGTGGCAGAGCTATGAGAGGAAGTAAAAAGGTTAAGGAGCATCAGGGAGACCGAGAAAGAGATGGACTTCTGGAACCATGCTCTGTCCTCCTTGAGACAGAAGCAGGAACAGCCACCAAAAAATCCCCAAGATCAAGGGGGTCTTGTATCATCCTCTTGCCAAGCTGAAGGCAGTAACTTGAAGGAAAGGAATGGGTGGAGGCAAGCCCATGCTTGGGTCAGCAGGCAAACGCCCTCCTTGCCCACCTCGCCTCCCCAGGTGCCTCTGTACAACAAGTATGAGGCTCTGGATGTGGAAGGACAGTCCATGGATGATAAGGTGGTAGATGCCCCATCCCTGGAAACGTTCAAGGCCAGGTTAGACAGGAGCCTGAGCAACCTGATCTAGTTGCAGCTGTCCCTGCTCATTGCAGGGGAGTTGGACTAGATGATCTTTAAAGGTCCTTTCCAACTCAAAGATTTTATGATTTTATGAAGCCATATCAACTCATCCCAGTTGCTTCAGTCACCTGACAGTACTTAAGCTGGACTAATTATTACTAATACCACAACACCGACAAAACTGCCACTGAATCCTTTCTAACTATATCTTTATTTGACTCCAGGGTACCACTATCCACTCTTCTTAGACTATCGCAGCCCTACCACTCTTCATTAACTCTCGCTGTAACCTCTTTTACTCTAATATGGACCTGATCTTGCCATGTAACAAAATTTTGCCAAGGTAGACAAACCACCTTGAACTGTGTCTGTAGCCAGGGATTAAAAAACATGTTGGTCCACTATATTACTCTAGAGGGTATTTTCTAATACTGAAAGTCCACGCCCTTGATTGTAACAACAGAATAACCCTGTTTCAATTAATTTTTTCATTAAGTATTTCATGACATGAGAGCTTTCTTCTTGGACTTATGCACCAAAGGTGCTACATGAGGACACAATGTGTTTCCACTCAAAAGTTTGCCAAATAATTTTGGTGGATGTGCAGAGAAGTTTTATGTAACATACAATTGGAATTATGTCTTCGGTATTTCTCTATGCCATTGTTGTTTGAAATTAATGATTAACTGTAGAAATGAACATATACATATATGTATGAGATACTTCTAAGAGTTTATAAGGCTTTAAATGTGACTGTCTGTATCAGTTTCTTATCTGTATGGGGTATAATATTGAAAAAGAATAATCCATGTTGACGGTATCTTGCCTTTGTGGTTTCCTGACAGATTGAAAAGAGAGTAATTCTACTGCTGGTCACTTTGCAGTAACAACTGGGTGAAGTCATTGTGAACACTGAAGATAACTTTCCATATGGCAAGAATTCCTAACTGTTTATTTGGTAATCACCAATGTATGCTCATTAGGACCCAGAGTTGCAAAACCTTATTGAATGTGATTTTCTGCTTAAAAATTCTGTGGTGTTGAATTTATCTGCAATATGTTACCCATAAAAAGGGTCCAAGTCCTAGTTCTTGGATTCAGACGTAGATTTTGATTATCAAAGGTGGAATATTTATGTACCTGGATCCTCTTCCCTACCACCCCCTCTCCTGCTCTCCCATTCTCTTTCAGAGATGGGATGAAAAAAACAAATTATACAGAATAGAATAAAAGTTAATTTTTCAGTCAAGCTCATCTGCAGTCAATAGTCAAGTAGTCTTTCCAACCTTTTTGTTGCTTTCTACTTTACTGAAGTCCTCCAGCACATGTTTACTAGTGGAAAACTTACCAATTGAAATTCCCCATTTCCCAGCTTCTTTCAGTCTATCTTTCCCTGGATGATACTAAATAACTATATTTAGATAGCCTGAATCAAGTCCTAGTTTTCCATTTTTAAATATTTCATAACAAGTAGTGGTTGAAGTGACAGGAAAGAGATTATAATATTTCAGCAGGATGCAATACATCATTGCAATACAATTTGCTACTGCCTTAAACTAGATTAAAATATTAAATAACATTAGTAATTTAAAAACTTGTTCATTTTCTGAAAAAAAGAGAAAAAATAGAAAGCAAGATGTCAAAATTTTGGAAATGCAACTGAACATTATTTATTTAACGGTTTTAAATAGCTACAATATATTTTTATTATGATTGGCATCTTAATATTTCAGAAATATGACAGAACATGAAATATTCATTGGCAATTTTTTCAAAATTTAAGAAGAAAACACTTTTTAATAAATAATATCTAGATTTTTTAATATTAATTATCAAATATGAAAATTTCACCAATCTTACAATCTGTAACCAAATCTTTCCCCCTCTGCCCCCACTAAGATAATAAAAACCTATATGAAAATCCTTTCTTTTTAAATGAAGTCCACGGAATTTTTCTTTTTAAATTACATTCAATACACTGTAGAAAGCCTTTAAACATAACTAACTTAATTAGCATAAACCTAATATCATCCTATGCCACATTCTGTACTTAAAATCATAAGTTTATCAGTTTCTCATTTTGCTGGTAGCAGAATGTTTCGGACATTAAGGAGACTGAAGAAAAACTACATAAATATTCTGCTTTATGAAACATAATTATGCAGCAAAAGTAGTATCTCCTATTTTATCCTTTTTTTTTTCATTAATGAAGCACCTGCAGGATCTTTTTATTAAAGCTGACACTATTCTTAGAAACACAGAAAAACTTTGGTTGGAGGGATCTTTGAAGGTCACCTAATCCAACCTCCTGCTCAAACCAGGGTTAATGTCAACCCTCAGCTCAAGCTGGTGAAGGCTTAAGTGTCTGAGTTCTAAAAATCTCCAGGCCCAGAGGGTCCACAGCCTAACTGTTCTCAACCTGTTCTCAGAGTCGAACTTTATTTTAGTAATTTTCCTATCTGCATGTTCAAAATTTACAAGTTAACAGTTTTTATTTGTTCTTGTAAGTGAAAATAGTAGGAAACTGTGGGAATTTACAAGTATAAAGTCTGACAGACCACTTAACAGATTAATCAGATTTTAAGCATGATTATCATCTGAGATCTGCAATGCCAGTGGAAAGAAGCAGGCATTTATAACATTCAGCTGGTCTCATCTTAAAATGCAAATTTCAGATCATGCAGATACTTCTAAAAGGCCCTGACAGTACCTATTTATTATCTTTGATTATAACAAAAAGGCTGCAAATTGCTTATTTAGAGATTTGGACACACTCTAGCATCTGACATTAGCCAGCACAAATCTTAATCTTGGTCCTTCAGATTATTTTATAGAATGCTTCTGTATACCAAGTTTTACCTAATCCTTAAAATTAGCCAGCCAACTGAGGCTCATTTTGAACCTTAAAGCATACTCAGCACTTAGGTATTGGCTTCCAATATGATCAGAAGATGTGTTTAAGCTTTGTCATAATTCACAGATGTTTAAATCCTCAAACCAACTTCTATTTTAATCCTTTAAATGTGTTTGAATGGACTACATCCAGTATGTGTAAACATCACTGAATGCAATACAAGAAGAAAGGTCAGGTTCATTGCAGTTAGAGCTTGTGGAGAAAAAGGAGGTTATCACATTCAGTGAAATTATATACAGTATTTCTTAAAAATTAGAATGCATATTTTCTTTCAATTGAAGAGGTTTTTATTCATATCTCAGTGAAGTCTATAAAAGATCTAGAATAGATTCAGACTTTTTAAACTCTGCTATTGGTCATGAATCACTAAAGGAAAAAACATGTAAGAAAATGCCTGGGATAAAACAGCGAATGAGAGGTCACACTCAACTATATCTCACCAATAAAGGCACCTTCTACAAGGACTAACGAAGGAATGCTACAGATCTTGATACCTGCTCTGAAAGTTGTTTTAATATTCTGCATTAAATGGTCACATGAATCCATGAATATGCAATGAAGTATACAGACTTGGGAATTAACAAAACCATGTACAATTACAGTTCCATTTCACTAAATACAGACAGCTGTGAAAAAGAAAAAACATGTGACCTCAGGTATGACCAAGGCAAACATCCAAACAATACCATCTCTAGTACCTAACAGGGATAAGATTGGAGAAACACAGAACCCTTGTATTATATGACAGGGCAATAATGTGGAGAATTCTACAGGAAATATTGTAATGAAACTCAGGACCATTTAATTTATACCACTTAATTTATTATACCTATTAATAAACTCTTGACTTCAGTTGAACTGTCTCCGTTTCAACTCCCCATCCGCTGGTCCTTGTACAACATAGAGAGCAGCAAAAGACAGTGCTTCAAATCATTGCAGTTTACTGGTTCCTAGTTGTTGGTGTGGGCATTAAACAAAACACAATAGCACTCTTCTTAGGTAATTAATTTTTCTCTTAGTGTTTTCAGCAGAGATGACTCTGATGCCCTTTCAGAATGGGTTACTGTCTCCGTTTAGCCCACCTCCAGACTGAACGCAAGCACTTGCTCTGTCCCCAGAAAACACCCTCTCAGAGGAGAAAGGGAAATTGGGGAAAAAAGGAAACTCGTGGTTTCAAATGGGTTGAAATAGGAACAGATTTAATAAAAGAATAGAACTAATATCAATACTAAAGCAATATAAAGCACACAGAGTTATACTCAGCCCATGCAGCGAGCGCGGGTTGGAGATCACTGCGAGCAGCGCAGCTCCGGCACAGGGAGAGCAGGCCTCGGGAGCAGCGCGACGGGCGAAACCCTCCAGGGGTCCAACCATTGATGGAGAGAGAGACGTTCCCAGCAGACTCCCCAGTTTAGACTGGACTCCCTAACTTATAGTGAGCATGACGTTTATGGTATGGAATACTGCTGTTGGCCAGCCTGGGTCAGTTGTCTTGGCCTTCATTCCTCCTAGCTTTAGCACCTGGCTATCTCAAGACCGCTAGAGGCCTTGATCGCTGTGGAAACCCGCGTGCCACGGCTGGCCGTGAACTAAAACAAAGTGTCTTATCAACATTGTTCTCACAGTAACGGGTGCTGCAGTCTTCTTAGAAATGCAGCTTTCCTGAACAGAAAACTGATTTTATGATTCTATCCCAGCAAAACCATGACAGTTACTTAACCAACTAGCTGGCTACCTATTTTTCATCCAAAGCTATGCATTAGTCTCTGAAAACCAAACACTTTCCAATCCTTTCATTTCTCTGGTCCATAACCTAGGCTCTGGTTTTGGCAAGCTTGTATGATAGGCCTTTTTTTTTTCAGAGAGCTCTGTTACAGGGGAAAGGGAGATACCTGTCACACAGAATGAAAACTCACCTGAGACAGTTTGTGCCCATGATCTTTAGTGAATTCATTATGGGAAAATAAAATTTATTATGTTCTCTATGACAATCTCATCCGAACCTTACGCATGCACTGCCTCAAAAAGCAAAGCCATTCTTTGTTCTCTTTTTCTGCAAAGCTTTTACACTTTAATAACTGTCTTTCCTCTTTTTATCAAAACAGGAATTGAACATATGCAAACACAGAAGATAGGTGGTGCCCTCTGTATAGGACTACATCAATGGTCTATATTATATATACTCCTAGATTTCTGTTAGAAATCTAGTATCATGGCCAAGAAGGAGACTTAGGAATATACACATACAATAACCAAGGTGCAATGAAAGACAAAAACTAAATGAAAGGACTGTTCCTTTCTTTCTCCTCCTTTTTGGGTATTGCTTC
This sequence comes from Phaethon aethereus, assembly GCF_964289735.1. Taxonomy (NCBI): domain Eukaryota; kingdom Metazoa; phylum Chordata; class Aves; order Phaethontiformes; family Phaethontidae; genus Phaethon; species Phaethon aethereus. The sequence continues at coordinate 142,094,885 of NC_138575.1, forward strand.
AAAATGCTTTAGCTAGGAAGCCTATGTTCTCTGTTTTCTTTCTGTAACGTCATTCTTTATTTACTGGCACAGCTCTTGACTCTTTGCAGAAGACATTGGTGCTTTGGCAGGAGTCACCTTAGGTAAACAGGGAGAATATCTTTACTTCATGTCTCATGTATTCATCAATTGAAATGACAATTCCATTGAAAAATCAATACACAGAAAGCAAGAAACTTTGGAGATTGTCAGGTGAGCTCAGGAAAACAGACCCCTCCACAGTCATAGGCTTAAGTGGAAAAAGCTTCTGTACAATAGATTTCATTTACATCTCAGAGAGCACACTTATGTGCACATTCAGTTCTCTGTGTTCCTCATTGTACATGTCCCCATTAACCAAATAATCAACATGGATAATCACAAGCAAAAGTAGAAACAAGTTACTCTTTTACTACTCTTGCCAGCTTTCCCTCTTCATTCTACCTCTAAACTGTGTATTTAGAGACTATAAAAGCCATTAATGGTGCATAAAATGTGTACCACTGTTGGGTGTTTTTAGGACTAGGTGCACTTCCAGAGTGCATGTAAATAAAGTTTGATAAATGTGGCATATTATCAAAGAGCAAATACAACATTAAAAATGTTTACTGTGACATATAATAGAGGAATTCAAAGGGCCAGTCATGGATAATTTGCTCATTAATAAGACTGGTTATAAACACAAGTTCTCAGGACAAGAAGATACTACTTTAATGTGATTCGACCAATAAGATATGAGTATAAATAATTTAAAATCATACTGGTAGGAACTGTACTCAAACCGAAACCTCATACAATACCTTAAGGATCTGCCAGCTTCTTTTCAATGCAAGAATATCGATTCTCAATCTAAGCAAAGTGAAAATATCGTCTAATCTAATATTCTTTTTCCATGTTCCAGAAAATATGAAAGCAATGCAAAAATCATATATACCTATGCATATTCAGGAGAATGTGTGGTTTAGATAGCTTATTGCTTTTTCAAACCAACTCCTCTGCCCCTCTAATTCCAAAATACCCTTCAGCAGGGAATACTCTGATGAGATAAACTACTTTTTCAGTACTTTTTTCCAACTTCAAGTTGGTGTCTAGTTTTACTGCTAATTATATGTTTCCTGATAATGTATATTTCTCAGGTTATTTTCTGTGTTTTATTTGTCACCCAGAGGAACATAGCTTACATAGTAATATACTTTATATATTTATATACTCTTTTTAAGTACTTCAGTATGCTACTTAAAGAAAAAAAAAGCTGAGCAGCATATAACTTTCATTTTGTGTTAGGCTTTACATGTGCTTTACCTTAGTACAATATATTGATACTGCAAATAGTTATGAAAACACAAACAGATTTCCCATACAAAACTGCATTTCCAAAACAATCATTTTTTTTTCAGGTGAAAATGATTTGTATCATAATACATTAGACCAACAGTAATATGTTTAATAATTATTAACTAAAATAATAAAGAAAGGTAATACTAAGCCTTTAAAAATTCATTAATTTAGAAGAATTTATAAAAAAAAAAGAGAACAGAAATAGATAAAATATGTTTCCTGGGCTTTTTCCATCTTCACTTGTAGTTTGTACACACAGCAGACTTCACTGTATATCATTTTATTGACTGTAAATATATGAATATATGGTAATATATTTGTAACCACTGTATTTACTGGAAAGTAAACAGGAATGTCTTCCTCGCCTACATATGATTTTTTAAACTTCTGCTTCTACCTTATTTATATATCTGTCAATATGTTCCTTCAAAATATTGGTTATTGCTTTATTTTTGATTATACATACAGGATTACTTTTATTGCTTTCTCAAGAACTAGCCTTTCCTTCATGTGAGCTCTTCATTGGTTTCAATACTATTGTGTCATGTTGTAACATATTCATAGCTAATGTTCTCTATCTCCATTTATATCACCTTCATTGCAGACTGTGTTCTGAGATAAATTCTGAATATTAAAATAATTATGTAATTTGTAGACTGTGTTATCTAAAGAAAACATAGATAGCTGTCAATTTAAATTATATATACTATATACATATATAAAACATTAATACATCATGCAGATTTTGTGCTGCATATCTCCTTTACAATAAGGTTTGTAAATAGAGAAATAATTCTAATATTATTTAATAACTACCTTTCAAACAACATATCATGACGCTTTTCCTATCCCAGACGTGTACAAATACAGAAAGAGAATGATAACATGTATTTATAAAAAATACTGAATTTATATCAATATTTTGGTAACATTTTGTCATGAATGCATTCTTATGCTAATTTCTGTCATAATATTACACGCTATTTTTATCTAAAGCCTCAGTTCTAAAATCTATCATTAAATTCAGTTAAACTGCATTATGAGAAAATGCTTTTGTTATTCTTGCAGTTAGGAAGATAAATGAGTTGTGAATATATATATCTTAATTTGATATTTTTATTCTGATTATATAGTTAGAATATAGTATGTTGAGTAAGCACTACTTTCTGAGTATTTTCAACATAAATGCTTTAATGAATTTGGCATAATGTTACCAAAAGTGTCATCAAGAAATCCCTCTAACACTTAGTTTGAAGTTTTAGAAGGCAGGCATTCTTTATTGCAGCTCTGGATGCACAGGGGATCACTCCACTTAACGTGCATGCCCTGAAACAAAAGTTCATCCTTTATATACCTTAAACACACGAATATTCACACATTTTCCACGAAATCTCTGCCTCCCTGCCTATCTACTACATTTATGTAATGCTGGCGTTGCAAAACTACACTACGCATGTGCGGGGGTCTCGGGTGGTCATCGGCGGTGCTTTGGGGAGTCAGCCCCCTACTCCTTTTTCCCTTTTACGGTCACGGGTCTCCTGAGGATAATTTCTTCTCCTTGGACATTTGACCCTTCTGTTGTACAGCCAGGTGATTCTTTCTTGTCATCCTTGTTTGAGCACTGCTGTTAGGATGTTTCTGTTCTCAAGGTTAAGGTATCTTCTCTGTACTCATTAATCTCTCAGTCCTTGCTCTTAACTTTTCTTTAATTTCATGAGGCCTCTTGGTTCTACATGCACACATTTCTTGTGATTAATTATTTACACATAGCTGAAATGTTAGCATTGAGGCAAGTATAGCCTAAGGACTATGAGAGTAGGCTGTTAAACATAATCACATAGTTATTAGGCTAAAGAAATCTATATAAAAGTTAGACTAATCATGTAATCAATAACCTTCCAGAAAGTACATAAATGTATCAATAACACAATAAGTGATACATTTTATGCTAGTGTAGCGTCATACTTTATGTTAATCTCCAAGTCTAAAAAACACATGAATGTTAAAATTTTTAATACAACTTTGACTTGATCCAAATTTTACTTTAGAACAAGATATCCTTTTAGTAAACATCTTTATAAGTAAAGATTAACAGTACCCATTTTTTTTTCTTTCAGATAAAAATAATAAAAACAAAGTCCATATAGTTTTGAAGTTCTGCTTATTAACAAATTTGACATAACGTGTCATCACTGAGTAATGAGATTTTTGCATATTTTTTCCATCAAGACATGTAAAGTTCACAGAGAGGAGATTCCTCCTCCATATTAGAAAAGTAGCATTTGTCTCCTGAGAGCTGCTGCAAGTCGCACAGGAGGGGGAGAGGTTCTGGTAGGGCTCGATAAATTGATTAGAGCTAAGAATACTGAATATTACCACACTTTATGTTAATGGGGGAAATTTATATACAGCTGAAACCTATATACAGAATGGCAGGTCTGTGGGGAGCTGGAGACCAGCCCTGCTGGGACATTGCTGGGCCAGGGTCTGGCGGCCACAGGGGCTGACATGGGGTTCTGGACCCTGGGCAGGGTGGAGAGAGCCCCAGGAAGCTGGGCAAGAACATTCAGGGTTGTGGGTGCCCTCAGGGACATGACAGTCTCCCAGCGTTTGTATAGCCTTTACTAATGAATGAAATAGGACATTTATCATGCGAATTCTCAATGGATTTAGAGTAGGAAACAAGGAATCTTCAAAATATCCATTACTGCAGGTCCTCTAGCCTTTGAAAAAACACAGGTTTGTCAGAAAAGGTAGGCTTCAGCTCCATAGCTGGATACCTAAATTCAGTTGTCTACAAGTGAACTTGACATCTAGACTACAATAATAGGCTCTAGTCAACAGTCAGTGGGATTAGAGAGCTAGTCAGTTTATTCCAAAGTAGACCCCTCTACTCTGTCATCTGAACGTCTTTGGAATCTTATACTGTTAAAATTTTCACTGAGTGTTATGGGAGATAGGCGATCCCTTCCACATGTAGATATTTATATTAAGGACTCTAAAATTAGCTTTCTGAATTTTCAGAAAAATTGATTAATTATTTTTACTGGCAAAAATATTAAGTGCTTGTAGACTTCTAGTTGATAAGCAGTTAGGCAGAGCTTTTTCAGGGCACTTCAGATGTCTCACCCTACATATGCTGTCTTTCAGATCTCAGTTCCACTGTGGTTCCATGATCTTGTGTCTTCTATCACTTTGAAGGACAATTCTACTTTTTTACATGTACTACTGATCGAAATAAGTAGTGGTCAAACTATGTGCTTTATGTTGGTAAAAATGCTTAGTTTTCCCTAAAAAGAAAAAGAATACAATTGTATACAGATTGGTAGATTCTGTGCTTTTAAAAAATACCCACTAAACTTACGTAACCAGTTGGCAGGTGTGATTTCTAGCTCATTTAAACCACCTAGGAAGATGCTGAATCACATTAATTACTATGTTTTTTAACTGTCCCATGCATCAATACTTTGTCCCAAGATCAGGAAATTGATACAAATGCAAGACCCAATAGATCATAATTTATTGTATTCATTCTTCTTCTAGTGACATTTTAACAAAGACTACTTGACTGACTGAAAGTTAATTCCTTCTTTCACTGTTACTCATGCAACTACATGTATATAAATATATCTTTTATCCTCCTTGTATAAATTATTGCTTTTTAACCCCCCAAAGCTATCACTTCAAAAACCTTTCCTTAACAAACTTGCCTTTAAACATATGATTGCCTTTGAAGTTCACTGAAACTTGCAGCTGGTCACAAAATATTTCCTACTATTTTCAGGTCTGATTAAGAGAAAGTATGAGTATCAAAGAAAACCTGGATATGATTCATCATAAGGGGACTTTACAATGTTAACCATTAATCATGCTTGTCGTATTTCGATAGCTGTAGCTATTGGGGGAAGTATGTCCCCGAAGTGTAATACATGCTATTGTGATTATTATTAGGCTGTTTTCAAAATTTATATGTGAAATAGTTTATTAATAAAATAAAAAAAACCCAAACGCATTCCTTGTTTCTTCATGAGAGAACACAAAACAAGTTTGTGTTTCTAACTTTTAAAAGGTTCCAAGCATACTTCTCAGAAAAATAGGTGCCTTAACAAGGGTAAGAACTGTGTTTCATCAAAGATCTTGATATTTATTTGCTCAGACCTCTCCTGACTTATTATGTAGTCTATGCACTTTGTGAATTCAAATTGCACATTTACTGCTGATTGTCTGGTACTGCTTGCTCTCTGGAGGGTAGCAAAAGAATCCATGAGTCCAACACTGCATATTACTTCCCGTTCCTTTATATATGTATAAATATATATATTCATAATGTCTATAGCATTTGTTTTTATTAATGTTACTATATTGTGTTACCTGTTATTATATTGCATATTATTATATTATTATATTATACTATATTTTTATTACTTCTTGTTTAATATAAGGTGGGATTTAAAAATTCTTATTTCATTAAAACTTTTGTCTACTACTGTCCTTTCACAAAAGTTATAACAGTCTAACTTAAAACAAATAGAAAGTCCACATTACAATTCATATATTAATTTTTATTTTCTTCCAGAACTTCTACAACTAATGATAGCACTACAGTAAACACTTTATTGAAGATTGGATAAATCAGGACCATTCTTCTCTCTTTGCTGATAAAATAACAAAACTCCCTTTTTATTTCCAAAGACAGAAGCTTGTTTAATATGGCACAATCTAACTTTTATTTCCAGTTATCACGATTTCTACTTTTCTTCTTCAGTTTTCCTTAAATTTAAAATATTGAGATCAGTTGATTTCTCATTTATGCCTCCATACCAGACTCAGGAATACTGTGGCAATACCTTTGATTCAGGTGAATACCCCATATGTGCTCTGCTTGAATCACAGGTGAAAATTAATTTGTCTCCTGGTTTTATGTGTTGTGCACACCATAACTGAATTTGTACAGAAAAGAAACACTAACGTATGGTCTGGACAAGAGCCGTGAAAAGCTTTAAACAAATGAATCTGCATGTAACTTACTTTAATTTGTTAACACAATCCTTATTTTATTTCTCTAGTCACATCGCAATTCCTTATGATTGGACAGTAATTTCATTAATTATTTCTTTGAAGATTTTGAATTCTGGAAGGTAGTTTCTCTCCAGTTCGAATAGTTTTGTATACTTGGGTCATTTATGTGCTGATGGTGACTCAGATTTGATTCTCCTTTTCATAGTTCCCCGTTCATAACACTATTGAATAGGATACAATCTGTTGAACAGTTGGGAAATGCTGTCATTGATTTTTAGTGTTTAGAAAGGTTGGAAATCAGGCCTGGAAGGTATATATCCGCTTTCATATTGTGTTGGCCATTTTTATGAACATATTTTGTGGTGTTATTTATTGAATATACTTTTCTTCTTTGGTACGATGTTGTAAGACTTTGGTTTATAACATATTGACACAGCAAAAATCTCAAAAAAATCACAATACGTACTCAGCTCCATATTGAGCTAAAATATTGTTAAAAAACATGCTTAAAATGACATGAAACTCTTGCTAGCAACTATGACAAAAGCCCTTTGCAAAAAAAGGTTAGTACAGTAGACAGGCAAAAGTATGACAGATACACTTAAATCCATTCCTCTCCCATAATAAATGATGAAGCCCTGAGATGAATCAAAGTTTCCTCATAAATAAAAGCCCGAAGTCTGAGTATTCACAGAAGATAAGAGGTACTTTTCTAGGCAAAATATACTATATATATATTTGTATAAACATACATAATGGTATCATATAAGATTCTTTTATTTCTCGGTAGATTAAAGAAAATGATATTGCAATTTCGCAAGGAAAGAAGAAAAGTGTGTGGCTAATGCAATGTATAGCTAATGACAGCATAATTCACTGGGACAAATGTTAGCCCCTAATGAAAATTATCACTGAAACTTGTTGAAAAATATGGCTTTCTTTTTTCTTATAAAGTGCCAATTTTCTATGGACAAGGCTTGATTTTTGTCACAAACAGCTATTTCAACAAGATAAATCAGTCATTTGTTTTCAGTTTAATTAGTACTTTAAGAAAACAAGCTGTTGTTAGTCAGCAGTGAGCTTGGTACTAATTAGTTAACCAGTCTGTTGAATGTTGCAATTTCAACTGCAGAGTAAAGGAGCACAAGAAAAAAGAAAAAAAGAAAAAATAAAAAGCAAGCAAGCAAGCAAGCATCATGCCTGTCAATGATTTCTTTTTTGCAGTACTCAAAATTCAAAATGAACTTGATGTTTTACTTACTACTTTAGCTCCATAATGAAAGCTGACAGCATATTTAACTGAAGATTACTGTATGTAAAATATTATAATATACAGAAAATCTCTTACAGTTGTTCTGCTCTACAGAATGTTCAATTAATTCAGTATCAGCATCAGGAGTGAAAGCATATTAAGGATTTACATCTTCACTACATTTCACCACATCACATCTGAAGAGCCTTCCTGGAGTCTTCAGACTACTCCCTAGATTTCTAGAGGCCAATGTACAAAGATTTGGTTATATTCAGCTTAAAATTTCAGGAACCCTGGTGTGTTAATGTTGCTTATCTCTTCTGACCATATTTTAGAAGGAAAGAGATGTCGATAGCTGTGATGATGAGTTAGGTACAGAAAAGCAGGTGGAAAGCTTGAACAGTGACGGTCATTTTTTCATTAGTAGCTAACAGACTCGATAGAGGCAGCTATATCTGCTGTGCTAAGGAGCAGAGGAAGTGAAGAATACAGTGGTGGATAGGGACACCATGGGGAATATCCTACTGCAAAATGACCTCCTTTTTGGCCTTTTTTTTTTTTTCTCCTAAATAGATGTGATTAGCTGAGTTCTAAACTGGACTTCGGCTTTGTGGCTACAATGTTGCTGATATTAAAGAAGGAATAAACTGAAGGGTAACCTAAATCTCTCAGTACAGCAGCATCTTCTCCACTAACTAGGTCAGAATGATATTCTGTGAATAAAGTATAAGATATACAAGGTAAATATTAATCTTTGATCACATGAACAGTTTGTGCACCTTGGTGTAAATGTTAGAAAGTAAGCTTCATTACCTGTCTTGATAAAGTGGTTATATAGTACAAACATTTCATAATGTACTGAGCTCCCGAAAATCAATTTGAAATTAGTTTACTGTCGAGTTGATAAATCTCATTTTATCATTATACCTTGAAGATGATTTAACAGATATTTACCGGTGTGTATATAAATTATGCCATATTAGGGAGAGATAAGAAAACAAGTGTTCCAAACCAATAATTATTGTCACATTCATTTACAAATTCTGCTATGTTAAAGCTTTGAATACAGTTTTGAATAAAGCTTTTAGATAGTTTACAGGTTAGGGGTTGACCTGCTGGAAAGCACCTCCATGGAGAAGGACCTTGGAGTCCTGGTAGACAATAAGTTCTCCATGGGACAGCAATGTGCTCTGGTGGCCAAGAGGGCCAATGGTATCGTGGGTTGCATTAAGGGAAGTGTGACCAGCAGGTCGAGAAAGGTTATCCTCCCCCTCTACTCTGTGCTTGTGAGGCCTCATCTGGAGTATTTCATCCAGTTCTGGGCTCCTCCATTCAAGAGAGACAGGGAACTTTCGGAGACAGTCCAATGGAGGGCTATGAGGATGATTAAGGGACTGGAACATCTCTCATATGAGGAAAGGCTGAGAGACCTGGGGCTGTTTAGTCTGGGGAAGAGAAAACTGAGAGGGGACCTTATCAATGTCTATAAATAGCTGAAGCGTGGCTGTCAGGAGGATGGGGCCAGTCTCTTTTCGGTAGTGCCCAGTGATAGGACGAGGGACAATGGGCATAAACTGCAGCACAGCAAGTTCCACTTCAGCATGAGGAAAAACATCTTTACTGTGAGGGTGTCTTTACTGTAGCACATGAACTTAGAAGAAAGATTGCATGTTTAATTTTCTGTTGTCTTTTACTGTCTGTCATAATCTCAAACTATGGAAACACATGTGGTGGGTTGACCTCAGCTGGATGCCAGGTGCCATGAAACCGCTCTATAACTCCCCTCTTTACTAAGACAGCAGGGAGAAATTAGGATGGAAAGGAAAAAAAACCCCAAACACGTAGGTCAAGATAAAGGCAGTTTAATAAGCAGCAAGCAAAGGCCATGTGTGGAAGCAAAAGAAAATGAAAGATTTACTCTCTACTTCCCATCAGGAGATGATGTTCAACCACTTCCCAGGAAGCAGGGCTTCAGAATGCGTAGTGGTTGCTCCAGACAACAAACATTGGAAAACAAATGCCCCCCACTCCTCCTCCTTTCTCTTAGCTTTTATTGCTGAGCTGACGTCATATGGTATGGAATATGCCTTTGGCCAGTTTGGGTCAGCTGTCCTGGCTGTGTCCCCTCCCAAGATATTGCCCACCCTCAGCCTGCTGGTGGGGGGAATTGTTGGAGAGGCAGCCTGGATGCTGTGGGAGCACTGCCCAGCAGCAGCCAAAACACTGGTGTGTTATCAACACTGTTCAGGCTACCAGTGCACAGCACAGCACTGTGAGGGCTGCTGTGGGGAAAGTTAACGCCATCTCAGCCCGACCCAACACATATGTGAGCTTACAAGAAGGACTGCATGTTTAATTTTCTGTTGTTTTTTACTGTCTGTGATAATCTCAAGCTATGGAAACACATGTACAGGAAGACATTCAGATTGATTTCTGGGATCATCCATAGTGGAGAACATAGATAATTTTCTCCAATTACCCAGTTTCTTGTGTCTTTTAATTACAAAATAAATTTAATTCTATATTGTGGAATAACATATACATATGATTATAACTGGGGTCATGACTTTTAAGAAACATAATGTATGCTCATTCACAGTGGATGTATCTGGGTAAGTAAAGGCATGATATTATGTGTACTCATGGCTTTTCTGGCTTCAAAAAACAATCTCAATCACAGCATAGATTGTTGTAATTACATTCTAGAGACACCTGCAGAAACTGTAGTTTTCATTTTTTCACTGAAGGAAATTTATGGTTTTGTCACACAACTGGAAGTTATTTGATTCCATGCAGGCAGCTATCTCAGCATCTGTAAAAGGATATATGATATTCTTTTCACATTACTATTGATATTACTGCACAATGAAATGTAGTGCAGGGATTTCTGGGATCAACCACCTGAGCTACCTAACAAACCAACAGTCCTGTGCTAATGCAGAAATGACCCTAGTGGTATTTAGCTAGCATTTCTGCATGGTTCTTCATTTAGTGGAATGAAGGTCACCCAGAGTCTATTGTTGTATCATGGTGACCCAGAAAGAACAGTATTGCCATTGCTAGTAACAGGGCACAGGTTAAAATTTTGCTAACTTTGCCATACACTAAATGGTCTTGGTCGGTCTTGGTCAGTCAGCTTGCTAGAAAACTGGCTGTGTGAACTAGAGTTTGGTACCAGGTATCTCTTGTTATGATACACAGTTTAAGTGTGAGATAATAGTACAAGTCTTGAAAATATGGGCGCAAGTCAGGAAAAAACTCACTAATTGTCAGTTGCTGGTCACTGGAGAAGAGACCATCCTTGAGAGCTGAGAAAAGCCTTCTACAAAGGATTACAAAAAGAAGTAGTAGCCAAGTGAGGAAAAATAGCTGAGCAGCAGCATAGGCAACCACCATGGCCTAGAAAAACAACTGCCCAGCAATGACCTGCAGGCAGTCCAGGTTGGTCAGGGGCCAGGGGCTGCCTAGAAACACCTCGCCAAAGGAGGAGGCCTACAACGGAGGGCAGAGGGTGGTGGGAAATTGTCACCGTGGGAGCTGCAGAAGCACTACAGGATGATGGAAGCCAGGCATGGGTCCTTGGGCTGCCTGCCAGCTCTGGGGTCCAGCTCTCCCTCCCTGCTGCCCAACACCAGCTTCCAGAGTCCCCTTGATGGACCTGGGACCTGCCTGATGGCTGTCCTAGGCTGTGTGTGATGTTACAAGTGTGCATGTGTGTCTTTCTGAGAGCATATTTTTCCCCACAAATTCTGCATATTTTTCCTTCTAATTCCTCAATAAAGCCCTACTGCCTGTGAAGCCAAACTGGGTAGTTACAATGTTGGGCAGCAGTATTTTACTGCGACGTACAGGAGACAATCTTCAACGCAGCCTGTAATGCAGACAGCAGAACTGAAGCACCTTACTGTCCTTTACATTCCATAAAATTTCATTTAAAAAAAACTATTAAAAAAAAGTTTATTTTAAAAATTAAAATTTAGGCTAGAAAATAAGTGAATTACTCATGATGATGAGTTCCTCTGGAACTACCAAACTGCACATTGATTAGAACCATGAACATCAGATTCAGGAGCTGTTCAGCTTTTTTCTCCTGTCTTGTATTTAAATATAAGCATACAGACATATGTTCTGTGTTGTATTTTAATGAGATAAATTCACACATAATGAGAAAATATTTGCACTCTCTCTCTTTGTAATATGTATAATAGATTAGACAGATAAATATAAGGGAATCAGTGGCTGATCTTCCAAGTGACTTCCATGTATACTTCTGAAACTAAATGCAAAATTTATTATATTAACATGTACTTTAATAGATTTTTTTAAAATCAATATATTTTTCTGTTAGAGGACAAGAATATTATCACCAACATTGAAAAAAATTAATCAGAATACAACAGAAAAATGTTTGAAATATTCCCCTTCATTAAAACCAGCTTCATATCTGAAAGCACTAGAGACAAGACAGTGGGGAGAAAAAAGCCTCACTCTAATTTCAGCCTATTGGCAAGATTAGAGATACTGCAGCTATATCTCATTTGTAATAATGATAAAAAAATTAGTTTATGTGGTGTTTATGAAGTAGTAAATACATATACAACTATTTTTTTCCCCCATCTTTATTATTTTAAAGGCTACATGATCTAGATCATTACTAAGCATGTAAACATACTTCTGTATTTCTAATATGAGAAAAAAGTCTGTTTGGACCTAAATCAGATTTGATGATGAATAAATGAGGTTAACACATAATAAGGTTGTTTGAATTTTCTCTTTATTTTAAATATATTTTGGCAGGAAAAATAAACATTAAACCTCCTTTAATTTCTTACTAGTAAATGTACTTTATAGTGGCACAGGATCTGGTGGCTGGTTTCTCCTCCCATTACTGCCCAAACATTTAGAGGAATATGAGCTCACTTTTCACCGTAAAAGGTCACAAATGAAATAGAATGCATCAATGCTGACAACACTTTGCAGATCTGTCTGAAGGCTGTTTAAAGGTTGTTTGCTTTTGTATGAAGGATTACCTATTAAATCTGAAGGAGGTTGCAAGCTGAATAAACACCACCTCATAGGGTCAGTGTTCCTTATCACTGTGCAATAGAAGGAACAGGAATATTCTAGGTAGATTGGTGATGCATCACATATCTAAATCATACTGAAAGGATTAGAAGGTGGTGAGGTGAAATGGCATGAATAGAAATAGCAACTTTCAACAGTTTTTAACAAGGATACAGTTAAAAAATAAAAAGAATTATTAAGTCTTTACTTGTAAATAAAAATAGAAGCCTACACTCTCCTAGAGAGGGGACAAAAGGCAATATGTGATAAATATAGTCAAAGCAAGTCACTGGTTGCATTTGTAGGCACGTGACTGTAGAAGACTAGTTCATATGATCCTCCCAAGTCATTTCAGTGGAGTAAGATAAAAAACAAATCAAAAGATTTTGTGTCAAAAAGAATTTTTTAAGCCATGCCCCTATGTTATACACATAAGGAAAAAGTACAATCTAGAATGAAGGGAGGATCATAGAATCATAGAATACTTTGGGTTGGAAGGGACTTTTAAAGGTCAGCTAATCCAACCTCCCCGCAATGAGCAGGTGTTGAAGGCATGCAAGGAATGAAGCTGGGGGTATTTTTTAGCCTCTGTGAGCAGTTAACAAGGTGCAAACTTGAGGGAAGGAACAAAATAATCACAAAAGAAACACAGCTACTCAACCTTGAGTGAACTATCCTAATTAACATCTGGTTAACATATAATATACATAACAGAAACCTGCCCCTGGGCGGGGAAAGCCCCCTCCTCACTGAGCGTGCCTGGGAAAACAGAAGGACGCTGTGACTGTAAGCGGAGACCAGGCTGGTGAGAGCCGATGGGAACAAGGGTGACAGAGCCAACTTGTAAAAAATACTGGAAACTGTTGCTCGAAGTGTATAAATATTTTCTGTGCATTAATTGAGGTGTGCCAGCTTTGTGGGGCTACCACCTAGCACCCAGCTCTGCGCAGATTTGGAATAAAAACAAATACCTTTTCGGCTCTCTGCACAGCAAGTGGAAGAACCCGTATTTGGGACAACGCAGGGACATTTTCCACTAGATCAGGTTGCTCAGAGCCCCGTCCAACCTGATCTTGAATGTTGCCAGGGCTGGGGCGTCTACCACCTCTCTGGGCAACCTGTCCCAGTGTTTCACCACCCTCATTGTAAAGAAAATTTCTTCTTTCTATCTAGTTTAAAACTACCCTCTTTTAGCTTAAAACCATTACCCCTTGTCCTATTGCAACAGGCCCTGCTAAAAAGTCTGTTCCATCTTTCTTATGATGAATAAAGAAATAAGTTTGTAAATTGATTTTGAATAAATATATTTTTATAATTCTGATCAAGAAGGAATTATTGAAAAGCGGCATTTTTTTAACTGATCTGAATAAGGTCTGGGAAGTATAATCTGCAGTATGTTTGCACTAGTTATAGGATGCGTGCCACTATCACATTTCTAAATTAAGTCCAGGTTCTTGGGTGTCTTTCAACTGATGTTTGATTGTTTGTATGTCTGTTGATTAAATTAAGGGTAAAAAATACTCTCTATCTTCTTCATTTGACTGTGGCATAGAGGTGCAACACTATGAGTATACTTGAACTGTCAAGATATATGTCACCTTCCATCAACACTTATGTGAGGAAATACTATACATGACATTCTGATTTAACTAATAAAGGTACTTTTTAGAGAGAACAAAATCCAATGCATGATTACAAGTAACTTGAGCCAATACACTGTGAGCTTTTTTTAGTTCATTACTTCAGTAGAAAATTTTGGAGTAGCATTATGGATAGAAATTATTAATTCTCATTTCACTGATTTATTGCCACTGAGAGTCATTCTTCTCCTATAGCAGACTTTCAACTTCCTCCAAGTGCATTGCATTGTGGAAGGAATTCACGCATGTGTACCAGCTTACTACTGTTATTATGGTCAGTGCTGTAAATAATACAGGATATGCAATGATAAATATGTGAACTGAATTATAGATATTTTGCGTACTCTCAATCTGAGCTTCCGACCTTTTGAAAGTCAAATCTTTGCCTTGGCTGTGGGTTCTGAGTGGGGGAAACTACTTGACTGATAAAGTCAGGAAGAAATAAAGTTCTTTGTAATGTAACACTTTCTTCAAGGCAAGTGTACAATTAATTAACCTTCAGAACTAGATCAATGGTGCCAGGTTGTTATCCATTTAGACTGGGTTTTGTTTGCTTTCTTTATCAACAGGGTATGCTCAGTGGGAAAATTAATGGTAAATAGAAAATTTATTTTCCCTCACTTTGTACCAAGAGGGTTTAAAATTAGATAATTGTGATAGATTAGACATCTAGCATCAAATCTGACCTCTTCCACAGTTGTTTGAATGCATTACAAGGTATAACATCAGTGCCCCCTACTAGGATGGGTTTAGAGTGCAAGGCATAGAAACATAATGTTCATACATGATCCAAATTCTTAAATATACTGTAAGAACTTCTATTAGTTGACAATTTAGATAGCATCATGGAAAATATTTAATGTGTTTCACTGGGTTTGTGTCCATTTGCTTTTACTAGATTAAAACCAGGAGATTATAGCTCATGAAAGATTTTCTCCTGAATTCTGTTCCTAAATATTTTAATCTTTTCATCACTGCCAGATTGTAGAATCACAGAAGAACAGAATGCATGGTTATGAGTTTATTTTTTGTTTACCTATAACTTATGTATTTAATTTTCAAAATTCTTTTTTACTTTTTATTTCCATTTAGATTTGTAGGTTCATATGTAAAAATGGCAAATTCAGGATCCTTTTCTGATTATATTTGAATATATGTTTTATTGAGAATGGTGAAATGATTACTTATTTCTTCCAGTGATGTCAGGGCTATTAATCTTTCCTTCAGCTCTGTCACTGATAATGCTTTAGGCTACAGTTGAGCTCTGTGTTGAGTGTATTAATATGCATGCTGTTGTTTGTCACCTCATTTATTTCAGTGTTTTCAAGATAACAATGTGCTCTTCACAGGGAAATGGAAAACTCCTTTGTTCAGTATGAGATGATATTTTGTTACTAGGAAATTCAATTAATTTAGGATTTTTTAGGAATATTCTGTATGTTTTCTCGAATACAGTTTCTCATTAAGTCTGTGTAACAGCCTTTTTGGGTGTATTGTCCCCCTTTTACACATCTTCTTCCACCTTTGTAAGCATAAATTTAGTGATATCTTTTATCTGTCAGTAGAGATGCTGCTGTCATCTCATATACAAACAAAAACATTAAATTATGCTCCACACAATGCATGGAATATGATATATGTTCTATATAATAACAGTTTTTTCTGCTGTTGCTACTTTCTGCTACTTTGAGTGTAAGTTTCTCAACCCCAGGCACCAATACATGCAGGGGGTGAGACAGGGGTGGCTGGAAAGAGCTCTGTAGAGAAGGGATCTGGGAGTCTAGTGGACCCCAACCTGCCCATGATGCTGGCAATGGGACCTTGCAGCAAAAGCAGCCAGCAGCCTCCTGGTCTGCATTAGGCACAGTATAGCCAGCAGCTCAAAGGAGAGGATCCTCCCCCACTGCTCAGCCTTGGGGAGACTCTTAGAAAAGTCTAAGGATCTAAGGATGTTCTTAGAAAATCTAGTATACAACAATAGTGGTAAACTATTATACATGTCTTCTGTCAAAACGGTCCTTTTGGGGGGAAGGGGAAAGGGAAGAGAGCTGACATCCTCCTTTACTTCTCTTGTAACCGTAGCTTTGCATAGCCAATTCAATTTATGGTGGCAGGGAGAGAAAGACTATACAAAAGTAACATATATCAAATAGTGATTAGTTTCCAATGAAGTACGGGAGATAGGAATGGGCTGACTTGAGCCCTGGCCAACACTTTCAAACTCCCGCCTTTAAAGATTCATGCCTAAATTGGAATGAAGAGAACTAAATGAACGTGTCCTAATTTCTAAGGGAGACTACTGGCACGTCAAACTGACTGTTGCACTGCTTAGATACCTACACTCTCTAAATACAATGTTTACTCTATTTTGTGCCTCGGTGTGCTTTAGGAGATTACATTCTAGATTAATTCTAAATTCACACTTTAATATTCTGACCCAAAGATGGCTTTTTCATTTCTAAGTGTGAAGGGTAACCTGCTGTAATTCTGCACAGTGTCTTAGGCATATCCTCTGCAGGTAAAAATCAACAACTCGGTGATTAAGGCTAGATCAGATTTACTTAAATGACATCTAAATAATTATAGTATTTTTTTTTTTTCACCAAACTCTGTGATAACGGTTAAGATTGTCTTTTGTTCAGCTGCATTTGGGCTTTCAAAGATAAAGATATCCTCTTGGATGGCCTGAATTCTTCTGAAACCCAAACTTTCACATATGATTGAAAAACATGCAGCTGAAAAGAAAGACAGGAGATCATACTCAGTTTGACTAGAGGTTAAAATATCTTCCTGAATATATACTAAGGAAAACTAAGCATTTGTTAGATATTGCAATACCTTCCTGCACACTAATTTTGCAGCCCCCAGTGCAAATCAGGCATGTTCTTTCCTCCCATTTCAACACATTAAAAAAAAGCAGTGCAAAGCTGATAGCTTTGTAATATGTATGTGTCATTTGAGATATGGGGTAAGAACATCTCTTTATGTATTTGTAAAATGCTTGCAACAAAAAACACCAAGATCATCACATACTCACTGAAATGCTTCAAGAAAAGGTCTTTTCTCTGCTGATGCTACAAGATCAGCTCATATTCTGAATATTTTAAAAAATGATAAAGATGATAAAGATGCCCTAAATGGATTCAAACAATATCAACCAAAGGGACCAATCCCATTTTTGCATCACCCCTCACCCCCACCCCTCATCGTCTTCTCTCCAGAATTTTAAAGCAGGAAAAGCAGTGATTTAAAATTCAGATATTAAATACATGCAGCTGTAAGTTTTATCCTCTCGAAATAATTTAACTTCTAGGGATTTTCTTAACATAAAGATTCTTGAATCTGTCCAGTAATAAAGAATTAAGTATTCCTGTTTATTAATCTGGTCCTAGATCTTTTTCACTAGTCTAATTAAAATCATACCTTCTCCAAAAAGCAGCCTCATTTTGCTATCTTAATAGTTCTTCATTTATATACCTAAAAATCTTTAATTTTTCTGTAGTTATTGTCTGGATTTTGATGATGATTGACAAATCTGAAGACAAAGAAAATATAGAAATATACTTAACTTTGAAAGCTTAGTGGTGTAACCCATCTCAGTGAAATGGTATGCGCTGGTTTCTTTTCTAAAAGAAAAAAAAAATAAATGAGAATGTGGATGTGGAAAATTTCTTGTTTGCATATTATTTCATTGTAACTGATGCAAGATAACATTGTAACATATCCTTTCAGATACAACAATAATTTAGAGAGATTTATTGTTTTAATTATTAATCACAACACAATTAAGCCCTGTAAATATCAGGTTATAGAAAAAATCCATGTTCCATGCAATTGAAAGCTTGCATTCAAGTGGGGGGGAAAATCTATTCATACACCACTTCCTTTGAATAGCTCCTGTGAATTAACACTTGGACAGGACTTCGAAGAGAAAGTCAATCCAATTACATAATTTGTTCTTCCTGAGGGCTATGTATGGAGAGAAGAGATATCAGTGAGAATTCAGTGAAAGCAGGATGACAACTTTGTGGCTTCAGCATTAGATGCCCAAAAAGGAAGTAGAAGGGTGGGAGAAATGTATAACAAAGTTGCTTAAACAGCTTTTGTGTTGTCAGAATATTTACATAGCAATACATTAAAATAGCAGAAGTAGTTCATGAAAATAGGTGTAGTTGCTAGTATATTTTACTCCTTAGTGTGTTTCTGAGATGTGGTGGGCTCTTAGGTGATGTGACAGTTTTCACGATCCACAGTTAGAAGCTTCTCTTTCTTGTTTACTTTGTAAAGATTCAAACCTTATGATTAAGCAAAATCTTCAGGAAAAAAATATTGATGATGATTTAAAGGCAAATATTTCTACAGAGATGCTTCACTACTAGGACCACAGTACATTATTCTTGTCTTAATTTCAAAAGAAATTATCTTTTGAATCTTGATCTCTATCCTCTAGCTTTCTTCTTTTCCTCATGAAATGAGTAGTTACAGTCTGTAGTTTAAGCTGATGTGACCCCAATGTGGCAGAGTGCTGTCTTAAAGGGAGACTCTTTATTTGCAAAGGTTTTATTTATTTATTTGTTTGTACTAACATACTTAAGGGCTATTGTTTTTATATATTGCTTGTACTTCAATAACCTCCATGTTAGTTATTTTTAGAGTGCCATATTATAAACATATAATAATGTGTTAGTATCTGTTCAGAATGTGTGCAATTTAATGGAACAGTCAGTAAAATTATAATTGTTAAAGAAAAACGTTATATGTAGATTTTAATATAGTTGTGTATTAAAATGAATATGTACATTTACGTTCACGCATTATTAAAAACTGACATCCTACTGAGATCTGGAATCTTTATTGTCCTTCATAAAGTCAAAGCCACTGTAAAAGCAGAGCAAGAATAAACAGAAATCAGATCTGATACACAGAAGGTATTAATTTAAAAAAAACTTGTATCAGAAAAATAAAAAATTACTGAGAAGCTTTATCAAAATAAATTAGATTAAATACAGGTATAAAGAAACTACAAAACCCACATCCCCTTACAGTGAAAATTCAGTCCAAGTAAAACATTAATATGAAGCACAAAGTATTGCTCTTCCTTTATATTTGCCTTTAAGCCTTTCAGTCTTCATTTTGTCCTTTGTTCGCATTGGATATAACTGAGTATTTCCTCCTCAAAACACTCAAAAAACTTAAAATAATGAGGGAAATAATCCACATGTGTTTGTGCAGCTAAACTATGACTTATACCAGCAGTATGCAGCTTAAATCTGGTTTGCCACTGCAGACTTCAATGTAGACAAGCTGTATAGAAGATCTTTAAGGTTCCTTTTATCAAGATAACTTTTTATCCCCTCAAAGTTTTCCTGTTTTATGGAGAAGACTGACGCTGAAAATAATGTAACAATACACAGAAAGGAATCAGAAAAAGTTTAAAGCATTCCCTATCATATGTTGTGCTGCTCTGGGGATTTCCACACATGGGTTATATTCTGCTTGTCAAGTTGGTTTAGCAATAAATTAAGTTTGTAACAGAAATGGAAGCCACCTAAACCAGGTTTGCTCAAAGTTTTCTGTTAGTTTCTACCTCCCAGAGTATTATGTGTACATTTGCATGATTGATACAGCTGCATAATATTGCATACACGTATAATCTATCTTTCTCTAAAACCACACCATAGTCAGTGCTGACTTTTCAGATTCAAACATTCTTCATCAATTTCTATTTGTTACCTATCCTTCGCCCACCCAAACAAGCCCCATGCAATGTACTGCTCATCTTCACTGGTTAATTCTTCATGTGTTCAGCCAGATGACTATTCAACATATCTTCTCCTTCTTTCCTCATTCTCTCTTCCAAATTTAAATCAAAGTGCCAAAATATGGTTATATAGGATACACAGGATAGTTTTTAAAACCTCTTTTCTTGAATAAGCATTTTTTTGAAAGAAACAATCCACTTTGTTAGAGAATTACTTCTGGAAGAATACTATTTTTTTGCTTCAGTTAAAGTTGATATTCTATGAAGAATTGTATCATTTTTGGAAGTTTTAAGAATCCCAGTTTCCCTAGACTTCAAAGGTAGATTCAGATGTTCAACATATTTTGAAAAGCAGACATAACATGTCTATTGATATGCAAGAATATAATATTTTCAAATTGAAAACTTTTTGGAAGAACATATCAGTTCCACTGTTTTCATGTTGAGAACTTTCTGTGAAAGTGTGAGCCCTTAAACACAGCTAATGTTAAAAGAAAGAGGAGCAAAAGCAATGTCCCTGCCCCATCCTGGTCCCCAAGGCAGACCATCTGAAAAATAAGGGACAATGTCCATTCATCAGAGAAAGTCATAGAATCATAAAGTCATAGTGTCATTAAGGTTGGAAACGACCCCTAAGATCCTCATGTCCAACCATCAACCCAACACCACCATGCTCACTAAACCATGTCCTGAAGCGCCATGTCTACATGTTCTTTGAACACTTCCAGTGATGGTGACTCCACCACCTCCCTGGGCAGCCTATGCCAATGCATGACCACTCTTTCAGCAAAGACATTTTTCATAATATCCAATGTAAACCTCCCCTGGCACAATTTGAGGACATTTCTTCTCATCCTATCACTAGTTACTTGGGAGAAGAGACCAACACCCACCTCAACACAATCCTCTTTCAGGTAGTTGTAGACAGTGAGACGGTCTCCCCTCAACCTCCTCTTCTCCAGACTAAACAATCCTATTTCCTTCAGCCACTCCTTATAACACTTGTCCTCCAGACCCCTCACCAGCTTCACTGCCCTTCTCTGGACATGCTCCAGCAACTCAGTGTCCTTCTTGTAGTGAAGGGCCCAAAACTGAACACAGCATTCAAGGTGCGGCCTCACCAGTGCTGAGTACAGGGGCACAATTACGTCCTTATGCCTGCTGTCCACACTGTTTCTGATACAGGCCAGGAAACCCGAACTATTCTATGATTCTATGATTCTATGATCACAGAGTGGTAGGTTATTGTATAAACCCAACTGAATTTTTTCTGTCCTTCATTCTTTCCCATATGGGAGGTTTTTGCTATTTCAGGATAAAACAGATACAACCTTCATCCACTTTGTAGAAACTGGGTTACTTTGCTAGAAATAACCTAAAGACAGATTAAGTTTAAGAGGTAGCAGAGACTATGAGCAGAGATGATAGCCCAATCCTTGCAGAGTTTGCTTAGAGGAGGTACACGCAGCTGACTTCAGTTTCAATTTCAGTCATGAAACAATTTCTCTTCATACTTTTTGAAAGTAGTGTTCTCAACTCTCATACTTTTAAATCCTTCTCCAAAATAATGCATGTTTTATCAGTTTCTACAAAACCAGATATTTTTTACAATAAGGGCAGAATTCAATAATAAAGTGTGGGCATCTAAGTTTAGGTGTCTATATAAGAATTGTAGCCAACAGAGTATGTTGTAACCAACACAAAACAGTCAGCAGAACAGAAGAACTCTTCACCTCATCCTGAAGGAGGTGCTTATGTTTGAACAGAAGAACATCTGTCTAGACAAGATTAACTATATTAGTTAGACTTCCGCTATTTACAATGGGACACTTGTATTTGCATGTCTACGGCCTGTAGATTTGAATATCATCGTGTAGATAAGGTCATGGGATGGAGAAAATGGACTAAAACATCCATTTCAGATGATACACTCCAAATATGTTTATCCTTTGGATAGGAAATAAGGGAAATAACAGTTCTAGGTCTTTGGGCAGATCTAGAAGTAATCGATCTACCTGTGATACTGATAAACCTGTAACTACAGTGTGACACTTCCTATGATTTCTGTAAAGGTATGTGTGTAGAATTTAAGAACAGCTTGTACATGCAGATGTCATAATTGTTGTCTCTTTCTGCTGTTGTCACTGAGCACAATGGCTAAGATCCTAAAAACATTTCTTCTTAAAACCTAGACTAAGCTTACCTTGTAAAATTAATTCTAGCACTTATTGTTTACTAAATAATGTCTACATAAGCCTGAAGCATTTGATTTCTGCCTTTATATCTGTTGCCATAAAACTTCATCTCAGGCAGATTCTTCTTTGACTGGTCTTCCTATTCACCATTCTTTCTCTATGTTACATGTTAGCCTGATTTATAGAGAAGGGGATTTTTAATAAGGGGTGAGGTTATCTGTTCCTTACTGTTCTGCAATCTTTTCCTTCAGCTCTGAATGCAAAGCTAACACATACAGACTTTCCTCAATGAGTTTTTCTTTAGAATTATTGATCTTTTCATTGCTTTCTGAAATCATAAAACCTGAAAGCCTGTTCAGGATTTAGTTTAAAAGTAGAGAGTGAAGAGTTTTAATTAGCCTCTACATTTCTTTGGCTACACTAGGTTAGGACTCACTTTCTCTGACAAATAAGCTTTAAAGAAACTAAGTAGGTTCTTTGCATTTGGATTGTACATGGTTACATTCTGCAGCTAAATACTTTATAGCCAAAGATATCAAAGTACCAAAGACATAAAAGTACTTTATATCCAAAACTACATCTTGGAGAAATGGGAGACTTTCATCATTTTCTTTCAGAGAAACTAAAGCAAAAAGTCTAACTTAAATTTTCTCCTGTTTTACTGGGAATAATAAAGCACCCATCTGATTTTATTTTCTTTTTTCACTGTTAATCTCTTTTCACATCTCCTGCATTTAATTCTCAGAGCCTGTATCCTCTCTGGCAGCTTGGCCTTCCCACACTGCAGAGATTAACTTATTACAGGAAAAAAAAGAATTACTTTTTTATACCACAGTGTTGCAGCTAGTGCAAGGATACCTTGCCAATACCTGATGGCCCATCCTATCTGTACTTCCATCCAGCCTTCAGAGAGCACATTCAAGACAGAAACAGGGCTATAGCAGAATCAAGATTGTGAAGAGGATGGTGTTCGGGAATGGTGCTATGCATTTTAACTTGTCAAACCCTCAAGAACAGTGTTCTCTCTTATCCATATATCCTCCAGTGATAGAGAAATAGCAACACCTTCTCCCCATCTCCTTCTCACATATCTGCAGGAAACAAATAGTAAATGTCCAAGAACAGCTTAATTCTTGGTCATCTTCTTCAACTCTTGAGGAGAAGACGGACATTTGAGGGAATATATTCTGGAGAGCTGTCCATTCTCTTGTGAATATTTATGGGGAGACTCATGAGAGAGAAAGGATCTTGGAAGATGCAGAGTAACTTGGCATTGTTCTTTGAAAGACATGGTCCATCTTGGAAGAGGAATGGGAGCAAGAGACTCTGAAGAAGTAGGGACAGCGATATCTTTTGCTAACTGTCTCTTCCATCTTCCTCCGGATATAGAACACCATATTCTCAAGCATGACTCTCATGCTGGAGGCAACATGATCCAGCATTTTCAGATCATTTTGCAAAAAGCTCCCTGAAAAGTTGCTTGCTCTAAGGAAGCAAGTGTCCTGTCACTGCCATGTGAGACATGTTAAAGGACTGAGATCCATTGCCATCCCACATACCCCTCTCCAGATGCAAGAGTATGGATGAAACACCCAGCAGTGTGCCCAGGCGGCCAAAAAGGCCAACAGCGTCCTGGCCTGTATCAGAAACAGTATGGACAGCAGGCGTAAGGAAGTGATCGTTCCCCTGTACTTGGCACTGGTGAGGCCGCACCTCGAATCCTGTTTTCAATTTTGGGACCCTCACTACAAGAAGGACGTTGAGGTGCTGGACTGTGTCCAGAGAAGGGCAGTGAAGATGGTGAGGGGCCTGGGGAACAAGTCTTATGAGGAGCAGCTGAGGGAACTGGGGTTGTTTAGCCTGGAGAAGAGGAGACTGAGGGGAGACCTTATCACTCTCTACAACTACCTGAAAGGGGGTTGTGGTGAGGTGGGTGTTGGTCTCTTCTCCCAAGTAACTAGCGATAGAAAGAGAGGAAATGGCCTCAACTTGCACCACGGGAGGTTTAGATTGGATATTAGGAAAAATGTCTTTACCGAGAGGGTGGTCAGGCATTGGAAGAGGCTGCCCAGGGAGGTGGTGGAGTCGCCATCTCTGGAAGTGTTCAAAAAACGTGTAGATGTGGCACTTCAGGATATGACTTAGTGGCCCTGGTGGTGTTGGGTTAATGGTTGGATTTGATGATCTTAACAGTCTTTTCCAACCTTAATGATTCTGTGATTCTGTAATTTGTTTAAATAAAATCTACCCCATTCTTATCCAACCATCCTTTTTGTCTTTTGTATGATTTCTAGGTGAACGTGCACTTCACTGATCTTTTATCAGGCATTCCACTTCTGTCCATGTCTCAGGGTTTAATCACCAGCTATCTGGAAGTTGTGATTTGTTTTAAGATTGACCAAGGTAAGTTGTCAGTCAGCTCTACTCTCAGCAGGAAAACTGATTACAAATAAGGATACAGTGGTATCTGCAATCTCATTATGCGTCCTTATCCAAACCATCTAGCAAAAAAAGAGGTAGACATCTTGGCTGGTGTAATATGTAATAGACAAATTATAAAATCTTTATGTACTTTCTTTTAATATTTCAGGTCAGTACAGATCTTTGCAATGAAAATATTTTTTTCCTCTCATTTACAGTAAATCTTTTTCATATTCTTTGCTTTCTCACCATTAGTTATATGTTGACTAGGATAAACCAGATAGACAATGCATGAATAAAGAGCTAAGTTAACTGTGAAATCCCCTAATTAAATCAGTTCCACTATGTTTTCTCCTAATTCATTTCCTCTCTCTCTCTCAATAGGTTATTAAGGTTCATGCAGTTTTGTAGCTCACTCCAAGAGATCTCTGACAATTTTAGTGTAAGTTCAGCTCAGTACTCTCAGTTGAAGTTCTCTTGGATTTATAGCTGGACATTAGCATCAAAATCTAACACTGCACTGCAGGCAGTGAAGAATAGTCTGCCATAGATGTTTACACAACTCAGGGTACATAACACAAAAATAACTATAATAAAACATATAAAGAAGCAACAGTGTCTCCAAAATTTCTGCATCTTGTTTGGAAATGCAGCACTGCAGAGTAGTGCTCCAGCACAGAGGTGGCACAGAGCCAGAACCAAGTAAGTGAATAAAGGGAGCAGGAGTCAGGTTGTAGAGAGAATGGCAGGACAGAGGAAGTCAGGAAACAGGCAGATCTTCCATCTTTCTATTAATTTCTATTTATCAGAAAATAATTACAGTTCAAATACTCTCAAAAGTACCATACTTACTCTATTAAGAAATCAAGAAAAGCACCTAAGATATTTACATTAAAAGTTATAGTCGTTACTAGCTAACAAGAGAAAAAAGTAATAGAAACAGAATGGTTTGGGTTAGAAGGGACCTTCAAAGTTCATGTAGTCTAACACCCCTGCCATGGGCAGGGACATCTTCCACTAGATCAGATTACTCAAAGCCCCGTCCAACCTGACCTTGAACACTTCCAAGGATACGGTGTCCACAACTTCCCCAGTTCCAGTATCTCACCACTCTTATCTTAAAAAAATGTCTAGCTTATATACAATCTAAATGTACCAACTGACTGTTTAAAACAGTTGCCCCTTGTCCTGTCACTACAGGCCTTGGTTTAACTGAAGTGGCAACTAGAACTGGAAATACTGTTTTTTAGGAAAACAAATTATGTTACAAGATCTAGTGCAAGCAGAGTTCATCAATCACTTCTTTCTCCTTCTGTGAGTGGGCTGGAATAATTGCATTTTTTTTAATATAGTTTATGATATTTGGTGTCTAAAACTGGATTTCATTTAGGTCAGATAATTTTCTGATGGCCTAAACCAGACACTGTTAGATAATGTACGATCTTCCCACTAGTTTCAAAGAATTCCAATACAGGTTTCTACATACTGGGAGGTGGGGAATGTGTCTTGTCTTCATTTTAGGAGTTTTATACTCCTAAAAATACAAAAATCGTAGTAGCAAAGGAAATAATTGTAATGTTTTCCTCAGATGTTTATATATGACTTTTCAAAGCTCAATTTCATAAAATGACACATTACAATAAAGCTGATTCTACACACTAGCAATGTGATGAACATTCAGAAAAGGAAGGTCAAGATTGATATTTTACACAGTGACTTTATATTCTTCAGTTTAGTATTATAATTACAATAAACAGTCCAATATCAGCATCCATAAGTCTGATGGGTTGACTTTGTCTGGATGCCAGGTGCCCACCAAAGCTGCTCAATCACTCCCCCTTCTCAGCTGGACAGGGGAGAGAAAATATAATGAGAAGCTTGTGGGTTGAGATAAAGTCAGGGAGAGATCATTCAGCAGTTATCATCATGGGCAAAACAGACTCTACTTGGGGAAATTAGTTTAATATATTGCCAATTAAAATCAGAGTAGGATAATGAGAAATAAGACTAAATCTTAAAACACCTTCCCATGACCCCTTCCTTTGCTCCTGAATTTTCTCCACCAGCTTCCCCCTGGAGTGGGTCAAGGGGATGGGGAATGGGGGTTGTGGTCAGTTCATCACACATTGTCTCTGCCGCTCCTTCCTCCTTAAAGGGAGGACTCCTCACACTCTTCCTCTGCTTCTGTGCCTCCCACAGGACACAGTGGTCCATGAACTTCTCCAATGTGAGTCCTTCCCACAGGCTGCAGTTCTTCACAAACTGCTCCAGCCTGGGTCCCTTCCATGGGGTGCAGTCCTGCAGGAACAGACTGCTACCATGTGCGTCTTCCATGGTGTCACAAGTCCTGCCAGAAAACCTGCTCCAGCATGGGCTCCTCTCTCTATGGGTCCACAGGTCCTGCCAGGACCCTGCTCCAGCGTGAGCTTCCCACAGGGTCACAGCCTCCTTCAGGCATCTGCCTGCTCTGGTGTGGGGTCCTTCATGGGCTGCAGGTGGATATCTGCTCCACCATGGACCTCAATGGACTGCAGGTGGACAACCTGCCTCACCATGGTCTTCACTATGGGCTGCAGGGGAATCCCTGCTCCAGTGCCTGGAGCACCTCCTCCCCTTCCTTCTTCACTGACCTTGGTGTTTGCAAAGCTGTTTCTCTCTCACACATTCTCACTCCTCTCTCTGTCTGCAATTGCTGTGTGCTGTTTTTTTCTCCTTCTTAAATATGTTTTCCCAGAGGCACTACCACCATCACTGGGTGGGTCCGTCTTGAGCCAGCTGGCATTGGCTCTATCAGACATGGGGGAAGCTTCTAGCAGCTTGTCACAGAAGCTACCCCTGCAACCCTCCTGCTACCAAAACCTTGCCACACAAACACAATATAGGAAATTAGACAGTAGCTCAAAGGACCGAAAAGGAGACCTTCTCTCCATGGTCAGTATCTGCTCTGCTCCACTCACCACAGTGTGCTGGAGGAAAATCCAATCAGGCTCTGTCCACCACTGCACGAACACGGGTACCCAGCATGTGACGGCATGTAAGATTTGCTCATTGTGTGTGTTCCCTTTCTGATTCTTTCTTCTTAATGCAGTTATTTTATTAAGTTATTTAGTTTGGGACCTTTCTTTTTGAAATCCAGAAAAAGCCCTGCAGTGGCTTGCTCTCACCTCACCCCTTTCCAGTGCAGAACACCCTTCTTAATAATTCTAGCTTAATTCCAGAACAAAAGTCTTGGAAAGTAGTGCTAAATTAAAACAAATGTTAGAAACATTAAACTAGATTAAGACAGAAATGAAATTTATTTCATGATTACACTCACCATTCTGCCCTGGAAGTGGCATTATAAATCTATAAATAAGTGACATTTTCTTTTACTTTATTTCCCCAAAACGCATATAATGACACTATAAAATTCTGACTGTATAGTGTCAGTTATTACCTGCCAAGGTGCCAGTGTTAGTGTATTGTTTGGTGAAGCAAACCTTGTTACAAAAGCAGAACAACTGAAATTATTTTATGTGGAGGTATCTCCTATTTGTAACAAGTCTATAATCATCATTATTTTTGTCATTTAGCTATGACACAAAATGGTTGCTTCGTAATAAGATCACTAAATAAAGCTAAGGTACCACTCTGCTTACATACAAATCGCTAATACTTAATTGCTTGGAAAATATTGCACATTTATATGTGTAGTTCCAATAAAACATGTTAGAGGCAGAATGAGTGACGATGTTGTAATTAAGACCTCATTTTCATATATATTGAGCTATATCATAGAAGTAAATGATAAAATGAGTAGTGGCTCAATACTGCTTGACACATGGTAGTTTTTAAGTATTTGTATGTGACGCTCAACAGAGCTTTTCATATCATATAAGCTTATTTGCAAATTGTTCATCTGCTTCATGACAGAAATGAATGGAAATCACTGTCTTGCTACTAATGTGACTTACAAGCTGGATGTGTGGAACATAACATTTACGCTGGATAGTACCTCTAATTAGGACACCCAGGAGTGCTTTCAGGTTTTTACAACCCCATGCATACCCCAACTGCTTCAATATAACATCAGGAGACAGATATTACCAGATGACAACTATCCCCTACATTTTCAGTTATCATAGAAGGAGAAGCTAAGCATGTAGGCAGTGATAAGAAAATAAGTACTCCATCTTCACATCCTAGAAAATAAGTCTGCATGCAGTCTTTGCCACAGGAGGATTAATTCTTCTTTGGTCCCTGTTCCACTCTTGTCAGCTCAGCTTGAACATGTTGTCATGCTATTGAGGGCAGCACAAAAGAGACAGCACTTGCTTTGGGCCACATTTTTAGAACCTTAGAAGGTGAAGAAGAAGGGACCTGCTCAATTGCAGAGCACAACAATATTTACTGTATGACCAGGTAAATATACAATTTTTTATTTTTTTCTTTCTTCTTTTTTTTTTTTTTGGCTAGTGTCCTGGTTTCAGCTGGGAAGGAGGTAATTTTCTTCATAGAAGCTAGTGTGAGGGTACATTTTGGAATTGGGATGAGAAAATGTTGATAACCTGCTGATGTTTTGGGTTGTTACTAAGCAGTCAAGGACTGTCTGGCTTTTCATGCTGGCCTGCCAGTGAGTAGGTTGGAGGTGTATGGGAAGCTGAGAGGGGACGCAACCAGGACAGCTGACACAAACTGACCAAAGGCATATTCGATACCATATGACGTCATGCTTGGTAAATAAAGCTGGGGGAATAAGAAGGGAGGATGATTGGTGTTGTGGCATTTGTCTTCCCAAGAAACCATTACAAGTGGTGGAGCCCTGTTTTCCCAGAGATTGCTGAACACTTGCCTGCCCATGGGGAGTGGTGAATAAATTCCTTGTTTTGCTCTGCTTGCATGTGCGGCTTTTGCTTTACCTATTAAACTGTCTTTATCTCAAACCATGAGTTTCCTCACTTTTACCCTTCCAATTCTCTCCCCTGACCCACTGTGAGGGAGGGAGTGAATGTCTGCATGGTGCTTAGTTGCTGGCTAGGGTTAAACCATGACAATCCTTTTTGGCATCCAACATGAGGCACAAAGATTTTGAAGTAATGAGAGGTTTGATTGGAATGTGCTAGATCGAGTTTATAGCTGTTATTACTCTTTAGCTATTAATTGCCAGGCTTCTGTACTTGCCATAAGTTTGCTTGCCTTACATATATTAGAGTCTAGTGCTCATTAGCAGCTGCTTTTTGCTGAAGCACCTCAAAGCGTGTGGCAATGAAGAAGCCCTCAACAATGCAGGTGTATTCCTGGAAAGACTGTTAGTATGGATTGCATAATTCAGTGCTATATTATATTATATTATTGTATATAAGAGTATATAATTCAGAATAAATTCAGACACATAAAAAACCCTTATTATGTTCTCAACCTGCTTTTACTTTTTCTTGTACCTTTTTTTTTTCCCTCGGTGGAAACTGTGTTGAATCTATAGCTGAACTAAACATACCAGTGATAACTGTCATCTAGTGTTAGATGACGGTATAATAAAATGAATGTGGTTCTTAAGTTTTGAAAGTCTTCACTTGCTTTGAAGTATATCAATGAAGCAAAGTAAAAAAAAATGCAGAAATCTAAGTGGTACTATGCAAGCATCACTGGAAAGAAAGTTTCTACTATGAAAAAGATAGACCCTACCTGATGTTGTAAGCTAAATAACATCAGAATGCCATTTTGATAAGAATGAATGTTTCTCTAGTTCAGTGTTTATCTCCAGTGACAGCCAAAAGTATATACTGGGGCAAACAGAAATTAAAAATGCAAGAAATATATGCTGAAACTACAAACTTTATCTCAGTCATCTATGGCGTAAGACTTTCTCTTCAAGGGTGTGCATCTTTATACTTGATAGCCCTCTGTGGCCTGTTTTTCCACGAATTTGCCTAACAGATTGCACAGAATCACTGAGTCGTTAAGGTTGGAAAAGACCTTTAAGTTTATCAAGTCAAACCATCAACCCAACACCACCATGCCCACTAAAACATGTCTTGAAGTGCCATGTCTACTTGTTCTTTGAACACCTCCAGTGATGGTGACTCCACCATCTCCCTGGACAGCCTATTCCAATGTTTGACCACTCTCTCAGTAAAGAAATTTTTCCTAATATCCAATGTAAATCTCCCCTGTTGCAACTTGAGGCCCTTTCATCTTATTCTTTCGCTAGTTACATGGGAGAAGAGATCAACAACCACGTTGCCACAACCCCCCTTCAGGTAGCTGTAGAGAGCAATAAGGTCTCCCCTCAACCTCCTCTTCTCCAGGCTAAACAACCCCAGTTCCCTCACCCGCTCCTCATAAGATTTGTTCTCCAGACTCCTTAACAGCTTCGTTGCCTTTCTCTGGACACGCTCCAGCACCTCAGTGTCCTTCTTGTAGTGAGGGGCCCAAAACTGAACACAGTAGTTGAGGTGCGGTCTCACCAGTGCTGAATGAGGTTGTTATGGAGTTGTTATGGAGTTGTTATGGGGCTGAATGGGGTTGTTATGAACAAAGTGCAGGACCCAGCACTTGGTCTTGTTGAAATTCATACAGCTGACCTCAAGCCCATCGATCCAGCCTGTCCAGATTTTCTGCAGAGCCTTCCTTCCCTTGAGCAGATCAATACTCCTGCCGAGCTTGGTGTCATCTGGAAACTTACTGAGGGAACACTCAATCCTCTTATCAAGATTATTGATAAAGATATGAAACAAGACTGGTCCCAAAACTGAGCCCTGGGGAACACCGCTTGTGGCCGGCCACCAACTGGATTTAACTCCGTTCACCAATACTCTCTGTCTCAGCCATCCAGCCAGTTCTTTAAACAGCGAAAAGTGCACCGTTCTCAGCCACGAGCTGCCAGCTTCTCCAGGAGAATGCTGTGGGAGATGGTGTCAAAAGCTTTACGAAAGTCCAGGTAGACAACACCCACAGACTTTCTGTCATCCTCTAGGTGGGTCACCTGGTCATAGAAGGAAATCAGGTTGGTCAAGCAGGACCTGCCTTTCATGAACCCGTGCCTGCTGGGACTGATCCCCTGGTTGTCCTGCACATGTCTTGTGAGTGCCCTTAAGATGAACCAACCTCTCCATAATCTTCCCTGGTACTGAGGTCAGGCTAACAGGGATGGTCCTCCCATCCCTTCTTGTAGATAGGCATCACATTGTCAAGCTTCCAGTTGTCTGGGACCTGCCCTGTTAATGAAGCCTGCTGACAAATAATGGTGACTGGCTTAGCAAGCTCCTCCGCTAGCTCTCTCGGCACTCTTGGGTGGATCTCATCAAACCCCATAGACTTGTGGGTGTCCAGCCGGCATAGCAGGTCATTAACTGTTTCCTCCTGGATTATGGGGAGTTTATTTTGCTCTTTCAAAACCAAGTGAAATTATGAACTTCCATAACATACTGTAGCAGTGTGTGCCATAATGAAATTATGCAAACTGGTAACAATGGATGAGAAGAAGATGAGGTAATTGACAACTTCGTTGCATCAGTCTTTACTGGCAATGTCTCTTCCCACACGTCTTGAGGGGACGGCCTGTAGAAGCAAAGTCCCTCCCACAGTAAGAGAAGACCAGGTTTGAGACCACCTCAGGAACCTGAACATACACAATACTATAGGGCTTGATGAGATGCATCCCAGAGCCCTGAGGGAATTGGCTGACATCATTGCCAATCCACTCTCCCTGATATTCAAAATGTCATGGAAGTCAGGTGAAGTCCCTGGAGACTGGAAAAAGGGAAACATTGCACCCAATTTTCAAAAAGGTTGCAAGAAGCATCCTGGGAACTAACAACCTGTCAGCCTCACTGCTGTTCCTGGGAAGATCATGGAACAGATCTTCTTAGAATCTATGCTGAGGCACATGGAGGACAGGGAGGTGATTTGAGACAGCCAGCATGGCTTCACCAAGGGCAAGTCCTGCCTGACCAGCCTAGTGGCCTGCTAGGATACAGTGACCATATCAGTGGACAAGCGAAGAACTACTGACGTAATCTATCTGGACTTCTGTAAGGCTTTGACATGGTCCCCCACAACATCTGTCTCTCTAAATTGGAGAGAGATGGATTTGATGAGTGTACTGTTGGGTGGATGAGGAATGGGTTGGATGGATGGTCACATCAAGAGGGTAGTGGTCAATGTCCAGATGGAGATCAGTGATGAGTGGTGTCCCTCAGGGGTCTGTATTGGGATCAAAACTGTTTACTATCTTCATCAATGACATAGGCAGTGGGATCAAGTGCACCCTCAGCAAGTTTGTAGATGACACCAAGCTGAGTGGTGCAGTTGGCATGCCTGAGGGAAGGGTTGCCATCCAGAAGGACCTGGACAAGCTCAAGGAATGGGCCTGTGTGAGCCTGAGGAGGTTCAACAAGGCCAAGTGCAGGGTACTGCACCTGGATCAGGGCAACCCCCAGTATCAATACAGGCTGGGGGATGAAGGGATTGAGAGCAGCACTGTTGAGAAGGACTTGGGGGTATTGGTGGATGAAAAGCTGGATTTGAGCTGTCAATGTGCGCTCACAGCCCAGAAGGCCAACTGTATCCTGGGCTGCATCAGCAAAAGCGTGGCCAGCAGGTTGAGGGAGATGATTCTGCCCCTCTACTCCACTCTCGTGAGACTCCACCTGGAGTCCTGTGTCCAGCTCTGGAGCCCTCAACACAGGAAAGACATGAACCTGTTGGAGCAGGTCCAGAGGAGGGCCACCAAAATGATCAGAGGGATGGAACCTCTCTCCTATGAGGACAGGCTGAGAGAGTTGGGGTTGTTCAGCCTGGAGAAGAGAAGGCTCCAGGGAGACCTTACTGCAGCCTTCCAGTACCTGAAGGGGGCTTACATAAGACAGATGGGGACAGACCTTTTAGCAGGGCCTGTAGTGATAAGACAAAGGGTACTGGTTTTAAACTAAAAAGAGGGTAGATTTCGACCAGGTATAAGGAATAAATTTTTGACTATGAGAGTGGTGAACCCCTGGTCCAGGTTGCCCAGAGAGATGGTAGATGTCCCAATGCCCCATCCCTGGCAACATTCAAGGTCAGGTTGGACGCGGCTATGAGCAACCTGATCTAGTTGCAGATGTCCCTGCTCATTGCAGGGGCGTTGGACTAGATGAGCTTTAAAGGTCCCTTCCAACCCAAACTATTCTATGATTCTATGATACATTGTGTCATGGAGTACTGCATAATGTAAGTAAAGCACTGTTTTGAGACTACAGCATAGTGGAAGAGTTGCCACAAAGGCAGATGTGAGATGGACTCGGCTGACCCCTACCATTAAAACAGAGGCTTAATGATGAGACTAGATCCAAGAAGACACAGTTGCACAGAAGCAGCCTCCCTTCTACGAGAAGAAGAGCATCTGTCAGATATGCACTCTGAACTCAGTAGGGGAAGCCCTGTAAGGGCATAACTGATGCAAGCATGCATTCCTCTGAGCACATGAGCTAAAAGTCGCTGGAGAAAATATGGTAAACAAATTTCCAACAAGCTTGTACATTTGTATTATAGATTATAAAAAGCTAAATTAAAACCAAAAATATTTGGTTATTTCTGGTTATTTCTGAAAACTCACATCTATGATCTGTACAGCTGATATACTTTTTTCCCTATTTTATTTCCCCTTTTTTAATTTTAATTTGGAAGCAAAATTATAAATAAATGTGCTAAATGGTTATCAACCATAATTAATTGCAGGTAAAAAGGAAAATAACATTGATCTATCTTGTAATATGTAGATGGCCATTAGCATGAAGCATGCTAATTGTGTTTGGCTTTAATATGTGTAATGAAGAGTCTCCTAGATGTCTGTTTATCCATTCTAGATATATGTTACTATGGAAATCTAAGTGTTTTTCTAGCTTCTTTTGTCATCCTTGGTTAGCCATCCATAACTACTGGTATCTAGCAATAGCTCCTGCCTAATTTAGCTGGAAATTCTCACAGGAATATGTTTTATGAAGAATGGTAATTAAAAGCAAAATAATTGAGACTCTAACAGAATTCAAATAACTTATATAGAAAAGAGCAACCAAATTATAGTACAGTCGTGGTACCTCTACTGGCAGATAAACATGCAGTTACTTCAAAATTTTAAGCAAATCTTTATAATTTAGAAATCACATCCAAGGGTAAGTGAGATCAGGATTTAGTGTTTAAAGCAGAAAAAAAAAAAGATTTTAAGTTTTGCTTCTATTTAGTAATTGCATGTGTCTATTTAGTATTTTGTGTAGGAAATACTGCTGTTTCTGTGGCTAAGATCACAGAATCACTGAATCACTAAGGTTGGAAATGACCGTTAAGATCATCAAATCCAACCATTAACCCAACACCACCAGGGCCACTAAGTCATATCCTGAAGTGCCACGTCTACACGTTTTTTGAACACTTCCAGAGATGGTGACTCCACCACCTCCCTGGGCAGCCTGTTCCAATGCTTGACCACCCTCTCGATAAAGACTTTTTTCCTGATATCCAATCTAAACCTCCCGTGGTGCAAGTTGAGGCCATTTCCTCTCTTTCTATCGCTAGTTACTTGGGAGAAGAGACCAACACCCTCGTCGCCACAACCCCCTTTCAGGTAGTTGTAGAGAGCGATAAGGTCTCCCCTCAGACTCCTCTTCTCCAGACTGAACAACCCCAGTTCCTGCAGCCGTTCCTCGTAAGACTTGTTCTCCAGACCCCTCACTATCTTCGTTGCCCTTCTCTGGACACGCTCCAGCACCTCAATGTCCTTCTTGTAGTGAGGGGCCCAAAACTGAACACAGGATTCGAGGTGCGGCCTCACCAGTGCCGAGTACAGGGGCACAATCACTTCCCTAAGTGATCATTGTCCTGGTTTCATATGTTTTCATCTTTCAAATAAGTCTATGTTGCAGCAGGTGCACCTTGAAGCATTATTGGTTGTGCATGAGGTCATGCTTGGAGCACCTCAAAGTGTGTGGCCATGGAGAAGCCCTCAACAGTGCAGGTATATTGCTGGAGGAACTGGAACTATGGGTAAGGCCACGTTGGAGCAGATTTATCTCTGGAGGTAGTGTGGCCTGTGGAGACGGCCGTTTTGGAGCAGGTGCACCTCGAAGTGACTGCAACTATGGATAAATCTATGCCGCAGCAGATATACCCCTGGAGACTGTGGCTCATGGAAGGGACTGCAGTCTGTGGATAAGTCCAAGCTGGAGCAGGGGCAAGGGGAGGAGTTCATTGCAATGTTAAACCCTATGGTCCAGTACAAAGGGCCCAGGGGTGGAGACTGTAATGGAAATACCTTTAAACTGTTGTAACCCATGATTTGAGTTGCATGTTATAGGAACTACTATAGCAGGAACCACCTGAATGAATGGAGGACAAGCCTTACAAGAAGCAGTGCCAGTGCAGCAGTGACCTGACCTGAGCTGGCTTTGGTGCCCAGTAACTCCATGCAACACCCCACCTCGCCTGTCCTGAGTGACCACCATAAGGGATGGAGCCCAAAGTCATGGACTAAATGAACTCAGCAGACATTTCACGGACATTTTGGAGGGAAGTCTATGGACTAAGGGGATGATAATCTGTGTATTATATTAAAGGATGGGAAGGGGTGGTGGTGGTTAATGAGGTTATATTGGATAGTGTGGTACCTGAGCATAACGTAAATGGTATGGAATAAGGGGTGGATAATGTCCTGGTTTCAGCCAGGGTAGAGTTAATTTTCTTCATAGAAGCTAGCGTGAGGCTATGTTTTGGATTTGGGATGAGAAAATGTTGATAAGGTGTTGATGTTTTGAGTTGTTGCTAAGTACTCAAGGACAGTCCAGCTTCTCGTGCTGGCGTGCAGCGAGCAGGCTGGGGGTGCACGGGAAGCTGGGAGGGGACACAGCTGGGACAGCTGACCCAGGCTGGCCAAAGAGATATTCCATACCATATAACGTCATGCTCAGTATATAAAGTTGGGACAAAGAAGAAGGAAGGGGTGGAGGGACGTTCGGAGTTATGGCGTCTGTCTTCCCAAGAAACCATTACGCGTGACGGAGCCCTGCTTCCCTGGAGATGGCTGAACACCTGCCTGCCCATGGGGAGTGGTGAACAAATTCCTTGGTTTGCTTTGCTTGCGTGCACGGCTTTTGCTTTACTTATTAAACTGTCTTTATCTCAAACCATGAGTTTCCTCACTTTTACTCTTCCGATTCTCTCCCCCGTGCCACCGTGGGGGAGTGAGCGAGCGGCTGCGTGGTGCGTAGTTGCTGGCTAGGGCTAAACCACGACAATCATGAACCCACTCCCCACAGGTTTTTATATTTGAAGGTACATCTACATAACATTCTATAAGCAAACCTGTGCTGGGCTCTAAGTCAAATGTTTGTTCATCCAAAAGACATATATCCATATTAACTGTGCTGTGCCTGAGTTTATTACCCATCTGAGCTTCTTAGACTTTTAATTTGAAAACAATGATATGTTAATACAATCACTGGACTTTAGATTAAGGCAGGTCTCGATTTGGCAAAATTAAAAAATTTTTAGAAAGTATAAAAGGCAATGTAGACATGGACATTATTGTGTGTTTGAATAATGGCATTACCTAAATTTTCTTTCCACCAAAAATCAGGTGGAAACAGAAAATGACCTTACATAAAATAAACTTCATTTATAATGGACTTGACTTAGGTAGGAAGTTTCAATTTAAAGTCATCAAAAATATGTTCTGAAAAATCTATTTTAATCTAGAAAAATAACCTAAGAATACACTAAAGGAGGGAATAAACAGAAGGGTTTTGGTGTGACTTAGATGTTCAGAGAAGATGGTAGGGATTCTAAATATACTTAATAGAAACCTTTAATCATCATATTTTCTTTTGGTTCTCAGGTACCAAAATCAGTGAAACAAGATGGGTTTTTTATACTTCTCTCCAATTTTATTACGTAAATTCTACTTCAGTTGAAGGCTTGGTGCAGAAATATTGTTTTAGATGTTGTACTAACTGCATAGATAACTATTGTCTGCTGTTGTTGGGAGTTAAGATTTGCATTTGTATTTCCTAATGCTCTTTGCTTCTAATTGAAGTAATACAACATTTCATTAAATGTAAATGTCATGTAAAACACTTTAGACATTCAACTGGGAAGAGACAAGCATTGTACCGCTTTGAGCAACAAGGTGACATGCAAGAACAGATGAAGGTTTGTAAAAGGCTGCTCAGATCATTAGAAGAATGAACTGATATCATATGTATTACAAGACATGAAGTCAGTAAGTCAGTCATTGCCCATGAAGCAGAGGAAGAAGTAATCTAAATTCATCCATTAATAATGAGGACACCTGCAGACAATCTGTTGACTTAATGAAATCATTCTTCATGAATACTTCAAATTGATCCTGTGCTAAATTGTTTTGTCTGAATACATAGGTACTATCCTGATATTGTTGAATAAGAGAAACTCTGAATATTACTGTACTGTGCGAAGTACTAAACACATGTAAAACTCATTGTAGTTTCTGGTATTTCATATGATGAGTCAATTGAATATATTAAACTTGGTATTTAGTCAGAAGTCATAGAATAACTGAATTAAAGAAAAAAAATCTTCTATATATTACAATTAGTTAAACTAATTGTATTGTTAGAGTGTAAAAAGCAACTGATAAAAGACATTGTCAAGACCATGATCACCACAGAAATCAGGAGAGCTGAGAATAAAGAAAGTGATTCCTCACAGTTTAGATGGTTTTGATTTCATGAGACTATATAAGTGGATAGCATCGTTAAATTAATTGCATGAGGGTTTTTATATATAAACCCCTCCTTCCTTAAGCCTAGATTTTTCCATTTATTTGATACTTCAATTTCATGCAGATGAGCTGAGGAGGAATTCAACCAGCACCACTCAGTAGGAAGTTGTAAGTTCATGGAAATGAAGGTCTCAGTAGCAGTCACTGGCAGCATTATGTCTGGGTGCTGAAGGCAAGAGTGGTGCTCTGCCAGTCTATCACAGAAGGTTGGGGTCTGTTACGTCTAGTTGGGAAGGTGGGAAAGGAGAAAGGGAGGGATGCTTCCCTGAGAAGAATGTCAATGGACATGTGCCAGGCACTTCCTGACCTTATGTAAGTATGCACTATTGTTTGCTGTACAGAAATTACACTTTTGAAAACAACAATGACAGAAAAGGAGCTTCAATTTGAAAGACCAGAAGATCATGGTGTTTCAAAAATCATAAAGCAGGCTGAGAGCCTTAGCTGTGGCAGAAAATGGAGAACCAATATTGAAATGAACTTTTCTAAAGTCATATTTCTCATATATACATGTATGTATATATACCTATACACAAAACATACAGTCACAACATAGAATAATTGACTATAACTTATAATACAAATACAATTTCCCAGCTCTCTGTTAAGATCAGTGATGGACTAAAGTAAAATAATTTATCTGAAGCTCTATAAATTTTTTTAATGTGGGGATAAACAGTTCACTAAATATTAATTATATCCGAAACAGTGTTAATTTGATTTTCCCAAGATGGTGACCAATATATGAATACTTTACATTCCTAACTCTATTTTAATTGAGAATAAGAAAACATAAAACGGTCATCAAAGTTTTCCAAAATGGACGTGCTGTTTGGAGACCTTTTATTCTGTTATACAACCATAATATTTCAAGAAGAAACATATAAGTTTTAATGCCTTTTCACCTGCATTTCACTAATTTTTAGAATTCCAGGTGTATTTGTTTAAATCTCTGTATGAAATTGCATCAAGTTAAATTTTTTATGTTGCATTTTTGTGACTTTTTTTCTGTTGACAAATTTAATTTCTGTAGGTTCCCCTTGATATGTTTAATACAAACCTTGCTTTATAGCTGAGCTTTGCTGTTTTGTTTAACTGTGTGTGTCTTTTTGTGCTAGTTTATGGAGCTTTTTCTTTTTTGCTTTTTTTCTTAACCTCAGTGCATTTTTCCTCTGTCATCTTCTTAACTGCTTTTTAAAATTAAATAATATGTTTTATTCCAGGCATTTGCTAGATCATAAAAATTAAAGATACTTGGCAGAGGCCTTGGTAGATTTCATATGAATATTTTCCCTATAGGCAGAAACCCAGAAAGGCTGGGGGGAATTAAAACATCAGGATGTATCATCTGAAAGTATTGTGCATGTATAATCTTACGGTGGGCAAATGTCACTACTATTTTTTATTATATCTATTACTTTCTTTACAGTTCTTCTCCCACAGAGAGTTGGTAGATGCCCCATTCCTGGAAATACTCAATGTCAGGTTGGATGGGGCTTTGAGCAACCTGATCTAGTCGAAGATGTCCCTGCTCATTGCAGGGGGCTTGGACTAGATAACCTTCAAAGGTCCCTTCCAGTCCAAACTATTCTATGATTTTATGATGATTCTATGACTATTTTATACTATGCTCAGCCACTTCTCACTTCCCAAATGTCCCTTTCACAGTGAATGAAACACATTTGAAACCTTCGATAATGTGCTTTGCTATTAAGTTTTCAACATTTTCTCTAGAAACAGCAATGTATGAATGGTACCAGAAAGACTTCTTTAATGAAGCAGATATGTCTGTACAGTCAAATTAGACTGTACTGTATAATCCAAGATAGATTGTTTGATGTTTGAATTTCTTTTCTTCAGGTCACTGTCTCATCAGTTACTTTTCTTCCTCAAAACCTTGTTTTCTTGTCTGTGTGTTTTCTTACTTGTATGTTATATACTCTCATGGAAATACGAAGGTACTCTGAAGCAACAGTTTAAATCTGTATTGTCATCATACCTGCATATGATAACAATTTAGCATTAGTCAGAACCCTCGATACACTTCTGAATAAAGGATACAAATTATGACTCCATGTTGCGGTCCTTTAAATTCAGCAATAGCCATTGCTTCTGAGAATATAGTTTCTCTAGTCTATGTCCTTACTATTTCCTCTATGGCAAATTATGCGATTCTTAAGGGAGACACAAATCTTTCATTTACTAGTAGAGAATGGGAAAGGAAGAGCTAGGCAGGCTCTTCAACTTCCTTCTCTGCTCAGTTAATCACTGGGGCTTTGCTGTTACCAAAAATTTTTAAGGCTGTGTGAGAGTAAGGGCAATGGCTCCTTTTCTTCCCCAGAGAGTACTGCTCATCCATAGTCAGTTCATTTATAACACAGTTTTCTGCCAGCAAAGCTCAGTGTATACAAACTAAAATCAATGCAAACAGAATCCTATTTCTATGACATCTCATTTTATATTCTAATAAGTTATTAAAAATAATTATTTTTTCAAGTATATTTTTATGATCAGAGCAGATATTTATTATGTTTTGTTCTTTTAAATTGCTTATTTTAATGATTTGTGGAGTTAAAAATTTGCCATTTAATCATAGAGAATAAAGAGGAACAATGCAGTTCATTATTAAAAATAAAGCTGCTAGTTAGCATGGGTTGTTAATTTTCTTTTATTTTCAAGAATCTATTCAAATTTTGTTTAATTTATTGTCATAAAGCCTTTTAAAATGAAAATATTTTAAATTGTGATCTGAAGCATTTTGAATCGTATCAGTTGAACCGAAATATTTCAACCAAACAATTAAGCAGCTTTTAATACAAATTAGATCACTGGATAAAAGATCAGAGGGAGCTAATTGTGATGCCCTAAACCTGAAAAGCAAAATAAAAAAGCTAGAGCAACTAGTGCAGAATTGTAAACTAGATATAATTAGAACAGAAATAAAATTGAATATGAATCAGAGAATACAAACTTTGAAGAGCTGGGCTGCTTGGGAATGGTAGAAACATTAGTTCACATGTCATATAGGAGAGGTTTCAAGTGCAAAAGGAATAGTTATGTGTTAGAGATACAAAATAACTAAATAACTAAGGTGATATAAATGATATTGCTTGGGTCAAATGTTAAGGTAAGTTAAGATGTTAAAAGATGTTTTCTGCAAGTAGGGCTGGAAATCTATTGTATTCCCAAATGACTGTATTTAGAAATGGATTGCTGTTTACCTAGAGAAATAAAAATAAATATGTCATTAAAGACATTTTAAATCGGTAACAAATACTATTAATAATGGTAGGCTTAGTATTTTTTTTCTGTATATGGTAATTAACAGATGTCTTCACCAGATAGTCACAGAACTATTATGAGGTGATGTAATTTCAGGTTTTTTATTTTCATTTTGATGAATGGTAAGATCATAGCAAAAATGGAATTGATAACAAGTTTATTCCATTTAAACTAAATGAAACATACCAAAATCTGGTTTTTAGAAAAGATTATGTGAATCAAAATGAAACATTCAAGGAACTGAATAATGATGAAACTTAAATTTCTTTAAATCACAAACTC
The DNA here is from genome assembly GCF_964289735.1 of Phaethon aethereus. Lineage (NCBI taxonomy): Eukaryota > Metazoa > Chordata > Aves > Phaethontiformes > Phaethontidae > Phaethon > Phaethon aethereus. The sequence goes on from NC_138575.1 coordinate 142,136,925, forward strand.
ATAAATTATCTGGAATTTGTATGCTCTCCTAAAAAATATAAATGAGACAAAAAATCCTAATGATTTTGTAGATAGTTTCAATAAGAGTTGGAATAATAGTTTGAATCTCAGAAATTATTAAGTAGAGGGTCTATAAGCAATGGAAATAGACATAGACCATAAAGGAAACTATTTCAGAGTTCAAGGTACATACTTGGGTGAAAGTTACTAGAAGGCGTACATAGCCAGATGTGTCAAAAGTATCAAAGAGGTTCCTTTGTTATGTTGATAAAGGAAGAGTAAGCAAAACAGGACAAATAAAGAAAGTAGAATAGAATTAAATTAAAAATAGACTAAATACAATCTCAAATCTAAGTAAGTTTTCTCTCTGTTTTCAAAGAAGGACAATAATATTGTGTGCATGAGCAGGGGCAGACGGACTAAAGAGAATGAATGTTTATTGTTCCATTGGAGTTGGAGGCAAAACTTTTCATTTCAGGGACTCTTCTTGCCATAAATCTGAAATAATTGCTACAGGAAAATGTAGTTCTGTTAAAAAAAGCCCATATATACATATCTAATTTATATGTATGTAAAAACATATGGAGAGAGAGAGAGGGAGAATTAGTGGGAAAGACAAACCTCAGTCTCAGTCAGATTCTCAAGAAATAGTCTTGGAAGGAAAGGTTGACTTTTAAACTGAGAGTAAAACTGAAATGGTGGAAGATAGGGAACTTACTAACAGAAAATCTTAGCTACACTCTAAGTTACCGACAGGATGAAGAAGGATAAAAAAGGCAAATATTACTCTAGAACCTATCAGAGAGAATGTATTTCTTTCTTTCTTTCTCTGAGAAGAAAGAAGTAAAAATGCAACTTCCAAAGTATTAATGAAATCTCAAATTGCAGTTCTCAGAAGATGATTAACAGTTTGATGTTATAATAATGTAAACATACAAACAAAAAATGTCAATCTAACCATACTTAAATGTACAGTATGTATATCCAGAAAACCATTTTTCACTGAAATGAAACAGAATTCTCACTGGCTAGTTGTTCTGATTTTCTATCACTTTAATAATAATTCAACCACAATACTCTTGAATAATTTGTTTCTTTACATTTTTAAAAATCAAATACGGTTTAAAAGATAGAAGCACATCTAATACTATATTTTGTACATTAAAATTGGTAAATCTAAGCATAATGTCATTTTTGGGCAAAGGACCAAGGACTCTAGCCTATATCATATGATAAATGTTACAGCCTTATTATTTAGCATTGAAACCACTGGGTTACTTTTCACATGATTATATAGGCAAAATATTCAACTTTTTAAGACGGATGAATTACAGAATCCAATTTTGTGAATATTTGTATCTGTGAATTAATTCACTTATCACCTCTCATGTCCTTACATGCCAGCTTTCCATAAATAACTAGAGCATTCTTACTCTAGTTATTTTTTGTGATTTTTTGGTTTTGTTCAGTTTTACTGCAGTATCCATGCACACACAACCTTGAACTTTGAAAAAAAGGTATTTCAAAATCTTTGGTCCTTTTTGAGCTGAAATTTGTACTACTATCAAAAATAATAACTTGTAGAGATAAACAATGGAATGAAAAATTAATCAGACTAATCCCACCGGAGCAAAAATGTACTGACAGAAAAGTCTGTTATTTTCCTGTGAACACTAAAACACAGTAAAAATTTCTTTTTCTTCATTTTTTTCATCATCCCATGACTCAGACCTCAATTAATTTCCTTGATGAAATTATCTTAGCAAGTGTTATTGCTGAATGTTTACTTAATGGCTCACAAAGTAGGGTATCCAGTGTTGTGTAGCTACGGCACATAACACACTGCAAAGTTTTTCTGAAAATTTTAGACAATAACTCAAAATGTTTAAATCCCTTTACTTTCAAGGTGCATAGTCTTATACAATGATTACAACAGATAATGGGAAGACTCCATGTTAACATGGAGGTTAGTATGAGCCTGTTTGGATCACTCTGCACGGCTCGACCTTAAGGAGAAGGAGCTGTGGCATTGAGAAGCTGGTAAACAGCTGGACATCTGCACGGCTTGGCCTTGAGGAGAAGGAGCTGTGGTAAACAGATAAGAGGAAGCAAAGGAGTGCGTGGACACCTGCAGGCAGAGAATCCTGACTGTGTGAGAGGCGCGTGGACAGCACGTGATATTTTGTATATAGCCAACTGCAATAATGTGTGTAACAAGCTGTAACCAATCATGAGTGTGTGCGCAGTGACTAAACAAAAATTATGATATATATTGGAGTCAGAAAAGACAATAAACAGTTTTGGAATATAACTCTCATAGAGTTGTGAAGTCCATCTTTCTCCAGCATGAGCCTTGAAACTTGATGGCAAGTCAGTCCACAAGATGTTTGATAGAATAGGAAAAATCTTTATGGCAACACCTCTTAGTCTGGTAGTGACCAAATATGACGTTCAATGAAGCCCATAAAAATATCAGTGTAGAAAATGTACAATATAGTTTTTACTTGTTTGCCAAAATTTTCCATATAACCTTACTTCTATAAACCTCTATTTCTGATGTTAGTCTGTTTCTTCACAATGGAGAAGAAGACAGAACATTTGCCTGAAGCAAAGGCAATTTCAAGAATAAACATAAATTACTTTTCACCAAAACTATTCTTACAATGCATGTTAATTGAAAATATGAACCTCCTGTCCTACACTGGGTGCAAAGCAAACTAATATGGATTATATGCTGCCTGGGGTACTTGCAATCTACAGGTGCCATAGGCCCCTGGTTTGATTATATTCTGGTTGGATGGCCTGTAACAGACTCCCATCACAGAGCCCTTGTTCCTCTGATCATGACCCAGAAGACTGCAACCAGTCTATCACCCACTCCACAAAGGAGTTCCAAACATTTGTGCTGCTCCTGATGCAAAAGGAAGTTCCACCCTCTCCTCTTCTTCTACTCCTGCCTTTCTGAAAAGGCCTGTATCCTTCCATCTGCATATGCAGCTCTTGTCTTCTGTTTGTTTCCTAGGCTGCTGGTATTGTGTGCAAGCTTTTAGTTTTAGGTTTTATGATCACATTCATGTTTTTTGAGTTTTACTCCTGTCACACTACCTCAAGGACTTACCAAATCTTTCCTGACTTACGTGCAAGCTGTTAGCACCATCCCCTGATGTACCTAGTTTAAAACTTTCCTCACAAGGATCAAAACCTCCTGGACTCTCCTACCCAACACTTTTGTCCTCAGGACTGTGTAGCCACTTTTTACTTCTTCCAGATCTCCCTTGACAGTTTATGTGGGCAAACAGCAAGGGTTGGCTTCAAAGACCAGATGAATTTCATCAGCAATATCCTGAATTTGTCCCTCTGCAAGCAGAAGTTCTCCCAGGACAGTCTGCCTAGATGAACCATTGGTGCCACCATCCCTTGCAGAAAGGAATCAGTCAGTGCATGCCATGAGGGCTTGGAGGTCTGCCTTAATTGGGCTTGTTCCTCTTCCTTTGTGATTAGGTCATTGCATTGATGCTGAAGGTGTTGGAGAAGTTTTTTCTTGTTGCCACAAGCTTCCAGTTTCCCCTATCTTTGGAGTCTCAGTCTGTCATTTAAGCATAGCCTTTAGCTGTTCCTCCTTCCTTGCATCGTATGACTCAAAGTTTTGCCACTGCAAAGTGTCTGTGAAAATACTATCAGTCTCCTGTTCAGCGTTCTGATACTACATAGTCTTCTCAGTTCTCTCTCCTGTCCCACTGTCACCTCAGAGAAGGAGGGTCACCAGGCACCCCTGCAACCCCTGGCCTGGGTGCCAGCACCCATCCTCTGCAGCTCCATCTGAGTCAAGGACTCCAATTTGCCAGGGGTACTTTCTCCAGCTGGTAAAAGATGAAAAAATGACCACAGCACATCACCACCTTGGTCACAGAGTCCCAAGCTGTCTGGAGCAGAACTTTTAGGCCTCCTTCACATTCTCTGCCCTGGTGACAGCTGATGTCTCTGTTAGCTGTACTCCTGTGTATCAGCTAAACAGGTGCTTCCCAAAGCAAATGAGCAGGAGCCTGGTATTTCCTACTCAGCTGTCTGTTAGAGACTGCTGCTGTCCCTTTTTAATCAGGATATCTTTTCAGGAAACATCTAGCAGAAATTATTAGCTGCAGAATTTACTAGGAAATTCCAGAAGCAACTACAAATAGAATCCAAATTTAAGAAAAACATAAAAAAAAAAAACCCTGAAAAAAATAATTACAAGAAAATGCCACGAGATAATTAGGAAAAAAGATTTTACAATCCTATATTTTGCCCATCTTCTTCAGGTCGCCCATGAAAAATTTCAAGTAGATTATGTGTGTTTATCTTTACAACAGCAATTTTGGTTTTTGACTTCTGCTGGAAATCGAAAGAAATCCAGGTGAACTGAAAGAGAAATGTATTTCTGCTGCCTTTTGCCAGGAACACTGGCAGTATCAGGAGACCATGAAACTGAAAAGAACAGATTGGTCAATCAGAAGTAAAAGATATAAGGCAGTCAAATTTGCATTCATATCAGGTAGGAAGATGATTCTCAGTTAACATGTCTAACTTTGAATAATTAATAGTTTTGAAATACCATAAATCACAACACAAAAAGTAAATGCTTATGGCATCGTAAGAATTCTGAAATACCCTTCACGTTTCCACTTACTATATTTTTAATACACAGTAAACTAATAAGAATCTGCTCTTATATCTCCAAAGAGTTATAACTCATGGTTTATTGTAGATATTTGTGATGCTCCAGCTTATAGCTTCTTCGGAAGTCTCGTTTGTTATCACTTTAGGCCTTTCTGTATTGTCTACTCTTAACGATGTGGTGGGTTGACCTTGGCCAACTGCCAGATGTTCATCCAACATCTCTATCACTCCCCTTCCTCAACACAGCAGATGGACAAAATTATATGAAGAATACTTGTGGGTCAAGGTGAAGACAGGGAAATCACTTACCAGTTATCATTATGGGCAGAGTAGACTCAGCTTGGGAGAAATTAATTTAATTTATTGCCAAATAAAATAGATTTGGGTAGTGAGAAATACTGCCTGCTCCACATCATCTCTGCAGGGGATTCTCTGTTCCAGCACCTGGACCATATTCTCCCGCTCCTTCTTCTGTGAGCCTGTTTTTTGCAGGCTTGTTTCTTACACTTTTTTTCCTCACTCCTCACAGCCATGTGGTGTTTTACTCTTTTTCAAATGTATATTCCCAGAGACACTGCCTGTACAGCTGAGGAGCTCAGCTGTGCCCTGTGGTGGGTCTGATGGAGCTGGCTGGAACCATCCAGCACAGGGCAACCCTGGCCTCTTCTTACAGAGGCCACCCTGCAGCCCCACTGCTGCCAGCACCCAGGACCTGCACCCAACACAAATGAAGGCACAGGTCTTAATATATTTGTTTATAAGAACCACATGTGCTGCTGAACTGCCAGTGAACCTATCCTTTTGAAGGATATGCACTAAACACACTTTTCAGTTTTTTGAATCACACTTCCAGTCTTCCTAAAGGAGGAAAAGACAAGGGAGGCTGACCAAATCAGAATTCTAATCCAGACAAAATGAAATCAGGTCTGGGGCCAATGTGCTGGTTAATGTACAAGTATACCCAAAGATACAATTCCTATCAAACGGTGTTTAAGTCTCACAATACAAAATTATTATATTTTAAGATTTTTCCTAATATCTTGGATATTTATTATAAATCACTGTTAATGTGTATGTTACTCTAAGAAAAGTAGAAGATGAACTTTAAAATAGGTAAGACATTTTCATAATTAAAATGGAAGAAGGCAAAAAACAAATCTTGAAACCACTGTACATAACTTATAAACAAAACTTTTAATTTCAAGGTTCCTTTGGAAAATATTTCAACTACACATAACATGAGAAATATTTTCTTGCAACGCCTTATGGATCACTTTGTGCATGGGACGCTACCTTATTCTAATATCTTACATTTGGGTAGTTCCAGTTATGTTTTCGTTATATTAATAATTGTGAAGATTTACTATGCTTCTAGACAAATCTTTTTGTTCTCAGAATATTGTTTCTGTTTTGTGCTGATTATGTCAAACTTCAGAGAGAACTTAATGAAATTTTAACTCTTACACTGCATTATCAGATTTCCTTTATTCAAATACTTACTGACAAATGTATTTCACTGTCATAGACAAATCAGCTTTGAGTTGGGGAATTTTTACTTAATTTAATTTATTAAATGGATGGCCGAGCCCAGAGAATGGCATTAAATCCGGCTGGCGGCCGGTCACAAGCGGTGTTCCCCAGGGCTCGGTTCTGGGGCCGGTCTTGTTCAATATCTTTATTGATGATCTGGATGAGGGAACTGAGTGCTCCCTCAGTAAGTTTGCAGATGACACCAAGCTGGGTGGGAGTGTTGATCTGCTGGAGGGTAGGAGGGCTTAGCAGAGGGAACTGGACAGGCTGGATCGATGGGCTGAGGCTGACTGTATGAGGTTTAATAAGGCCAAGTGCCGGGTCCTGCACTTTGGCCACAACAACCCCATGCAACGTTACAGGCTTGGGGAGGAGTGGCTGGAGAGCTGCCCGGTGGAAAGGGACCTGGGGGTGCTGGTTGACAGCCAGCTGAACATGAGCGGGCAGTGTGCCCAGGTGGCCAAGAAGGTCAACAGCGTCCTGGCCTGTATCAGGAATAGTGTGGCCAGCAGGAGTAGGGAAGTGATTGTGCCCCTGTACTCGGCACTGGTGAGGCCACAGCTTGAATCCTGTGTTCAGTTTTGGGCCCTCACTACAAGAAGGATGTTGAGGTGCTGGAGCGTGTCCAGAGAAGGGCAACGAAGCTGGTGAGGGGTATGGAGAACAAGTCTTATGAGGAGCGGCTGAGGGAACTGGGGTTGTTTAGTCTGGAGAAGAGGAGGCTGAGGGGAGACCTTATCGCTCTCTACAACTACCTGAAAGGGGGTTGTGGCGACGAGGGTGTTGGTCTCTTCTCCCAGGTAACTAGTGATAGGATGAGAGGAAATGGCCTCAAGTTGTGCCGGGGGAGGTTTAGATTGGATATTAGGAAAAATTTCTTCACTGAGAGAATGGTCAGGCATTGGAACAGGCTGCCCAGGGAGGTGGTGGAGTCGCCATCTCTGGAAGTGTTCAAAAAACGTGTGGATGTGGTGCTTCAGGACATGGTTTAGAGTACATGGTGGTGCTGGATTAATGGTTGGACTTGATGATCTTGAAGGTCCTTTCCAACCTAGTGATTCTGTGATTCTGTGATTCCAGTTAGCACAAACTTCCGACCACTGATTCAGATATTGAGAAAAAGAACAATTGAAAAAACACTTAGGGAAATATCTCTCCTTACTGTGGGTCACACAAGCCATGGGATGTACTTGGCCTTTTGTGGCTTGCTCTTAGCTGCAGACACTCAGGGGTATCTTTTTAGCATGAAAATACCATATAACTTTCATTCATATCATCCAAGTTTTTTTCAAGTCCCAAAATGAATAAGCTTTTGTGAATAGATTTTGGGTAAAAGACTACTGAATAGAATTGCATGATATCAAGCCACAAGTTCTACATGAAAATAAATCAAAATATATTTTCTATATTTTTAACACAACAGGAATGCATTTGGAAATAAAAAGTCCTAAGTGTTAATTTATAAGTCATGTTTTAGTTATGTAAATCAGTTTATCAAAATAGTGAGCAACAGCCCCCAAGGCATGGTTCTACTGATGTAATATAACTCTCTGACCAAAGAACCATAAACCATGCCTAACTCACAAAGCTAGGATTTATATCCTTATCTAGTAACGGCCTTGCCATTGCCATTCAGTGCTCAGTAGAAGTTCCAAGCCTGACAAGCAGAAAAGGTCTCTTTCGTGCCTCCTCCACATGAAACCTGCCATTACCATGAAAAAAAACCCCATTTTTCTCACAGGTCTAGTCATGTTTTGCAAACTGTTGTGAGAGATGAAGTCATTAATACTGTTCCTTATCTCCTCCTTAATTACTCTGTAGGCAGAAAGTGAAGAGGAAAGAAGGAGGATGAGAACGGAGATTGCTGTTTGAAGCACTTGCATAACTGAATAACAAAAGAACAGGGTTTATGGAGTTCCTTTTATGTGAGGTCATTTAACACTCTTCATAATGTGGCCTTTTAAATGATGTTAAAGAGCGGTGACTGGAGCTCTATTATCTGTTACTGTCATTGATAAGTACTGAACTTAAAAATATAAATAGTTGCTAAATAATGCAGTAATTTCAACATGTATTTAAAAATCAGTTAGTATTTAAAAAGTTAGCACTTTAAATACATCATCTGAAAAAGTCAAGCCTCATCTGAATTCAAGCTTATGTACTGGAGAAACAAAAGTATAGGTATGTAGCAAAGTTTTTATTACATCGGTGGATGTTAAGTGGTGGTTTTTATTATGTAATGTTAGAATGAGGGCAATTAAATTCTAGTACAGGGACTTTTTTAAAGATATAATGTTACACTTAAATAGTCAATTATGTACTATTTTTCTTGCTTTTAAACATAATTTGATTTTTGTTTCAGTAGGATGAAAAGTCCAAATCTGAGAGTAAGAGAACTGGGTTTTTTATAGCTGAAAACATAGCTGTGATAAAATAAAATACTATTTATATACCTTTCTGCAGGGTTTGTTTTTCTGGGCAAAAGATAGGCCAGAGCAGTTCTAAAATTTCTAGCACTATTATAAGAATTTGAGATACTCATCCAACACAAAGTATAGGCAAACCCTACTCATGTCTGCTTACCCTGTAAACAACATCAAATACAGTCTGATATAATTGCATGATGAATATGCTGTTTAGCAGCAGAAAGGTATCCAGGAGTACTTGCCAGTCACTGCTCAGATACAAAATTATCTACTAAAATAGTTTCAGGCATGGCGACTTTTACAAAGATTCACATCAGCATAAATGAAACGAGCTAATAGAAACTCAGTACCATGGATGCAAAGGCTAGTAGCCAAATTAGGGAAATAACCAGAAGCTTTACTCTTCTGCGCTTGTCTACATTTAATGTAAAAACAGTCATACTAATAAATCTGAAAGTTTTATCAATATACCTGATACCACCCGCTCTCAGAACACTTTTTAATTAAGTAATTAATAATGAAATTATTTTTAACTTATTCCTCACTATTCCCTGTGAAACCTTTCTCCTTTTCTCAGCATCTTTTCCTCCTTAAATGTTTATGTTTTTTAGTTTGATTCATTAGTAGTAGTAGTCCTCATGTTCTAATTGGCCCTTTACATGTGAACAGATTATTCTGCATTTTATGATAACATACTTTAAAAGATGCCATTACTGTCACCTGATGACATTTTTTCTGCACAACAGGTTAGTAGAGAATTTTTTTCTAAAGTAGGACATAAAGCAACCAGAACATTTAATAGGTGGTGGAAATGGACTTGCTTGCTCAATGATTTGTCACACTGATTATCATAGAATCACAGAATCATAGAATAGTTTGGGTTGGAAGGGAGCTTTAAAGGTCATCTAGTCCAACTCCCTTGCAAAAGAGCAGGGACATCTACAACTAGATCAGGGTACTCAGAACCCTGTAGAGCCTGACCGTGAGTGTTTCCAGGGATGGGGCATCTACCACTTCTCTGGGCAATCTCTGCCAGTGATTCATCACGCTCATTGTGAAAAATGTCTTCCTTAGATCTAATTGAAATCTACCCTCTTTTAGTTCAAAACCACTACCCCTTGTCCTTTCGCTACAGGCCCTGCTAAAAAGTCTGTCCCAACCTCATATAACACCCCTTTAAGTACTGGAAGGCTGCAAGAAGGTCTCCTGGGAGCCTTCTCTTCTCCAGGCTGAACAACCCCAGCTCTCTCAGCCTTCCTTCACAGCAGAGGTGTTCCATCCCTCTCATCATTTTTGTGGCCCTCCTCTGGACCCATTTCAAGAGGACCATGCCTTCCCCATTATTCATATAACTGTCTTATTCTGAGAAAAAATAATTCTCTTTCTGACTGGAATCACAGAATCACAGAATAGTTTGGGTTGGAAGGGACCTTGAAAGGTCATCTAGTCCAACTCCTCTGAGATGAGCAGGGACATCTTCAACTAGATCACTAGAGCATGTAGTTGTGACCAAGACAGTCATGTAATATTTAACAGATACCTCTGTTTCATTTAGTTATTTATTTACTGGTGACTAACAATAGTGTCTTTCCTATTTTTGTTGTACTTTGAAAAGCCAAAGGGACTTTGATAAGGCCTGTTAATTTCAGATACTGCTTCACTAAAAAAAAAAAAAAAAAAAGTATGAGACACACTTGCAAGTCTATTAAGGAAAAAACTAATGCACATCTCCAAATAATTCTGATGCTTCCAAGAAGTGTTAGTCTTAGCCTGGAACTAGTTTCCTCTCTCATCCAGTGAACACTGCTTGGGACTGAGGTATGCCAGCGCAGGTGCAGACCCTGCTCTACTCTGCAGTCTTACCTGCCCAGACCAGGGGAGCTGTCGCCATTTAAACCATAGCCACTAACTATAGCCATTTAAAAATGGAGTTGAAGACTGCATTGCAAGTTCTGCTTAAGAATTTCTGTCAGGAAAGTGGCTGTTTCTTAACATATGTTGAAAAATTAGAAAGAAAGAGAAAAGAAAGAAAGATTCAAAACTAAACTGAAATCAATGCACAGATCTATAGCTGTATTTTTTAACTGTCTTTCAAAGAAGATGCTGTTCTTGCTATTAGTAGGGGTGTGTGATATTAGAGATCTCTGAAGCTTCAATCCCTTTCAACATTATTGCCTTATGAGCATTTATTTTAGATTTTATAGCTGTTTTCTGTCTTACAGAATGATTCTATTTTAGAACTGTTTTCTCCTAGATACAAAAATATGAATTAGATTGCACTTTGCTGGCTTTTATGCCACTGTTTGACTTTTCCATGTTTCTGACTTGACCAGGTCACTCTACATTCAATAGATTCCTTCAGCAGGGATAGCTGAAGGATCTGCTTTAATATTAGTACTGAACTTAGCTTGCGTATATTTCTTTGTCATTAAGGAAAATGATAACAAATAAGATTTAATTGTGATTCTTTAAAAACCCACAAGCCAGACATTGCCCTCAGAAAAAAAAAAAAGCACCAACCCTCCCTCCAACAACTCTATTAAACTGTTACTGTTTGTCCTTTATGATAGGATCAGACAGCATTTTTCAGAAATTCAGCACTTCAGAAGTTTTACTTGGAGGTTTCATTCATGACTCCGGTCACCAATATGCCTTTTTTTTTTTTTTTTTTGGTGGTGCTTCTCCTTCATTGATTAATTACTATGACAACAAGGTTTTACATAAAAGTAAATCAAATATCAACTTATGACAACTAGCAAATTGTCAAACCATATCTAGCAAAGCAGATAACAATAAATAAGAAACAAAGTTATTTCAGAAATACAACATAAACAAAAATAAAGGCCTTGTATTTCTTCTCATAAAGTGGCTCTCATAAAAAAAAAGGTAAAAAACCATACATTCATTAAGGTTGGAAAAGACCTTCAAGACCATCAAGTGCAACCATCAACCAAACAACACCATGCCCACTAAACCATGTCCTGAAGTGCCACATCCACATGTTTTTTGAACACTTCCAGAGATGGTGACTCCACCACCTCCCTGGGCAGCCTGTTCCAATGCCTGACCACTCTCTCAGTAAAGACATTTTTCCTAATATCCAATCTAAACCTCCCCTGGAGCAACTTGAGGCCATTTCTTCTCGTCCTATCACTAGTTACTTGGGAGAAGAGACCAACACCCTCGTCACCACAAACCCCCTTTCAGGTAGTTGTAGAGAGCGATAAGGTCTCCCCTCAGCCTCCTCTTCTCCAGACTGAAAAACCCCAGTTCCCTCAGCCACTCCTCATAAGACTTGTTCTCCAGACCCCTCACCGGCTTCGTTGCTATTCTCTGGGCATGCTCCAGTCTTGTAGTGAGGAGTCCAAAACTGAACACAATATTTGAGATGCGGCCTCATCAGTGCAGGGAGTACAGGGACATGAACACTTCCATACTTGTGATGGCCACATTTTCTGATACAGGCCAGGATGCTGTTGGCCTTCTTGGTCACCTGGGCACACTGTTGCCTCGTGGTCAGCTGGCTGTCAGCCAGCACCCCCAGGTCCTTTTCCACCGGGTAGCTGTCCAGCCACTCTTCACCAAGCCTGTAGCATTGCATGGGGTTGTTGTGAAAAAAGTGCAGGACCTGGCACTTGACCTTATTAAACCTCATACAGTTGATCTTGGCACATTGATCCAGCCTGTCCAGATCCCTCTGCAGAGCTTTCCTACCCCTGAGCAGATCAACACTCCTGCCGAACTTGGTGTTGTCTGCAAACTTACCGAGGAACACTCGATCCTCTTATCAAGATCATCGATAAAGATATTGAACAAGATGGGCCCCAGAATTGAGCCCTGGGGAACACTGCTTGTGACTGGCCATCAACTGGATTTAACTCCACCACAAGTCTTGAGCTTGGCGATCCAGCCAGTTCTTTACACAGCGAAGAGTACACTTGTCTCAGCCACAAGCGACCAGTATCTCCAGGAGAATGCTGTGGGAGACGCTGTCAAATCTTTACTAAAGTCCAAATAGTCAACAGCCACAGCCTTCCCCTCATCCATGAAGTGGCTCACCCAGTCATAGAAGGACATCAGGTTGGTCAAGCAGGACCTGCCTTTCATGAACCTATGCCCGCTGGGCCTGATCCTTTTGCTGTCCTGCACATGCACTGTGAGCTCCATTAAGAGGAACCAGTCCATAATCTTCCTTGATACTGAGATCAGGCTGACAAGCCTGTAGTTCCCTGGATTCTCCTTCTGGCCTTTCTTGTGGATAGGCATCACACTGGCAAGCCTCCAGTTGTCTGGGACCTGCCCTGTTAGCCAGGACTGCTGATAAATGGTGGAGAGTGGCCTGGCAGGCACCTCCCCCAGCTCCCGCAGTAGTCTCGGGTGGATGCCATCTGGCACCATAGACTTGTGAGTGTCCAGGTGGCTTAACATGTCCTTAACTGCTTCTTCCTGGAGTATTGGGGAGTTTATTCTGTTCTCTGTCCCTACCTTCCAGCTCAGGGGACTGAATACCCTGCAGATACCTGTTCTGACTGTTAAAGACTGAGGCAAAGAAGGCATTAAGTACATCAGCTTTGACCTCATCCTTGGTGACAATGTTCCCTGCCATATCCAATAAGGGATGGAGAATCTCCTTGCCTGTCTTTTTGTTGTTAATATATTTGTAAAAGCATTTTTTGTTATCCTTTACAACTGTGGCCAGACTGAGTTTTAGCTGGGCTTTTGCCTTTCTAATTTTGTCTCTGCATGACCTAACAAGATCCCTGTGCTCTTCTTGAGTTGCCTTCCCCTTCTTCCAAAGGGCATAAACGCTCCTTTTTTTCCTGAGTCCCAACAAAACCTTCCCACTCAGCCAGGCCAGTCGCCTTCCCCGCCAGCTCATCTTATGGCACATGGGGACCGCCTGCTCCTGCTACTTTAAAATTTCCTTCTTGAAAACTGTCCAGCCTTCCTGGACCCTTTTGCCCTTCAGGACTGTCTCCCAAGGGAATCTCTCAACCAGTGACCTGAACAGGCCAAAGTCTGCCCTCCCAAAGTCCATGGTAGTGGTTTTGCTGATGCCCCTCCTTACTTCACCAAGAATCAAGAATTCTGTATTTTCATGGTCACTAAGCCCAAGACGGCCTCTGTCCACCACATCTCCCACCAATCCCTCTCTGTTTGTAAACAGCAGGTCAAGCAAGGCACCTCCCCTGGTAGGCTCACTTACCAGCTGTGTCAGGGAGTTATCCTCCACACACTCCGGGAACCTCCTAGACTGTTTCCTCTCTATTGTGTTATACTTCCAGCAGATATCTGGTAAGTTGAAGTCCCCTACAAGAACAAGGGCTAGCGATTGTGAGACTTCTGACAGTCGCTTATAGAATGCTTCATCTGCCTCTTCATCCTGGTCGGGTGGTCTATAACAGACTCCCAGCAGGATATCTGCCTTCCCCCTCATCCTTACCCTTAGGCACTCAACCTCGTCATCACAATCGCTGAGCTCCAGACAGTCAAAACATTCCCTAACTCACTGTTTATTCCATATCATATGAAGTCATGCTACGTATATAAAGTTGGGATGAAGAAGATTGAAAGGAGTGCAGGGACTTTTGGAGTTATGGCTTTTTGTCTTCCCAAGCAACCATTATGCTTGATGGAGCCCTGCTTCCCTGGAGATGGTTGAACACCTGCCTGCCCATGGGGAGTGGTGAATGAATCCCTTGTTTTGTTTCACTTGTGTGTGTGGCTTTTGCTTTGCCTATTAAACTGTCTTTATCTCAACCCATGAGTTTTCTCACACTTTTACTTTTCAGATTCTCTCCCCGTCCCATCGTGGGGGAGTGAGCAAGCAGCTGCATGGTGCTTATTTGCTGACTGGGGTCAAACTACAACACCTGTTAAGTAGTCAACCTTATTGCTTTTTACTTTTCTGTTTACTATTCACTACTATGAATTCTACTACATGAACCATAGTTAGTAAGCATAAATCAGGTATAATAGCATGTTTAGCATTACTACATTGCCCTACCCTTAAATATGTTTCAGACTGTGTTTTGTGTAAACTACTTTGCTTTATAGCACAGATTTTTTGTTTTATACGGCGGAATTTGCCTTGCAACTGATATTGTTTCCCAGTATTTTAAAGATAGTTTGAAATTACTAGCTAGAAAATCTTATTTTAATAAATACTCTTACCACCCTCCACTTGACCTAAAATCCAGGAAAAAACAGGCTATAATAATTTTAACCACAATACAGAAAGAAGAATCAGAATGGGAAAACTTAATCAAGTTTCTATCCTATTAGCTTCTCTTAAGATTTCTCTTCTAATTAAAACTGTAAGAGGTTCCATTACCATAACAAGTGGAGAGGGGGCAGGGAAAACCCTTGCTCCAATTAAAAAGAATTGGTTCAGCACCATCAATAACTACTGAAAGCATTGAGTAATTGTGTTGTAGCTTTGTCCATTAAATTAATTCCTTGTTGAAATGAAAAGCCTGTAATCTGTGAGAAAAAAAGCAGACACAATCAAAATATTTTTTCCTATTTTCACTTCAGGGAAGAACTTAAATACATAAAAAAATCTATTTGCTTGGGATGTAAAAAATCAGATAAATTATACAACATAAGGGACATTCAAATGATTATGCAAGTACTTAGCTAATATTTCTGCCTGAAAACTTTGGACAAAATGAGTTAGGAACACATAATGAAAACTACAATATTATATATTGAACGTTCTTTACTAGGTAGAGGCTGAAATGAATAAATTGAATGCAGTACATCCTAAAAATCATGCCTTTATTCTCTACTTCTTATTCCTGACACACTGACATGAAGATAATAGAAGGTTAAATTATTCCCTTAGTTTCTTCAAGAGGAGACTATGTGGTTTGAATATGTTTTACTATCAGTTATTCTGATTTTATATAATTTTAAGAACATATTTCTGTGACATTATTCCAGATTCCAAATAGTTCAATGCAGATTAAAATTAGGGTCAATTTATTGGACAATGATTAAAGAAAACAAACACAGAGTGTAATTATTGTAAGCATTTTCCATTCACTTAAGATGGTCTTGCAATTTCCCCTGCTTAAAGTAGTGCTTGCATTCCCTCTTCAGTTAACAGCGAGAGGTGCCTGCTCAGACCTACCTGACTAATTTCCCTGTCTGTACAATGGTGTACTGAATCCTACAAAAATATCATGATGCAAGTAAGACAAATTAATGTTGCACAGGCATTCTCAAACTTCCACTTCTGTGTGTTCCAAATTACAGATTTAATATTCCTGCTTTACATATGCTTTTTCATATAAATGAGCAAAATATGCCACTATTTCTTATACTGTCTAACATCTATATGAAACAGGCAGGGCTGGAAAATAAGATCTACTGCAAACACCGCTGCTACTTGAAAAAGGATAATATATATCTTGCTGCCCATGATGCAGATTAGCCAATGAGATTTATAAACCTGTGATGACTCATGAAACAAGTGTCATAGCTGCATTAATTTCCAGGCTGTGGAAGATTAGAAAAACAGTTGATGCTTGTGATGGACATGGTACGGTATCTGTATCTTCAACCATAGACGGTTTCTCTAAAACAAGATTAAATCAAATACTTCAGATTTGATGCAGTGCAATGTAATATATAAAACTGTTTTTTTGTTTGGGGTTTTGGTTTTTTTTTTTAATATACAGATCAGTATTCAGGAGGCTTTTCTGCTGGTTTTGTACCTTTTAAATTTATGTGTAATTATCATTCTGTACATGTTTTGTTTCTCAGGTGTAGCTTCCTTAAAAAACAAATCTTCTCAGATTTGTTTTCCTATTCTGACTGACCATGTTCCAAGATGAATCTAATTCTCTCTCTCTCTCCCCTCCCAAATAAAGCTAAACGCTCTAAAGCCTCTTTAATTTCACATATTTTTTTTTCTGTATGGTTTTGCATTTTTTCTCCACATTCTTTATTCTTGCATTTATTTTTCATAAATATGAATTTTAATTTTATTTACAAATCATTATAAAACAATCAAACTACTTGAAACTTAAAGCCAACGTTTTCAGGAAAAAGTGACATAAGCAAAACCTTTCAATGAGAGGTGTAAGGAAATTAAGTGCAGCTTATCAAAGATGACTTGTTCAGGTCCAACAGTTATTTAAATAAAAGTGTCACTTGGCAGAGGAAGAAACTTTAATTTAACAAATAAAGGTATATAAGACCGTAAATCAATATAGTTATGCTTCTGAGTCCATAATAGCTGCGACTCCTTCATTCACCCCATTCAGGACTCCACATTTTCTATCCTCCTATGACTTGAGTGGAACATCATGTGAAACACATGATTCATTTGCACATAGTTAATTGCCAGACAAGGACTGGAAAAATATAAACCCCACATTTGTTAACAAGATTATTGACAATACTGTTACTTGTTCAAGTGTCCATTCTTCTCTAAATATTAGATGTATTTTAACTATAAATCTTTATAATCTGTCATAATTTTATTACAAAATAGATGTAAATATCTTGTAATATTAGGATAATTCTTATTGTTTTTTTATTACAGTATTAACATGTGCTTGTAGTTTAATATATCACATTATGGCACAATTATTTTGGCAATATTCTTTAGCTTAGAAGCTAAGTTGTGAACAACGTTGGTTGGAGTTTTGCACTGAAAGATTGGTTTGTTATGACATAACTATCTAACCGAGTTCCCTGACAAATATATATACAGTCAATACACTTATTTAGAGTTTAATTAAAATATAGGTCTTCTTTTTCTCCACCATTGTAATTTCTTCATTCATTTTTATCATGTTTTGCTACCTTCATTCCACTCTATGACAGTGATTTATGACCAGTCTGCTGATGAGCTAATGCTCTGTGCAGCCTGAGTCACCTATCAGGTAATTTCTTCAGGCAGTGAACACCTGGCCCACATTTTTAAGGAACCAGAGAGGTCAAATAATTATCCTATTATCCTCTGTGTATTTGGATAGTTGTTAAACAGATACTGTAAGGAATCCAACTCTAGACCTAACCAATGCCTTTCATGTTTTATAGTGATCACAGTTTCTTAATATTATCTTTCAGATTTAAGAAATCTTGGTAGCTGATGGGTTACTCTTTATGAGATTATAAATACATTATTTATGTGATTCTACTTTCTACAGTTGGAGTAACTGATTTGTAATTTTCTTACTGGATACTTTAATTATGTGGTTAGAGAACTATGGAATAGGATATTTCCTTTCTAGAAACTGTTTAAAGAAAATGAATCTCTTGTTTGTTATATAAACCCTTCTAACAATCAATATTTTCAGAGTTATCACTGACACGTTTTATAAACAGTGTCTGGTTACCTAAGAGGTACCTGTAATGAAGCTCTGAGAGCCAGGAGTCTTTGCTCTAAACCCAAATCCATCACAGATTTGCTGTGTGACTTCCAGGTTTTTCTAAGTATTATAAATTATGACTCACATATAAGTGTGAATATCATTGAAATACTCTGTAAATATAATGCTGTATTAAATAAAATATTTCTGGACAGAAATCTAATGACTTCTCCATGCTTGTGTCTCTAAACATTTTCATTTCCAGACTCAATGATAATGATGGAAAAAAAATGCAACTGACTTTTCAAACTTCTAGTTCTTTGGGACTTTCCAGACTAAAGATGGAAATTACTCCATTTATTTGTTTCTACTGTGTATTTAATATTTGTCTTAAGATTTGTCTTTACAGCATCCTCTTTATTACAGTATCCAGAAAGTGAAAACATTTGAGACATATTTCATAGTGAGAAATATTCTGTGTATTTAGAAATGAATAATGCTACCATTGAAACAGTAGGGCTCATTTAAACCTACTGCAAAGGAAATGCAGGCATGGCCTAATTCCTTTTTGTTTATCTTATAATTTAGTGAAGATATTTTCATATGTGTATTCTCTACTTATTTGTAAAAAAAAAAAGTCTCGAGATTTAACAAGACATATATGTACATACATATGAGAAATACATGTTACCATTTGCACTGAAGCCCTTCTCCCAAAATTACATTTTATTGCTTATATCCTCTCCTCTGATGCAGATTTTCTGAGGATTTGATTTCAAAGGCTAGTACTTCTACTGATGTGATGTGTGGGTTATATGAATGAAAAAAGAGAAATAAGAAAAAAAGATTCTACTGTGACTAAGTTCAGGAGTTTCTTCCATAGTCTCAGCTCTCTACTCCATCTATTTCCCACATGTGTATACATATAGGTAATAATTAGTTATACGTGTTTCTGGAAACCTCCTCTTGATAAATGAGAACATTATCATTCGGGAGGTGTCAGCTGCTGCAAGTGATCTGGAGGGGAAACATTGATTCAAAGCCCCCCAGAATATAAACATTTTGATAAAATAGAAATAAATTTTACTAAAAATATTCAAATCCATCAAAGTATGCATATGGTTGCAATATACTGAAGGCGTTCCTGGACAAAGTTTTGACAACCAGTAACAGGAGATACTGATAAATGATTTAATGCAATTTGATGCATAGGCTGATAGTGCAACTTTTTGTTGAAAAAGTGCTCACAGCCAATAAAATGTTGATTGAAGTACCCTCTCTACAAGGGCGTACACCTATAGGCAGTATCACTGACTGGTATCTGAGCTAACACCAAAACAAATCAATACAACTTTTCCCAACATTCAGTCTTTCCTCTTCTGAATTGCTGTAAACACTATATTTATTTAGTTTGCATGAATATGTTTTATTCAATAACTAGTGTCTGAACTGGCGTTGAAACGTTTTTCATTCAGTAGGCATATCCATCTCAAAAGCATTTTGAAGCCTTATCTAAGCAGAGACATATATACTTCTAAGTCTCTGAAGGAGTAACCGTGTCTCCATCAACCACTCATTTGAAATGTCAGTTTTGGCAAAGCTTGTTTTGAAAATGTTGTTCACAGATGTCCAATAACAATAAGAAGATATGAGGGTAATTGTCAAAATCTAGGAAATTACACAAAACCTACACTTATCTCTACTGCTGGTTATCAAGTTATGATTTTTAATGATTGAGGGAAAATACATAGTTTATTCTGTTAGAAACTGGGAATAACATAAATGCTTAAACAATACTGAGGAAGTTAATATTTAAAAATAACTTTCCAAGAAGATACAAGCATTACAAGACACTAAATCCACGTTGGTTACTAGAGGTGTAAAAATATTCAACTGATGAACATGATTTTCCCTAAGAAAAGTTGTATTTCTGCTTGTCCACTGATTTACCATAGGTTTTATTGTTGATGGTGGTCTTTTTGATCAGAAATAGGAAGAAAAATGTAAGAAAACAAGGAAGAAAGATAGTTTTGATGGTGTTTGTTTCTTGTGAAATTTTTCATGGAAGATATTTACTATTGCCTACCCATCTCAAGTGTCTTTAAGTATTTGAAGTACATAAGGGAGCTCACTAGCCTTCACATTTCCTTTAATAGAATCATAGAATCATAGATACATAGAATAGTTTGAGATGGAAAAGACTTTTAAAAGTCGTCTAGTCCACCCCCTCTCCAATGAGTGGAGACATCTGCAACTAGGTGAGGTTGCTCAGAGCCCTGTCCAGCCTGACTTTGAGTGTTTCCAAGGATGGGGCATCTACCACCTCTCTGGGCAACCTGGGCCAGGGTTTCACCAGCCTCATTGTGAAAAATTTCTTCCTTAGGTCTAGTTGAAATCTACTCTTTTAGTTTAAAACCATTACCCCTTGTCCTATTGCAACAGGCCCTGCTAAAAAGTCTGTCCCCATCTTTCTTATATAAGCCCCCTTTAAGTACTGGAAGGCTGCAAGAAGGTCTCCCTGGAGCCTTCTCTTCTCCAGGCTGAACAACCCCAATTCTCTCAGCCTGTCATCATAGTAGAGGTGTTTCATCCCTCTGATCATTGTTGTGGCCCTCCTCTGGACCTGCTCCAACAGGTTCATGTCTCTCCTGTGCTGAGGGCTCCAGAGCTGGACTCAGGACTCCAGGTGGGGTCTCAACAGAGCAGAGTAGAGGAGCAGAATCACCTCCCTCGACCTGCTGGCCATGCTTTTTCTCATGCAGCTCAGGATGCAGTTGGCCTTGTGAGCTGCAAGCACACATTGCTGGCTCATGTCCAGCTTTTCATCCACCAGTACCCCAAAGTCCTTCTTGGCAGGGCTGCTCTCAGTCCCTTCTTCCTCCAACCTTTATTATTACCAGGTCTTGCCCCAACCCAGATGCAGGACCCTGCACCTGGCTTTGTTGAACCTCATGAGTTAGACTTATCTAAGGTAGACTTAGATCAACTTAGATCCACTGTTTTCCTGCTTTCTTGATAAATGAGGTGAAAGCATCAGAAAAAGTCATGTGCCAAAGAGGTACCTGAAGACCTTCCTGTTCACTTTGCAATCAACACACTCTTTTATCTCAAGTATCCTGACTATGCACAGAACAGAGATATTCAATATCCTCCTTGTAAACATTGTTATCATACACCAGAAAAAAGAAAAAAGTAACTTTGCTTGACTAAATGAATTGCAAAAGCAAATATGTAGACTGCAGATGGCTGTTACTATAAAACTAGTAAATCATGAAATAAGTACAGTTTCCTCTACTGCCCCAAGTGACGTTACAATTTTAGCTTGGGCTTTCCACTAAGAGTAAGGGCATAGCTAATATGAATAAATCTGAAATTTCATAGCAAATAATTGCTTGAGGGATGGTCTCTGTACAGTGACTAATAGATAAGGATAAAATATTTAAATGGAACTATTCAGTTTTAATAAAAAACAGCTGATATGGGATGTTTCCTCTGTGATGTGATTAATGGAGACACACAGCAGTAAACTTTCCAAGTGGTGTATGGGGACTTAAGCTGTGTGACTCTCATTAATGCTGGTGACAGCTGAGCAACTAGATCACTGTGTACCACTTTGAAATGTAATTTTGCTTCAGTAATGTTTTACATGTTATTTGACATTCTTTTAAGAACTAAGCACCTAAAAGAAAATATTTTATGCAAATTCAGTGCTTCAAAACGGTAGATGAAATTTTCAAGCTTGTATATCAATAATTATTTTGCTAAATCCATGTTCTGGTTTGACAAAAAAACATGTCAAGATTGCTGAACAAGATCTTCATATAGAGTCAGTATAAACTGTATTCTCAACAGAGTCTATATGAAAATAGTATCTTCCTCCCACCAAACTTCTGGTTTTACAGGAAAATATTTGACCAAAATGAGGATGTGGGAAATATAAAAAACACAGAATGAAGACCATCATGAAATCTTCTCCCCTGTCCTCTACCTTGCCATCCCTCTCTTACTGTTTTTCAGTGTTACGCTTTGGAACATTTCCATTTTAAATGGACCACTTAATGAGCATCCAGGTGGAAAAAGACAGTTGAACGGTGAGAAGGTTTTTTAGTTTCATGCAATGTGCATGGATGCAGTGACAGCAACTGGATGCCGGTTCTTCATGGAGGAGACAGTGGTTCACATAACTGGTAAGCTGAGCAGGCACAGGCCTGTGCCGTGCTGCTCACATCCTGTGGCTGCAGAACAAACTTGATCATCTCCTTGTAACAGAGGACCCTGCAGGCAAGTCCCACTTGCTACCAGCAATTACGTCACCTGTGTGTCTTTGCCTTCATCTAACAGTGCAGCAACAAATTCTCAGGTGAACATCCTTTCTATTTGATGTTGAAATGATGAGTAGAGTTGTTCTCTTTTAAGAAACCTCCTAGGAGCTCAAAAGACCAAAATGCCAAGCAACCTTTCCAAAAGTTCACAGCACCCTGTCTGTCAGCCTTTCAAGACTACACAAATTGGGGTTCCCAGCATCTGAAGGGATATAGTATTAACAATTCCATCCTTTTTCTTTATAATGTTAGTTCCAAAAAGTAACCTTTTGTAGAATCATAGAATAGTTCGGGTCAGAAGAGACCTTTAAAGGTCATCTAGTCCAAGCACCTGCCATGAGCAGGACATCTGCAACTAGGTCAGGTTGCTCAGAGCCCTGTCCAACCTGACCTTGAATGTTTCCAGGGATGGGGCATCTACCATCTCTCTGGGCAACCTGTGCCAAGTTTTCACCACCTTCATTATGAAAAATATCTTCCTTATATCTAGTCTAAATCTGTCCTTCTTTAGTTTAAAACCATTACCCCTTGTCCTATCAAAACAGGCCCTGCTAAAAAGTCTGTCCCCATCTTTCTCATAAGCCCCCTTGAGGTACTGGAAGGCTGCAAGAAGGTTTCCCCAGAGCCTTCTCTTCTCCAGGCTGAACAACCTCAACTCTCCCAGCCTGTCCTCACAGGAGAGACGTTCCAGCCTCCATTTTGGTGGCTCTCCTGTTGACCCACTCCAACAGGTCTATGCATTGTACTGAGATACAGAACCTGAATGCCTTTCTTACTAGGATTATAAGAAGCCAGAAGCTGTACAAAATAATGAACGGATGTGTTTGAAAAATGCATTTGTTAAATAAAAAAGAAAAAATGAGCTGGCTGATAGAGTTGCATTTTGCGAAATACCTGGCACTCAGGCTAGATTTCTTGCTACTCAAACTTCTCAAATAACGTACCTTTAGTTCATACATGTTGCACACAAAGAGGTGCACTGGTTTGTTTACTTTTAAAATCTTACATCCTTTCTGAGGCTGGGAATGCCAAGATAGTACAAAACTGGAAATGCACCCAGTCAGGCCACAGCATGGACTACACATACTGTTTGTGGTAGGGATCACCAATATTGTGGTATTTTTTTTTTTTTTAGGATTTTCTTAAGAGAATTGTGGTGTAGAAGGAAATCATGTTACTTCACTCAAAGATAAAGCCAAGGACATGCCAGTGGTATCACTGCTGATAACAACTGGGTGCTGCTTCCAAGATCTTTTGTTACTATTATCTGACTAAGCTCACCCCGCATAGAAGGATGGGTACAGCACAGTCCTGAAGACCAAATGAAATGTGCAGTATAGCACAGCATGGTATATGCCTGCACTCAGGTCAACTTGTTATGCGGAGTACTAACTCCTTGATGTGCAATAGTCTTCTAGCTAGGACCATTACAATATAGGGAACAAATATCCTGCCAGTATTTTTGTGAGAAAAATGAAAAAAGATAAATAAATTGGAGCCTATTTAAATATTTTGATTAGTTTAAAAATTCATTAAAAGTTTCTTCTTTTTGTTTAGTTTGCATCTATTTGATGAATTGGTCAATCCATGTTAGAAGGCATTTTAAGGTTATCTTGTCAAGATGCTTCAAAAATTCTAAACTATACTTGTAAATGTCAAAGGATGTTGTAAATGTTCTTAGTTGCACTCACAGTCCCTGCTTCCTTGTTTTGAAGGTATTGTCCTACCAGTGTACAAATTTTGCACACACACACACAGAGCATAGTTTTTGATTTCTATACATATTTATTTTAGAGTTATCCTTATTTTATATATTTGTTCAGTTCCAATGCTTTTCCTAGATACTTAATTGCCGCCAAATATTAACAGAAATCTTAGTCCTTTAAACACTGGATAACTTTCCACTAAATTATTTTTTGAATGGGAAAAACAATTCTGTGAAACTGCAAAGTAATATAACTTCCTTTACTGTTCAGACTGCATATCAAAATTTTTTTCAGCTTCTGATGGACTACACATGGTCAAGAGGGCACACCGCAATTTAACACTTTAAAGCAAGTATGCTTTATCTGGATGTTTTTCACATAGTTATTCCTATTGCTGTGATACAAAGGATAGTTCCTTCATGCTTAACTTCGCTTTTCAGCCTTTTGAATATTTAAAAAAAAGACATTTGTAATCATAGTCTTTCTGTTTCTCTTCATTCCATTCTCTAATTAATTTTTCTTTCTTTTTAAATCTTGTTGTCTGCTTTCAAACAAATCTCCTGGAGAGATAAGAACTGAAAGATAATTAAAATCTTCCCGATTTCTGTACTGTAGAAAAGAGAGAAGCAGTATAAATGTTACAGATGTGAGAAAGCTTTGCTTCTAACATTCTTTTTGTGTGTTTCTAACACACCAAAGAATGAGAGAAGACTTGACTTCAGTGGGAAGTGTTTAGGACATGTGGGGAAGGTTTAAATTGAAAAAGAATGAGAACATGGAAGTTTTGATCTCCTTCCTGCCTCCTCAGCTGGATGATCCATCTGCATCCAACATCCTGAGGCTATCAGTCTCCCAGGCAGCCACAGCCTGCTTTCAGAAGCTGGTCAGTGGTGTTACTGTTGCCTTTGTGAGCCAATTCCATCCTTGACTGCTCAGTCTGCATTTTGGATGCAGCTGCAATCATTCATCTCATTCCTCTCTTGACACATGCTTGTTCATCCCTGATTTCTGGTTTCTGCTCTGGCTTTGCTTTCCTACACTTGTTTATCATCTGCTTGCTCTGCCTTCAGAGGCCTAATTTGCAGTAAATATAGCCTCCCTGCTTTCCTCTACGTTGATCAGCTCCTGATCCTGTATGTCCCTTGCAACCTATGGTTTACCTAATGACCCTGAGCACACATATCATCGTACTGCAGACTGAAGAGAATCAAATAAATTCAAGTTAAAAAACTCGTAGCTGATCCTTATGCAATCATATTTAGATATGAAGATGTTATTTATAACTAGTTAGAAAGGTCTTACAAACACATAATGCATTTGTGCATTTACATATAGATTTTAAACATGTTACTATTATGTAACTCTTTATGTCTGTATCTATCTTTCTATCTATTCTTTTAAAACTACGAAGTAAATTGAATGTCAAAAGAGCCTGAGAAATTTTGGAAGCCTACTCTATGCATGACCAAATATGCATTAAGACTATTTTGAATCACATTTAGCAGAAAACCTATAGAAGATGATGTTTTAAAAGAATCTGCATGTGGAGACAAATATACTCTGATGGGTGGTATAAGGATGACCTTTATAGAATGTATATATACATGCATTGTTTTTTCTGTTTACTTGTCTTGAAGGCTTGGTGTGGCTAAATCTGAATGCAACAATGCCCGTAAGTGCCTAGGGAAAAGAAGTCACATAGAAAGGTTTTGGGACTGATCAAATATTCCCCGATATTTAGAACAAGGCTGCCTTCTGATCTCAGCTTCTGATGAGAGAGGCATAGGGCTTTATTCTTATTTGTCATTCCCTCCAATCCATAAGAAATGTCTCACATTCTTACATCATGTCTTACATCTCCCTTTCAGAAGTCTGAACTTATTTTTGGGTTAGTACTACAGGTTCTAGACTAATTTTGAGAATTATTTGTGGTGGAATAACTGGTGTAAGTAATGGATAGCTGTTAATAACTAAACAGGCCATGTACATGAGTTGATCAATTTGGACTGTCATGGTTAATATTAAAAATATCAGTATATTTTTAGATTTCTATTTTGAAAATGAGTTAGATTAATTTAAATGTATTTATTACATGTATTGAGTATTAATGCGTGTACAGTCCGGGTGTACATAGGGCTCTATGTTTTCAGAATATTGAAACAGAGAGAAGACACAATCACTCTCTGAGGTGCTTACAACCACAACAGACAAAGCAAGTAATGGCTGTGAGGAAAAAAAATCATATGTAAAAAATCAGAGGAGTGAACTATGAGCTATAGAACTCATATTAATTCTCTGATTTCTATATGGTTATAAAAATAATTTCAACAGAGATACCTTGAATTAAATATTTGTCCAGATGCCAGGGCATCTGCCTCTATCACCTTTAGAGGTTTGCAAAAGGAACACTTGCCTCCAATACAGACATGGCAGCGTTTCTCTGATAACTGTGTGAATATAAAATCACATTATCTTTCAGTTTGGAACGATGCTATCAAACACTGCAGTCAGAACTAGATATGAAGACAGGAGGAAGGGAGGATTTTGGCAGGGTGCAGGAACACCTGTGACGCATGGGAGGTAACAGCCAGTCATCAGAGCATGTGGAACATTTATGATTGGAAGGACACCACCAGGGCAACTGCTGCTGAGCTGTTTCTATCTCTGATTTACTTTTTTCCCCTTACTTTACCAAAGTTAAAGACAGAGGAATAAGGAAGAAGGTCATATGGATTATATGCATAAATTCACAAATTCAATGTTAATACATAGAGAAGAATTGTCCTGCTGCCATGGTAATTTAGTTAATTCTCTTTTTTTTAGTCATTTCTTACTCAAATTCTAATTATTTTGTTCACCTATTTTATCCATTTGGTTCTGATAGTCTGGATTTAACAAATCCATAGTCATTAGACAAAACATGTATCAGATGCTGTTTATCCATATTTTTTTGTGGAAAGGTTACTGTTTCCTTCAACTATGCTATACTAATTACCATTGGAGGCAGGATGCAAGACCAAGTGTAAATTCCGAGTCTATCTCTTGCTAAGTAATTAAAAACAAAAAACACAACACAAAAAAGCGGTTACACCACTGTTATCACTGCTACAGCTTCCGTGTGGTATATTATTGTGAACAAGACAACTCACTGGCAAACAACCTCCCTATGTTATGCAGATACACTCTGAGCTGGAACAAAGTTTATTATAGCAATAATGTTAAAGACTACATTCTCTGGTTTTTTCATCCGTGCTATAATTTGTCAAGGTTCAAGTGATGGCAATGGTGAGGAAATCATAGTAAAGACTTTGCTTCTTTGCTGGATACTGCTCATAGATAAGTTTTGTCCTCTTTTTTTGGAATGTGGCCTGTTTCAGAAAAGTTACCTAAAGTGCCTTCAAGGCTCTGCAGAGAGATCTCAATGTTCAGTTTGGTTTTATCACCAGGAAAATCCTCTCCACAAACAATGAACGCTGCAGTATTCATTGCCAGTGGCACACAACAGAGTCTATTTTTGTTATAGCCTGAGGTGCTTTTCCATGGCAGATCAACGTTCATACTTTTCTTTTCTGTAATTTGCTCTGTCTTGCTGTTTCATTCAGTTATGTGACAAACCCATCTCTTGACATGAATGATGGAACTCGGTGTGATGTCTCATATCACCCACTGTAATACCTGACCAAAAGAAAGTTTGTACTGATAGAAAAATTTCAGGCTTCCAGGCACAATTTTAAGAAGAAACATTTACAAGTTTTGTAAAATATTTTCTGGTCAGTGTCTGTTAGCAATAACATTTTAAATAACAAGAATGTTCAGAGGTAGGCAGGGAATTTTTCATACTAACTTCAGTTCATTGATTAGCCTAACAAAGAGAGTGTTAGGCAAGGTGCCCTTATATGAATGTTATATTCAAAAGACAAGTTTTTGGGGAGACTCTAACCTTTGTGGGAATTAGATACATTACTGCATAGCAATTCCTTTTATTGAAGGTCAGTTCTCAGTGAGATTTTGAAATGTCAGCAATACAGAAAGAAATAAAAGTTACAAAGCAATTTTCTGTAGTAGCTCATTTCCTGACACAACATTGTTATAATTATGAGCCTAATGAAACTCTGAGGTTAAAGACAATAAAAATATAAAAAAATTTCTCAGAGAGGAATAATTATATTTTTGTTTCATTTGCCAGTGTTGCTTATACAAAAGTATTTTTCAACAGAAATATGATAACATTGATATTAAAGGGGTTTTTTTTCTTCTTATAATAAACTGCAGTTTTTAACACTTCAAAATTTTTTCCAGTTTTCCAGGAACTAGGTAATAACTTGGATGTTTATATTTTGTAATTTAATTTTATTATCACTGTCTTTAATGATTGGGTAATAATATTTTTTCCCTGTAAACTAGAATACACCCAAGTGATCTATAATGCCAAGGATAAACTGTGAAGAGTAAGGCGAGAAGACAATATATTAATAGCTTTATTTGTAGAAAGAGATATGATCTGAAACTTACTGTCCCATAATATGAAAATGTAGAAACAAAATATGGAAAAACATTATCCTGCACACATAGCATAAGTAAGCCCTCAGGTGTGTTCATCGCATTTACTTCTATGCATATGCAGAGCAATGCATATCTTAGCCAAATATGTCTGGCTAAGAGACAGCATGGACTGGCTGAACAGGGATAGGAACATGTTGTGTAGAACGTGGAAATGCTTTGCTAGGGGCGGAACAGAGTATCCTGATGATCATAACCTGTGTAAACTCCTAAAAATCTGTACAATGCAAATTGCATTCAGTGTGTCCTGTAACAGATTTGGATTACGAAATGATACATTGCACGACACTGTAACCTTGACCAGTTCATATGAAGGTGCATGCCTACATGCTGCATATTGAAAGTGGGATAATTCATTCAAATTACCTGCATTGCAGCTGAGCAACCATTAAATTCCTCTGAAATCCAACAGCATTTAATGCTATGTCCTAGCCACGTAGAAAGACAGTTGTCACAGGATCATATAATTCATTTCTCATGCAGTACACTGGAGACAGACAATTACTGTCAGTGCTCAGTACTGCAGTTTTTATCATCTTCTCTAACAAAAGATACAGATTTTGTGGGGTTTTTTCCTTCCCCCCCCTTCCACCCCCGAGGAAAACAGTGAGAGCTTTGTCAGCCTTTTTGGCCATGAACCTTAAAGAACTCACTCAGTTTAACAGCCTTAATATCTTTGCAGGGCTATAAATAAGGATCTCTTTTCCCAAGGTAGGCAGCATTTTAGGAGCAGACACAAAAGAGGAAAGAAAAAAGAGAGAGAAAGCAAACAATGATAGTTCAAATTGGGCAATCACCAGCCTAACCCTTTTGACATTGAGGCTGGCAGTTTGCTATAAATTATCATTCCATTGAAGAGGAGAATTATATTTGATATGCATCAAGGCAATTTGGACAGAGAAATTGTATGGCATCTTTTCTAGCGACACGGGTGACCTCATTTTGCCAGGTTATTGTAACTTAAAGGGGCCAGAGTTGGAGCGCCAACTGCTGGCAGTTGTTCCTCTGCATTAATTGATGCTTCGGAATGAAATTCACGGGGCAAGTGGCTGGCTAAGATTTCTGTATTTTGTTTCCCATCATAAAAGGCTACCTCCTTTATCTGTACGATGAAATCCCTTGCACTTTCTTTACAAGAAAAATAAATGTGTCTCTCAACCACTTCAGTACCTGTACTGCTTTACATACCTGTGCAACATAAGGATTGACGTGTTACATTTGTTCATTTTCATGTCCGTGTTTCAACCCTGTTCCCATGGGGTTTGTTGCTTGCTTTCCAGTAATGATGCCCCTTAGAGCAGCAGGGTTTCAGTATTGCTGCAGGCTTCCTAACATTACAGCCCTGCAAATGTCAAATGGTGTTCCAGTGAAGCCTGCTGGCTCAGTGGTATTCATTTGCTTGGATCTTCCCCCTCCAGGCTCTTTCTAGCTTTCTTTTTTTCCCTCCTCCCTCAAAAGCCTGATGCTTGGCATGTTTCCCAACTGCGTAAGTCATGCCCAAAATGGAACCACATATCCTCAGCTGAGCCAGTTCCTCAAGCTGCTCAAGAGTCTTTATGAAGCATACAGCTTTGATAATTTTGCTGGGAATACACTGGTTTTGAATTGGGAAGTAGTAATTGTGTATTTCAAGTGCTTTTTCTGGGCTTGTAGTAGTGATAACTGCAAAGTTTGTTTGGTGTAAGCAGGAAACTTAAGGTTATTTTTAAAATGTGTTTAATTCTATGGACTTCAAACAAGCTTTGATAATCCAGAACCTTATATTTCTGAATGCAACCTTAGTTGTACTTAGCTGTCAACATACTTGTTATTCCTCAGGAAAGACTCTCTAGCTTTTATGTTATATCTATCTTTATCAAAGCTAGTGAGAAATCTGGAAAAAAGAAGAAAAAAAACAATAATTTCCCAATAATTTTCTACCTGTCATTTTTTAATTAGGAAAAAAAAGGTATCAGGAGTTTAGTGTCCATAAATGAAAAAAAACCAAAAATTAGTTTTGTCAATAAATCCTTTGTGGTATTTTTCCCCTTGTTACTCCCTCTAAATGTGTCTGCTTGTAAACTTCATGTTAATGACAGAGATGGATAACTATATGCAGATGTCTGCTTTACAATCTTGCATTAGCCTCTACTGAGCTTCCATAACTCTTACAAATGAAGTGGATATAATACCACAAGTT
This sequence comes from Phaethon aethereus, assembly GCF_964289735.1. Classification (NCBI taxonomy): domain Eukaryota; kingdom Metazoa; phylum Chordata; class Aves; order Phaethontiformes; family Phaethontidae; genus Phaethon; species Phaethon aethereus. The sequence continues at coordinate 142,167,630 of NC_138575.1, forward strand.
TAAAATCCATTTTCACAAAACAGTGGTGATCAGGGTGGGAAAGAGGGATGGAGAAAGAAAAGTAGGCCATGAAAATATGTGTTTGTCCATTTGGAGGGCTAGGCATGCACTGCTGAAAACCATCTAAGAGGTTTTAACACCATTTTTTAACCCCTACATTTGCAAATAAGAAAGAAAAATTGATTTTTTTTGTATGAACTTTCAGATGGTGGTAGAAGGATACAGAGGATGCTATGGGAAAGACAAAAGGATACAAGGGTATAGAAAGTTGTCAGAGTCTATCAAAGATGTGATCAGAGCACCATAGCAATAATCAAAACTGCTTGTGTGAATTAACCACACTAGTGACAGCCTTCAGGCTCATACTATAGGAGACCTGGAAATGTCAGGACTGATTTTATTCTAAAAATAACTTCTAGCTGTTTTCCTAGTGGGAAAAAAATAATTTGTGGACACAAGCCTTTATTAAACATTAAGTTTTTTATTTTAGTTTGTTCAGAAACCTGCATCTCATCTATGCAGGATCCTCTGCCCTGTGTCCTCATGATATCTGTGCGTGTTACATTAAGTGATGCAACTAGCACTTGTCATCTGATATTTCTTCTTTAAGCTTCTCCCAAGAGACAAACTTTCACTGGATTTAAAAAACAGAAGAAATATGTTTGGTACCTTGACTGGGAGTGAGTGCTACAGATTTGTGCAAGTTCTGAAAAAGCTCTGACTCCTCCAGAAATAAAGAATAATGGCTATAAAATCAAAGGTCTCTGACTGGAATGAGGCACAATCCCACATTGTGAGTTGGAGCAAAATTTTTGTCAGTACACAAAGCAGAAGGCTGAGAGCTAATGACAATTAATGCTGCCTGTCCCACATAGGCTATGAAGAATATTTATTTAGTCTATTTAGAGGTTATTGGTATGGCAAGATTTTTGTGTCAATCATTCATTAAAAATAATTAAAAGTGTTATGTTCTCTCCATCTTTAAGTCATAAGCAACAATGCAAAAGGAGTCACACAGAGAAGTACCAACCTAGATTTTGAGTAAAGTAACTCTTTGAGCACCACTAACAACTCTCCAGTGGCAGTGGAAGCTCTCCGAGAATCTAGTAGCAGTGAAACAAAGACATTCATAGTAGAATTGCATGGAACATTTTCATGAAAATATACATTTCACCAAAGCCTGAAACATTGCAAAGGTGTATTGATTTTGCTGACCTATTCAATAGGAATGGTTTCAGGTATAGGGTAGAGCTTCTATCACTTTCAGAGAAGGAGAAAGGAGACACACAGACACACAGAAAAATACTGCCTTTTTCAGTCTGAAAGTAGTCTTTTTAGGACAGGTGTATTTTGTAAACAAAAGAGAAAAAAAAAAAAGACATTGCAAGATCATATTTCCATTACTGTCTGTAATAACAATAATAAAAAACCTGTCAAAATCTCCAAAGGACATTATTCAGCCATCTTCCTGAGCTCTTTTTGGTTTCATACTCTTGACCAAGATCTTTACCATCTTCCTCAACTGTTGAACAGTTATGGTCAGCTTTACATCCCTATGAAAAACAGTCAAAACTATATGCCTGCTCAGCTGTTTTTACGTGAGCTGCTCTGGTACCTGGATGTCTGTCTCAGTGACCTGAACCTAGAGTTCTGGAAAACCTAATGAGATATTCAGGCACTTTTAAAATCTGCTACATAATAAACAGTAGAGAGATAACGTTAAAACATTATCTGTATCTTTGGCTGTATTCTTTAAAAACACATGGATGTTTTGACTGTTATTTTGGTAACTCCCAATAAATTTTAGAATTTTTTAAATGCTTTTAGATTTCAGTTGATTTCAGATTATTATGTCTTCCTGAAGATAAATAGACGTACCTAAAAAAAGGCCCAGATATTCGATGTTTTGCCTTAACTTGAAGTTAAGAGAATCCAGATACCCATTTTGAAACCAGCTTACAGAGGAAGCTACCAAACAACAAAACCTTGAGGCTGGCCTGCTGGAGCTGACAGCAGGCACTAAGAACCATCTTTCATGGGTGTTTCCTCTGTCAGATGCAGCTATGTTAAACAGCTCAGGGGATAGATTTGGGGTGAATCCGCAGGTCTGTGGCTGTAGTGTAAGAACAATGGACCCTGCTCCTAGATGGTTTGAGTTCTGTGGTTACCTCCCAACCTCACTCTCCAGTGTCTAGCCTAAAGGAAAAATTTCTAAACAACAGTCTAAAGAAAAATTTATCTTGTGTCCCAAGAGATCCAAGTTATATTCCTGTGTCATTGTCCTGTGACAACTTCTGTGAAATCTTTAACAATGACACAAAAAATTTTCCTTCCATGGTGATACCTAGCATCAAGGTAAAAACTAAAAGTGTTCTGAATATAAAACTCTAAAGATTTCCTACCTCTGTATGCAGCAAAGGTCATTGTATAAGGAGCTGGGAGATCACAAAATTTAGCATGTGGGACCTGGCTTCTGGGCTGGAGCTCCACGTGGGGCAGTTCATACAGATGACAACCTTTGCTTAGCAAAGATAAAGTGTTAAATATATTAAAATGTTATGTGAATTGTCGTTTACAGATTCTGTACTTCCTGGAAAGTTCATTTGCTAATATGTATATTATAAGTAAGTTGGTGACTTAAAACACTCTACAAATGAAATTTGGAAAAAAAAGATATTATTACAGTACTATTTTCTTAGCTTGTTCCAAATTACAGAGAGTGAGAAATTGAGTCTGTATCTTCTACATGCTCACAAGGGAGAGAGGAGGAAAGAATTTAAAAAAAAAAAAAAAAGTGATTTGGGAATAACACCTTTCCTTCTCAGACTTACAGAATGAATTCTGGAAACAGGAGGAGTTAGAGGTGTGTGTGAAGTTACAGGGATACAACTTCATTATGATTATGCAGCTGTGACGGGATACTTCACGTGACTGGCATGCTTCAATGAATGTATACAGTGTCTTTGGGAATGATGGGCTGGGATGGCAAGGAGAGTGATGTGCCCCTTTTGTGAGAGACCAGTGGGAATGTGTGGAGCTCTTCCTTGGGACAGGTGATGAGCTAACTAAAGAGCTTGTAGATCAGGATTAGGGGGCAGACCAACATGGGCAAAATGGTGTTGAGTGTCTGCTACAGACCTACCAGTCAGGAGGAAAAAGTAGATGAGGCTTTCTTCAATAACTGGAAGAAGTCTGATGTCTGCAGGCCCTGGTCTTCATGGAGGACTTTAACTTTTTCATATCTGCTGGAAGAACAGCACAGCATGACACAAGCAAACTAGGAAATTTCTGGACTTCACTGATGTCAACTTCTTGGCACAGGTGATTGAAGAGCTGAGGAGCAGAATCACTCTGCTGGATCTAATACTTAACAAACAAGGAAGAAATGGATGGGGATGTGAAGGCTAGGTGCAGCCTTGGCTGCAGTGACCATGAAATGGTGGAGTTCAGAATCCTGAAAGGAGGAAAAAAATCTCTTCAAATCCTCTAAGACCAAATGATATAATTTGCTATAACATGAAGCTTAGAAGAGGTTTTGGAATCATTTATGCACAGAATCACAGAATCACAAAATGATAGGTGTTGGAAGGGACCTCTGAAGATCATCTGGTCCAACCCTGCTGTCAAAGCAGGATCACCTAGGGCAGGTTGCACAGGAACGTGTCCAGTCAGGTTTTGAAGGTCTCCAGAGAAGGAGACTCCACAACCTCTCTGGGCAGCCTGTTCCAGTGCTCCGATATCCTCACAGTAAAGAAGTTTTTCCTCATGCTGAGGTGGAACTTCCTGTGCTGCCCATTGCCCCTCGCCCTGTCACTGGGCACTACTGAAAAGAGGCTCCATCCTCCTGACAGCCACCCTTCAGCTATTTATAGACACTGATAAGGTCCCCTCTCAGCCTTCTCTTCTCCAGACTAATTTAAATTTAATAATTTAAAATCTATGAAAAAAACAATTCAGAAAAAACCTTTTTGAATTGTATTACCTGGATATACTTTTTTTCTGAGCTAGTAATTATTAATTTTTAATCCTTTTTACTACTATAATTTTTTTAAAAATCGCAACTTTAAAAAATAGGGCTTTTATTATGCTTTGATAAAGTAGTTCTTATTATGCACTTGAAGTGAGCCAAATGAATAGAAGATACTGCTAGTTTCAATCTTTAAACATAGTGCAGCAGTAAACCTTTTTCCTCCAGGTTACTGTCAATTAACTGTAAATTATAGAAAGAAAATATAGTATGCTGCAGCAGTATCAGAAGTAGTAACAATTCATGTATAATAATACTTAGATATTCTTTTCCTATATTATTTGGACATTGTTATTTCAAATTATGCTGATAGGGAGAAAGAATACAAGGAGTACAAATGTAGTTATTTCACATTCATATAATGTTGAGAGAACTTAATACCACAGGGCTGAACTGTTCTCTGCCCAGGCTGAAGCTGGCTCCTGTATGCACTCCCCCTTTGATGCTAAAAGAGTCTGCACAAAGGAAACAAATGTGGTCTCCCAGTTTTTGGGGGAGGAGTGCAGTCTATCGACCACCGAGCGTGCATTGCTGTGTACCTCATTTGCGCACTTAAATCTTTATTCTTGTCAAATGCCTACAACCATTCCCTGCCTCCTGCTAACTTTCTGCTCTGCTTCATTTCAATCTCTTACACGGTGTCTTAGCTTGCAGCTTCATGCACCTCCCCGTTTATTGGCAGCTTTTACAGCACTCCATGCTGTCCTGTCTTCACCCTCTACTTTAAACCACTCACATGCTGCACCTTAAATGCTGCCTTCTCCTCATTCTCCCAGGACCTTTTGCTTCTTCCTTCCCCCTTCATACATAGCAGGATACTTCCTCCATTCCCTCACTTCCAGAATGTCTTTAGTGCAAGGAGGTGGATCTTTCGTATGTTTAATATAAGGGTATCTCTATTATGTTTTCTCTATCTATTCAATATGCTGGTGAGAAAATCACTGCGATCACTTGTATTGTACCAAGAACGATGTAACACACTAAATTACACTTTCATGTGACCAGGGACAAATTCCTGCAGGTTCAGATAAAGATGATGGTAAGTTGGAAATTACACCTTTTTATGAAGTTATCCAAATATGATTTATACAAACTCCATTTTAGATTTAGTTCATAGGTACTGCTAGCATAGATACTGCTAAATAAAAATAAAGCAGTGGGTTTATATCTATAAATAGTTATATATGCTGAAGAAGAGGATTTATTATCATCTTCCCCTTCATTTCAGATGTTTTAAATCGGTCTTTTCTATTTACACTGCCTTCAAATGTCTTTTCTTAAAATTATGCTCTGTTTACCAATGAAGAATAGTCTTCTTGGTAGTAGACAAGACTGGTGGAGCCTGTATTCCAGAAACCTAAATATTAACCTGTTGCAATGAGTTGTAAACTTCTTACAGTAATTACTGGAATACTTCTATTCTGTCTTCCTAAACCCATTTTTCCTGCCATGAAGAAAATATTACTGTGAAATTCTGTCCAAACTCCACAATTTAGGATTAAACTGTATACTATAGAACAAAGTCTGTAAAACTTGCACATACCTACTTGCCTGAAAGTTTACAATTTGACACCTATGAGTAATCAGCTCCAGGCTGTATAGACCTCTCTGTATTTTTTTAATAAATGGATTTCTTTTGTGTATGAGCTGAATATCCCAAGATATTAGTCTGTAAATCTGTGGCATATGCATGTTTAGGAAATGTGGTATATTTCTTCCTTCAGTTTACTTGTGTATAGCTTTCCACATTTTTCTCCCACTGTGTCTTACACACATACTTTCCCCAGGTTAAACAACTTAACGGATTGCATCTTCATTTTCCTCTACAAAATGTGGAATATACAGGATGAAGGATGATATGATACGGAAATTTTATTAGTTTTTGTTTAGCATAATCTAGCCCAAAAATGGTTTACTATGTAAATAATGAAGCAATCACAAACCCCAACTTATAAAACCATCAGGTCACATCAGCTACAGCTATATTTTAAGTGATCATAAATGCACCTCATCGAAATAGAAAGTCAGAAAAAAATAAATAAGTAATTATATTTTACAAATCAGTTTGCATAACTGTCATTGTCAGGTTCTAGGTTGCTAGTAAGTTCAATTTTAAATAATCAGCCATATATGAAAAGCACGATAAAACTAACAGAACAAAACCAATAGTGTTTAGACCATTTTATAATTTCTTAACAGCAGTATCACTGATATCAAACACTATGAAACTGCTTTTAAACCATGAAAAATGGTTACTTTTTAATGTTCTTTCTTTAAATTAGATTTAGCCTGTATTTCTTTGTCGTTAACTACTGCACAATAATTTAAATAAAACTTGCTGATACGCACACACAACAGAGCAGAACACACTGATACATAGTAACAGATACATACATCTTTTGAATTGAAATTATTTCTTGTCTTCTGATTGAGACCTGAATGAATAACTTTGAATTCATATTCCATACAGAATACATAGTTTCTGTTAGGATTTTAAAAAGAAATTTCAACTCTTTATATACTGCAAACAAGAGAAACTGAACTCCCACATTCCTCACAGAGCCTTATACTCCTTCAAAAAGAGTAAATTAATGTCTTTCAAAGGGGAACTCTTTCTCTTTGCAACACTGATTTTCTGGGCTGCTGTTCCCAGGATAGGATAGTATAAAAAATATATTATAGGTGCTAGTGTATCGCTGTTGTTTCTTTTACATTTACTATTTAATGCTTCCAGTCACAAACGGGAGGCCAACACCACTGAGGGAAAGGGATTTCAATGCTCAAAACTGACCCAAACTGGTAAATTTCTAACCTCTGTTAAAAACGAGTAGGAATTAGGAGGCCGCACACATTTGTGCCATTCACACCTTGCAATCACTGTTCACTCAATCAATAATAAAAGTTACTGGATCTATATCACATGATGAGGGACAAAAAATGAAAAAAGGACTAAGGAGGGGTTGAGATGGAAACAATCATCATCTGTAGCACTCACAAGCTGAAAAGCTGGTTCATGCCAATATTTTAGTTTTATGGCAATGGTAGATTTGTCTTTACTGATTCATATACACAGATATCATCAATATGACTAGAAATTAAAAGGTATTGAAGGAATACTGAAGGATATAGCGTCATTCAAATGGAATTTAGCTACCCATTTCTAAAGAACAATCTTCACAGTCTTCCTTATATATTTAAACTTTAGAAACATATTTAATTTATAACACAATTAATTTTATTATATGCTAGTTATTTTGGGAACCTAAGTTCTTCCTGTGTTGACCTTGATCTTGGAGGAGGTGATCCTTGAATATTAATCAGCTTTCTTGGGCCACTCTTCACTCCAGAACCTTATCCCATAGGAGTCTTCTGAGCAGATCTTTGAAGATGCTAAAGTCTTCTCTCCTGAAGTCCAAGGTGTTTTGCTTGTTTTTCACCCTTTTCCCTGCCCTCAGGATCCTGAAATCCACTATCTCATGACCTCTGCAGCCACGGCTGCCTTTGACCTTCACATCCTCAATGAGCCCCTCCTTGTTGGTGAGTATGAGGTCCAGTAGAGTACCTCTCCTCATTGGCTCACCAGTCACCTGGAGGAGGAAGTTGACACACCAGAAGCCTCCTGGATTGCTTATGCCCTGCTGTGTTGTGCTTCCAGCAGATAATGGGGCCATTGAATTCCCCTATAAAGACCAGGGCCTGTGAATGGGCGACTTTTCTTATCTGTCTGTAGAAGGCAGCATCCACTTGTTTTTGGTTGGGTGGCCTATAGCAGACAACCCCTATAATGTCCCCTTTGCCTATCCTTTCTTTAATCTTGACCCATAAGCTCTCTGTTGGCCCCTCATCCATCCTCATGCAGAGGTTCATGGACTCCAGCTGTTCTCTTACACAAAGGGAAACTCCCTCATCTTGCCATCCTGTCCTTCCTAAAGAGTCTGTATACGTCCAACGCAACACTCCAGTCATGGGAGTAATCCCACCACATCTCCATAATGTCATCAAGATCGTAGCAACTGCACACAGATTGTGTTTATTCCCCATTAGTATTTGCATTAGCATATAGGAACCTTAGAGAGGCACCCCAGCATACTGAGTTTCTGGAGAAAGTTTGGGGTATTTTTCCACAATGGTACATTGAAGGCACCTCCCTACCAACATGCAAGTACTGGAGGTGACTTTTCCCATGATCCATTTTGTTGACTTTGTGAACTTTTCTCGTCACACCACCCCATGACCTTTTTTCAGCAGTCCCATCTGTTGCTCCCTGTTTTCCCTGTTTGTATGTATTTTACATTTATGTTTCCACTTACTGAAAAGGAAAAGCTCTTACAAAATAAGTAAACATAAATTAAAACTAAATTAATTTAGAAACATAAAGATACTGTATATCTTATATTTTTTAAATACTTATTTTGGCTTCCTGACTCATGTTTTGACATTTTTTGCAGATGAACTAGTTAATGGTTGCTACCTAAATCAGTAAAACATACTGCTTTATATAGATTTTTTATTGCCAAATCTGTATTATAGAATTAACAGTTTATTTGTGACAGATTGATATAAAATCAAGCAAAAGATGTGAGGCACTTTTTCTTTGCTGCAGTTATACATATTATATGCATTTTAACTGTAACCTGGAACTTCATCCAACAAAACTAAGACATGAATGTATAATTATTTAAGAAGGTCAGATTTAATATGCCTGTGATTAATAATAAAGAAGTAAAAAGCTTAGAAAACAGAAGCTCACATTTGCTGGGAAAAAATCTTACCTGTGTTGGAATAGATGGCTAGAAATATATTTAGTTTTGAGACCTGAGAAGTGAATACCAGTGTCACTTCTCCTCAGTACTCTGACACAGAGCCTATGATGCAGTAGACTGCACTCACAGAGCCTTGTAATGAATGTCTTATACAAATATTATGCACAATGTAAAATTTATTTAAGGCCTATTGTAAGCAATCGAATTAGAGACTAGGAGTGCAAAGACCTTGAACTAGCTCTTTGCTCAGGTAAGCTAAGGAGAATTTGTTGTCAAGCTTCACTTTAAAGTGACAGCAGTAGAAATCAGGAGAGACATGAATTTTTCAAGACAACTGACAATGTCCTGTTACAGCACAGTTGTATTACTCACCAGTACAATATCATCCAACTGATCCTATACACAATTTGCAGGGCTATAACAGAGAATCACCATTAAAAATCTAAGAACAGTTTCATATTGCTTTACTTCCTCAGTCAAAACATGTGTTTGAGAAAGTCATATATTTGTGTTTTGTCTCTTAAAATGCAAGTTTCTTTGAAAATGAAAAAAAAACCCAACAAAACTCCTTTACAGTCACAGTAAATATGCTGCTCTTCCTCATACCTATGTATTAATATGTTAGACGTTTTCTTTCCTGAGTCATTTGCGGTGAAATATAACACTCCACTTTTTGTCTCTCTGTGGGTACATCCGTATTAATGTAGTACCTCCAAAGATATCTAATCACAACAGTGTGGAAAATTAGGTTTGATATTTGAGAACTGTTTCCATTCATGCTAATTTATCCCTTCAATTCTCTTGAGAAAACAATCACAGTGAAGACTAACCCCTGAGTGATTATTTGAGTTTAAACCACAGGTGCACCAAATCTTTTTATTCTGCCTGCAGAGAGATATTTGAACATCCCCATATCCATTTCAGTAGCAGTAATTGGTTTATAATAGCAGCCTTGGAAAAAATATGCACAAGTCTTGAAAGCAATCCAAAAATTTCTGCTATTTATTTTATGGTGTTGTTTAAAAAGAATCCACTGTATTATAAGTTTATGTGGTTGGAATATAAGAGATTTGTGCAATTTTGCTATAACATTAAAAGTTGTGTGTACAGTACTATTCTGGACAATACACTGTCACCTTTCTTTTCCTCTTTCATTATCCACCTTGAAAAGGCCTTGCCTTTTGCATCATTTTAAGGAATACTTTGGATTTGCTTTTAACCTAAATCTGCTACAGAAAAGACATGCATAGTTGATTTATCCCTAACATATTTCTGTAATGATATTGAAATTCACAACAGTGTCAGATTATTGTTCCGGTTTCTGTACACTCTGAAAAGACCTTTAGAAGATAAAGAGGAGAAAAAAAAGCAAAAAAAAAGAAACAAATTAAGAACTTTTAGCCCATGCTGTTACTCTTCTTTTACAGTTGGATGTATATAATATTGCTTGAATTATAATGTATATATGTGTATAATGTAAGTAATGAAAGATCCTGTTTTGTTACCATACTTAACTATTCTAAATGAAAGCTACATCTTTGTTTATATATAAACACACACGTATGTAAAAGTGATATATATTAGAATGCATAATATATAATGTTAGTTGACCTGTAAAAATTAGTTTAATCCAATGTGTTTCCTACAGTCCTTTAATGATAATCTTTTCTGTGCTGCAGGAAAAGACTAAACTTGTTTTAGGTAAGTATATATTTACAATCCACAGATCACTACTGGTCCTAGTGGTTGCTCAGTAAAGGTGTTAGTAGCAAACAAAATTCCAGCTACCCATGGCCATTGTTTCTTCCCTTTATATTTCATATTTATTCTGAATATGGGTGGGAGTGTTGATCTGCTGGAGGGCAGGAGGGCTCTGCAGAGGGATCTGGACAGGCTGGATCGATGGGCAGAGGTCAACTGTATGAGGTTTAATAAGGCCAAGTGCAGGGTCCTGCACTTTGGCCACAACAACCCCATGCAACGTTACAGGCTTGGGGAGGAGTGGCTGGAGAGCAGCCCGGCGGAAAATGACCTGGGGGTGCTGGTTGACAGCCGGCTGAACATGAGCCGGCAGTGTGCCCAGGTGGCCAAGAAGGCCAACAGCGTCCTGGCCTGTATCAGGAATAGTGTGGCCAGCAGGAGTAGGGAAGTGATTGTGCCCCTGTACTTGGCACTGGTGGGGCCGCACCTTGAATACTGTGTTCAGTTTTGGGCCCCTCACTACAAGAAGGATGTTGAGGTGCTGGGCCATGTCCAGAGAAGGGCAGCGAAGCTGGTGAGGGGTCTGGAGCACAAGTCCTATGAGGAGTGTCTGAGGGAACTGGGGTTGTTTAGTCTGGGGCAGAGGAGGCTGAGGGGAGACCTTATCGCTCTCTACAACTACCTGAAAGGGGGTTGTGGCGACGAGGGTGTTGGTCTCTTCTCCCGGGTAACTAGTGATAGGATGAGAGGAAATGGCCTCAAGTTGTACCAGGGGAGGTTTAGATTGGATATTAGGAAAAATTTCTTCACCAAGAGGGTGGTCAGGCATTGGAAGAGGCTGCCCAGGGAGGTGGTGGAGTCGCCATCTCTGGAAGTGTTCAAAAAACGTGTGGATGTGGCGCTTCAGGACATGGTTTAGGGGACATGGTGGCGCTGGATTAATGGTTGGACTTGATGATCTTGAAGGTCCTTTCCAACCTAGTGATTCTGTGATTCTGTGAATCTGTGATTCTGTGATTCTGAATATCGCAAAATGTGGAAATTATCTACCAATATTGTAATCACAATATTGTCTTAAATATAGATATAGAATACAAGTTTATGCTAAAATCACTATAAGTATAAACAATCAAATAAGTGGAAATGTTGACCTACTTGTGGGACTTCACAAAAAAAACTATGTCTTGTTTACCATCAAAGCACATAACCATGCAGAAATGAAATAGGAAATCCCGTGCAGAGCAGCCAGACTACAGTTTATTTCTGTCACAAGATTTGATCCTCTGGTTTCAGGAATCCACAGGGCATTGCCACATATTGGGGAAACACGGGCTGATGCTTCTGTTCACTGTCTTTGTCTGTTAGCCCACCAAAAGTCACTGCACAGTGCACAAAGACAAATAAAATTGAAAGGAAGAAGCAGAAAATACCTGTTGTCCTGATCTCTAATTTTGACTTCTCTGTATTCCTTCATTCACATACATACAAATGCTTCTACATCCACATGAAGATTTCCTCCCTGTCTCCACATTGTGACATTTGTTCCCCACAATTTGCCTATTTTTTTTCTCACAGGCCAAGGGTTTTCTCTATTGCAACCACAAGTATTGTTGACCTTGAATTGTACCAACTTCAAATCTTTGCAAAAGCTGTTTCCTAAACATGCAAATCCATGTTTTTTGAGAAAGCTTGTCTACATAGAAAAAGTAGCTTATAGTAAATAAGTAGAATGTAGTTCTCAGACAAAGAATTAGTTCCAGTAATATAACCACTAAGAAAGAGAAGTGAAGGAAGCTGAAATTGCATTTGGATGCAATTATACTAATAATATTGAATTATAATCACATATTCTAAACACCTTAAATAGTGAGTGATAATTACAAAATTCCAACGTTCATAGGAAGTTGGCACAGAGAATATTTGATTTATATATTAGAGTGACAATTTTCTGTAACTGCAGAAAATTGGCAAGTGGAATGAAAACCATTAATTATCTATTTTTTATCTGTAGCAAATGATAGTGTCATTTATTCATTAACATATGAAAAGTGGAAAATACCTGTTCATTTTCTCTCTGATGAATGCACTTTACATGATTTTTTTTTTTCTGCAGCATATTCTAAATTCAAATTGAATAAAAACTTATGTTTGCCTTGAAACAAGGATTGACATCTTTTTAGTGTCTTCCTCTTCCATCTCAAAACCAAAACCAAACATAACCCAACCTCCAAACCCATTGGTTTTCACTATGGCCACATTCCATCTTATGGAGGTAGTAGTAGTGTGCTACAACATTGGTTGACAAGAAACAGGTTCACTTTTAACACTTTAGCTAAATGTCACAAGTTTAGCTTGATCCAATTGTCTAGTCTTCTGACACAGTAAAAAGGTGAAAAACTCCTAAAAAACTCCTAAAAAACATGATTAACACCACCTAGTTATACCAGATGTTTTAAGTATCCATCTCAGAATGTCATGACATACTTTTTGGCAAAGGTCTTCTCTTTGCACAGACCCAAAAAGGAACCCTGATGAACAAATTTCTTTAGACACTTGACTTGTGATTGTTAAAGACAAGGTGAGATGGACTCCTGTCCCAAGTGACTGTTCTAACAGAGGATATTGCCTTTTGACACAAATAAAAGTTATTTTGCAGTCTAGTCCCACATCCTCAGTGTGTGCTGTACACTGTCAGAGTTTAATTCTAATAGGGCTAAGTATGGACTGATTATTCAAAGATACCAGCTGGTTCTAAAATATGACAACAACTTCCTATGTATCAAGTTCATTTGTATTTATAAACACACAAACACACACTTCTATGCACATATTAAGAACTTTCTCTTCCCACAACACACCAGTATAACATCTGGGCAATTTAAAGTTTGATTAACCAAGAGCCCAGATTTAAATGAAGAGTTGTTTCCTTTCAAAATTTAAGTTGATATTGCTGAACCAGAGCTTTAAACAACATGTCATTCAAAAAAAACCTCTAATCATTTCTCTGTTCTTCACAGAGCAGAGTTGGAGGTGAAAAAACCAGAGATTTTCATGAGACATACGAATAGAGAAAAGAAACAGGAATGTCCGTTCTAATCTCAGCAAAGTAAGTGGACAATTCTTTTCCTTTTTCGCTTGTGAAATAAATTCCTAGTCTACGCCCAGTTCCAATCTGCAAACTGCATTGAACCTACTGTCTAGTTTCAGTGTGGCTTTTAGTTTAATTAATCTGGTAGGATGCAGCAGGCAGGAGAGGCTGCCTCTCTGGGGACAGGTGCTGCCTGAAGCTGGTGACAGGAAGTCTTTTGAATAACTGAACACTAATAGTGGTCCAGTGCTAAATTCCATGAAGGATAGAAAGGCAGTTGGTTATAGACAAACCAGATGATGACCAACCTAATCTGTAAAAGAATGGCATATGGAAATGCTAAGATAACTTATGCTAAATAAGCAATTGTTATAATACAGAGGTAGAAATTATATTTTATGAGTACTTGTCTGAATATATCACAAGAAATCATGCTTATTTTTAAAATCAGGTTAGGAAGCACCTTTGGAAACTGAAATAACAGAGAGATAAAATTAAATTATTACAGATATCAACCAGCAGATCTGGTATTCCATAATTTCTAACTTAATCATAATGGATTGCACTATTTTATTAGAAACGTTCCAAAACTGTCATAAAACACATACTTCACAAATACTATTTCATTCAAAATCAATTAAACAAAATTCTGCTAAGAGAATGATATTATACCGTTCTTTCAACTTAACATACTTAATTCAAACTTGATGTGTAAGGGTTTTGTTGGTTTGTTTTTCTTTTAATGAAATAAAACTTTCAGAAAAAGAGAAAAAAGCTGGGTTTTATTTTGAATTCACAACAGAATTTTATAAGTAACTCTTTGTTGTTATTGGGATATCAAATGTATCTTCTATAGAGTAAAGGAACATAAACATAGTTATGGACCTCAACAAATGTAATTATTTTCATTTTACTCAAAGATTAAAAATTATATTTGTCTCTGTAATAACTTCAAGCATTATTCAATAAATTTAAATTAAATTTAGACAGAGATCAGTTAAATAAGTATTCAGTGGAATTCTGTAAAGAAAATTTCATAAATGAAATCACAAGAAAATAATTTATCTTAAAGAAATAGGTTTTATACTTCAGGTTTTTTGGCAAATTCATTGCAAACTGTTTTATTATCTGTATTTAAAAAAAATAATTACGCAGGCCAAAGGAAACCCTCTACAACATTACAAAGTCTTCTCATATATTAGTAAAAATGTTACAGTAACCTCATTGGACTCAAACCCTATATAACAACAACTTAATTCTCTGTTTTATAAATTTTATACTAGTGTCAGAGTTGGTATAATAGCCCAAACTTTGTCAATAACAGTGCTGACGAAGTGAAAAGGTTATGAAGTCTCTGACTGTGAAAGAAAATGCTGAACACCTTGTCATAAAACCTATTTTTTAATCCCCTCAATATTGTGTTCTAATAGATCCTCCATTTTGGAAAAAAAAAAAGAGGAACATTTTCATGGTCTTATTTTAATAAAACTGGATTTCTTATGCTAGAATGCACTCAAGTGTTACCTAACGTAGCTGCTTAGTTTTTGCACTACACATATGCTTGGAGTCTATGGATGATGTACAAAGATATTCATTAGAGGATGTCTGTCAGAGATTTTCTGGTACTGAATGAGTGGGTACTGGTAGATACTAATTTCTAATCAAGTTATGTTTTTTATTAAATAACAAATGAATGTGTCACTCAAGATTGATATCACAGTTATACCACTCGGTCATGAAACAATTACATAATGTTGTTGAAAAAATCTTTAAGAAATTAGCTCTGAGGGACAAAAAAAATAACATCAGTTTGAGACAAATGTTCAAATCTAATTGTGCAATTAGCTACATATTCAGGAAGTCCCTGCACAGTAACCACGGCTTAATTCATTAATTCCATAGCCTAATACATCTTTTAACAATACTAAGGACTTGTAGTACTTAAAGCAAAGAATATCACCTACTAAATATTTTATCTATCTTAGACAGTTTTCAGAATAAGTTTTGTTTAGAGAAATAGTTATTTGTTACTAAGTGAAAATATTTTTCACTGTTAAGGTTATTCCTTGTTGTCAGCAAATATTTACCTTTAGATTTTACAAGTGTAACAACATTCCCTAGAGATGTTTGGGAAAATCCTATGATGCCATCGCTTAATGGAGTCCTGGCTCTGTTTAAAGCACAACTCTATATGATCATATTCAAAAGTGTCATTAAACACTGTTTTATTTCTGCCTATTATCTCTTGATACATTATGTGTATGATAAACATATAAGGTACCTTATATGTAAAAAACACCTTTTACCCAAGGTCTTGAGAAAGATATCCACAGGCAAATACTGTCCTGCAAATAAATGTTCCTTCATAAATTCTTTCACTAGCAACTATATTATCTTAGAATGTTTCACTTTTAAGTAAAGTATGAGCAAAATTTTATGGCCAACTTTGCAACTAGGTCACTAAGCAATTTCAGGCTCAGTTTAAAGTTAAGAAAAATATTTTATTTTATTATGAGAGCATACTGATGCCCCATATCACACATCATGGTGTTTGGCAAACACAGAGACCATCCTGTACCTCAAGTTGCTTACAGGCCAAGCTGTCTTAGAGATACAGTAAATATTATATGTGTAGAAGTTCTGCCATAAAACAAAGTATAATTCAGAGGTGATCGTTAACTCTTACTGATAAAAATAGTTTAAGAACACTTCTGAAGTTTCTTTCTGAAGACCTTGGGTAAAACAACATTTATTTATTTATTTAAAAGATGTGTTATCATTACCTCCATTTATGCCATTATACTGTCATTATCTACTATGAAAATAATAATAATAATAATAAAGTAAACAGCTATGCAGACATGGGATCTGTTAATCCAACAATATTCTCAAGGTATTTAAACATAGAGAAAACAGACACGTTTGTCATTAGCTACCTGTAACTGATATTTTCATTTGCTTATTTACATTTCAAGAGTGACTGAAACCAGGTGGAGATGTTTGGCAAGTGTTGGTTGTTACACTGATGACCATGACTGACCGTGAAAGCACTGTCAGTTATTTTTATCCTATGCCTGTTTCACATGATTTTTGTTTTCCCTGAGGTACACGGGTATCCTGGTTTCAGCTGGGATAGAGTTAATGTTCTTCATAGGAGCTAGTGTGAGACTGTGTTTTGGATTGAGATAATAAAATGTTGATAACGTGCTGATGTTCTGAATTGTTGCTGAGCAGTCAAGGGCTGTTCAGCTTTTCATGCTGGCCTGCCAGTGAGAAGGCTGAGGGTGCATGGGCAGCTGGGAGGGGACACAGCCAGGACAGGTTTTTTTCCACAAAAAGGCTTCATGAATACCAGCTCTGGTTGCAGAGTTTCTCTTTCAACTAAGCACAACTTGATGTTAATTACAATATGCAATTTACATTCTGATTGATTGACTTTCCTCAGGGAAAAAAAAAAAGGGAAAAATGCATTAGTTAGACTTGCTCTTCCTCTTCTATTCCTATTACAATCAAAGTGGTAATGAAGAGTTTTGAAAAATTTTGAAGTAAACAGATACAGTAAGAAACTTCATTGTTGTGTCAAATACAGTGAAGATGAAATTGTTAAGGGTAACCAAATTAGCTTTGACAGAATAAAGTAAAAATATATCTTTTCTAATCACTGTTTGTGTTTAGAATGTTTTTTTGAGTTCAAGAACCTCTAAAAGTTCACTAACTTTTAACTTTCATGTTTTTCTCATGTTCTCAGGAAGTATCAACAACATAGGAAAGGTATATTGCAGATATTTTTTCCTAGTGAAGAATTTTACTCTATATTTTTAAAATTCAATTCTAATTATGAGAAAACACATATTTCCTTTTGGTCTTGATAGAGACCTTGTATTCTCTTTGCAGTAAAGCATATAAAACACCAAGCTAAAACACAGCTCTGTTTTTATATCATATTTGTCTGTGACATTCTTCAGGCAACTTTTATTACAGTTCCATAAAATTCTCTATCTGTCATTAGAGAAAAAAATTACATTTGATGTAATTTTTGTTTAGTAGATCAGGAGGAAAAATCTAATATATACTTTCAACAGTCATGAGAATTCACATAGATTCTTTTTTGACAATGATTACTCAGAGGTTATCATAGAGGTTGAATCCACAGGCTAGCAATAGAAGACAATGAAAAATTGGGTTAAGATGTAACTCAGGCTATTGAATTTGTAATGTAAGTGTGTCATTACACTCTTTAAGCATACAGCTTAATAACAAAAGATATAAGCCTTTGGAATAACATTTTCTTATTTCATAGTGCTTTACTTACGTTGACTATAATGGATTTACTGTATAGATCAGGGTTGGTATTGTTCTTAGCAAGTACTAAGTTATACAAAAACAATTTTGCTTCCTATGTTCAGAAAGTTTTCAATATATAAGGCAAGAAAATTCTTTCAAAGCTTTCTCTCTCCCTACTCCCTTCCTTATGGTCATGGAATTTATGTCAGGTATTATAGCTCAGCTGTGCATGTAGAAGACAAAACTTCAAAGATTAATGTAGATTAAGAATCATATCCTTATTTTACTAGTATTTATCATGCTATCATTAAAAAAGTATATATACAAATGCAGTAAATAAGATACAGTTTCCATTAAATAACTCATTAATGTTCTCCAAATTCCCAGTACTGTTTCTGAAGATTCTGTTATTTTGGAGATATTCCCACAAAAAGTGAGGACCTTTGAATTAAATTTTAAAAGATATTTATGTACTTAATCGTTCATGGGCTCTGAGCTTTGCTTAAAATGAGTATGAAACAGCCATTAGGAA
The DNA here is from genome assembly GCF_964289735.1 of Phaethon aethereus. Lineage (NCBI taxonomy): Eukaryota > Metazoa > Chordata > Aves > Phaethontiformes > Phaethontidae > Phaethon > Phaethon aethereus. Next base: position 142,186,025 of record NC_138575.1, read on the forward strand.
TAATCTGTGTATGTTATATAAATAAATTTACAGGAATAGGTTAATGACTTAACTTTGGATGTCTTGAATTTTGAGTTGCTAATATACAGACCAAAAGACTACTTCTCTTTAAACGTTTTTAGTTATATAAGCAGTTTTGTAGAATCAGAAAGCATATTCCTAGTTTTCAACTGTAAAAAGTCTTATTGCCTCATTTTCAGACTGAATCAGCTGAAGATTTAAAAACAAACTAGTGAGAAAAAACAAACCAAAAATCCTCTACTTTGAGTGTTATATAAGTTATATGAAAAGATTTAGAATATGTCTCCTGTCTTAGCCTTAACTTTTTTTTATTTTTCCTACATAAATTAACTTTATTACACAGCTTTTATTGTCATAATAGTTTCATGTGAAATTTGTTTCTTCTGAAAATATCTATCTTAATGGTTTTTATCAAGTTTCACAACAGGATGATTCTTATTAAATCAAATCTTAGAGGCTGTTTCTGAGTAATGCTAAGCCCTCAAAGTGATTTCTTTATCTGGGCTGAAAAGCTCTAAGAAACCAAAAGACAACAACAAAAAGATTTTACATCAAGTGTGTGTTAGGTGGTCTCAAATCCATGGTGATTCATCTTTAATTTCACTGACAGAAAATTACCATCTGAATTCAGATTTCTAATGTTAGATGTTGTTCATGTGTGTCAATTGAGATTTAACAAGCCTTATATGTAAGAAAATCCTAAATTAAAAACTATCCATGCACTTGCAAGATAAACATCAATGACACCAACAACAAAGCTGACATGTAAACCCTGTTAAAACTTTGTATATTTTTGTGGAAAAAAGAAATTAAATAGCAGAAGACTGTTAGTCTTCTACTCCTTGAGAACATAAAGACGGTTTATCTAATCAAGCTGTCTGGGTTGGATAAAACACTTTTTTTCATTGTTTTTTACAAGAAATTCTATTTTTTTTCTCCCCTTCTCTCCCATTTAAGAGGCCTGCAGATGAAATTAGGAAAAGATGAAACAAAATAAACAATACAAACATGTTTACAAAAGTACATCAAAGTGAATGCCAAAGCAGGTTTAATTAAAATGACTTCCCTGTGGATGACACTAGTGGCTTCCAGAAATATGCAGACATCAATTAAAATAATTCATAATGGGGAAAAAATGGAAAAAACCCTTACAACACTACAACAAATGAATCTTTTGCATATGCAGTGTAGGTGATCTGCATAAGAATGGATTAGGAAAAACATATTTAAAGGAATTGTTTTCCTTCTTAGATTAAAAATAAAATAGGAAAAAGACACTTGAGTTGTCCATGACTGCTTTCTAAACTGTACACAGAGCTATCATGAAGTTCCAGGATGTAATGTATTGGCTTTCAGGTGTTTCATTCAAAATGTGGATAGTCAGTTTAGGAGGTTATATTTCATTCCCAACATGATCTTTAAAGGTCTCTTCCAACCCAAACCATTCTATGATTCTATGATTCTATGATTTAATTTTATTTTTTTACAAAGGAAAATGTTCTGGACAGCTCTAAATGTTGCTATATTGAACAGTTTTTTGGGTGATGCACTTATTTAATGGAAGCTAAAACAGAAGCCATACATATCTGGAGCTTATATGGACTGTATAGTCTATTTAAAATTATTTAATGAATTTCTTTTTCTTTTGTGCTCTTTGTTTTATTGATTGACACAAGCTGAATGAGCAGAGGAAACTGGACAATTTACTGTGATATAGCTGTTGATATTTTCCCAGAATAGGAAATAGGTTTAGAATAACTTTTGAAATTGCGTAGGGCTTTGAACAAAATTCACAAAGTAATGGCGTTTTGCAAGACAAATGTATAGGTGTCGATCAGACATTGTCGTTCAAGTCTTCTCATTTTGCTCAGATTGCTTGTGATTATCTCTATATGTATGGGAAAGACTACTAGTGAATCAGTTGTTATTTGAAACTGAGTTTTGTGAAGAAATGATAATATGTCATAAGGAAAGGCATGAATGAGAAATGGTTCAAGTAATATAGCAAAAAAATGAAAAACGTGACTTCTGTTTACCTCCAGTGCTTTTAAATACAACTAAGATGAGAACTGCAGCAGGCCAAATGTCAATTTTAGTTTAAATTTCATTCTTTACTTACTGAGACACACAGACATAAAAAGTATCCTTAACAAACAAATGCTTTAACTGATCCTGAAAAATGCCACATGAACCTGCCATTGAAAAGACAATCTGTGAATTCTGATGTGCAAATCTCCATTCCAATGGAGATTTGGTCCAATTGGACCAAATCCAGTTTTGTTTCACTCTGCCATTAACATGACTGTTAGACCTGAAAGGTGACAATTTCTTTCCCCGTACTTTCTTCAAAACTTAACTGTGATCAGCATTTAAAAATGTTTAATGTTATATTTCACAGTAAATATTGTGCTTTATCTTCCCTGTACAGTAGATAAGAACCCAATACGTAACATTTGAGCCCTCGAGCTTGCTGTACTATCTGACGGCGTCAACTGAAATGAGAATACAACTGTTATTGCCCACACATCCACAGGTTTGGTTTTGTTAGTTTACTTTCTGATTCCATTTTGATTGCTATGAAATTGCTTCAAAATGGCACCAATTTATATCATACCAGAAGAAAAAAATATTAATATTCAGTAAAGGTAATTCTATCCATGAAGAATCTAGCGTTCTTTTTTTTTTTTTTTTACTTTGTTTATACTTTCTAACACTTTCATTACCAAAAGACTACATCTGTTTTGGGTAGATATTGTTATATTATTTCTTTCAATCATTTCTGTGAGCTTCTGCTATTTGTTTATGATCACTCGTATTAAAAAAACATCTGTCAAGAACAGTTTTATTCTTTCCAGTTTCCATCTTTTGCACAGCTAGCCCTTCTCAGCTTGAATCTTGCACACTCTGGGTTTTCACAGCTATTGCAATGATCAGTTAAGGAATATACTGTTTTAAATTGCATGTCTGGGCTAGTTTGCAACCTTGCATTTCAATAGGAAACCTGCTCCAAATGATTCCACGCAGATTCTGACAGATTTATCTTTAAAAATAGTTACAAATCCAGCACTTAACAAGATGACACAGGCTTCCTGGGGTTTCAGCAATTTAACACTTCAGTTTTAATGCCCAACTTCAGGTGCTCATGCAGTGTTGCAAGCTTTATCGCTTGATTGTGTCAGAGCTTGTAGACAGGAATTTTCTCTACTGCTTTTTCTTGAAAATCACTCAAGACTTTTTCCAGTTCTACATTCAAATGACTGCATCTGTTGACAATTTCTTTGTAAGTTATTTATCTTTATGTATCTAAAAGGATTCCTGTGTATGTTTAATCCTAAAAAGGAAAGACACTTTTTTTTTTTTAAATAGATGTACTCACAAAAGTTCTGTTTGAATATAACACAAACTTTAGGTGTAAGTGCGAATGAGTAGTTGAATATAGCAGTGAACAGAATAACTGTACCTGAGATTCCACTAACAGAACATGGCCAGTTAATTATCATTTGCAAAAGCAACTGGGTCAAGAGAATAATCCCTGTTTTGTATCATTAGTTGGTAGTATTCATCTTCAATGTATGGACGACCAAGAATCCCGTTCTTCAAAAATCATCCGCATATTTGGCTCTTGATCTGAATGAAACCTATCTAATCAGCTACATGTTTTCAGTATACCATGTAAATTAATGTACAAATCATGTATTTATTTAATCTAGCTATTCACGGTTCAACATAACAAAACAGGACGTATAAAAGAAACAAGAGAATAAGCATGATCCATGACAAATGTGGATAATAGGAATTAATAGGCAGGTATGTTGCAGTAAAGACTGTAAATTTAGGTTATTAAGGAAAAAAAAATAATTAAAAGCCTTTAATCCTGCCCAGAATATAGTTAATATGGTTCCTATTAACTTCATTCAATTTTTAAATGATAAATTTTTATCTGAACTGATTTGGAGAGAAACAGAAAACTCACAGATTTCTTGTATATGAAAAGTCTTGAAGAAGAAATAGTCTTTTTTTACCTAGGACTACAAGCATCCATGGTGGAACTACCTTTTTTTTTTGTTTCTTTGTTTTATACTACACTGTGCAGGTGCTACGACTTAAGTAGATAAAATAAAAAAGGAAGTTTCTATATTTGCCTTATCCTTGTTGTTTAGCAGGTAAACCTCTGGATAAGTGAGGAAGTTAAGTACTTTGTTTCTAAGAGTATCAAAGCAGACATAACTATGGTGGTTGGGAAAAGATGGTTGTCTGTCGCAAGGAATCTCAGAAACAACGAGTCTCAAAAAAAGGAAAAAAAGAAAACATCTGGTATAAAGTTAGTTCAGTCAAGGGAAAACTTTGAAGATTAATAAAGGGAACATCTAGGACAGAAATCATCAAATCTGTAAAGATACATGTGTTAGGATTAAAATGTAAAGGGAAAGCCTTTTTTACTTAAGCAATTTCACATACATAAATTTTAGAGATTAAAGTCTTCAGTGTCTCTAATGAATAGAGACATAGTCAGTTCTACCTCAAAAAAGGCTGAACTCTAAGAAGAATCTTCCAATTTTTAAATAGATATTCTCTCTCCTGACTATAACTTTCTTAATGAAAATATCGGTAATATCTCATATAGTTTCTCTACCATCAAATCCTGTTTTATTCCATCACTCTACAGATTTTTTTTGTATCTGTAACCCATTTTCAGGCCTGGCAGAAAATGTGCTATTCCTTTATAGTCTACAAATTTCAGAAAAAATTACTTTTCAATGCTTTCACTGGAGAATCACCATAAGGAAGTTCATCCAACAACGACAATAATGTGGTTATGGAAAAGTCTATCCCATTTTCTATTATGAAGGAGGAAAAAGGGACGCATACATCCCTCCTCATCAACACTCATGTTTGAGGACAACAGCAGCTAGGACAGAAACTCCCATTTCTCAATTAAATAATATTTGGGGATCTTGCACTTCCCATCTCCTTCAGACAATGCTGAGACCCAGAAAAAATAACATATAGTTTTACTTCTAACCTTTTAATAGCCTGAGCATTTTAATGAGTTATTAAAGCCTCTCTCAAAACCCTTTCCTTCAATAGTCATCTTCAAGCACAGATTCCCTCCTTGTTTATCCATATGCTCCCCATATTCTTAATGCAAGTATCTCTTTGTGGTATCTGTTAATAATTTGTACTCCCTTTGAAGATTTTTAGAAGAGAAGCCTTTAATCTTACAACACATCTTGGATTTGTTTTTTTAATCTGCTGTAACTTTACACTTTGCATTCTTAACTACTTCCCCACCTTATTTGTAAGATTTTAATAAAGGATTCTATTCAAAATATAAGAAATTCATGGAATTTCTCCTAAAATTGATCTTTCTTTCATTTTGCTCCAGCTATATTTCTCACATTTTCCACACAATTCCCTTTCTTGTTAAGACTTATTTTTAACTACCTTTGACAAATATTAGAAAACAAAAATCTTGTCAAATGTAATAAGATATGCATATATACACAAACATCAAATGATCTAAAACCCAAAAAGTTGATCTACATTTTGATTCCCTACACAAAACAAATTGATTCCCTACACAGAACAAATATTTGTCTGAAGGGGTTGCTGGACTTGATTGAAAACATTAGGTACTGGGACCAGTTGTCTCATTTCTTTGTTCCGTAAGAATCCTTCTCTGAACTTGGTCTTTTAAAATAAGTTTTTTAATGTGTAAGATGCTTTTTCTTTCTCTTCCTTTACTGTTGTTTTGGTATTTGTTTTTTGTTTTTTAAGTCTTTGATACATGCTTCTGTGAAGTTCCTCATGAATTATCTTTTTGGACTATTAAGGCTAGACCATTGCACTAGTGACTAAAAAGTTTCTGGGGCCAGTCATTGGCACTGCAGCTTTTTGTCACAGACTTGCCCACAGCCATGCCATTGAGTTTTCAGACCCCAGAAAAGTGTGGCTTCATGTAAACTGTCTGCTAAGCGTAGTTCCTGGACTATTTCCCAAACTGTGCACAAGGATTACTGGGGAGAGTAATTTTAATGGAACAAAAGTGTACTAGGAGCTGTCGTTTAAATATAATCAAATGTCAGTGACAACAATGTTCTGTGATACTTTTTAATTTATTACTTATGACATGAATTTAATGTTTAAAAAGTGCCAGAAACATTCAATTACCACAAACCACTTAGCCCAGGGAGGATACTTTCTTTTTGTTTGTTTGTGTGCTTGTTGTAGAATTTGATATAAGGGGATCACACTGACTTCACAGGCCAAATCAACACCCCTGCTGAAACTTCTTCCATGGTATTGATACACACTAAATTAACTGACATACTTTTTCATCTCAGAATCAGTGTTTTATTAATTCTGCAAATTATTTTGCTCTCTGGAAAGTCCCACATGACCATATAGTAGCTTTCAGCATAAATCTGCTGACAGATGCAATATGTGGCTCTTTAAAAATGAAAAGAAGAAAAGGAGGGAGCTGGAGAAGGTTTACCAGATGAGGATCTCTGGAGATTCAAGATACAAAAAAAAGAAAGAGGAATAAGCAATGGCAACGCAACAATACTTCTTGCTAATTCCTTGTCCTGCCTTGTTGCTCAAAGGCATTTTGTACAAAATTGCTATGTTTTAGAAATGAAAGTAAGTAATATTTATTTATCAGTCAATGAAACATAAGTCATTTGAGGGAAGAAGAAACCTAGAATATTCATGTAATACTGCGAATTCTTTCATTCTTTCTTTGCCATGCATTAAGGTTGATGTTTACTTAGTTTCAGTCATTAAATGTTAGTGATCTAGATGAAGCTGGTTGTCTGGGGTTGCTCAACAGTCAGTGGAAAGAGAAAGGAATGGGGAGAGTACCTCCAGAGCATAATGCATATTTCCTCTTTTAAGTACTTATGTGAGAAGTCTAGTAGTTTCTTCCTTTCTGTAAAGGAAATCTCAAAATTAAGTTTAGATTAGAGTGTCATAATTCCTCTGAAGATGTCTATATCTTAACCTTATTTGTATTTCCTATGTGGACATAAAAAAATAAAACTAAGTTTTGACACCAGGAAGACTGAAATACTGGAAAGAACAATTTTACAGAACATTTCCAATTTTTTCCTTGCTGAGATTTGCCAAATGATTGTTTTTATCTGCAACATAGAAATCTATTGATTTTTCTTCTTGTATCAACTTGACTTCCATTCCTCTGTTCCTTTACTTTGCTAAAATGTTTCACTAACTTGTCAGTTTTATATCCAGCTCCTTCCTCTGTCCTTTTTATTGGCCATATGAGTTAATTAATTACTTTTTATTTGTGTCTGTGTGATGATACCACTGGGGAAGAATTATCACAGGATATGTAAGAATAATAGCTAAGCTTCCACGTCTATCACATATCCTTAACGTCCCTTAAATGTTTTGTATTCCATTTTGAGCTACCCAAAGCACATTGACATACTGACTTTCCAGTAGTAAATCCAGCAAAGGGACAGGAGCACATGACTTAAGAGGGCAGATGGAGAAAGTTGATTTTGTTCAGCCTTAAAACAAAAGTTAATGGGTGACTTTATTGATGCTGACAGCTGTCTAATGTGAAGGTATAGAGGAGACAGAGTGTATCCCTTCCTGGAAATGCACACAGTAGGATAAGAAACAAGTTGGAATAAGGGACATTCCAATCCTGTAATAGGGGGAAAAAAAACCACAATGAGAGTGACCAAGTATTGGAATATTTGTATATTCCAGAGAGGTGAATTGTACATCAACAGAGATATTTAAAGCTCAGCTGGGCAAGACCTAGAGTGACCTGATTTAAGACGGCCCGGTTTTTAGCAGGAGTAGAAACAGATGACCTCCAGATACCTCTTCTAACCGAATTTCTTTTATAAGTTATTGCATTTCTTCTTCGGTATGATTAGATAAAGTTTTTCACCCTCCCTTCCCTTCCCCTCCCTTCCCCTCCCTTCCCCTCCCCTCCATTTTTTACATATTTTTTCTGTGTAGGTGAATGTCTAAACTAGCACTTTAAAGCTGATATTCTCCAGTGTTATATGAAAATAGTTAAAAAGAGATGAAGACATGCATAAGCATAAAAGTAAAAGATATTACATGGTGTTTGGACAAAATTAGGTTGAAATCTGTGTGAATTTTTCTTGTAATATCTTATTTTAAGATTATTTATAATATGGTATTTCCAACTAATTACCTAATCAAATATGTTTTAGTATTATTCACAGCTTCATTTCCTGTATTTTTTCTGATCCTCCTGCCTTCTTCTAAAATTAAACAAATTGTTTTACTAAAGACAAAGATGTAATGCTACAACTAAGATCTAGAAATAAGTATTTCAAAAACATTGTTGAAGACAAAATTATAAAATCTATCAAACCCCAAATGCCATGGGAACATAATACAGGAGATAAGAAAAAAGAAGGGTCCAACCTTCAAATTTGATTCCCTTATTAATCCAGAAATACATGACAGGTTGAAAATTTTTCTATGAAAACAGAATAAGATCCCTGGACCAATTGCTAATGGAAGCTGTCTGCACCTCCTTTCACTTCCTCAGGTGTTACATATGTTGCCAAGAGCTTGAAAGAGTGCCTAGGTCAGCCCTATCACTGGTGCAACCTCCTTTTCCTGTGCTCAGAGTCCACACCCCAAGTAGGTCTGTGGATAAAATGCAACAGTTCTCTAGGGAAACAGCGAAGAGAGAAATGCTTCATTTTGCCAGGATGTGAGGTGAAAAACCTGAGACTCTTCCCTGCCCTGCAGCTGTCATGGGGCTGTTGCCTTGGAAATAGTGTTCGTTCTGCTGTTTTCTACTCCCCAACAAATATCTGCTTTCCTTTCACAGCTCTAGTTCAAAAGATTAGTCATTTTAATCAGCTCATACCTGAGGAACAACTGAGATTGTTCTGGGCCAATTCTATTCCATAGTAAAATCAAGGGAGTCACACCATTTCTGAACTATTATTACAGAATCACAGAATCACAGAATCATTAAGGTTGGAAAAGACCTTCAAGATCATCAAGTCCACCCAGTAACCCAACACCAACATGCTCACTAAACCATGTCCTGAAGCGCCACATCCACATGTTTTTTGAACACTTCCAGGGATGGTGACTCCACCACCTCCCTGGGCAGCCTGTTCCAATGCCTGACCACTCTGTCGGTGAAGAAATATTTCCTAATATCTAATCTAAACCTCCCCTGGCGCAACTTGAGGCCATTTTCTCTCTTTCTATCGCTCTTTACTTCGGAGAAGAGACTAACACCGACGTTGCCACAACCCCCTTTCAGGGAGTTGTAGAGCATGATAAGGTCTCCCCTAAGTCTCCTCTTCTCCAGTCTCAACAGCCCCAGTTTCCTCAGCTGCTCCTCATAAGACTTGTGCTCCAGATCCCTCATCAGCTTCATCGCCCTTCTTTGGACACACTCGAGCACCTCAACAACCTTCTTGCAGTGAGGGGCCCAAAACTGAACACAGGATTCGAGGTGTGGCCTCAGCAGTGCCCAGTACAAGGGCACGATCACTTCCCTACTCCTGCTGGCCACACTATTTCTGATACAGGCCAGGACGCTGTTGGCCTTCTTGGCCATCTGGGCACACTGCTGGCTCATATTCAGCCGGTTGTCAACCAGCACCCCCAAGGTCCTTTTCCACTGGGCAGCTCTCCAGCCACTCCTCCCCAAGCCTGTAGCATTGCATGGGGTTGTTGTGACCCAAGTGCAAGCCTCAGCACTTGGCCTGATTAGACCTCATACAGTTGACCTCAGCTCACTGATCCAGCCTGTCCAGATCCTTCTGCAGAGCCCTCCTAGCCTCCATCAGATCAACTCTCCCTCCCAACTTGGTGTCATCTGCAAACTTACTGAGAGAGCACTCGATCCCCTCATCCAGATCATCTATAAAGATATTGAATAAGACTGGCCCCAGAATCAAGCCCTCGGGAGCAACACTTGTGACTGGTTGCCAGCTGGATTTAACGCTATTCAGCACGACTCTCTGGGCTCGGCCATCCAGCCAGTTCTTTACCCAGCGAAGAGTAAACCTGTCTAAGCCATGAGCCACCAGTTTCTCCAGGAGAATGCTGTGGGAGATGCTGTCAAAGGCTTTACTGAAGTCCAGGTAGACAACATCCACAGCCTTTCCCTCATCCACTAGGTGGGTCACCTGGTTATAGACGGAGATCAGGTTGGTCAAGCAGGACCTGCCTTTCATGAACCCGTGCTGGCTGGGCCTGATGCCTTGGTTGTCCTGCACATGCCCTGTGAATGGCCTCAAGATGAACCGCTTCATGATCTTCCCCGGTACCGAGGTCAGGCTGACAGGCCTGTAGCTCCCACGATCCTCCTTCCGGCCTTTCTTGTGGATGGATGTCACATTGGCAAGCCTCCAGTCTTCTGGGACCTCCCCTGTTAACCAGGACTGCTGATAAATGATGGAGAATGGCTTGGCAAGCTCCTCTGCCAGCTCCCTCAGTACTCTTGGGTGGATCCCATCAGGCCCCATAGACTTGTGGGTGTCCAGGTGGTTTAACAGGTCCTTAACTGTTTCCTGCTGGATTATGAGGAGTTTATTGTGCTCTCCGTCCTTGTCTTCCAGCTCAGGGAGCTGAATACACTGCGGATACCTGGTCTGGTTATTAAAAACTGAGGTGAAGCCAGCATTAAGTACCTCAGCCTCATCCTCATCCTTGATGACAATGTTCCCTGCTATATCCAATAAGGGATGGAGATTCTCCTTGCCTCTCTTTTTGTTGTTAATATATTTGTAGAAGCTTTTTTTTTATCCTTTACACTGTGGTCAGATTGATCTCTAGCTGGGCTTTTGCCTTTCTAATTTTGTCCCTGCTTGACCTAACAAGATCCTTGTACTCTTCGTGAGTTGCCTGCTCCTTCTTCCAGAGGTGATAAACTCTCCTCTTTTCCCTGAGTCCCAGCAAAATCTCCCTGTTCAGCCAGGCCGGTCGCCTTCCCCGCCAGCTCTTCTGACGGCATATGGGGACCACCTGCTCCTGCGCCTTTAAGATTTCCTTTGTGAAGAGTGTCCAGCCTTCCTAGACCGTTTTGCTCTTCAGGATGATCTCCGAAGCTCTTTCTCAACCAGTGACCTGAACAGGCCAAAGTCTGCCCTCCCAATGTCCATGGTAGTAGTTTTGCTGTCCCCCCTCCTTACTTCACTCAGAATTGAGAATTCTATCATGTCATGGTCACTAAGCCCAAGACGGCCTCCGACCACCACATCTCCCACCAGTTCTTTTCTGTTCGTAAACAGCAGGTCAAGTGGGGTACCTCCCCTGGTAGGCTCGCTTACACACACCCCAGGAACCTCCTAGACTGTTTCTTCTCTGCTGTGTTATGCTTCCAGCAGATGACCGGTAAGTTGAAGTCCCCTACAAGAGCAAGGGTTAGTCATTGTGAGACTTCTGCCAGTCGCTTACAGAATGCTTCATCTGCCTCTTCATCCTGGTTGGGTGGTCGATAACAGACTCCCAGCAGGATATCTGCCTCATTGGCCTTCCCCGTCATCCTTGCCCATAAGCACTCGACATCGTCTTCACAATCCTTGAGTTCTATACAATCAAAACTCTCCCTAACATACAGAGCCACCCCACTACCTCTCCTTCCATGTCTATCCCTTCGGAAGAGCTTATAGCCATCCATTGCAGCACTCCAGTCATGTGAGTCATCCCACCATGTTTCTGTGATGGCAACTACATCATAGCTGTCCTGCTGCACAATGGCTTCCAGCTCCTCCTGTTTGGTGCCCATGCTGCGTGCATTGGTGTAGATGCACTTGAGCTGGGCTATCGATTTCACCCCCAACTCTGGCATGCCACCCCTAGGCTCATCTCTAGTGAGCCTGGTTTTATCCCCTTCCCTCTTCAATTCTATTTTAAAGTACTCTCGATGATGCCTGCCAGGTTGTAAGCTAAATCACATATTACAATTCACAACTCCTAAACGAGACGAGATATAGTCCGGAAAAGTTATTCAGGAGAAGTAAAATAATTTGGATCAGTGATTATTATTATTATTATTATATTAAGAAGTTAAATTTTCCACTGGAAGAATTTAGGCATATAGGCTATCTTTAGTATTAATATTACAATCTATTATATGCAACATAGATATTAAGTATCTTTTATATCTCATTTACCTTAATGGAATTTATGTGTGACTATATTTAAGTTGTTGCCTAATAGTTTGCTCTGACAATGTACATACATATTTGCTATGTTTTGGAACTTGGCTCTCTCCATATTCCAATTATCCTGAGATATTTATAGTACATTTAAGGGCCAGGCTGAGCCTTCATTTTTTCTAAATTAGTATTGAATAACTATTTTAAGGAAATTACTTAGAAACCAATAGGAATTAACATCGCTTAAAGCAAAACTTTCCAAATTAGTCATACTTGGATTTTGTAACTAAAGCATTATTTCAAAGCAAGAAAATAATTATATACATTTATCTTGAACTTAACATGATTATAGTTTAGTTGAATTTGTGAAGACTTTTTCTTGTGACAAATGTAGCTTTGAATTAATATAACGCAATTATACACTTTTTATCCAATTTTGAATTTTTTGTTTAAACTATCATTTACTTATGAATGGATTTCTTTCTAGGCTTGTCAGACTAGCCTTAGGGAGTTTTAGGTTTGGAACGAGTACTATCCAAGGGCTGCTTAACTTAACTGAATTGAAATGTAGCACAGGAACATGGTCCTAAATCATGTATGCTATAATTGCTTTGGTTTTCACTTGTATTGCTGTTTCATTTTGACATTACACTGAGCTCTCTTCCCACTGGCAACAAAACTACTAAATCATCTGTTGTGACCTTCAATTCCATTAAAAAGTTTCCACTTATCTCAGTCTCTAAATATACGTTTTTTTCATGACCCTGCCAGCAAATAGGCACTAAATGCAATAACATTGTGGTCTTCTGTAGTTTCATAACCTTTTCTGTTTTCAAGAAAATGAGAGATGCTAGAAGAACATACTTTCTTTTTAAAGACTTGTGGTTACATAGCTGTTTGTTAAGATAAGGTATCTTGTTTCTCTGTGTGTGTGTTTAGTAACAATCTCAGAAAATAATCCCTTCTCTATGAAGATTATTAACCAAATATTTTTGTATATTAAATAAAACTGGGTTTAGTGATAATTACTGACTGATTTTTGTTAAAGTAGCTATATTACATTAGAAAAATAATGACTAAACTAAGTGCCAACTACAGATAGATTGTTGGGTATAGCTACTATTAGTGGTCTTATGAAACAGTTATTCAATTTTGCCCATAGAACTTATCATTATAACTTAAATTCTCTCTTCTCATCATTTAGTAGTTTGAAATCAACTTGAAAATTGGACCATCAAAATAAAATTTTCTTTGAGTTGTAATAGTGTAAGAGTAAGTTCATTGATAATTTTGCAGTATTATAACAATCCATGCTACTTCGAAGAAATGTATAACTATTATAATAATTTTGCAAAGTAAATATATGTCCTGGTTTCATCCAGGATAGAGTTAATTTTCTTCATAGAAACTAGTGTGAGGCTATGTTTTGGATTTGGGATGAGAAAATGTTGATAAGGTGCTGATGTTTTGAGTTGTTGCTAAGCAGTCAAGGAGAGTCCAGCTTCTCATGCTGGCTTGCTAGCAAGAAGGCTGGGGGTGCATGGGAAGCTGGGAGGGGACACAGCTGGGACAGCTGACCCAGGCTGACCAAAGGGATATTCCCTACCATATGACATCATGCTCAGTATATAAAGCTAGGACAAAGAAGAAGGAAGGAGTGGAGGGACGTTCGGAGTGATGGCGTCTGTCTACCCAAGAAACCATTACGTGTGATGGAGCCCTGCTTCCCTGGAGGTGGCTGAACACCTGCCTGCCCATGGGGAGTGGTGAATGGATTCCTTGTTTTGCTCTGCTTGCGTGCGCGGCTTTTGCTTTGCCTGTTAAACTGTCTTTATCTCAACCCATGAGTTTTTTCACTTTTACTCTTTTGATTCTCTCCCCTGTCCCACCGTGGGGGAGTGAGTGAGCGCCTGCATGGGGCTTAGTTACTGGCTGGGACTAAACCATGACAATATATCATAAGGAAATAACATCTCTGCAGCACACAGATATATCTAGCAATAGTCTTGAAAACAAACAAGCAAAACCCAACCACGCCAATGCAAATGCAAAAATGTCTTTAATAAGTGGGATTCACAGTTCAAGTATGAAATAGGTATAGTTTCTTCCCAGGCCTACTACAGCTCCCAGCATAAATTGTTTTATAAGTTGGAGAACAAAGAATACATGAAAGTGCTAAAAAAATCCGTATATATTTCTGGAGAAGTAACCTGTCTCACACATCAAAATCTTACTGTATAAAGATGAGGAGTAGACTCCTATCTTGATGGAAGTCAGTAACAGAACACCTACTGATTATGAGGCAAGTAATTCACTCTGGAAGGCCAAATCAACTGCTATGTTTTGTTACATATGTCATTTTTTTTTTTTTTTTTTTTTGAGGCACAATCTATCTTAGATTGCATTCTTTTCAGTTCCTGGAAGAGAAATGAACACACTAATTTCAGCTGTAGAAAAAAAATCAGAACCAACCAAACAAAAAACCCCAACAACAGACACACCCCTAGATCTTCTTTTATGTTCTACCATGATCCCATGTGACATTTTGTCTCACTGCATTCTTACTGGTAAGATAATTCACATTTCAGAGCTTCAAAAGAATCAGTTGAATCCTTGCTATTGGTTTTCATTAAGTTACAGGACAGTAGAAATGTTCTACAGAGTTGGAATACAGCTAATGTTGCAGTATTTGAAACTGCTTACAGAGACAGCTTAGTTAAATATTGGCTTACTAGAATATTGGCCTCCGACAAATAACACCTTACAAATGAAAAGATTAATAAAGAATTAAAAGACATAAATGCAAATTATTTCAGTGAACATAGTTTATGAAAAAAACATTTGTTATAATTACTTTGGTAACATTTTTGACAAAATTTCACATTTTTATGGTAACAGTAATAGGTTTGATGTAATTAACTTTCATTATCACAAGGTACTTGATCTGGTACCCATTGCATCTCAGCAAAAAAAGAAAATGGTATTTAAAATTACACTGCCTGTGTGGATTAAAAAATTACTAAATGGCTTAATGTGTCTTAATGTAATGCACAACATAACTGAAGGCATGACATTTTAAAAGATCTTGATATGTTGGTTCTTCACCATTCACTATTTTTAACAATGACATGAAATAAAATAATCCACACATTTTATTTGGAGATGGTGCATGTGTTCAGTAATAGGGAAAAATTAACAACAGTGTTCTGAGTTATTTAGTAAGTTGTTTGCAGAGGGAGAATGTTTGTCCCAATACAATTGCACATAAAATTAATTAATTACCATCTATATTTTCTGTACAGTAACCTTATCTCTGAAAACAGTGGCTTGTAAAGGATTTGTGGTCATTAGGAAAATCAGCCAAACATAAGCTTCCTGTGTGACATCATTACCTAAGTAGTTGGTCCAATTCTTGAATTTAAGAATGAGAATGTAACCTCACAGGGGGGGAAAATTCATTACTTCTGTATATGACCAAAATGGGATCATTAGTTTTGATTCGGACATCTCCAATTCTAAATTTCTGTGCAAAATTAAACATGAGAGGGAATATTTATAGGAATTACTGACAAAGTGATTTTTTTTCCTGAGATTTAAAATTGGAGATTCTGATCTAGTTTGCTTGTTTAAACAAGTTTGCAGGTGGTTTGATCACAGCCTTCAAGCACTGAAAGAATGTTAGTTAATCAGGCAGAGAAAATGACACTCATTGGCATGAAGCTGAAGCTAAACAAATTCAGACTTTAAATAAGATAACAATGATACAAGAACTACGTTGAAAGTTATAAAGTGAATAAATGCACTGTGTATCATCAGAACTTCTAATCAGACAGACTTTCTAAATGTTTGGATTAGATGTTCTTTTTATCTTATGACTGGACTATAAATTACTATTGCTCAGTTGATGGCTTCTGGATTACTGGAGAAGTTCATAGTTGGCCCAGGAAAATATATTGGTCTCTTCTTTAGCTTTCCTATTATTAATTTTCCTCTAGTTAGCTCTTTGTTAGATTTCCTGTGTAACCAGAATTTCAAAACAAGACAATGTATACTTCATTGTCTGTTTTCCCAGGTTTCTTAGCATAGCTGGTGATGGATACACGGCCATTCAGAAAACCTCTGAAGCGCCACTGAAAGTGCCCTCTCCAAGCCATTAATATATAATGTTAATGTTTAGCTGTAATGTTTTAATTTAATGGACATAAATGACCACTTTCAGAGTCTATTGATTGTCTGGTATCTTGTGCCCTCAGATTTGTCAGAAGAGCAGAGGTCTGAAGGAAGGAAGGAAGGTTTTTCTAAGCCTGTGCAGAAAACAGAGTGCCATATTGGATACAATGTAGGGCAAGGCATATTGCAGGGAGAACTACATGGTAGCTGCCAGTGTGAAGAACCTCAGATAGGTTGTCAAGATGTTGTATTCATGCATTTAGCATGAGGAAAATGGAAGTGAGGATGAAGGAACTGGAGGTCACACTGGAAGAGTGGAGGAGAAATGTCCTTTCTTTTCACACCTCTAGGAGAGGATCTTTGTTGAAGGTACCAGATTCAATGTCTTGGAGTGACAGGTCTGCTTTTAATCTAGAAATGTACATTATACAGATCGCAAAGAGACATTATAGTTAGGGGATGACAGCGGTCATGTTGAATGTCTCCTGTTGGCAGAGAGTAGTCCACCACGGCATGCAAGGTCAGACTCGTTCTAAAGGAATTATGGGTTGTGGGGTGGGCAATACAAAGGAATATAAACAATTTTTACCTAGAAGTTAGAGAGAAACTTGAAACCTAACTTCAGTGAAGCTCAATTAGATTAGAAGCTGTATTTTTTCCGAGTTCATTCAAAAAATATTTGGTTATAGTAAACACTAGGTGCTCGATGTCCAAATGGAGATCGGTGATGAGTGGTGTCCCTCAGGGGTCCATACTGGGACCAGTACTGTTTCATGTCTTCATCAATGACATAGTGGGATCAAGTGCACCCTCAGCAAGTTTGCAGATGACACCAAGCTGAGTGGTGCAGTTGGCATGCCTGAGGGATGGGATGCCATCCAGAAGGACCTGGACAAGCTTGAGGAATGGGTCCATGTGAACCTCATGAGGTTCAACAAGGCCAAATGCAAGATCCGGCCCCTGGGTCAGGACAACCCCCGGTATCAATACAGGCTAGGGGATGAAGGGATTGAGATCAGCCCTGCTGAGAAGGGCTTGTGGGTACTGGTGGATGAAAAGCTGGACATGAGCCAGCAACGTGCGCTCTCACAGCCCAGAAAGCCAACTGTATCCTGGGCTGCAACCAAAGCAGCCTGGCGAGTAGGTTGAGGTAGGTGATTCTGCCCCTCAAACTCTGCTCTGGTGAGACCTCACCAAAATGATCAGAGGGGTGGAACACCTCTCCTATGAGGACAGGCTAAGAGAGTTGGGGTTCTTCAGCCTGGAGAAGAGAAGGCTCCGGGGAGACCTTCTTGCAGCCTTCCGGTACTTAAAGGGGACTTACATAAGAAAGATGGGGACAGACTTTTTAGCAGGGACTGTAGCAATAGGACAACGGGTAATGGTTTTAACTAAAAGCAGGTAGATTTTGACTAGATATAAGGAAGAACTTTTTCACAATGAAGGTGGTGAAACACTGGCCTAGGTTGCCCAGACAGGTGGTAGATGCCCCATCCCCGGCAACATTCAAGGTCAGGTTGGATGGGGCTCTGAGCAACCTGATCTAGTTGCAGATGTCCTGCTCATGGCAGGGGCTTGGACTAGATGACCTTTAAAGGTCTCTTCCAACCCAAAGATTCTATGATTCTATGTTTCTATTATATATAAATCTAATTACAACAGATATCTTCATGCTGCTGCAGATAGACTTAGTGGATGAAAATTCAGTACTTAGTACTTAAAACCATAATGTAATACATTCCACAATTAAATTACTGCAATTGTAATAATGGAAATAATGGAATAGTAATGGAAAAAGGGCAAGTAAAACTTCCTTTCCAGTGTTCATTAACAACTGGGTTTCAATAACTGCCCCAATATTTGAATGTCCTTTGAATAATTGTTTAGTTTTTCCTTCTTTCAAGTATATTTATGGAAAATATATTTTACTTTTGTTTAACTTCATTGTGATTTTAAGTAAGTGTGGATCTGTTAGAAGTGTAAACAAGGCCTGCCTGGTAGAAGCCTACATAAATACTCAGATCTACTCTGGTCACAATTGTGTTTAACGACATGACCTCAAATGAAAGAGACAAATCTAAACTTAGACTGAGGTATAGTGAAAAAATTTCTGCTCTTCCATTAAAGTAAATGACTACATCTGGGGGCAGGGAAAGAATTTGGGGACAACAGGCACAAGTTGCACTGGGAGAAGTTTCATGTTCATATAGGAAAGACGTTTTTTACAGTGAGAACAAAGAATCACTGGAACAATCTCCCCAGGATGTGGTAGAGTCCCCATCATTGGAGGTTTTCAAGACTCAACTAGACAAGATGTTAGATAATCCCATCTAGGCTCCCCTTACACAAAAGGTTGGACCAGATGATCTTTCAAGGTCCTTTCCAACCTGGGCTGTTCTATAGTTCTACAGTTCTATGTTATTTGGTTCTGCTGAAGAGTTTCTGCAGGGAACATAAATAGAAATTATCTGTCAAATAAAAACACTGTCAATACTTTTGTCACACTATCCCATATATGCTTATTCAGGCCATGTAATAGACTAAAAACATGGAGGAAATTACTTACTGAGTATTTAACAGATTGCACAAAGTTAGTTGAGTACATCCTTCACACTGTCTGAGTATAAAGTGTTATTTTTAATCTAACTGATTTGCCCTTGAACCTGTACCAGTCATAACAGAACATTCAAAATTCAAAAGTCAGTAGCGTATCTTTATTTGCTTTGCTGGCTAATGGTGTCCAGTCTGTTTTCACTCAAGCTCTCTCACATGTCACTATTGTAGTCTATGAATAACCAGCCTGATGAGCAAACAAAATTTCTGTATGCATTTTCTTCAGCATTAA
Organism: Phaethon aethereus; assembly: GCF_964289735.1. Classification (NCBI taxonomy): domain Eukaryota; kingdom Metazoa; phylum Chordata; class Aves; order Phaethontiformes; family Phaethontidae; genus Phaethon; species Phaethon aethereus. The sequence goes on from NC_138575.1 coordinate 142,205,204, forward strand.
TGAAGGGAATGGACAATTCAAAAGATTAGACTTTGCCACTGTGCTGTGACCCCTGGCAGATGCTGAAATTTACATCTGTGCAGTCGCAGACTGGTAGAGGTTAGTACTCAAACATGTTTTATCCTGCTATCTCCACTTCTATTGAGTCCTTTTATAGGTGTTTGTTACACCCTACTTGTGAAATATGCCTTTTTTTTTTTAATAAGGGAAATATTTTAAGGTACAAAATACAGTACATAGTTATCGGTTTGTAGACTACCAAACAGAAAAGCTGTTGCAGTGTGTTTAGTGATGTGGCCAGGTTCTGCAAGGCATAAGGATTGCTTCCCATACTGCAGATATCCACAAGAGAGATCCCAAGGGCCATACCAAGCAGACGTCAAAGGATTGCACAGCAAGGATATCTGTTATGTTTATTCGTGTGCTGGTTAATATTATCTTTTCAGCAAGGTCTGAAGATTTTGCATTTTGCTTCTGTTTTCTCCTCTTATATATGTGCTGTTTTATTACACCTGTGGCAGCATAACAAGCATTAGGTCACAGTCTATAATTCAAGTTACAGAACAACGGCTTCATCTATCTTGAACTTTTCAGGATGAATTTACATCATCAGTTATAACAAGAAGACCCTTTTAGCTAAATTTATTCAATTAGCTATGAGAACAAAGGTAGCAGTTTTGCCTATATTTATATATATGTTTTCAGTAGTTTGGAAGGTGAGAATATAAATATTTTAAGGCACTGGAGCATGTACTTATAAACTGACAGGCCCTTGATGCATTCAGTTAGTCTAGGAAAAAAAGATGGTGTAGCTTTATTAAGTTTCAGTCTTGAAGTAAAAGATTAATAATAATAATAGCAACAACAACAGTAATAGTAGTAGCAAAAAACAACAACATTTGTGCATGTACCATAATTAACTAGTTAGTATTTTTCACTGGATTCCTTCAAGGATCTCCCTGGACTGAAAATATAAACATCATTTCAGATTCTACACATTCAGAAAAATATGTATGACATTATATATTGAAGTAAAACCACCACAACAAAAAGAATATTGAACTCTTTTTTGTTCCCTGACTATGCTTTATATTGTGCAGTTGATTATGGATACAGTCCTTGCTTTCATAAGATGTATACAGAAAAATGTTTAAACAAGGCTTCACAGATAGTTTTGCCACTGGAATACCATAGTTACATATGTTCCTCTTACAAAACCTAGGCATTTTCTTTCATTGCAAGAAATTAATTTTATTTGGTTTATAATTTTTAATATTGCTTCATAAAATATGCTTGGATACTGCATCTCTACAAGCCTATCACATTAGGCTTATTAAAAAAAAAATCCCCTGCCACCGCTATTAATAACGTAACATTGTCTGCTTCAGAATTATTTCAAGTTTTAAAATGAATTCCTGAGAATTAATTATGTGTAAGCAGTTTTCATAATGTGATTACATTTTGCTAAAAACTAGCTGGGAAGATGTTTTTTGGGAAGTGCAACTAGTATTGGAAATATTTACTCTTCTTTAGGAGGAACCTGGAATTCTTTATTTCCTTCCATGTTGAAGAATAGGGTAAAATGTCATTACTTACAAAAGCAAAGCTACCAACATGTAAAACAGTTATGTCATGCCTTAGCTCTTGAAAGCTTTTAAGCTGTCACACAAAGTAATGTAATTCAATGTAAAATGAAACTGATGCTTAACTTGTCAAGAAGTAATTTTCAAAAATGTATAAATGCCACCCAGGTAATATATAATTGTAACTACTATTTTTTTAGAGTAACACTGAAAATATGTCAAATTTGTCAATGCCATGGACGTTTTATTTTCATGTGGCTGAATTGATAGCAAGTAAGACAAGAACAGCATGATATAAATATACTGCTTATTTCAATCCACATGCCACAATTTTTCTTGTCATAGCTAAATTATTTTATGGTTCCTTGATTATTTTATTTAATATACTTTCAAACAATGAAATATATCAGTAACACATGAAGCAAAAACTCATCAAAGAAAGCAGACAATTTTCAATGAATTCAGTTTCAACATGAAACAACAGTTTGATAGAACAAGACATACTGTGGTATTGTATGAGATTTATTGTGTGTTTCATACAGGTGTCTGGTGCTCACAAATTAGCTTTTAAAATAGAAATCTATCAGGAGTTAGTTGGATTGCTATAGTTAGTCTGCTTTTTATTCTTGGGACATAATTATACATATTGCCTCTGTCTACTTTGTTCACTATGTCTGGATCAAGCACTTGCAACCATGTTGCTAACTTTAACTTCCAAAGGCTGCCAAAAGAATGATTGTAAATTATTCTCTTCACATACAGGTACAACCTTTAAACTACTTTCAGAACTCCAAACTGTTTGGTGCGATACATTAGAATCAAACTGCCTCACATAGTTAACTAAAAACTATCGTATGGGCTGTTTCAGCAGCTGTGATATGATTTATTGTATCTTTGATTCTGACAGCAACATTTTCACTATTTTCAACATCAGTCTGTTTATCTGAAGGGAAGCAGCTATCTAGCCACCCATTATCCAGCCATCTACCTCTACACTTTTTCTTCTTTTTTTTTAAGGAGAAGGAAAGAAGACAAGAAAAAGAAAAATAGAAAACATTTATTATTTTCCTCACAACAGAAATTATTCTTCTTCCAGTAGTTGCTCAGTGTTTCAGTAATATGAATCTCAGAAAACTTCTGTTTACCTTTGTGTTGTCAATACACCCAGGTAAAATTTGAACCTAATTTCTCTTTGAATGAAAATAAGAAAAAACTTGCTTGGTTTTGCACCATTTATTTTATGTTTCTTTGCATTGTCCAAATATTTCATACAATTTTATCATAACAATTATCAATAAGTAGAATAGAAACACAATAAGCTGGTTTATCATTGAAGATAATTGCATTTTAAAAGCTATAGGTGGAACAGAATGGAGGAAAGAAGTCATCTAATTTCAAATAAAGTAGATAGCAAGAAAGCATATAAATATTATGATTGAATTGTAATTTCTTGTTACTACTTGCCTATGTTTTGAAATATTCCTTTCATTCTGAATCTGTTTGCAGAAATTCAGACAGATTGGAGAAGTCTAATTTTCAGTGCTAAGGATTTTATAATACTGTAAACTTCCACAGGAAAGTGAAACAGCAAAACCAGAAAGAGTATAAACTATATTTCAGAATGTTAGACAGAAAGACTCCTCAGATGCAGTATTTTTAAATATGCCATCCATTTTTTTGCTTGCACCTTCATCTGAGACCAGCTGATTGCCGGTATGAGGAGTAATAAACCAGATTCTTAGGGGCTGTAAATAAGGCAATCTTTCCTATAATCCCCCTTTAAATACTGAAAGGCTGCAATACGGTCTCCCCAGAGTTTTCACTTCTCCTGACTGAACAACCCCAACTCTCTTAGCCTTTCTTACAGCAGAGGTGTTCCATCTCCATAGTAATGAGATGATGTAATTAAGAAATCTTATAAGGGGGGTTTTTTTAGAGTTTTCTTTTGAAGGTACTTCTACTTTTGTAGGTTTTCAAATGTTCAGCTAACACAAAAAAGCATTGAAAAAATTATCAAGAGGGATGGAAGATGTTTCTTATGAAGAAAGGCTGAGAGAATTGGGGTTGTTCAGCCTAGGGAAGAGAAGGCTCCAGGGAGACTTTATTACAGGCTTCCAGTACTTAAAGGGGGCTTATAAGAAAAATGGGGACAGAAAGGGTAATGGTTTAAAACTAGAAAAAGGGTAGATTTCAACTAGATATAGGGAAGAAATTTTTGACAATGAGGGTGGTGAAACCCTGGCACAGGTTGCCCAGAGAGGTGGTAGATGCCCCATCCCTGGAGACGTTCAAGGTCAAGTTGGATGGGGCTCTGAGCAATGTGGTCTAGTTGCAGATGTCCCTTACAATTGTATGCTACTTTGCTACCTTATCTTCTCCATAGTGCAGACAACTTAAGCTTGAATTTTCTCAGGATTCAGTGGTTTGGCAGACCTTTATTCTGACATGCTTAAAGATTTTGTTTTCACCATTATGTGTTATGATATTTTTGGTTTAAAAATATAAAATGCTGAATGAACAAAAAATATTTATTAATTTTGATCAATTACTGGAGCAGAGAAGGGTTAAATAGTCCATTTCAGAAGCACATGAAAACAGCAATTTTGCTTTGAAGGAAGGAAGAAGAACTGAATTTGTAGACTCCCCAAGGTGGATAAGGTAATATTAAAAATTGAATTGATGTCTGGGGAAATTAAACTAAAGATGATATGCCATAATTTATTGATTATGTGGTGGAAGTGTGTTCCTGTATACTGGAACTAATTAAATGTCCAGAATGGCAGAGCGAATGAGAACATGCCATTCTTTATAATTGTTAATGAAATTAGCCTGATGCTTGAAATTGGTCCTGTATGTCCCTCATTTACCTGCACACTAAGATCAATTTTTAAGCCATTAGCTTTTTGAGGTCCTTCTCAAAATTGATGCCGTATATGAACTTTCTTTCACTGAAGGAGAAAGGAGAAACAAGAGGGGCATTTTTTTTTTCCTAGAAACACACAAATGTCTCCATATACAGCACAGACAGCATATGATCTATTTCAAAATGTTGCACAAATAAATCCTTGACTGACTCTTCACAGATAAGAAAAGTTTAATAACTAAAAACTTCTATTTTTTTAAATTTATGAGGTGGAATATAGGGGAAAGTAAAACATATACAGAGCTTTGCAAATCACTGTGTTTTCTGTTTTGCTGAGAAAATAATGTTTTTAATTAAATGAAACGGTCTGCTTCATACAAGTCAAAGCCTTCCAGTTAAATTTATAGTATTTTATCCACATTTACAGCATTCAGTGGATCAAACAGAAAGTGAATCTACATTTTGGTAGGTCAGAGACTCACCTGGGACAGGTCACACCTACTTCAATTTCTTCTAAAAAGTGTGATATGAGGAAGAATAGATCCACTGAAGATGACAACAACGGGTGGTGGAGGTGTAAATTAAGAATACTCTACAGCTTATAAATTGAGGCAATAATTTAAGAAATTAGATTAATTATCTTCTGAAGACTTAGATTAGACAGCAACTACACCAGCAGTTTCAGTGAAAATGTGTTTTCCCGAGATCATTGGAATTATTATTCCTATTACTAATTCTGCCTCTTTTCTATGAATCTTGCCTGGAAAACATAAACTTATACATGTATATCTGATTTTTTTCTGTAAAGTTAATTTAACTTTTCTGAACTTTTGAACAAGGTTATTTTAAAACTTTGACTTACAGCCATTTGGTCCATCTAAAACCGCATTTTCTTATCTTTGTGAAGTCAATAACAAAATAAATATATTTAGCTTTATTTAGGAGTAGAGATGGATAGTATAATGGCAGAGGGGATAGTGTCTTTTATTCAAAGATGACCCCTTTTTTGTAAATTAAGTTGTATATTTGAGTGGCCAGTCATTGCCTAAAATAACATATTATCAAGAATATGATTTACCAACACTCACCTGTGGATATATATGGACATATGTGAATGTGTGTGTCCATGTATAACCATATTTAGGCAAATGAACATCTCTGAACATCCAAAAGAATTACCTATGTGTTTCACTAGTTTCCTAAATTTGCAGTAGTTCTGGTCAGCTGCAATCTTCAGACTCCTGGAATCTGATTGTATGGTCAAAACTCAAAAAGAAGTAGTTATAAGTGCATAGGAGAACTGAAAATGCTTAGCTGGTCAACTAGGTATTAATGAAGATTATGAGCCCAAGTTTCTGGTGATAAATGAAACTGATTTTATTTTCAGTAGTTGTCAGCAATGAGAATCCAATATATCCAAAAAAATCACTGTGCATTAAAAGGTAGCAAAGGTAAGGATTGCAATTGCAGCTACTTATAGCAATAAAAACCTGTATAAAAATATTAGTTCAGATTAATGTCAGCAAGGAACTTTCACTTGGATAATCAGAGATATCAATTTGAGCAAATTTTTTACTTATAATTATCAACAATTTTTGTTGTAATGAGACATTATAGAAACATGGTAAATCAGTCAAATATGTGAGAAGCTACTCACAATAACTAAAGATTTGTTAATAAAAATTAACTATTTATTAAAATTGTTTTCAAATTTTCTTTTACAGTCGAAGAGTATTGCAGGCTTGTAAATAAAGTAATGGTCACATTAAACTGACATATTTCAAATAGGTTCTTAAACGTGTATGCTGTTGAGATGAACACACACAAAAAAGTCTATATGAAATACTAAAATCAGTATAAAAAAATCACTCATTTTGCTCAGCAGATAAATTTTGATGCATTACATCTGGTTTTTGCAAACCCAGAATATTTTTAGATGCTGAAAAATATTCTTTCATTAAAAAGTGCGTAACAAAGGACAAGTGTAAATGCCTTGCAGTGCAGGAAAAGGTAAGAGATGTTCAGTTAGAATTTGGATAAGAGAGGTATCCTTTTTCTAATATCACAGAATTTATCCAAATCACTTTTGTTATACAAGACTTTACATCTACAAATGTTGGAATAAAGATCTCAGCACAATTCTTTCTACGTCTGTCAATATAAGTTGCAGATTTATTGTTTCTGGCTTTTTATGGATCAATCTTTCAAATACATATACCTATATATATATATATGCATGTGTATATAAAAATATATATATGGGACAAAGAGTGAGAGAGACTGACTGAGCAGATTCTGTAGAAATAGCCTGAGTATACAATCGCTATGTTTTATTTTATTTCATGTATGAAAATTAAGAAATCAAAGATAGATCTATTTGCAAAATATATTCAATAGATTACTTCTTGAGAATTAGGAGAACGAGTCATACAAGCTTTTGCAAGCTCTGTAATTCGGAGCTGCCTGTAGTAAGTACCTTGTACAGAGCAGCACTGCAGAGAGGTAATTAGGGGTACTGGTGGATGCAAAACTGGATGTGAGCCAGCAATGTGCACTGACAGGCTTGGCCCATCAATCACCTCTCTAGAAAGCCTGTTTGACCGAAACCAGGGAGAAGAGATCAGCACCTCTGTCTCCATTTCCCCTCCTCAGGAAGTTGTAGATAACAATGAGGCTGCCCCTCAGACTTTCTCCAAACTAGAAAAACCTAGAATGCCTAGCTGCTCCTCACAGGACATTCCTTACAGTCCTTTCAGCAGATTTGTTGCCCTCCTCTGGACACTTTCCAGCCACTCCTGTTGGGACTGTTTAGTCTAGAGAAGAGAAGGCTCTGCAGAGACCTTGTTGAAGCCTCTCAATATGTAAGGCTTATACAGAGAGAAACTTTGATCAAGGCCTGTAGAGACAGGACAAGGGTCAATGGTTTTAAAATGAAAAGGGCGTATGTTTAGTTTGGATATTAGGAAGAAATTGTTTATAAAGATGGTTGTGAGACAATGGAAAAATCTGCCTCAAGAGGTTCTGGATGCGTCGTACCTGGAACTGTTCAAAGTCAGAAGGGACAGTTCTTCGAGAAACCAGACCTAGTAATACAGCATAGAATCATAGAATAGATTGGATTGGAAATGGCCTATCTACTACAGCACTCCCTGCAGTGAGCAGGGACATCTTCAATTAGATCAGGTTGCTCAGAATCCCGTCCAACTTGACCTTAAATGTTGCCAGGGATAAGGCATCTACGACCTCTCTGGGACACCTGTGCAGTATTTCACAACACTCATTGTGAAAAGTTTCTTCCTAATATCTACCACAAAATCAAAAAACCACAGTCATTAAGGTTGGAAAAGACCTTTAAGATCATCAAGTCCAATTGTCAGCCCAACATGATCATACCCACTAAACCATGTCCCGAAAGTGTCATATCCACACATTTTATGAATAGTTCCAGTGATGGTGACTCCACCACTTCGCTGGGCAGCCTATTCCAATGCTTGATAACCCTTTCAGTGAAGAAATTTTTCCTAATATCCAATCTAAACCTCCCTGGGTGCAACTTGAGGATGTTTCTTCTTGTCTTATCGATAGTCACTTGGGAGAATAGACCAACACCCCTCCCACTACAACTTCCTTTCTGGTAGTGGTAGAGAGTGATACAGCCTCCCCTCAGCCTCCTCTTCTCCAGACTAAACAAACCCAGTTCCCTCAGCTGCTCCTCATAAGACTTGTTCTCCAAACCCCTCACCAGCTTTGTTGCCTTTCTCTGGACATGCTCCAGCACCTTGAATACTGTGTTCAGTTTTGGGCACCTCACCTTGTAGTGAGGGGCCCAAACCTGACCACAATATTCAAGGTGCTGATGCACCAGTGCTGAGTACAGGGGCACAATCACTTCCCTACTCCTGCTGGCCACACTAGTTCTGATACAGGCCAGGATGCTGTTGGCTGCCTTCGCCACCTGGCCATGCTGCTGGCTCATATTCAGCTGGCTGTCAGACAGCACCCCCAGGTCCTTTTCCGCCAGGCAGCTCTCCAGCCACTCCTTCCCAAGCTTGTAGCGTTGCATGGGGTTGTTGTGACTGAAGTGCAGGACCTGGTGCTTGGCCTTGTTGACTCTCATACAGTTGGCCTCAGCCTATCAATCCAGCCTGTCCAGATCCCTCTGCAGATCAACTACCCTCCAGCAGATCAACATTCCCACCCAACTTGGTGTCATCTGCAAACTTACTGAGGGAGCACTCGGTCCCCTCATCCAGATCATCAATAAAGATATTAAACAAGACTGGCCCCAAAACTAAGCCCTGGGGAACACTGCTGGTTCACCAGCGGTGTCACCTGGGAACACCAACTGGATTTAACTCCATTCACTAAAACTCTCTGGGCTTGGCCGTGCAGGCCCATAGACTTATGGGTGTCCAGGTGGCATAGCAGGTCGTTAACTGCTTTCTCCTGGAGTATGCGGAGTTTATTGTGCTCTCCATCCTTGTCTTTCTGCTCAGGAAGCTGAATACCCTGAGGATACTTAGTCTGGCTATTTAAGAGTGAGGCAAAGAAGGCATCAAGTACCTCAACCTTGTCCTCATCCTCGGTGACAATGGTCCCCCCATATCCAGTAAGGGATGGAGATTCTCCTTGCCTCTCTTTTTGTTGTTAATATATTTGTAGAAACATTTTTTTGTTGTCCCTTATGACTGTGGCCAGGTTGAGTTCTAGGTGGGCTTTGGCCTTTCTAATTTTATCTCTACACAACCTAACAAGATCCTTGAACTCTTCTTGAGTTGCCTGCCCCTTCTTCCAAAGGTGACAAACTCTCCTTTTTTTCCTGAGTCCCAGCAAAAGCTCCCTATTCAGCCAGGCCAGTCATCTTCCCCACCAGCTCGTCTTATGGTATATCGGGACCGCCTGCTCCTGCACCTTTAAGACTTCCTTTTTAAAGAATGTCCATCCTTCCTGGACCCTTTTACCCTTTAGGACTGTCTCTCAAGGGACTCTCTCGACCAATGACCTGAACAGGCCAAAGTCTGCCCTCCCGAAGTCCATGGTTGTGGTTTTGTTGACCCCTCTCCTTACTTCACCAAGAAGGCTCTCTTACCAGCTGTGTCAGGAAGTTATGTTCCATATATTCCAGGAACCTCTTAGACTGTTTCCTTTTTGCTGTGTTATATTTCCAGCAGATGTCTGGTAATTTAAGTCCCCTACAAGAACAAGGCTTAGCGATGTAGCCTAAATCTAACCTCTTTTAGTTAGGAGAGGTGTTCCATCCCTCTGACCATTTCAGTGGCCCTCCTCTGGACCCACTCCAACAGGTCCATAGCTTTCTTGTGCTGAGGGCTCCAGAGCTGGATGCAGTACTCCAGGTGTGGTCTCACCACAGCAGAGTAGAGGGGCAGAATCACCTCCCTCGACCTGCTGGCCATGCTGCTTTGGATGCAGCCCAGGATACGGTTGGCCTTCTGGGCTGTAAGAGCACACATTGCTGGCTCATGTCCAGCTTTTCATCCACCAGTACCTCCAAGTCCTTCTTGACGGGGCTGCTCTCAATCCCTTCATCCCCTAGCCTGTACTGATACTGGGGGTTGCCCTGATCCAGGTGCCCTGACCCTGACCACTGCACTTGGCCTTCTTGAACCTCATGGGGTTCACATGAGCCCATTCCTCGATCTTGTCCAGGTCCTTCTGGATGGCATCCCATCCCTCAGGTGTGTCAGCTGCACCACTCTGGTGTCATCTGCAAACTTGCTGAGGGTGCGCTCAATCCACTGTCTAGGTCGTTGACGATGACATTGAACAATGCTGGTCCCAATACAGACCCCTGAGGGACACCACTCATCACCTATCTCCATCTGGACATTGAGCCATTGACCACTACCCTCTGGATGTGACCATCCAGACAATTCCTCATCCAGCTAACATTCCACCCATCAAATCCATATCTCTCCAATTTAGAGAGAAGGATGTGTTGGGGGACCATGTCCAAGGCCTTACAGAATTTCAGATAGATTACATGGGTAGCTCTTCCCTTGTCCACTGATGTGGTCACTCCCATCCTAGAAGGCCACTAGATTGGTCAGGCAGAACCTGCCCTTGTTGAAGCCATGCTGGCTGTCTTGAATCACGTCCCTGTCCTCCGTGTACCTTTGCTTAGCTTCTAGGAACATCTGTTCCATGATCGGTGGTGTGATGTCAAAATTTAAAACTTACTTTATGTGGTACATCAGTAGCGTTGACTCATCTTATTGTGATAGCAATTCAGTATTAAAGATGCTGGTGAGATTCCAGTAATAGAAGGTGTTTTGCAAAAAATCAATTTGAAAGAGGGTGAAAGAGAAATTCCTTTGCTGTAACACTTAGTATCTTATATTGATGAAGTGCATCTGTTACAGCATTTTTACAGTTACTTAAATATAAAAAAAAATTCAGCAGATAGATACACTATTTTGATTTTCCTCTGAAGTGAAGGACTTTTCTGAAAGAGAAACATATTAGAATTCTTGTCATGTGTTACTACATTGCAGTACCAGGGTCTGTGGTAGTTATAAATTAGTGATTACAATAAAATAGGAAAAGATTAATAAAAACAAAGCTTTCAGTTTTGAAATGTACATTAACAGCATGTTGTAATATTGAATCAAAAAAAAAAAGTAGAAAATAAAGACTGAAATAATATCAGATAATGAGTGTCAATTTGAAATCATAAATATCAACCAGTTTAAAGTCTAATTCTTGGAAATGTCTTGGAACAGCAGTCATTCACTTTCCAGGTATTATGTAACAATGGGAAAGCCTAGGATAGTACTATGGAAACACATTTTTTCAGTTTGGAAAAACAGGCCAAAAAATCAGAATTTATGTTTTGTTTACATATAAAAGGGTAAAATGGTAAAGGATAAATCTAATATGAAATCACAATGAAACTGTGAAGGACTTCGAAGTTTGGAACGAGAAGTTATTTACAGAAATGAGAGTTGTGTCAGAGATTCCAGGAAATACAGGTAAGATAGCCAAAGAAAATTTAGTTCTTTTCATTTTGGAATGCATGAAGGGCTGTCTAGAACAGTATATTGAATATTAGAAAATGTCAGCATAGAGAGAAACATTTTTGTTTTATTTTTCTCTTAATGAGATTTTTTTTTCATACTTAAATGTGATTAAGCAATAGTTGGTAGGTATTATCTAGTGCAGGGAAGCTCGAATAGAAAAAACTCTATAATCTCCAGACATAAGATAAATATAAAAAAAGATGGGAAAAGTAATGTGCAGTTCTGTCTCTAGCATAGTCACATTGAGCTGACAGTGAACCATCCAGAAAGAAATGTCAGACAGGCTTAGATGGATGATAGCCCAAGAGAACAGATGTCAGATGAGAGAGGATATGAAAGAGAGTTTCAGTACAGAGGAAGTCAGGGCAAAGATTTAGTCAGTGGATCTGAACATGAAAGAGAAAGAGGAATTAAAAACGGCAGAGAATAGATGAGCAATGTATTTGGGGGTTTGTTTTTATTTTAAGCTCATATTTAGAAATTGAGAGTATATTGGCACCAGAAAAAAAAATAATGGAGATAAGTCTTCTAAAAGAAACAAGGTCACAGAAGTAATTTTTTTATTTAAAGGAGTCCTAAGAGTTAGAAAGAAGAGAGAATTTGCTGTGTTCATTATCATTACCTTACTGTATTTAATTTTTATTTCTTTTCATTGGTACATTTTTAGAAAATCACAGAAACATGCTTCCATGAGGAAAGAATATGTAAGACAGATATCTCAGCTCTCCCTCTTGTAATAAGATTATTGTGGATTTATTTTTATATAGTTGAGATTACATGTCTCTACTAAATTTGCCTGTCAAGCAAAGTTAACATTGTTGGTAGAAATCAGTTACTGTGATTTCTTTTTTTTTTTGAGGGAAAGAGCAAGATAGTAAAATAAATATGAAGCGGAGAGGGGAGAAGAAGCAGGAGCTAACAGCTTATTTTATTCTAAGATGGAGGTTAATGAAAATGTGGATCGGCTATATGATAAGGTTGCTGGAAATCAGCCAAACTATTTGATCCCAGGGGTTTTTTTAACCACTATTTGCTATGATGATATATTTGAGATTACCTATTATGACCAAATATAAGTTGGAAAAAAACAAACCAACACAAGACAAAACACCCAAAAAACCCCAACCCAACAGAATGGAAGTAATGGAAATTGAATATTTTCATTACATCTTCCTGTAAGACCTGTCCTTAAATTCTGGCAAGCTTTATTTAGCAGCAGACCTTCCTCAGTGCCAAGTCACAGGGAAAGTAATAATTTAATAGCAATTGAAAGTTCCAAATGAAAATATGTGGTGTTTAGGAAGCAAATTAATGATGACCGGAATACTCGATTTTCTGCTAACAATCCCGAAGAGGATAATTACCCAACCCATAACCTCTACAAAGAACTCCAGCATGAAGGTACTGAATAATTAAACCTATTTTGATTGAACATTTCTGAACTATGAACAAAACCCCATGTATGGTTTTATTTCTGGTTTAGATTGCAAACACATATGTATGAGCTTTGAGTAATGTGTATTCAATCACCACACATCTGTTTTAAACCTTCTTAATGACAAAACTGGGGACTGATTCACTCCCCCCAGATCATCAAAGACTGAAAGTCTGTACACAGGGAATCTGGCACGGTAATTCATGCACCCTCAAATTTCTGTAATTGGCAAAAATAGATAAAATCCAGTGATTCCTTGCAAAATTAACATTCATTTAAAGCATCCTCTCTGTATGGGGACATGTTACAATTTCCATGTCACTATCCCAATAGAAACTTCAAGAAGGGATGGATGAATTATGTATTATTTTTCACAGCAAGTTCATCATTCTTTTATAAGCTTGTATTAATTCACCTGGCACTCAAAATATACCATTACTTGCCCAGTAATGGCTCATTACTTATCCTTGTTTGGATGATAACTTTAGGCTGGAATTTAATACCTGAATTTTAGAAATGAACTCTGTGAGCAGAATAGAAATTTCTTAGAATATATTAAAACCAAAAAATTTTTATACTGTTTTGTTCCAAGTCTCTAGTCACTGATGCTATACATGTTAACTAGCAAAAGACAAAAAATAACCTTTCAATATCTTTACAGACAAATTAGCATATAACAGATATGATATTCCTCCTGAGGTGCTACAGCAAGAAAGCCCTAGATTATTATACAAATGATGAATACAATACAACATCAAAAACATTTTTTTTAAATATCAGCTATTACATATAACATTTTATCTGTAAGCTCTGCAGTACCTACAGCACCATTTCAGGCAGCTTCTAGTTTCCCAGGAAATAATAGGATGGTTTCTTCACCACTGGAGATTTGTCTTTCTTTGAGTATTTCTTTCATTACTGATGCAGATTGATTTTGTCTGATTACCTTCTTTGTAGTTGATAAGAATCCTGCATAACTCACCTTTTATTTTTACTGTAGGTGATAAACTGAAATTACTTTTTGCTGCTATGGTAATGTTATTTTATTAAAGTGTTCAATTTCAGCTTTTATACTAAATTTGCTCACAATGTAGGAGGAAGAAGAAAGGAAGAAAACTGATATAAGAATGAGAAACAGGATAATTTAAAAATACATACAAAATATAAAAAATTAGGAATGGATCCTTTCAAGTGTTCACTTGGGACAAAAAAACACCATGTAGACTTCAATAGTAAGACTTTAATTATATTATATTTACAATAAAAATCACATGTATCTGGTTAGATAGAAATGTCATTCAGATAGCTAGACATCAAAATGAAACACAAGAATCAGAGACAAAACCTTAAAAGAATAAGAAAAAATAAACAAAATTAATGCCCATATTTGAAAGGTGTCATTGAAAACAGGAAGCTGCAAAAATATTCAGAGATGCTGTTTTGATTTCCTACATGTTATACTCTTTTAGTTACATGTTCTGACAAAATATTTTCATGGAATCATATTATTCAATGAAAATGGTAATTACTAGGTCCTTTTCCATTCAGTTTAAAGGCATTTAAATCCACCTATAGCATGTATTTTACTTCACAAAGATGTTTGAGCTTGAACATATGCCTTAAATACATTTGTTTCAATTAAAATTTCACTTGAAAAATAGTATGGAAAAAATGAAAGAAAACAATAGTTCAGAGACCTCTATACTGAAATATGCAGAAAGAAATGTTCCAGGGTTTGATTTGTTCTTTTTTTTTCACTTTGGTTTGGGTTTCTTTGGGGGGGGGGAGAATTACCTGTGTATTGGAAATAAAATTTAATTATCTATAACAATGAAACAACATTAACATCCCCAGTCTGGCATCAACTGTGTAAAACCGAGAAGTTTCAAGAGCCTTCTATATCAAACCATCAGAGAGCAAGTTAATCACTTTGGGTGAAAACTTATTTCTGTTCAGAATTTATATCATAACATTCAGCTACATTGATCCACAGTTTTAGCTTTGCCTAATAGAACAGGAATAGCTAACAGAGCTCCCTGAAAATTCAAACTTCCAGAAGTTTGAAATGGCCCTTTTTAATGTTTTAAAAAGAATGGGGGAGAGGCAGGTATATAGGTGACATCAGTGTCGTGGTTTAGCCCCAGCCAGCAACTACGCACCACGCAGCCGCTCGCTCACTCCCCCACGGTGGCACGGGGGAGGGAATTGGAAGAGTAAAAGTGAGGAAACCCATGGTTTGAGATAAAGACAGTTTAATAAGTAAAGCAAAAGCTGCGCACGCAAGCAAAGCAAAACAAGGAATTTGTTCACCACTCCCCATGGGCAGGCAGGTGCTCAGCCATCTCCAGGGAAGCAGGGCTCCGTCACGCGTAATGGTTTCTTGGGAAGACAGACGCCGAACATCCCTCCACCCCTTCCTTCTTCTTTGTCCCAGCTTTATATACCGAGCATGACGTTATATGGTATGGAATATCTCTTTGGCCAGCCTGGGTCAGCTGTCCCGGCTGTGTCCCCTCCCAGCTTCCTGTGCACCCCCAGCCTGCTCGCTGCAGGCCAGCATGAGAAGCTGGACTGTCCTTGACTACTTAGCAACAACTCAAAACTTCAGCACCTTATCAACATTTTCTCATCCCAAATCCAAAACATAGCCTCATGCTAGCTTCTATGAAGAAAATTAACTCTACCCTGGCTGAAACCAGGACAACCAGATAATTTCAAGCATCAAATACATTTTTTGGTCCTTCTTTCTCAGTGCTCCTAGAAGAGTTGATATGCCATAGCTGTGTCACCTTTTACCAATGAATATTGACAACCGTACCACCAATAGATTGTGACTCTGTTGTGCTTTGTAGGGAAGACAGTCCTCTTCTGTGTGCAGGAAAAGATCCTCCTGCAAAGGGAGGATGATAGACATAGTTTGCAGTGTAAGGAGGAGGAAGAAAGAAAAGTGGTACTGCTAATTTTATGGCATCACAGATGTTTTTTGCCTGAAGGAAATAAGTCCATCTGTATTTCTGCAGTCCTTCCTTCTATGACTTGATTTAACCAGAGGCTAATTTTAGGCAAATAAACAGTAAATACAATGTTTCCAAAGATGTGCTGTTAATGATACCTGTTGAGCAAAAGTTTTCTTTCATTGTGCAGAAACCTTATTGGTTGTAACACTGAGCAAACATTGGATTTATTAGGGTAATGGCCACAGATTTCTGGTCAAATCAAATGTACTTCCAAGAGCTTGAAGAAACAAACAGAAAAAAAAAGTTTACAAAGCATATTTACACATACTATCTTGATGTCACATGTCATGGCTGAACTGAAATGAAGTATTTTGTATCATACTGGAAGCTATGAAAACTTCCCCTATTCCTCTTTTTCTCTTGTTAAATTAATTATTTCTACTATGAGTAAAATACTAATTCAAATTCAAAAGTTTTATTTGGCTGTCACATTGTCTCAACATTCCTGGAAAATTTCCTTTAGCAAAGGTGTACTGACTTTTTAATTATTTTTAATTTTAACTGAACCTATTTTAGTCAAATTCAGTCTATATTCAAAAATACTTTCTATCCCTCCTAAAATGCATTCTTCCATATTTACTTATGTGAAAGAACAGACAAATGGGCAAACACTCAGATCTAAGTAGAAATAGATTCCACTACCAAAACCTCCATGTGACCTCCAGATTCCACCACCAAAACCTCCATGTCACCTCCAGATAGATCCAAGATTGATTTGTATTCTAGATTCTCAGAAGAGCATCACTAGGGAATTGCATACAATTTTCAGAACATACACCACTTCAGGGCATGAAAGTTCTAAAAATAAAAGCTGACACTATTGTAGTGTGCTTAAATGTGACTGACAAGAACACTGAAGTCATAAAGAATGAGACAAAATTGTTATGACACTAGGCAAGATGCTTTAAACAATGACTGAGAAGGAAGAGAAGGTTATATTTCTGTTCCGGGATTTTTCTCCCGCATGCATCCCAAAAGGAGTGCTGTGAAATGGTAAAGCCAGACATTTCCTTTTTTTCCCCTGGAAAAACCACAGACATTCCATTTGACAGGGGTTACATTTAAGAAATCCGTATTTCTTTCTTGATGACATAAAATTTATGAAAATTTATACTTGAATGACAAGTGCATTACTACTATGTAACATTAATTGAGAGGAGTTTCAATTACTGATAACCCTACTTACATTCTAGAGGACTCTTCATGATTCCTAAGAAAATGAGTGAGCTGTACAAGACCATTATTACCAGACATAATACTGAACAGGGTAAAAAATAAAGATCGTAACACAGTTGTTTATAATCTCCCCGAATTCTCATAAAATCATAGAATCCTTAAGGTTGGGAAGGACATCTAAGATGATCAAGCACAACTGTCAACCTAACAATACCACGCCCACTAAACCGTGTCCAAAACTGCCATGTCTGCATGTTCTTTGAACACCTCCAGTGATGGTGATTCCACCGCTTCCCTGGGCAGCCTGTTCCAAAGCTTGACAACCCTTTCAGTGAAGAAAATTTTCCTAATATCCAATCTAAACCACCCCTGGTACAACTTGAGGCCATTTCCTCTCATCCTATCACTAGTTACTTGGGAGAAGAGAGCCACCCCACTACAACCCCCTTTCAGGTAGTTGTAGAGAGCGATAAAGTCTCCCCTCAGCCTCCTCTTCTCCAGACTCAACAACCCCAGTTCCCTCAGCCACTCCTCATAAGACTTGTTCTCCAGACCCCTCACCAGCTTTGTTGCCCTTCTCTGGACACGCTTGAGTACCTCAGCATCCTTCTTGTAGTGAGGGGCCCAAAACTGAACACAGGATTTGAGATGTGGCCTCACCAGTGCTGAGTACAGGGGCAAAATCACTTCCCTGCTCCTGCTGGACACACTGTTTTTGATACAGTCCAGGACGCTGTTGGCTTTCTTGGCCACCTGGGCACACTGCCAGCTCATATTCAGCCGTCTGTCAACCAGCAACCCCAGGTCCCTTTCTGCCAGGCCTCTCTCCATCCACTCCTCCCCAAGCCTGTAGCATTGCATGGGGTTGTTGTGACTGAAGTGCAGGACCTGGCACTTGGCCTTATTAGTCCTCATACAGCTGGCCTCAGCCTATCAATCCAGCCTGTCCAGATCCCTCCGCAGAGACTTCCTGCCCTCAAGCAGATCAACATTCCCACCCAACTTGGTGTCATCTGCAAACTTACTGAGGGAGCACTCGGTCCCCTGATCCAGATCATTGATAAAGATATTGAACAAGACTATCTCCAAATCTGAGTCCTGGGAACACCGCTTGTGACAACCACTAACTGGATTTAACTCCTTTCACCACAACTCCCTGGGCTCGGCCGTCCAGCCAGTTCTTTACCCAGCAAAGAGTACACCTGTCTAAGCCATGAGCCACCAGTTTCTCCAGGAGAATGCTGTGGGAGACGCTGTCAAAGGCTTTACTAAAGTCCAGGTAGACAACATCCACAGCCTTTCCCTCATCCACTAGGCAGCTCACCCAGTCATAGAAGGAGATCAGGTTGGTCAAGCAGGACCTGCCTTTCATGAACCCATGCTGGCTGGGCCTGATGCCTTGGTTGTCCTGCACATGCCCTGTGAGCAGCCTCAAGATGAACCGTTCCATAATCTTCTCCGGTACCGAGGTCAGGCTGACAGGTCTTTAGTTTCCCAGATACTCCTTCTGGCCTTTCTTGTAGATGGGCATCACATTGACAAGCCTCCAGTCATCTGGGATCTGCCCTGTTAATCAGGACTGCTGATAAATTATGGAGAGTGGCTTGGCAAGCTCCATCACCAAGCTTTCTCAGTAGTCTTGGTTGTATGTCATCACACCCCATAGCCTTGTGGGTGCCAGCAGGTCTTTAACAGCTTGTTCCTGGATTATGGAGGAGTTTATTCTGCTCTCCATCCCTGTCTTCCAGCTCAGGGGGCTGAATACCCTGCAGATACATGGTTTGGCTATTAAAGACTGAGGCAAAGGCGGCATTAAGTACCTCAGCCTTTTCCTCCTCCTGTGTGACAATGTTCACCCCCACATCCCATAAAGGATGGAGATTCTCCTTGGCTCTTTTTGTTGTTAATATATTTGTAAAAACATTTTTCTTATCTCTTACGACTGTGGCCAGATTGTGTTCTATCTGGGCTTTTGCCTTTCTGTTTTTCTCTCTGCTTGACCTAACAAGACCTCCGTACTCTTCTTAAGTTACCTGCCCTTTCTTCCAGATGTGATAAACTCCTCTTTTTTTCCCTGAGTTCCAGCAAAAGCTCCCTGTTCAGCCAGGCAGGACATCTTCTCCACCAGCTTGTCCTGCAGCACATGAGGACTGCCTGCTCTTGTGCCTTTAAGACTTCCTTCTTGAAGACTGTCCAGCTTTCCTGGACCCTTTTGCCCTTCAGGACTGTCCCCCAAGGGACTCTCTCGACCAGTGACCTGAACAGACCAAAGTCTGCCCTCCCAAAGTCTATGGTAGTAGTTTTGCTGACCCCCCTCCTTAATTCACCAGAAATCGAGGATTGTGTTATTTCATGGTCCCTAAGCCCAAGATGGCCTCTGACCACCACGTCTCCCACCAGTCCTTCTGTTTGTAAACAGCGGGTCAAGCAAGGCACCTCTCCTGTTAGGCTCACTTACTAGCTGTGTCAGGAAGTTATCCTCCACACACTCCAGGAACCTCCTAGACTGTTTCCTCTCTACTCTGTTGTGTTTGCAGCAGATGTCTGGTAAGTTGAATTCCCCCATGAGAACAAGGGCCAGCGATTTTGAGAGTTCTACCAGCTGCTCATCTGCCTCTGCATCCTGGTTAGGTGGTCTATAACAGACTGCCAGCAGGATATCTGCCTTGTTTGCTTTTCCCCTCATCCTTACCCATAATACTCGACCTTGTTAGTTTGTAATGACAAATACCTGATTCAAAGAGAAAGTCTGGTGGGTTTTTTGGATGTGGTGGTTTTTTTCTTTTTTTTCCCTGTTCGGCCTCATATTGTTATTCACTTTCCATTAGACCTTTGAGTAGCTACTGTGTGATTTTTACTACACCTTGATGTATTAATATAAGTTAAAATGTCCTCCAAGGACGAGGACAAGGCTGAGGTAATTAATGCCTTCTTTGCCTCAGTCTTTAATAGCCAGTCCAGGTATCCACAGGGTATTCAGCCCCCTGAGCTGGAAGACGGGGATGGAGAGCACAATGTACTCCTCATAATCCAGGAGGAAGCAGTCAAGGACATGCTAAACCACCTGGACACCCACAAGTCTATGGGGCCTGATGGGATCCACCTGAGAGTACTGGGAGAGCTGGCGGAGGAGCTTGCCAAGCCACTCTCCATCATTTATCAGCAGTCCTGGTTAACAGGGGAGGTCCCAGAAGACTGGAGGCTTGCCAATGTGACGCCCGTCTACAAGAAAGGCCAGAAGGAGGATCCTCTGTACAAGGGAAGATTATGGAGCGGTTGGTCTTGAGAGTGCTCACAGGGTATCTGCAGGACAACCAAGGGATCAGGCCCAGCCAGCATGGGTTCATGAAAGGCAGGTCCTGCTTGACCAACCTGATCTCCTTCTACGACCAGGTGACCCGCTTAGTGGATGAGGAAAAGACTGTGGACATTGTCTACCTGGACTTTAGTAAAGCCTTTGACAGTGTCTCCCACAGCATTCTCCTGGAGAAACTGGCGGCTCGTGGTTTAGACAGGTGCAGTCTTCGCTGGGTGAGGAACTGGTTGGATGGCCGAGCCCAGAGAGTTGTGGTGAATGGCGTTAAATCCGGCTGGTGGCCGGTCACAAGTGGTGTTCCCCAGGGCTCAGTTCTGGGGCCGGTCTTGTTCAATATCTTTATTGATGATCTGGATGAGGGGATCGAGTGCTCCCTCAGTAAGTTTGCAGATGACACCAAGTTGGGTGGGAGTGTTGATCTGCTGGAGGGTAGGAGGGCTCTGCAGAGGGATCTGGACAGGCTGGATCGATGGGCAGAGGTCAACTGTATGAGGTTTAATAAGGCCAAGTGCGGGGTCCTGCACTTTGGCCACAACAACCCCATGCAATGTTACAGGCTTGGGGAGGAGTGGCTGGAGAGCTGCCCGGTGGAAAGGGACCTGGGGGTGCTGGTTGACAGCCATCTGAACATGAGCCAGCAGTGTGCCCAGGTGGCCAGGAAGGCCAACAGCGTCCTGGCCTGTATCAGAAATAGTGTGTCCAGCAGGAGTAGGGAAGTGATTGTGCCCCTGTACTCGGCACTGGTGGGGCCGCACCTTGAATACTGTATTCAGTTTTGGGCCCCTCACTACAAGAAGGATGTTGAGGTGCTGGAGCATGTCCAGAGAAGGGCAATGAAGATGGTGAGGGGTCTGGAGCACAAGTCTTATGAGGAGCGGCTGGGGGAACTGGGGTTGTTTAGTCTGAAGAAGAGGAGGCTGAGGGGAGACCTTATCGCTCTCTACAACTACCTGAAAGGGGGTTGTGGCGACGTGGGTGTTGGTCTCTTCTCCCAAGTAACTAGTGATAGGACAAGATGAAATGGCCTCAAGCTGCGCCAGGGGAGGTTTAGATTGGATATTAGGAAAAATTTCTTCACTGAGAGGGTGGTCAGGCATTGGAACAGGCTGCCCAGGGAGGTGGTGGAGTCGCCATCCCTGGAAGTGTTCAAAAAACGTGTAGATGTGGCGCTTCAGGACATGGTTTAGGGGACATGGTGGCGCTGGATTAATGGTTGGACTTGATGATCTTGAAGGTCCTTTCCAACCTAGTGATTCTGTGATTCTGTGATTCTGCGAAAATATATCTGGAAATTAGATCAGGCTAAGACAATACAGATTTTCTTTTTATGGCATTTGTAGAAAAATGGCAGTTATATTTGTGGCATTTATAGAAAAATAGCAACTTAAATCTAGCATTTTATATCTAACTATTGTAAAAAGATTTTATTCATATTTACATGTTAAAATATGCACAGGTATAGGTGCAGTAGAAAAGGTTGGGTAAAGGTGAAAGCATTGAACTAAAATGACTTTTTTTCATTTAGTAAAACTAAAATTTTCCATCAGTACACTGCCTGCTTCAGATTTTCATATTCCATTTTCTTATACGTTGTTAGTCCCAGAGCTACAGACAGCTGAAATGTCCATTTAAAACTATCTGTTTGTAATTTGATACTAGCAGAGCAAGTAGCACCTGCTGATTCCCAGGGTAGAGCAATAAGTGTCGTTTGCAGGCTGAAACAGCTGGCACCACTATTTAACACAATCAGGATTTACATGTAAAGTGTACTTGGTATTATATTAAGTTTCAGTAACTACTTTTCATCATGTGACCATCTGTTTCTGCAGTGGCAATTTTGTGCTTCTCTTGATAGCTGTCCTCAAAAAAAAAAAGTAAAAGTCATGCTGGCTGGTTATTGTACAGTAGATCTCTTTACTGAATACTAAATGTCCCTGCTTATTGCAGGAGGTTGGACTAGATGCCCTTAAAACGTCCCTTGCAATCCAAAGATTCTAAGATTCTATGATTCCAAAGAACAAAATTGCCTAATGAGGTCTAGCCCCAGTGGGCAGCTCAGCACGGCACAGCTGCTCGCTCACTCCTCCAGTGGGATGGGCAAGACAATCCAAAAGGTAAAAGCACACGAACTCGTAGTTCAAGAGAAAGACTGTTTAATAAATTAACAAAAGCTGCACATGCAAACAAAGCAAAACAAGGAATTAATTCACCGCTTCCCATCGGCAGGCAAGCTTACTTGGGAAGACAAACACCATCACTCCAAATGTTCCAGCCCTTCCTCCTTCTTCCCCCAGCTTTACCTATATGCTCATGTATGACATCATATGGTATGGAATATTCCTTTGGTCAACTGGGGTCAACTGTCCCAGCTGTGTTCCCTCCCAACTTCTTGTGCATCCCCAGCCTACTCACTGGTGGGGTGAGGTGAGAAGCACAGGCCTTGACTCTGTGTAAGCACTGCACAGCAACAACTAAAACATCCCTGTGTTATCACCACTGTTTTCAACACAAATCCAAAACATAGCACCATACAAGATACGGTGAAGAAAAGTAACTTTATCCCAGACAAAATCAGTATACATCAGACCAAACATTGGTTCCTTTTCTTTTAACATTTTGATGCACCACAAAATTCTAAAATTCAACATTAATTACAAACTGCCACAAATATCAGTAAAGTTACTATGAATATTTCACAAAAAGGCCCAAACTAGTTGCTAAATACCTAAGTTGAAAACTGATATCTGAAACTGACCCATTCATAGCATCTGACCATAAAAAAAAAAATTGGCCACAAATGGTTGACAGATAAAAATGGTCCAGTATCACTTATAAATTACTTCCTGACTAAAATACATCGATCGCTTGGATAAGTTCTTGGGAAGTGGAAGATATGAATATGAGCCTCCTCAGACAGAAGAAGGTGATTTTGCTTACTGGAAAGAATTATGATCAGTTAGCCATTGGCCAACAACAATAAAATTTGCTAACTGGCAGCACCAGCATTTCAAAAGTAATAGAGTTTTCATTTTTCTCAAAGGCAAGTCATATGCACCAGCACTAAGAGTAGTATTGCAGAGTGAAGGAAGATCTGACTCTAACACTCCAAGAGGATGGTGGGAAGGGGAGATTTTAATTTCTTAAACATCTCAGCACAGATTGCTGTGAATCATGTTGGATAGTTTGGTTTTGTTTTTTTTTTACTACAGTGAGTAACTTATATACCAAATTAATGGAGTTAACACACTTAACTGTAGTTGTGTCTTACAAATGTCAGCAAAATGCATGTATTGAACAGAAACCATAATACCAAATCGAATAAGGTGAAATATGTGAAAAAAACCTGCATATATGTCAGTATGCTAAGACTCCATGAATTGAAATATAACAAAAACATCGTATCTTTAGCAATGTTCTTGGAGCTTTGGATAAAAAAATGAAAATATCTGAACTAATTCAAACAGTTTTACAAAGTAAAAAAGTAGTTTCCTCTATTGCTTCAAATTACTTCAGCACACAAGAGCTTGCAATGATTGTACTAATACTGACAGAGAATCAGATAGCTACTGTGCTATGGGAAGCTGTTCTATCAGGGCATTGCATTCTGTGCAAATGGGAAGCTGTTCTATCAGGGCATTGCACTTCTGTTCAGAGTAAAATGTTCTAAAGATGGGTAACCAGTGACAAAGCCTTGCAGACTGCAGACAATTTGTGTTTTGAGGCAATTGTACTGGTGCTGCAGACTGACACTGTACAGTGATTCCATGTGAGTTATTTTGTGGTAGCTCTGGTCTGATCCCATGGAATGAATGTTCTTTAGCACTTGGAGTACTAAATAGTACTCTTTGGTGCACCTTTTAATCTTATTTCAGCCATTATGAGGGAAGGCAATTAAAGAATTTACTTTGAAAGGACAATTCTGATCCAAAATAAAATTTTAACATACATAGATCAATAAAAACTTTTAGTTACACCACTTGTAATGCAAGAAATTTATTACTTTTGCTGTAATTGAATTTGTAGTATCTTTAGCAGAATTCAGAAGTTTGTGAATCTGATTAAAGTTGAGCTATAATAAAAATTGAAACAAATTATTATATAGTCAAAATTTAGAAAAACAATATATGATTTTACCCAATTGCTCTTTTAAACACTAAATGAAGAAAATGTGATTCATTCTTCCATTGTTGTGCTTTTCAAAATTTACCTTCATAAGAAAATTTGGCCAAATCAAAGACTGATAGCTCAAAACATGAGAGCACAGAATAATCACCACAATGCCTACTTTTTATGATATATTCTTCCCACTCCATTTTCAAAACTTCCTGTAGCAAACATTTATTATTTGCACAGCAGCAGTATTTGCAAGCTTTAATTATAGACCACATGCCATTACCAAGCTAGTTGTTGAACAAACAGGAGAATCTCAGTGAATGTACAATCAATTGTTTAGTTATATTAAAAGTTGTTTGTTAAGGCTAGTAAAGGAGTATCTTCTTTATTACATTACCTTAGAATTTATATCTGCCTACAATGAAATTACATTTGTTGCCTTCTGTGATGGCTTTTTTGCTATTTTTCAGTTCTGTTGCAAATTCAGTAGCAGATTTGATAGATCCTGTCCTTAAAACGAAAAGAAAAAATTCAACATTTAGATTACTTTAACAAAGACCAAGAAAAAAAAAAAAGTGCAAGTGTATAAACAATCAAGTCTCCAAGCAACAAAACATATGTCATGCATAATTTGTTGTACTGTATACCCAAATGCAGTGTTTTATTTGGAATTTTGTCTTCATGACTGCAGAAAAGGGACCAAACAGAATCTCTCTTTCTATGACTGGGAATGCTCAGTTAGAGAATATAAATGTCTACCCAAACACCATGATTTCTTATGCTGAGAACGAGGAGAATAAATATTAATTGCTGAGCCCCTTCTCTGAAAGCTAGAGTATGGGTTTTTATACTGAAAGACAGAAGGTATACATGATTTGTATTATTTTGTTTCTTTATGCTGTATTTGTATTTACTCCAAAGAAAAGTCTCCTGAAATTCTGAAACTTCTAGACAAGCGTAAAATATCCCTTGAAGCATCAGAAAAGTTGCCTCATCAATCTAAATTAGCTCATGGAAATTAAAGTTGATAATAAATTTCAGAGAATTACAATTGTATATAATAAAATTAGATATATAAATGTATGATAAGTAAATCTGGTTCTAAGCACTCAGTTTCCTTCAGGCATCCAGGACTTACTCCACTGTTGAGACATTGTCTTATATTTGCTATCCTTATGATGAATCATTCTCTTTGCTTGCTACAGGACTACTTACAAAAACAGATTTTTAACTGGAATCGAGGAGAAACACAAATTTATTTTAAGATTTTATGAGAAATTAAATGGTTGCTAGTACTATGAAAACTATTTCCATACTCCTAAAAATCAGAAAATGTATTTTTGGCTAAGGCCAAGTTGCAATATTTGTCCTTATATACCATAAGCAGACAATTTCTCCTTCCAGTTTTCTTACTAGTCTAAAAGTATGGAATGGCAAAGACTAAAGGGACTTGCACCATTGTTTCAAGAGCTGCAGTCTGTTGGCCAGATGTGTAGGCTGGAGAGAAAGAACATGACAAGTACCTCATATTCCAGCTGCACTGTAATCTTTGGTTTACATGAACACTCCTGGGAGATTCATTTTTGATGGGTCCTATACTGATATTTGGAAACACTGAAAAACAGTCAGTTTCCAGCTGACTATAGTGCTCTGCTTTCGTCTGCAAGTGTGATTTTAAAATAAGCAAGTCGAAGTGTCTATTTTGATATAAAATTTCCTTTTATTTATGTAATACTAAACTGACCTAGACTAGACTAGAGTAGAATAGAATATCTTAGTTGGCAGAAGCCTACAACAAAGAGGAGAATCTCAGTAAATGTACAAAGTGCAAGCGACCAACAACATCTAGTCCAACTGCTGGATCAATTTAGGGCTGACCGAGTTAAAGTATGTTATTAATGGCAATGTCCAAATACCTCTTAAACACTGACAGGTTTGGGGCATCAACTACCTCTCTAGAAAGCCCGTTCCACTGTTTGACCAACCCCACGGTAAAGAAATGTTTTCTAATGTCGAGTCTAAACCTCCCCTGATGCAGCTTTGAACCATTCCCATGCATCCTATTACTGGATACCAGGGAGAAGAGATCGGCACCTCACTCTCCACTTCCCCTCTTGGCTGCCCGGGTGCGCTGCTGACCCATAGTGAGCCTGCTGTTGACCAGCACCCCCAGATCTCTTTCTGCAGGGCTGCTCTCCAGTCACTGCTCTCCCATGTTATACTTGTGCCCGGTGTTACTACATCTTAAGTGCTGAATCCAGCATTTCAAATTGTTAAATTTCATCCTATTATTATGTATGCATATCCAATTTGAGAACCAATCTTTGATCCATAAGCCACAAAACTCTTTTCCAGTCTTGAAAGTAATTTTATGGGTTCTCCACAACAGATTTACAGTGTGACAAATATAGTATTTTAATTTTTCTTCATATTTTACATACAGACTGTGATTTTGTTAATTCTTTGTTGAATTTTTGAATTTGTGACAGGTATACACTAGGTATTGCACAGAGCTGCAGAAGAAAAACTTTGCCTATACCAGTTTAAAGGCAACTTACTTTCCATGTAACACAACTGAGTAGTTGAGGAAGATGCACAGAGAAACTCTATGCACTATGTGTCTCAATCAGATTAAAGAGAAATAATTCAGGCAGGAATATGAGGAATGAGTTACAGTACTTGTGATACACACTACTCACTGTTCTGCCTGTGGTGGTAACTTGTGAACGATTTTCCCATCCTCGTGTACCCACGAGCTCTTTCATCTTATTTTCATGCCTTGCCCTGCTTAGGAAGAGGAGTGAGAGATGGTCGGTGAGCTCCACGTATTCAGAGAAGATTAACCCACCACAGTCCTTTCCTTTTCCCTTGACTAAATATGAGGTTCACAAAGAATTTTCCAGAGTCCCATGTGGAATTAGGAGTAGTGTAAAACATTTATCATGTTCCAAATTGCTACAGTAGGATTTGTTTCATTCTTAAAGAAGAAATCTAATATTTCCACATTGCTTCAGGATAAGGACCAATTTCTAAGAATAAGATGGACTAAGCAAAATGCAAATACAGCAAAGCAGTAATATTTACTTGCACCCTAACAATTTTAATAAGATCAATAAGAACCTTAGTTAATTGGAGAAAAAGATTACAAGCAGAATAATGACAAAGTAAAGACTTTCCTGCTGCTTATTTGCTAGCACATCTTAAGCAATATAATGGGATCATGTGCAAATAATCTGGAGTCTGGTGTTCATTTCATAACTACCTCCTGATGTGCTTTATATCACTATGCAGGCCATCTGACCGTTCAGTTTCCCTTGATTTAGTCAGGCCGCATGTTCTCCAGGAAAGGATTGTGTAACTTTCTGAATGTGTTCATACATTAGCAAGGCACTGCGATAATATATAAACCATAAAATCAAAGAAAACAGAGCTGGAAAGGCTCTTGAGAGATCATGGGGTTCACAGGTTACCACATGGTAAACACTAGGCCAGATTCTGAGACATAGTTAGGTATCTCAGGTCTACTTAATTATCTTGAAACAACTGTGCTGCCTTCTATCACCTGACGATCCAGGTTCTTTACAGCTTATACTTTTAAGGATTATGAAGAAAAGTTTTTTAAGTCCCTGAACATGATATCAAAGCAACTTATTTAATAATATTCAGGCATTACAAACCATTGTACGTTTGTAATTCAGGTATAGCCATTGGCAAAATAGGAGTAGCAACATAGTTCTCGGGACACAAACATAAGATATGATTTATTAATTTATTGTTTACCCAAATTATTACTCATCTTTTTGGCACATGATACTTTTTCATTCGTCTAAATGGCATAAGGATTGACAATCCATCAGGCAAGATAATGCAGTTTCTAAAATCCCACATTTTGGAAATCAAGAAATCTTTCCTTCAGCAATGGAAGCTGGAGCTGTCCTTATCTGCACCTCTGGACCTGCCCAACCCTATCTCAGTTTATATGTATATTGCTGCCAGCGCTTCTTACCCTGTTTCCATGAAACTTTGCCAATATCGTTTTATATGGCACTCATGTTACATACAATCTGCACTACATATATGTAACTGGGCATTTCAGAAGTGGGTTAATTGCATAATTTATGGCGATATTCAACTCATAGAATGCACAAATCACATGAATGCATAAGACATTATTTTTAAATCAGTGACAGAATTTACTGAGAAGTGTCATGAGATGGTTTCTTTTTACTTGTACATATTATGACCTTTCAGAGCTTCTACTTCTGCCATAAGGTAATTAGATCAGTCCAATGATGTGAAGCAAATGTTTAAGGTTATTTGATTGGCACCAGAGTTCCATCTTTCAAAAATAGTGTTTTCTTTTTTTATTGTAAAATCTGCATTAGATTCTTGCAAGCAAGCTCATATTTTTGTCTGAAGTTCAAAACAGTTGAAGGATAGCTGAAGGATAGCTGAAGTATAGGAAGGGAAAGGGAAGGGAAGGGAAGGGAAAGGGAAGGGAAGGAAAAGGGAAAGGGAAGGGAAGATCAGGGAAGGAAAGAAAATCATTAAATCTCTAATCTCTTATGCTGATAATTTTCAATCCTTCATAATCTCTAAGTCCCAGATGTGAGAAAGGCAATGATTTTAAAGAAATGTAGGGCAAGAGCATAGTAAAAGCAGAAAATAAATGGAAGTAAAATCAAACTCATATGCAATAACAAGGAGGCCCTAACTAATACAAAGTCTTGGTTAGCAGTTAACCGATAACAAATTAATTAATCAATCAATGTTCTACGGAAACAAAGGTATTTGTTTTTTAAAAATAAGGCAAAATAAAATGGAGAAGTGATAGCAGTACTAATGCCTTCATTTTCAAAATAGTAGAATACTCTGAGAATCTCCTTCACAGATCCTTCAATATAGAGCTTTTCAGAAATAGAGCTTTTCAGAGTAGGGCCCTTCAATAAAAACAGGGTTAAGGAGAAAGTATGAAGAGACAAACCCATTGATAGCTAGGTCCATGTAAATTTAGCTGGGAGAAACATTTTCAATATACTGCAATAAAGAGCCAGTGTTTCATAGGTTCAAGCAGACCAAATCTTAATTTAATAGGAATCAAAATAATTACTGTAAGTATGACCTTGTTCACATGATGTCTTCATACTTTTATGGAATATTACTGATTTAATTATCTCTGTCAGAGACTGCAAATCATCTGGGATTTGTTTTGGAGCAGGGAATGTCTCTGTTTCCTGGAAAAAAGTAGAAACAGAAACTTTAGGAAGCAAAATGTGAATAGCTATTCACCAAGACCATGAAGTGGAAGAGAAGCAGAGAAAGAAGCTGGGAAAATAACAATAATAAAGGCAAAGTAAAAGAGACTTCACAGCAGGCGTTGAATACAGCAAAAGGCAATAAATAATAAAGAGTTGGTGCATTACTGTACAAAGAAATGTTTTCCTCACTTGTGTATACTCTTTTCACTAATAGCTAGATGAAAATTTCGTTTTATCATGTAATGAATCCATATTCTTCATTCCACAGGACTATGACTAAATAAGAATCTTTCTCTTCAGAATGGATTGGCTAACCATAATTTCTTGACAAAATGAAAGCAAATATAAAGTTGAAATGTAGATCAGTGCATTACTTTATTTCATTTCTCAAAATCAGAATTATTCTGTGTCCCATAGTTCTCAGAAACACACATCTTTAACATCATGAAAGAGTTAAAGAACACGCATGCCAGTATAATGCTCTAGACTCTTTATACAACATTTTTCAAGCAAATTATTGGGGAAAAAACCACATTACCTTACAAATTCTTTGGAGCAAATTAAAAGCTTCTCTCTCTTTTAGAAGGCTGATGTAAGTGTAGAAGTGGCTTCCAAACACAGCAAAGTATTTCATTAAAGAGAAATGACATACTGTTGTGGTTTAACCCCAGACAGCAACTAAGCACCACGCAGCCACTCACTCACTCCCCCACGGTGGGACAGGGGAGAGAGTTGGAAGAGTAAAAGTGAGAAAACTCATGGATTGAGATAAAGACAGTTTAATAGCTAAAGCAAAAGCCGTGCACGCAAGCAGAGCAAAGGAACTCATTCACTGCTCCCCATCGGCAGGCAGGTGTTCAGCCATCTCCAGGACAGCAGGGCTCTATCATTCTATCGTGCAAAACGGTTACTTGGGAATACAGACACCATTATTCTGAATGTCTTCCAACTTCTTCTTCCCTCCAGCTTTATATACTGAACATGGTGTCATATGGTAGGGAATATTCCTTTGTCCAGCCTGGGTCAGCTGCCCTGGCTGGGCTGCAGCCCAGCTTCCCGTGCACCCCCAGCCCTCTTGCTGGCAGGCCAGCATGAGAAGCTGAACAGTCCTTGACTGCTTAGCAACAACTGAAAACATCAATACATTATCAATATTATTTTCATCACAAATTCAAACCATAGGCCCATACTAGCTTCTGTGAAAAAAAAATAACTCCATCCCAGCTGAAACCAGGACAGATACTGACATCCATGCAGCAGACACATAATTTAGTTTGGATTCCACTAGAAATCTTGCTGCAAGATCACAGAATTTAGATTGCAAACATGGCCCGAGTAATGGGTAAAATTTAGAAATATACCATTCTACCTAGACTGTGCTGGAGGTTAGTAGGTTAAAGCCAGTCCTACAGTCTCCTACAGTCACTTGTTTAACTTAAGTATACAGAATTCTCTTCACAAAAACACCAACTTTCTTTCTAGCAAAGAGAAAAATAATTTTATCTTTCTCTTCTACCCCCATCAGTTTATATGTGAAGTACAGACAGTCTATGTCACCATTAGAAAATACATCCAAAGCTCAGGATAGCAAATACACACTGAAACTTGGATAAAGATGATCAAAACATTATGACTCAGACATGGGCTCTAGAAGTGCTTAACATCTAGATTGAGCTGGGCAAAAAATTGACTATTTGAAAAATGGCCTCACATTCTATCTTAATGGCTTTTTATGAACCTTAAAAAAACCCATGATTCATTTCCCTGAGTAGCAATTAGCTCAGGAAGTTGTCTTCATATGAATACATTTTTTTTGACAAAGGATAAGATGAATATGACCTACCACAAAGCATACTGGTAGGTGATTCTAATCACTTTATTTGCATCATAACTGTATTTAGTCTGTACATTGGACCATTCAACCAGATGGTTTCACTGAAGCATAGGAGTTGTTTGGTTTTTTTTTTTCCTTTAAATAATTTTGTAAAACTAGGATAGTCTTGAATAGTCATGTATTTTTTTCTGTTAGTAAGTTTATATCTCAGTACTTCTTCTGTTCATGTGTATATAAAATTAATCTCTTTTCTCCTTTAATGGCCATGAAAAACATTAATGTTTCAAACATCACTTCTTATGATTGTCTCTTTAGTGAATTATTTTGATACTTTTGTTCAGGGTCAAGATCTTTTTTGCCAATTCATCAAGCTTTGATAGTGAGAAAAATGGATTTTTGTGTGAACATTTTATTAGGAAACACTGCATAAGAAATAAATTAAAATAAGTTAAACTTATCAGTTAGTCATTTTAAAAATTTCAGATCATTGAAACATTGAACTAAATGAAGACAAAAACACATCATCTACAAGACAATCAACTTTAGTTACACAATATTGTGCATTTATTAACAAGATTATTCTCCTGAAATATATGCATTTCTCAAAAGTTTATTTACTACTAATGCAAATAAAATGTCACATTAGAGCATAAAAGGTTTATGTTTTATTTCTTAGTTTCACACAGTATATAACTTTTTACAAATTATGGCTTAAGATTACATTCCATTGTCCATCCTGCTTGCACAGATCGGACATCAAAATTCTTAAAAACAAAACAAAAAAAGTAAAAAACAGTTGTGTATTAGAGTATCATAGGATTATAGAATCATTTAAGTTGGAAAAGACCGTTAAGATCAAGTCCGGCCATTAATCTAACACTACCAAGTCCACCACTAAACCATGTCCCTAAGCACCACATCCACACATCTTTTAAATACCTCCAGGGATGGTGACTCAACCACTTCCCTGGGCAGCCTGTTTCAATGCTTCACAACCTTTTCAGTGAAGAAATTTTTCCTAATAGCCAATTTAAACCTTCCCTGGCACAACTTCACGGTGTTTCCTCTTGTCCTATCTCTAGTTACTTGAGAAAAGAGATCAACACCCACCTCGCTACAAGCTCCCTTCACGTAGTTGTAGACAGTGATAAGGCCTTCTCTGAGCCTTCTTTTCTCAGGAGATCAGGTTAGTCAAGCAGTACCTGCCCTTAATTAACCCTTGCTGACCTGGCTTTATCACCTGATTGTCCTGTATGTGCTGTGTGATGGCACTCAAGATGATCTGCTCCATAAGCTTCCCTGGCACCGAAGTCAGACTGACAGGCCTGTAGTTCCCCAGATCCTCCTTCCAGTCCTTGCAGATGGACATCACATTGGCAAGCCTCCAGGCATCTGGGACCTGCCCTGTTAACCAGGACTGCTGTAAATGATGGAAAGTGGCTTCGTGAGCACTTCCGCCAGCTCCCCCAGTACCCTTCGGTGGATCCCATCCAGCCCCATAAACTTGTATTGTGCTCTCCATCCCTGTCTTCCAGCTCAGGGGGCTGAATAACCTGAGAACAAGTAGTCTTACTATTAAAGACTGAGGCAAAGAAGGCATTAAGTACTTCAGCCTTTTCCTCAGTTTTGTCTCTATGCTTCCCCCCATATCCAGTAAAGGATGGAGATTGTCCTTAGCCCTCCTTTTGTTCTTAATATATCTGTAGAAACATTTTTTATTGTCTTTTACAGCAGTAGTCAGATTATGTTCCAGTAGGGCTTTGACACTTCTAATTTTCTCCCTGCATAACCTCAGGACATCCTTTTAGTGTTCCTGAGTTGCTTGCCTCGTCTTCCACAGGTCATAAACTCTTGTTCCTGAGTTCAGGCAAAGCTCCTTGTTTAGCCAGGCCAGTCGTCTTCCCTGCCGGCTCATCTTTCGGCATGTGGGGACCGCCTGCTCGTGCGCCTTTAATATTTCCTTCTTGAAGAATGTCCAGCCTTCCTGGCCTCCTTTGCCCTTCAGGACTGCCTCCCAAGGGACTCTGTCAACCAGTCTCTTAATCAGGCTGAAGTCTACCCTCTGGAAGTTCAAGGTAGCTGATCTGAATCAAAAATTTTATCATTTTGTGATTGCTATGCCCAAGACAGTGTCCAGTCATCACATCACCCACAAGTCCTTCTCTGTTCATGAACAACAGGTACAGCTCGTTCACCAGCTGTGTCAGGAAGGTCTCTTCCACACCCTCCAGGAAACCTCCTCGATTGTTTCCTCTCCGTTGTATTGTATGTCCAGCAGACATCTGGTAAGTTGAAGTTCCCCACGAAAAAGGGCTTGTGAGACTTCTCCCAAATAAACATTAAGAAATTCTGAATTCTGAAAACTACTCCCATTTTTCTTTTTAATGCCTTTTCTCCTTATATCCATTTCATTAGTCCTACTGTTCTCTGACAATGCCATATTGCTTACATAATTTTTAGCATCCTGTCTGTTTCCCTGAATTAAGATGTCAGTAAAAAGCTATCAGCCTATGGGAACAAAACCCAATCTGGTTAAAGTCTAATGTTTATCAATAGTCAGAAACCCTGGGAGGCCTGCCAGATATATTACTTCAGATTTAATTCAGTTGTAGAACAACAATGAATGATCTAAAAATCAAAATTAAAATGGACTATTTAGCAAATGTCAGATACTATCAAAAGATCTGAGCTCTGTAAAGGACAAACTCTGTGTCTGTGCATATACTCTAAGCTCATAAGAGTCTCTCACCATCTTCATCTTATTTCAGAGTTGAAAAAATGACTACAAAAATGAAACAAACACCTTGATTTGAATGAACAGAAACATTACCTGAATGTCTCCATCACTGAGAAGGAATTGAGATCCTTATCATGCCCTGAATATCTAATTTCTAGAAATGTACAATGAAGTAATTGTACCTGTATTTACTGTGTGTCAGTAAAAATGATTTACACTGATGACCAAAAGTGCAAATGGAGAAGAAGAAGTAATATTCTTGATGGTTATTCACTGGATCAAAAGTGAAAAAAAATCAGTTCAGTGTTACACTGAAAAGACATTATAATAGAATAGGGACAAAATTGTAAACTAAAAAGAACAAAAATTCTAAGTTGAATGTCAAGAAATGTTTGAATTTAAAATTCTCTAGATTTTGGCATAGATTCTGAAGGTAAATTTGCTGGTTGTTCCCTCCTTTAGAAAAAACTGGTGGACAAAAAGCTGGACATGAGTTGGCAATGTACGCTCAGAGCCCAGAAGGCAAGCCGTATCCGGGGCTGCATCCAAAGAAGCCTGGCCAGCAGCTCAAGGGAGGTGATGCTGCCCCTCTACTCTGCTCTGACTGAAACCCCACCTGGAGTCCTGCATCCAGCTCTGGAGCCCTCAGCACAGGAAAGACATGGACCTGTTGGAGAGGGTCCAGAGGAGGGCCACCAAAATGATCAGAGGGATGGAACACTTCTCCTCTGAGGGCAGGCTGAGAAAGTTGGGGTTGTTCAGCCTGGAGAAGAGAAGGCTCTGGGGAGACCTTCTTGCAGCCTTCCAGTACTTAAAGGGGTCTTACAAGAAAGGTAGGGACAGACTCTTTAGCAGGGCCTGTTGACATAGGACAAGGGGTAATGTTTTTAAATGAAAAGAGGGTAGATTCAGACTAGATGTAAGGAAGAAATTTTTGAAAATGAGGGTGGTGAAACACTGACACCAGTTGCCCAGAGAGGTGGCGAATGTCCCATCCCTGGAAATGTTAAAGGTCAGGCTGGACGGGGCTCTGAGCAACCTGATCTAGTTGCAGATGTCCCTGCTCATTGCAGAGGGGTTAGACCAGATGATCCCTTCCAAGCCAAACTAGTCTATGTTTCTGTGATCCTACGCTATTTGAACTAAAATTCATTAAATAATAACTGCAATTGGCTGTACTAGAAGAATCCCAGCAGTGACATAGTCACTGACCTATATGTGCTTGGTGTTACAGGACACTCATACCATGTACTTTAGCTGTGTAGAACTTCAAGTCTTTGTGGAATTTATAAAACCCCTCACCTTATGAACAGGCTCTCAGCAAAAATAAAACCTGTGATTTTCCACTTAAGGTCAGGATACTAAGCCAACTTAATAGGTTTTAGATGTAACAGCAGTAAACACTCTCTTCTTGGATCAGATTAGAAGGAAGCACTGCATGCAGTTAAATATGAGTGACCTAATGCCTTTTCAATATATTTAATTATAAAATTTTATTCACTTCAGATGCAAATCCATATTCAGACATCAATGCCAATAGTAAATCTATGATTATCAGAACTTACCTTCTGTGTATGCAGATTAAAGAATGTTTCCAAAAGTCAAAATTATGTTTTTGAAAGATATCTGATCTCATTTTTAATTCCAGTTCTTGGCTTATCCACTACCATCTATGGTGAGTGTTTCAATGTTTAATTATCTTCACTGCTAGGAAATCATGTCTTATTTAAAGGTTAGTTTTATCTAACTTGAAATTCAAGACATTGGATCATGTCATCCCTTTATCTGCAAGACTGAAAAAAGATTGGCATTGCTTATACATAGTGCATAGTGACCAAGTTATATGTTTCCCATACTTCTCTTTGACAAAATGAACAGATGGATGCCTTTAAGTCTCACAGCTAAGGCCTTCTCTTGGAACTTAAATACTCTTCGTGTTTCTTCTGTTGACTGTATTTCTTCTTGAAGTTTGGTCATCTGACTCAGACATAAAATTCTAGTAATAATCTTTCCAGTTCACTTCCTCTTGAATTTTTTCACAGTTATTCTCAGAAAGATTACATTAACCTTTATAACAGCTACAGCACTGCACATAGAGTTTGTGTGAAAATGGTCACTTATGAACACCTTCAAATCCTTCTCTGAGTCATTGCTAACCTGAGCTGCTATTCCCTGTCCTAAGACATTGCTTACATTCTTTCCACCAAAGATGTTATTACATCAAGATTCTTCTACTAAAATATGTTTGGCTGAACAGTGCTCATTTATCAGAATAGTTTGGATTACTCTGTAAAATTTATACCCTTTTTATTTAGTAGCCTATAAATGTTTGTCATATGAAAACTTTATTGCAAAGGCATTTTATAAACTGGGTAGCAGTGAAAGCACTGGGAAACATAAGAGAGTAGTGTTACTACCAACAACTGCATTTGGAGATCTGTCAGTGAGCCTATTTTTCATCTAAAAGTACTGATTAATTCAACTGAATAGATATATCTATAAAAATACAGCATATTTCTAATTAGATATTTTCTATGTCACCACAATTTATTATAGATATTTATAATCTGTCCAGAAACAAATAAATAGATAGCAAGATAAGGCTTAATTTTCATCAAATGTTTCTAAAAAGCCTTAATTGTAATTTTTAATTTCTAAGTCTTTGTTAATAATAATTCCTAATTAACTGTTCAGTTACCCTGATGTTAGACTGATCAATCTGGAATTTCTTTGGACAACATTTTTTCTGTCATCTCTGCTCTATTTCTTCTCTTCCAAACAGTGATGTATAGAATATTTTGTCATACTGTGAAGGACTTGTATTTTCTATCCTTTATTCTCTTGTGTTCTCTCTCCCCTTATGAGGAACATTTCACACATTTCGCTACATGAGGGTGAATGTGTAATTACTGATGCTGAAAGGTTACATTACAATGAGGTAATAGTTTTGAAAAAAATAACAACAAATAAGAGAATCATGTAATAATAGAAGTATATAAATTATAATTGAAAGAGATCTAAGGACATCTCTGAGTCCAACTTTCTGCTTAAAACAGGACTGTCACCAGGGACCACAACTCAAGATCAGTTCAGCCAGGGCCAAGTCTAGCCAAGACTAGACTTTCTAGTCCAGCCTTTTTAGCTAGGACTTTCTAGTCAAGACTTGAAGATTTGAATTACGTGGATCTCCACAATCTCTCTGGGTAACCCGCTCCAGTACTTCTGCACTCCCTTTCTACTGATTTCCTAATGTCCAGTTTGAACATCACAAACCACAACTTGTGTCCATTGCCCCTTTCTGTTTTGCTTGTCAATACCAAGAACAATTTGGTTTCATCATCTTCATTTCTTCAGGAAGATTTACGTGGGTTTTGCATTGCCCCTTTGCCTCTGCTTCAGTGAGCTTAGCTCTCCTTTTAGGCCACATGCTCGAGGTTCTTGACCACCTCAGTAAGTGAGCCTTGGATACTTAACATCCTACTTACACCGGCCTGGGTAGGAGGTAGGACAGCAAAACTGGACTCTATTCCAGGTATGGCTTCTCAAGAGTTAATAACAGGGAAATGATAAGAACACTGAACTTATCCTTGTTGAACTTCATGAGGTTTCTGACAGCCTAGTCCTCAGTCTGATCAGTGTCTCTCTGGATTGACACTCTTGGCATTTCTCACTGTAATTCAGTGTCAACTTGTTGTTGGGCTCCAACTGGAGGACTGACCCTTCATGTACCTCTGCTCACTGAGGGCTGTCAATCAGTGAAATCATTGAACTCATCCACTCCCCTCAGAGTGGAACAATCTAGTCAATTTTAAATCCCATTAACAGATTGCTCATCCATCTCTGTTAGGATCACCCTGCAAGGGCTCGACCTTGAGGAGAAGGAGCTGTGGCATTGAGAAGCTGGTAAACAGCTGAACACCTGCAGGGCTCAGCCTTGAGGAGAAGGAGCTGTGGTAAACAACTAAGAGGAAGCAAAGGAGCGTGTGGACACCTGCAGGCAGCGAATCCTGACTGTGTGAGAGGTGCGTGGACAGCGCGTGATATTTTGTATATAGCCAATTGCAATAATGTGTGTAACAAGATGTAACCAATCATGAGTGTGTGCGCGGTGACTAAACAAAAATTATGATATATATTGGAGTCAGATAAGACAATAAACGGCTTTGGAGTATAACTCTCATAGAGTTGTGAAGTCCATCTTTCTCCTGCACA
Source organism: Phaethon aethereus (assembly GCF_964289735.1). Lineage (NCBI taxonomy): Eukaryota > Metazoa > Chordata > Aves > Phaethontiformes > Phaethontidae > Phaethon > Phaethon aethereus. Next base: position 142,243,785 of record NC_138575.1, read on the forward strand.
TCTCAGTTTCTGAGTTTATCAAAAACTAGAGTTAAAACAAACAATATTACTATGTCTACCATGCTGCCCTCATTAAATTAACCAATCTTTTCCTCACAGAAAGAATCAAGTTGATAAAGCATGATTTACCATTCCTAAATCTATGCTGAGTTGTCCTAATTATTACTCCTTTATGTCTGTATTCTTCGAAGTATTTGGAAGAATATGGATATATTTTTTCTAATCTTTAAAACTTTGAGACTGGTAAATAAAAATCCTGTTCTATAGAAACATAATCAAGGTCTTTTAAAATTTCTCCAATCAGAATATGAGGAAAAGAATAAAATGAGCCCATGTACCCAAACATAAACAGCAGGGTAGGTATGGTCTCCTAACTTCATACTTGTATTTGTTCTTTTTGATTCAGGTATCAACATCTGAGGTAAAAAAAACTGTACTGAGTTTATATTTGAGAGGGAAATAGAGGTATCAGAGGAAACTGGATGCAGGTTACTGCCAGGTGTCTAACTCTGTGTGAGCAAGGAGCTACCAGGGTCCAGACTTCCATTTTGAAGGGTTTGACTAGACTGTTCAGCTAGTCACTCTTACTGGATTTCTCAAAAATCTAGTCAAATCTCATGTCCTGCATGGAAAGTAGATTAGCTGTTACATAACTTAGTGTTCTCCAGGTGCTTTATGAGTTCTTTAAAAATGGAATTTATTTTATCATATTCCATTGGTCTTAATTTGGATATGACAGGAAAGTGAACATCACATGTACAGAGAGTCCAAAGAGAATTTTAGAGGTCCTACTGCTTTCGAAGTTATAGCCTTTGGTAAAGGCACTGAGCTGGAATATAGAGGGTGAAAATTCAAGTTGTATTTTAGGCAGCTGCCAGGATAAAGGACATACTTTTTGGCTTGCCATATCTCTACCACTTATTAGGAAAATTGTTTGAATCTCAGTATAGGAATTCTGGTAAAAATCAGGGGAACTCTTCCATTATGACTGCCAGAAGCGTAGGCTTGGTTTAAACCTGGCAAAGCAGAAATTTGAACTCAAGTTTCTGTCATGTCACTATGAGTTTCCTTACCACTGTGATATTTGTGTTCTTAGGTCTGTTTTCTATCTTTACATAATTTTGATCAAATTTTCTTTCCTGGAACTAGAAACTATTTCTGACAAAAGGAAAATCAAGAACTATGTTTTGAAAAATCTTTTTAATGTCATAGTAATATTTGCATGACAGTGATAGAATTTACAGCATTGTTCTCTTGATAATTTCCAAAGTGCTGCTCATAATGGTATGATCTCTACTCCTAAAAAGTTTATATTGACAGAGGAATAGGCTGTTACCCCCATTTCTTGGATATCATCAGTTACACACATCCTCATTTATGGTGACACTGTTTTGTTTTAAGTAATGATTAACTGATTTATATATTTTTTAAATAAATATTAATTAAATAAAGTAATAAGAAATAAATAGCCATTAATCTAATAAAATGTAGTGTGGCTCATTAGTTGTTCTCCAAGCATCAAGTGTTATAACAAAGCATATTATTAATTTCATTTAGGGGAAAAAATATAATTAAATCACAAAAGATAAAAAACTTGTGATTGGAGTGTATTACATATATGAAAGTACATTGTAGGAAATAATCTAAGCTTTATTCTGTATTAAGAATAAAATTAGAGCTGTCCATGGATAATGAAGTAAGTGTCTTTGTAAAAATATTTCAATGTATAAAATTTTTATCACTATACTAAAATATTTTTAGTATAGTTTTCGCTTCTATGTAATAAAATGTTGTGGTTTAGCCCCAGCCAGCAACTAAGCACCACGCAGCCACTCACTCACTCCCCCACGGTGGGACGGGGGAGAGAATCAGAAGAGTAAAAGTGAAAAAACTTATGGGTTGAGATAAAGACAGTTTACTAAGTAAAGCAAAAGCCGTGCATGCAAGCAGAGCAAAACAAGGAATCCATTCACCACTCCCCATGGGCGGGCAGGTGTTCAGCCATCTCTAGGGAAGCAGGGCTCCGTCATGCGTAATGGTTTCTTGGGAAGACAGATGTCATAACTCCGAACGTCCCTCCACCCCTTCCTTCTTCTTCGTCCCAGCTTTATATACTGAGCATGACGTTATATGGTATGGAATATCTCTTTGGCCAGTCTGGGTCAGCTGTCCTGGCTGTGTCCCCTCCCAGCTCCCCGGGCACCCCCAGCCTTCTTGCTGCAGGCCAGCATGAGAAGCTGGACTCTCCTTGACTGCTTAGCAACAACTCAAAACATCAGCACCTTATCAACATTTTCTCATCCCAAATCCAAAACACAGCCTCACACTGGCTTCTATGAAGAAAATTAACTCTACCCTCGCTGAAACCAGGACATAAAAATATGTACCAATTAACCAAATTTTTGACTGAGAAAAAGTAAAAACCTTACATTTTAGATAGAATGTATAAATTGCTACTTTTCAAAGTTGGTTGGTTGTTTGGTTGCTTACATTTAAAAAAACCAGCATAGAACATATATGTGTAGTACTGTATCTATCATAAACACTATGAGATGATTTTGAGCAGGACATATAAGTTCTAACGGTCCACTACAAATGAAAGACTACATAGAGTTTAAAGAACACTTCTACATTTATTATATGTAAGTTCCGATGTCTGTAGTGGATATATTCTTATCTTGAACAGGCACCAAGAACTTCCTTTAAAATCAGAGAAGAAAAATAAACATTTCTGCTGAAATTCATCTGATCTCTTTTATGCTTCCACAAGATGAATGAGGCCCTAGAAGTGCCTATTTCTCTCCTTCAGCTGTAAAAGGAATGTTCCACAGAGGGCGTTGGGACAGGCTTACATGTACAACAATTTATTTGTAGGGTCTGTACCTGATGGCACCCATCAACTCTAACGGTAAAAGTTACCTTCGAGGACAACGAAAAAAACAAAGGAGACAGGGAAAAGAAAAAAGGAAATTAAAATATTTTTTCCAGTGACCAGAGAGAAAATGAAGAGAAAAAATGGGGATTTCTCTAGATAAATATGCTCTTCTTGGCATCTTCTCCAGTGCAACAAATGTTCCCTTCAAAAAACTTTTCCAAAGTAACTGCATAGTTTCCACAGTATTGCCTCAATCTTTTTGCTCTGATTTATTATAGTAATAATGCTACATTGGGGAATGCATTGATCAGTTGCACATGTTGCAGAGATAATTGACTTTTAAAGCTGTGTATATGTGCATTATTGTGAAATGCTTATGGCTCTCTAAATGGCTACTTTACTAATGCTATCTACTAAGTTCTGTTTGTTCCCTAGTATAAGGTTATAAACAAAAAATTATGAAGCACAGTGCGCAAAGTGGGGGAGGAAAAAGAAAAGGCAATTCAAACGTTAATTTCAACCACCTCCTTCAAACTGACATTACGGCCGTAGCAATATTTTCAGAACCTGCCAGTGCAAAACATGAGGATTAAGTATACTTTGGAGAATGAGGGTAGAAGATAGTTAGAGTGGTATGTAGAGGCATGTAGGTGGAAGGTTACAAACTGAAAGGGGAGTCTGCAATGTTATGAGCTAAAAGCTGGAAATTGATGCCCTTTAGGTCAAAGCAGTTTCCCATAGGAGTCTAGGCAATTATCTTTGATGTAGGTCTACCCTTTAGATGTCTGAAATCTGGAGGGAAAAATCCATGTTTGTCTCAGTTCCTCATTTAGAAATTACGAATGTCTGTTTTTTTCTTTCTTTCCACATTTACCCTTATTTAGATAGCTAGACTGTCTCAGTTCTTCAACTTTCTAACTTTAAGAAAGTGCTTACAAAAATGAAGTCCTTAACACCTCTGTAATATAAATAACTACAACATTTTAACCCTTTTTTCTAAATTCATAGGAATAAAAACCAGGAGAAAGTAGTACTTTACTCAAGGTATTTCTCAATATTATATACTCAGAAAAAAGAGATAGAGGCTAAAATGTTGGTCCCTCTGAAGTCAAGAAAACTGTGGCATTTCAATTTAGAGATGTGAGAATGAAAGATAAATAAGTTGTTCTATTAAAAAATAAGGAACCGTACAATGACTATGATTATTTACCATATTGTGACCTGTGTGCATTTACTTAACAGCTTAACAAAGGAAGAAATGGAAGATAACAGCTCAAACTAACAATAAAAAAACCCCAGAAAAAGATCTCACATTTTCACTGAACCACCAGCTCTTCTCCAGTATACAAGAAACACTTGGAGTCCTAACGGCAGTAAGATGTGGTCTACTGAGGAATACCAAAAGATGATAAAATTACTTTGAAGTTATAATCTTTTTCTTTATTTTAGAATGCATAAAAAGTATATTCACCTTGAAGAGAATGAATCAGGGAATCATCATTCTGCTACATTTATGGTATGCTTTCTGGAAGCTTTGACTTTTATTTCATTGTTATTTAAGCATTTCACTGCAGGGGAACAGTTCTTAATAGCATCATTAAGTAGTACTGTACAAACAATTTCCCATACTACATTTGCAATCTTGAATATGTAATGATGGGATGGTTGTTAAATACATTGCTCAGCACTGTGCAACAGGAGACATAAATGACATTGTAAAGCTAAATGACAATTAGTGTTCTTAAAAGGTTGACATTTATAGAGCAAATAAAAAGATTTCTGTTAGGAGAAGCAACCTGATTTAAAGATGACTTTGGTGCACATGGGATCTACACAAATTTCTATTCCAGTTTGATATCTTGCTAGAACAATTTTGATAAGGATGTTCATTAGATGTTGTTGTTAGAATGGGTAGAATAATTTTTAATCTTGTTCTGTGATTTCTATTAGTACCTAAAACTTTCATCTTTATTGTTAAAAAAAAAAAAAAAAAAGGTTACAGTATGTCTTTATATGGTGACATCAGGCCAGGAATCTTCTGCCACAGAGACAGAGATTCCCAGTGATCCGCAGCCAGTCCAGGTTAGGCAATTAACAGGAACAGTGGTAGCTTCCTGGCTTAAGTCCAGAGGGGACTTGGGACTGAGGCCATGTTTCCCCTCTCCACTCCGTTTGTATGGGGGAAGATGTCCACAAAAGTGGCAAAACCGGTCTTGTAAACACAAAGGGAATGGATCTTAAAGAAGATTTTTTCCATCAAAACTGTCAATCTTTAGATTATAACTGCAAATGAAAGTGTGGTATAAAATGATTACTTTTTTAATATTAAAATTCTCATTTATACAAAAACCCAAACAAACTTGATACTTATATTACAAGTGTCTTATTAGCTCCATTTTATTTTTGGTGTTTCATATTACATACCTTGTCTGTAGCTAAGATGGGCTAAGTTTACAAGAATCGAGGTAGTGTCTGGTTTCATCTTTTTTCAGCAGCAGAACTCTCAGATAACATCTGCCTCCATAAAGCAGCTGCCACATGCTGAGAAGATTACAAGGGTTGTGAGATCCCCACACAGTGCTTGAGGGGGTTTCTAGGCCCCTGATTCCCTTGGTCTGTGTGTGTGGGAGGGACCAATCCTATTTAATATATTCAACAATGACAGACAGTGAGATTGAGTGCACCCTCAGCAAGCTTGCAGATGACACCAAGGTGAGTGGTGCAGGTGACACACTAGAGGGAAGGGATGCCATCCAGGGGGATCTTGACAGCCTTGATATGTGGGCCCATGTGAACCTCATGAAGTTCAACACGGCCAAGTGCAAGGTCCTGCACCTGGGTCAGGGCAATCCCTGGTATCAATAGAGGCTGAGGGATGAAGGGACTGAGAGCAGCCCTGCCAAAAAGGACTCGAGGCTAGTGGTGGATGATAAATTGGATGTGAGCTGACAATGGGTACTTGCAGTCCAGAAAGCCAACTGTATCCTGGGGTGCATCAAACAAAGCAACCTCATCTAATGAAAGATATCCCTGTCCACAGCAGGGGAGTTGGAGTAGATGATCCTTAAAGGTCCCTTCCAACCAAAATTGTTCTATGAGTCTATGATGCCGTGAAAACATGTACTAGCCCAATTTGCCTTTCTGTAAACACCAGATGCACATTTACAGAAAGTACTCTGCAGAAAGAGTCCCCCAGAGTTCTGGGGACTTACAGAAAACCTTTAGTTCATATGGATCAAGGATGTATGCACTTACATGTCTTGAGAGAAGTCCCCAACTTACATAAATTGAAAAGATTTTTTTTTTTATTGTAAAAGAATAGTATCTGCTTTAGCTTTCCAATGACTGCACTGGAAACTTACAGCTGAGTAAAAATGACAGTTTCAGATGGAAGACAAGAAATACAATCACAACAGGTTTTTAATGCAAGAGTAAAAATTAAATAGAGAACAAGGACAAAAAAGACTCAGATTAGTATAAAGAATGGGGGCAAACAGTAGAACAAATAGGTAAACAAGTCTAGAAAACTACATTTTCTTGGATGTCCTTTCATTTCATTAAAGTGATAATGGTAAAGGGAGAGAGTAAGGGAATAAGGCAAAAGATAACCTCTAAATGATGAAGGAAATAAAAAAATATTTATTTTCTGTCACTGTGCCAGAATATACATAAAGATAACAGATTAAAGGGGATTTCCACATAGTCTATTGTGGCACAGCGATTGCCTGTTAGTGTTTTGCAGTCATTTGGACAATTCCACAGGTAGTGAGTGACACACACATTGGTTGCTTTTGTAAACTGTCCACAGGGTTTATTCATCAAATAGCAAAGTTAGTGTAATAATGAGAACTCTATGGGCTCAGTCCAGAACCTGCCAAAATCAATGGGAGCAATTCAAACAGGAGTTTTCACGATACTTCTATGTGTGTTGGTGTTAGCTGGTTTGTTTCTTTAAAAATTGTACCCTTTTAAGAATTAAAAAGAATATTAAAAGAATAATATTAAAATATTAAATTATAGCATTAAATTGATATTAAAATTGCATGCAAAAATTTATCATTTTAGCCTATCTATCATTTTAGGCTTATACTGCAATTTTCCTATGTTTTTATCAAAGTTATATAATATATGTCCTGTACATTCTGGTATGGGACGGAAAAATTAATCTCCATACACAGAAGGGAGCACAGATGAACAACAACAGATGGGGGTTCCCGAATTGTACCTTGCTCTGTCTCATTCTTGTGCACAATGACAAGAGCCCAAGGGGCCCTGTGGCGGAGAGGAGACTGGGAACCAGGTGCATTGCACGTGGACTGTAATAGTTATAAAAGATACAAATCTGAAGGATGTCTCTAACCGTTTGGAAGTAGACAAGTATTTAATCTACTTATTTTGCCAGTCACGTGGAGTGACCTGTAGGTGCTGCAAGAGCCTTCAGTAAGAATGGTAATCACCAAGAACTTCCCCAGAATTACACCCTAGACAAATTTTATAATTCCCATACCTGGATTTTCTGGTGGGTAGACGGTTCTACAGTGGGTGTCCTATTTTCTTTAGTTATTTCTTACTGGCTATAGACTGGCTATATTTCAAATAGTTTACCAAATGAACCACTAACTAGTCTTGATCCAAAAGGAACTTGCCAGCTCCTATATTCCTATGATGCCATGAGAAAACTGTAGTTTTATGTGGATGACACTTTATTGAGTATGATAATTACAAATACAAATTTGTAGTAATTACAATACAAAAGTTTTATTAACATTAAATCATATAATCACATGCTGCTTTTTCTCTAGACACAATTATTTTAATCTTTTAAATATTAATTTTAACTTTATACTATGCATATTTAATACCTAATTTTAAACACTTTCCTATATCTTAACTACAAGATTTACAATTTAATATTCATTTTGTAGTTTTCTTTCCTTTGTGAATTTGCTTTGGTGATTGTCTGGAGATTTTTACTGAACATGACCTCAAGTTTAGTATACATTTCTTATTTTGTTGCAGAAATTTTTACATGCTCTTAGACAGTTTTTCACTTACAGATGATAATATGCTTGCACAGCAACAGGAAACACTTTGTTACTGTGGCGGTGACTGAGCAGAGATTGTTCAGTTTCCATTCCTGGAGGTATACAAATACTCCAGAAAAGGATCATACCATGCTTTCCACCTCAAAAGCTCATTTGGCATGTCAGACATTTAACCCTCACCTTTCTAAAGCAGTATCTTTTTTATGTCAGCTCCAGCCGTATTCCTAAAATAATAATAAAAAAATATTGTCTAGTAATAGCACTAATCTTTTTCTCAATGCTTTACTCTGATGGGATTATTTATAAAATGTGCATTCTAGTTTTTATTTGGAGGAATGAGTCAAAGTTTTAGCAAAAGCTACAATATAGCTCTTTGATAGCCAGTGAGTTTTCCTGAAATATTCAGCATTTCTGTGTTTATGTAGATAGTTATGGGATCCCATTTTAATAAATCATTAGAGCTTTAATATAAAATTATTTGGAAACAAAAACGACATCTTCTGCATCAAGTAATTAAAAATGAGAGCTAGATTAACTGACAAATGCATTTATTCATGTGAAGTGTCATTTTTTAATTAAATAGGTAAGATAAGTTGCTGACAGAAGGCAGATTGTTTGCTTTACTACTGAATCTAATATTAGTGAATCAGACTATTAATGACAAGATTTTCTGCACCAATAAACAACCTTTACAGGAAAATATTAACATATACTTGCTGAATGAATTAAAAAAAAAGAAAAGGGCAACTAACAAGAATCCATACAGTATTAGTTGCATAAACAATTTGCGCAGAACATATTCCTATTTTCTTCAGATATGTCTTTATGTTTCCTCTAGAAAAAAATCTATATATTTAATACCAAGAAATATTGTATATGTTTACCCAAGAGTAATCCCCACTGAACAATCATGCACTATGTATACCAAAGTAAATATTAAAAAAAAAAAAAAATTCCAGCTTGCAGACAAAGACAAGTGACTTGAAAAGAACATTAAATCCATTTTGAAGTGAATTTTTCATGTACAAGGGGCTGGTTTGATATCTTGAAAGAGTGCATGATTGTTTTCATTCAGGGAACAGACACATAATGCAAAGCAACAAAATGTCCCATGCCACACTGTATATAGTGTAAAGCAACACATAATACTTAAATTATCTTCAACTTCTGGGTACCTATCAGAAATTTTAGTAGAAAATAGAAAGTTCTCCTAGAACAAAAATGTTTCTGTGTGCTAACTCTTATCATACTATCTCTGTTCTGGTAGCAGTAAAATAAAAACTGTCAACATAAATATTTTAAAAAAATCTGAAAGGCTGACATGATTTTTTTTAATTAATTCTTTTTTTTTTTTTTTTAATGGAATAGTCCTGGATCCAGTGGAAATCATAAGCTAACACTTCCGACCTCAAAACCCTTTTCTTTAACTGAAAGAAAAAAAAAAGTTTGTAATTCTTTACAATAGAAATATATTGAGGGTTTTTTGTTGTTTTGTATTTTAAACAAAATTACAATGTGGGTAATTGAAGGATGTGATATAAATAATCATACAATTAATTTGAAACAGCAAGATTCTTAAAAAGTAATTTTTTTTTTCCAAACTTAATCATCTGGTGCAATAAGACAGTAGCACTCCACAGAAACACATTTCTATGTCATTTGGCATGCACAGCTTCACTGGGAACCTTTGTTTGTGGAAATGTAGTGCAAGCTGAAAGGAATTAAAAGTGATTAAGAGCAAAATGAAGCTACATCCTATTTTCCAGATTCCCATGTGCTGTGCAGCCACCAGAGAAAGATCCGCACAGGTAGTTTTCAGACAGTACCTTTCTTCAAATTGTAGAGTTGTTACTGGAACTGGGGTTTGGGATTTACATCTTCAGTCTCAATAGATATTCTGTTCATGTCCAGATCCTGTGTCAAAACATCATGAAGATGTGCACCAGCCCTCCCCAGTAAAATTTTTGTTTCCAGGAAAGGGAAACTTTATGTAGACAAGGTGTAAGAAAGCCATGGTGTGAGAAAGGCCCACTGCTCAGGTTCTTCTAGGTGTTTATCACACATCAGCTGCACCAAAAAGTTCCATCAGAGGGATGGAACACCTCTCCTACGAAGAAAGGCTGAGAGAGTTGGGTTTGTTCAGCCTGGAGAAGAGAAGGCTCTGGGGAGACCTTCTTGCAGCCTTCCAGTACTTAAAGGGGACACACATTTTAGCAGTGCCTGTTGCGATAGAATAAGGAGTAATGGTTTTAAACTAGAAGAGAGTAGATTTAGACTAGATGTAAGGAAGAAATTTTTGAAAATGAGGGTGGTGAAACACTGGCACAGGTTGCCCAGAGAGGTGGCAGATGTCCCATCCCTGGAAATGTTCAAGGTCAGGTTGGACGGGGCTCTGAGCAACCTGACCTGGTTGCAGATGTCCTTGCTCATTACAGGGCGTTTGGACTAGAAGACCTTTAAAAGTCCCTTCCACCCAAACTGTTCTATGATTCTATGAAAGAAAAGCCCACCACCTTTCTTTTTTCCTAGGAAAAGAGCTAACTTTTTTCTTTTAGAGAGAAGAGAACCTTTCACCCTTCTTCTCCCAGCCACTCCTTACAGTCTTGTATACAGAGGGGTTAAAAGATGGAATTTTGGTCCCTAGTTGGACACTGAGTGAGAAGTAGACAGTGAGAAAAACAGATAGCTGGGTGAGAAGTAGATAACAGGCTCGGTGAGAGAAACCAGATGGTTTCCCACAGAGATAAGAAAGTTGAACAATACTAGGGGAGGACGTGGAGGGAGGAATCCTTGCAACATCTTGGTATTGGCTTAAGCATGATGGATAATATGCCATGTGTACAGAGCCTACGAACCAATAGACGGGATGGCTATGGTGTGTGCAGTGCGCCTGACCAGCGGGCGCATATGCCATAGGCTCCCTATGCTGAGAGTCAGCAACAGAGTCATGTTTCGGCACTCGCTGGTCACGTGTGTCGAAACCCACTCCTCTGCAAATGTATAAATATCGGGATTTCCCGAAGAGCAGGGGGATCGGTGTACAGTGAGGCCACCGTTGCCTCCATGGGGACGCCCACGTAAAGCTGGCACCTACTGACTGCTGGGCTGAGCACGCGGCGCAAGACAACACAAGAATGTACACATGGCCCATCTTCCTCACAGTCCTTTGGGTCAGTAAGAAAATTACTTTGCAAGATACCCTTAGTGTAACGCACGCTTGTAGTTAAAAAACGCTTACTGCTTTTCCCCTTGTAGTCTGTGTATATGTGTCTACCCTTCTCGGGAATCCTCGAAACCACCCTAGGACAAGACTGTAGGGGCAAGTCCTGGTGTCCCGCACTTTCACTGAGGTCTCATTTTTCTGCTTTACCTACTTGCCCATTGGAGAGAGAAGGAGCTCAAGCCTGGGTCTCATAGCATTGGCAATATCACCATACACCACCTGCATACATGTCACAGTAGTATTTTAAGCTGAATTTTGAGCTGACATTTGGTCTAATTCTTGCTTATTCCTAACTTTCATTTTTTTCAAACATCTTTGACTTCAGAGAGGGCACCATGCACTTTAACATTGTAACAGACCTTAGCAACCAATCTGCTCAGGTCAACCCACTGAAATGCAAACTAATATACAATATAATATTCTGCATTTTAACTGTGGAAAATTATCCCATTCTCAGCAAACAAAAAAGTCTAATATGAGAAGACTCTTTAATTTTTCATTTACAAGACATGTAGTCAGAGATTTTATTGTAAATGTTTTTTTGCCTAATGCTTACAGAAGCTACTCCTCAAATATTTTATATACAGTTGCTGCTAGAAAAGAGGAAATTAGAGGTAGAAATTCAAGATTTCATATTAAAATTTAAATACTTGTTCTCTAGTGTTCCAGATTTAATATACATAAAATCTTTGTCATCTTGGGAGGGTTTTAAAAAAAATTAATATGCTCCTTGAATTCAATATTAAAAAAACATAGATTAGTTTACAAATATGGGTATCAGATTTTTATTGGCTTTCTTCTTCAAAACTGTTGATAAATTAAGTGATCAATAAGCTCTAGAAAGCTTAATAGAAGTATGACTAGGATAACACTTTAAATGCAGAAAACTGAAAATACAGGCAAATTCTGCATCTCTTTCTTCCTACATATAAGATTGTTGCAAATTTTAACTAAGCTGTGCTTTTGCAATCAATGTTTTCAATTTTAAGATGAGGTTATTCAGGGTAAAATTTGTACTTCCATGTGTGTATAAAACACACATATCAAATACAAGAAATGTGATAAATAAGAACTGCTAAAGCTATGAAACTTTGCCCAAAATTCAAGCAGTAGTTGCAATCATCACTTACATGCATGTGCACCCATAAATCCTCCATAGACCATAAAACATTGGAGCTTCATCCAGATTTCAAACTTCTAGCATAATGAACATGACCTTGTGTCACAATAAAATTACTGCCTTCATCATTGTCCGCACCACTGAGTAACAGCAATAATAACTTTTTTTACATTACCTAAATTTGACCTTTTCTGTTACATTGAAGAAAATGATCTCATTTTTTGAACAGGAGTCATACACTAGTCTCCTTCCAAATCTGACTGCATCATAGTTACATAATCTGGTAGGCCAATATTGAAATAGGGAACTTTAAGGACAAAAAGAGGCACGGGAAAACTCAAGAATGATCTGGAATATTAAACTGGTATGTGCCAAAAGCATATCTAATACTCTAATGCAGGAACAACCCCTTCAACTTGAAGAAAACCCTTTAAAACTGTTCCTCATGTCTTTTAATGAAAACTGGATTGATAAAGAAGGATCTCACCATATTTATTTGATTCTTGCAAAGATTATGCCAGTAAATCATAATTTATAGTTTAAAAGCACAATGTATAAAAGGCAAGATACTAATGCCAATAATTGTTATTACAGTTAATACATTCTTAGCACATGCAATACATAATTTTTGAATACCAGTATGATTTCCAAATGCTTGTCTATTTGTCTTATTTCTAGTAACTTGGAAACAAGGAAATAGGTAGCAAAGTATTTAACAGATATCATTAATACAAATAATTCAGGCAGTACTCCTCATTACTATGGCTATTTTACTAATGTTTTGTTAATACTTCCTTTTATACAACGGTAACAGAAGACAGGCAATAACAATTAAATATGAATATATAAAATATAAAGGATCCAAGAATTTCTTAAGAATTTATGTACAAGAAAAACCATGAACAAATTGTAGTAAAAAAGGCCAAACACATTCTTAACAATAATTTTTTCTATGTTATTTATATTATTTTTTATATGCTGTTCCTTCAGAATTTGTGTATTAGTTGATCATGCTGCATTATCATCTTCTGGATAAGATGTGGGGAAAAAATAGTCCATCAAGTAGCATTTACAATGCAGGTTGATGCATACCTTCACTATAAGCTCTTCGTCTTTCTCAGTAATAGATTTCTAAAAAAGACCACACGGAGGGTGTCTGCTCTCATGTAGCACATACTACACAGAGTTCTGTAGGTGAATTTGCTTTACAGATCTCTTATTCCTATATTTCAGTCTGAAAAGCACATGGTCATCTGCTGTGTTTTTTGTCTATGTATTGATGTGGTAGGACATCATATATAAAAATTCACACTGAAAAAAACTTTAAAACTTAATTCAAAATCAAATCATTCAGTGATTTTATATACTATGGTGCTGAAATCCCCAGCAAAAACAAAACAGTGTATAAAACCTCTGTAACTTAAGATTAAAATATTTTTACTTGAGAAGAGACAGATAGTTACATATATGTGTACATACATGTACATACACACATATGAACACACATACACATACATATCTGGTGGAGAAGGTAATGCTTCTGCAATATTGCTGAAGATATGTCTATTAATTTTCCATTTCTGTCACTTCTGTATAATCCCATCAGTCTTCAGGAAACTGTATATTACAGCACAGGCTATTCCAGCATGCTGTTACTTGTGTCTGAGACTTCAAATAACACATATAAATTTTATAATATATCACGTGAACATATTGTCAACACAGGCAGTCTAGGAGAGTACGCTTAAGTCTATTCTCACCAGGTTTTAAATATAGCCAAACAAGACAATTTGAACATTACCACAGTGTTTCTAATACTCTATTTTACAACAATGGAAATTGAAGTTAATCAAATAAAGTCATCTGTGAAGACATTTAAATAAGTCCTTGTTGATATCCATCAAGATATTTGATGTTAACAATACTTTATTACCCATTGCAAATGTGTGCAAATCATCTTTATTTTATGGTGAAAACGATACTTTTGTTCAGCATTACCAGGCATATCAACAAACATATTATCGAGTAGTATAGTCAATAAAGCATTGAAATAGCTTTATTTTTATTTCTTGTTGAGCACTTTTATAATAAAAAGTACAAACTGAATTCCTTTAATTACTCCCAGATAGTAAGTTCTGAGGAGCTGCAATCTATCCTATGAGAATGAAAATAAGAAACAAAATTTAGGGAGAATCTATTAGTTGGATAAAAAAGATACATCTGCAACAACTAATTGTAAAAAAACTATTGAAATGTAATTTGATGCTATACAGTAAAGAAAGATTTCCTGGGGCTGAGCAGCTTCATTATTCACAGAATCACAGAATCATTAAGGTTGGAAAAGACCTTTAAGATCATCAACTCCAACCATCAACCCAACACCACCATGCCTGCTAAACCATGTCCTGAAGTGTTATATCTACAAGTTTTTTGAATACATCCAGCTATGGTGACTCCACCACCTCCCTGGGCAGCCTCTTCCGATGTTTGACCACTCTCTCAGTAAAGAAATTTTTCCTAATATCTAGTCTAAACCTTTTTTTTCCTTTTATGGAAGTCTATTTTAATTTTTTTAATAAAGTATAAAGACAGCAAATAATGTGTCTATGCAGAATTTTGTTCATGCTAATTCTTAGATAGTATTATTTCTGTATTGAACTTCTGAAGTTGAGATCACTTTTTAAGTTGCCTACGCATTGCTCTTTTACAAATAAAGGGAAAAACAATTACTCTAGGAATCCAAGCATTTTTGATCTATCCACTAACATTTTGCTACAGTAGCTGTCTTGTTAGTGTAATAAATAAATTCTCAGCTTTATGTAATTTCTTAATCTACTGTAATTCCAATGACTTTGTGATGATATTTCTGATTTTATATTGGAGACTAATCAAACCAAGGGTAATTGTTTATAATAAAATATGTAGAGATAGTGACTCCAGATCATGCTTAGCTCGTTTTAAATAGAAAGTGACCAAAGATATTACTCTTTCCCAAGTTCAGAAGTTATGCAAAGCTCTTATGACTGCTATATAGCCAAGATTTTAACTTTTGTTGAAAGATTTCTCATTAAAAAAAACAAACAAAAAAATATGCTGAATTGTGAATTTCAGTCAAGGCATACTTGCTC
This sequence comes from Phaethon aethereus, assembly GCF_964289735.1. NCBI lineage: Eukaryota > Metazoa > Chordata > Aves > Phaethontiformes > Phaethontidae > Phaethon > Phaethon aethereus. The sequence continues at coordinate 142,259,176 of NC_138575.1, forward strand.
AAAATAGAGACATGACTTGTAAGAGATACTGATAAGCAGAACATAAAACATTTTTATTTTGGTGGAATACTAATATTGTTGTCATGTCCACATAATAATGATAATATCTTTTGAATGTTGTATGTTAAATTGGCAGCATGAACTTTAGAAAAACAGGAGTCTCTAAGTAGCATAATCCACATTTCCTTCCTTATTTCTCCTGAACTAGCTTTCTGTCACTTTTTCAAATGCTCTACATCCTAATCTTGTTTCTCATTACATTCTTCCTTTATGTTACATTTGCTTTGAGAGAGTTTACCGTAAGAAAAAAAAAATTAAACAAAGGACACCTCGGGCTCATCTTTGAAATTACCACCAGTATGTTATAAGAACTAAAACATTGGTTGATTGCTTCAACCATATAGATCTACTAAAGTCGTTCTGTCCAGGAAATTAAAAAGATCACACATGCTTCACAGTTGGTAAAATTGTATGTGTTACTGGGCTTACCTAAATTTGCTGTGTTTTGTCACCAGAGCTAGCAGTATTACTATTCAGGCTGAGTGTGTGGGATTGATGACTTGGAGAACAGACTGAACAGTCACAAAAAATCTTAGAAAGCTCGGAGTTTAACTTTTGCTGTAAGGCTGGAACTGGAGCTTGGGATCTTTTGTTCCCCATTCTGCGTAAGTTAAATTGGTTCACTATAAATCTAAGATAAACAAATAATGCAATGAGGGTATAATAGTTATTTTTGTTCCTCTGCAAATCTCTCTCTAAAAATTAGGACATTTTATTTGTTCCACTTCTCTAAAATTACAGTCCATCAGAATTAATCAGCTAAACAAAACACAGCAATTCTATACTTGTCAGTTAGTAAGCAGGAACTGTGTTTGTTTATTAGAGCATTAGAGGTGAAAATACCTATTAGTTTTCCTTCTCATGGCACTGACCTCTCGAATGAGCAACAATTACCAATGTTTAGTTAAATATGGAGGAGAATTGATAGCTTCATAATGAGTAATTTATTATTCCTTCTCATAGAAATTCTCTTGGCAGGAAAACTTTTGTTAAACCAAAATTTTAGAAGTTTAGTTGCTACTGCTTTCTGTGAAGCCATAGTAAACTTGCTTTATACAATAGAGGTTGACATAGTATATAATTAGCATTACTTTCTCTGCTTTCTCTCTCTCTCATGATGACTGTAGAAAGATCAAAATTGAGAAGTCTACAGAGGCACGAAAGACTTGCTTTGATGTGGAAAATAATCCAGGGAGGATACGGAAATGCGCACTGGAATGGAAAGAGTCTGCTATAAAAGATCAAAAGAAATAGGTCCCAAAGAGGACTAGCTGAGCAGTAATTGGATGTTTCCTTCTGAAGGGTCTGATTAATGGTAGCAGAAGTGTAAATTTACCTTAAACTTCTTTCCGTGTGAGCTTTATGCGCATATAAACACATTTATATATATGTATAAAGTTATTTCAGAGGACTATAACACTATTTGTGTGATATTGTAGAACTATTACACTTTAAAAAAAAATGTACTGGATAGCTATTATGCCACATAGATATCATGTATTTTTTCAAAGTGTAACTATAGTAAAAACATACACTGTTTAACTAGGTATTGAATTCATAAGGATTCATAATTCTCCTTCCTATATAACGACTATTAAAAGAGAGGGTTGCTACTGCAAATTTATCTTAACTCATGCAGAACAACTAGAGGAATCTAAAATTATAATAGATTAACATTTTCTTTAATAGTAAAATTGAGCAGAACTCTACAGAGAGCAATGTTTTTGCAGAAATTCAAAATAGGAAAGCTTGGATGCTCTGAACAGGATCTCTGTAGGATATAATATAATTACATACTGTAGCAATGGTGTTAACAATAGAACATTTTCTATTTTTTCTGTGTGTTTTTAAACTGTGTTAAAAAAAATTGTGTTAAAAATTGTGTTTTTAAACAGAGATGAAAAAAACAGTTTACTGGATAGCAGAATTATTCTCAGGGCCTGAAGTCTCTTTAAATAGCTGTTTGTTCATTTCTCTCTACTTGGAATATAAAATGTTCTGTTTTAAAAAATTGTATCATACTATCATCTGTATTGTAAGAAATATTACAGCCCGTGTCATGATGCTTTTGATAATTCTTTGAAAGAAAATGCCTAAGGATGTAACTTTGTTTCTGTTGCATACATTACCTTAATTGCATATTAAACAGCTTCCAAAAAGCAATCAAAATTTAGCCAAAGTGCTACTACACTCAGTTACCTTATTTGCATGCAATATCACAGTTATGAATAACAGTTTTTCTCACATCACTCGCAAATAACTGTATAGCGTTCTTTTAGAGTTTTCCTGAGTCATCAGATGTCTTTTGTAAGATTATTATCAAATGTCTATAACAATAACCTTTTCCTTACTCAAGAGAAAAAACAACAAACAAACAAGGAAACAACTTTTCCTGTGTGGAAATCAGCGGGAAGTTTTTCGATTCCCTGACTTTGACTTAAACATTGTTCTGTAGAGCATCTTATTAGCTTACCTATGAAGTATTTGAGTGTATTGTGGGCTCATCCAAGTAGAACAAAGTCCTACCTTTCTAATATGCATAAGTGTACTGACAAGACAATTAATTTGAAAATTATTTGGATTGCCAAATAAGTAACAACTATTTCAATCATCCTTTGATGTGCTTTTGGGGGTTTTTGTTTCTTTTTATATTTCAACACCTTTTTTAACACAAATTGCCTGATATTTTCAACTATTGCAGATTATTATAAGCCATTATTAATGTATTATATCTTTAACATACATTTACACATTAAAATTAATTAGTTTTTTTGCTTTGGATATATTTGTTAGTCATGAAAGTTACACAGTTAGAGAACAAAGGAATCCTGAAGGATGGAACTTGTTTACAGTTATATCAGTCAAATCTTAATCTATAAATCTAAGTCATCCTGTCAATACGAAAAGATTATAGTGGAGTTGTATTTAGAGTCATATGGTTGAAAGAAACAAGAAGAGATCATCTATGTTCCTGCTTCCTCCTATTTTTGACATTCTCATTTCCTACATCTCTTCTCATCGTATTTGTGATAGACTTTTGTTTAAATTTTTCTGCAAGACCTCTAGTGTAAGAGACAGCATGCCTTCCCAAGGCAATTTATTCTGGTGATCTACTTTCTCTACTATTTTAAAAAAGCCCTAATCTATCACCTGAAACTTCCTTGTTCTAGTTTAAACTCACTGCATTGGATAGTTTGCCATTAACACATAGAACAGATTTTAACCTTTTTTTAAGCACATATTTATATGTTTTAAGTACTTTATCATTTATCTGTTTAATCTTCTCTTTTCTAACCAATGCCAGTTTATAAATTCTTTCTTATAAAGTCCTTAAGATTTTTTTGTTCTGTTGATGTTTCCTTTGATCACTCTTAAATTCCTAAGGGAATTGGCTGATGCAGTTGCCAAGTCACTCTCCATGATATTCAAGAAGTCCTGGCAGTCAGGTGAAGTCCCTGGAGACTGGGAAAAGGGAAACATTGCACCCATTTTTAAAAAGGGTAGCAAGGATGACCCTGGGAACTACCAACCTGTCAGCCTCACAGCTGTGCCTGGGAAGATCATGGAAGATCCTCTTAGAAGTTAAGGCATGTGAAGGACAGGGGGGTGATTCGTGACAGCCAACATGGCTTCACCAAGGGCAAGTCCCCCCTTACTAACCTAGTGGCCTTCTGTGATAGAGTGACCACATCAGTGGACAATGGAAGAGCTAGAGATATTGTCTCTTTGGACTTCTCTGGAATTCTCTCTCCCCTCTTCACTGGGGACCTTTGACACAGTCCCTCACAACATCCTTCTCTCCAAATTGGAGAGAGATGGATTTGATGGGTGGACTGTTGGGTGGATGAGGAACTGGTTGGATGGTCACATCCAGAGGGTAGTGGTCAACGTCTCAATGTCCAGATGGAGATTGATGATGAACGATGTCCCTCAGGGGTCCGTATTGGAAACAGTACTCTTTAATACCTTCATCAGTGACATAGTGGGATTAAGTGCACCCTCAGCAAGTTTGCAGATGACACCAAGCTGAGTGGTGCATTTGACACTCCTGAGGAGCAGGTTGCCATCCAGAGGGACCTGGACAAGCTCGAGGAATGGGTTCATGTGAACATCATGAGGTTCAACAAGGCCAAGTGCAGGGTCCTGCACCTGGGCCGAGGCAACCCCTGGTACACAAGCTGAGGGATGAAGGAATCAAGAGCAGCCCTGCCAAGAAGGACATGGAGGTACTGGTGGATGAAAACCTGGACATGAGCCGGCAATGTGTGCTCACAGCCCAGAAGGCCAGCCATATCCTGGGCTGCATCCAAAGCAACGTGGCCAGCAGGTCAAGGGAGGTGATGCTGCCCCTCTACTCTGCTCCATTTGAAACCCCACCTGGAGTTCTGCATCCAACTGTGGAGCCCTCAGCAGAGGAAACCTATGGACCTGTTGGAGCGGGTCCAGAGGAGGGCCACAAAAATGATCAGAGGGGTGGAACACCCTCAGAAAGGCTGAGAGAGTTGGGTTTGTTCAGCCTGGAGAAAAGAAGGTTCTGGGGAGACCTTCTTGCAGGTTTCCAGTACCTGAAGGGGGCTTATAAGAAAGAATGGGACAGACTTTTTAGCAGGTCTTGTTGCGATAGGAAAAGGAGTAATGGTTTTAAACTAAAAAAGAGTAGATTTTGACTAGATATAAGGAAGAATTTTTTCGCAATGAGGGTGGTGAAACACTGGCACAGGTTGCCCAGAGAGGTGGCAGATGTCCCACCCCGGCAACATTCAAGGTCACATTGGGCAGGGCTCTGAGCAACCTGATCTAGTTGCAGACATCCCTGTTCATTGCAGAGGGGTTGGACTAGAGGGCCTTTAAAGGTCCCTTCCAACCCAAACTATTCTATGATTCTATGATTCTATGATTCTATGAAGTTGATCCACATTTGATCTAGTAGTACAGTGCTCCATGCAGAATACAGGACTCCTGTTTAAATGTAGACCAAGGTCAATGGTGATTTCTAATTTGTACATTTAATGTTCACACTGACTCTTCTATGTTGTTAATAAAAATATGAAATAGAAACTGGACTAATAAAAATTTTTCTCCCCAAGGAAAAGCACTTTCATTTTCACCCTTTCATTTTCATGGTGAACTCTAACTATCTTTTCAATGCAGGGTTCTTATTTTTCTTTAGCAGCTCTGCATTCATCCTGAAAAAGTTTCATGACATGACTTTTCCTTCTTCTAATTATATGAATGTTGTGTTCCAAATTCAAAAGCCTTACTAACGATGTATGACATCTCTCATCTTGTTATAAATAAAGCCCTTTGTCCTTTCTTATGCATATCATGTATGTTACTTAGTTGAGACAGTAAGTCCACATTGAAGAATGTGATTAAAATATAAATATGCCATTCCTGAACTCAAACTGGTTTAGATATGTCTTTACAGCCATAGCATATTTAATTCACACTCTGATTATGAACATCGTAGAGTTGGAAGTTGACTATATGAGTTCAATTTCACATTTTTCCAGAAAGAGAAAAAGGGTGAGGGTTGTAATTTTTATAGTATAAAAATCACAGATGCTGAAAGTATTCTTGACTTCCAAAATATAATAAACACTAATATATTCACCCTACTTGCATTATACCACAGTCATTTTATGCTTATATCTTTAGTTGTTTTTTCTTAATTCACAGGAAAAATTTAATGCAAACATTACTCAGTTGGGTGTTGCTATTTTTTTGGATCAGTATCCTAGATGCTATAATAGTAAAAAATCCCTATAGGATTAGTGATAATATTTTTAATTGGAAAATAAATAATACCAATCAACTTTTTGATAAAGATAGTTTTTAAGAAGATTGATGGCTGTATACTAATGTTGAGGAAAATCTTAATGAAGAAAATTTAATTCTCTGTACATTTTTTTAGTTTCAGTGCTAGAATATATTTTTTCTTAATAATATGGAAGTGTTTTATTTTTCTTTTTGAATTACATCAAAACATTTTTAATGTATATGTCATAATAAAACTGTATTTCATGTGGATTTTCCCTTCTGTTTCTATTTCATTTTTGCATTGTATTTTATTTCTCTTCTTCTCTTCTCTTCTCTTCTCTTCTCTTCTCTTCTCTTCTCTTCTCTTCTCTTCTCTTCTCTTCTCGCCTCGCCTCGCCTCGCCTCGCCTCGCCTCGCCTCGCCTCGCCTCGCCTCGCCTCGCCTCGCCTCTGGTTTTGGAAGGCTTGTTTTTGTTTTGTTTTTGTTTAAGTTTGTTGGGTTTTTAAAATTATTTATTAATATTTTAGTACATTGAACCATTCTTTGATTTTTTCCTATTCAAAAGTAACTAAGGGAATGTTCTCTACTTGGATAATCTTTCAGAAATGCTTTGCAATAGATATTTCGTGTTACAATATCTTCATCTTTCTCTCTTAAATTTTTGTCTTTTTTCTTTTGATTATTTTCTTTTTTCTTCTTACCTTGTGTACCTTTGGTATTTTGTCTATATTCTTTTACTAACTGGAGTTTATTCCTCACAACATAAGGTTGAGGTTTTGTATTTTTAATAAAGCATCATTATTAATTACACTTGAAGAAATTAGCTGGCTGGAAATTAAAAGGCTATTCTGATACAGTGAATCATGTAGTATCTGTAGGATGTTTCAAAAATTGAGTATAAATCAGTAACAAAATCAAAACATTAAAAAAATCTCACAATGCAAGGTGAGAACTAGCATTAGGAAAGAAGTTTAAGGACTTTCTGTAATTTTATACAGGGGAGGAGTGGCTGGAGAGCTGCCCAGTGGAAAGGGACCTGGGGGTGCTGGTTGACAGCCGGCTGAACATGGGCCAGCAGTGTGCCCAGGTGGCCAAGAAGGCCAACAGCGTCCTGGCCTGTATCAGAAACAGTGTGGCCAGCAGGAGTAGGGAAGTGATCGTGCCCCTGTACTCGGCACTGGTGAGGCGGCACCTCAAATCCTGTGTTCAGTTTTGGGCCCCTCACTACAAGAAGGACGTTGAGGTGCTCAAGTGTGTCCAAAGAAGGGCAACAAAGCTGGTGAGGGCTCTGAAGGACAAGTCTTATGAGGAGCAGCTGAGGGAACTAGGGTTGTTGAGTCTGGAGAAGAGGAGGCTGAGAGGAGACCTTATCACTCTCTACAACTCCCTGAAAGGGGGCTGCGGTGATGTGGGTGTTGGTCTCTTCTCCCAAGTAACTAGCGATAGGACGAGAGGAAATGGCCTCAAGCTGCGCCAGGGGATGTTTAGACAGGATATTAGGAAAAATTTCTTTACTGAGAGAGTGCTTAAGCATTGGAGCAGGCTGCCCAGGGAGGTGGTGGAGTCACCATCGCTGGAAGTGTTCAAAATACGTGTAGACGTGGTGCTTTGGGACATGGTTTAGTGGACATGGTGGTGTTGGGTTAACAGTTGGACTTGATGATCTCAAAGGTCTTTTCCAACCTTAATGATTCTGTGATTCTGTGATTCTGTGATCTATTCTAGTATCTGAGGAAGCAAAAGTAGAATGTTTTGTACTTCGCTATGCCTTACATAGCTACAATAATTTAACATCTTCATCTATTTCAATTGAAACAAGAACAGGCATTTATCCTTGATGTTAAGCAAATACTGACCTCTTCTTTCTTCCAAATAACCTATTTATTTCTTTCAGGAATTATAAAAGAAAAGAAACTCAAATATTTATTTACCAGGTATTATTCAACAGAATCCAGTTAAACAGTGAAAAACAAAAGCATGATCCACCAACTTACTTCAACAAAAAGCCTTTAACTAACTTAAAAGGGATTTTTTTTTCTGATATAAGCTAATAAAATTAATTAGTTTCATGTACAGCCTGACTGTCTGGTAGATACTTTCTCAAATCCAAACTTAATATAGATATTCTTTCCTGGTATTTATTTAATTTTTATATCATCATTGAACTGAAAAAAAAAATTCTGGAAATAAATATCTGGAAAGTATGAAAACTGGAATCCAGTATTGTTTAATGGGGATACAGGTCTGGACTTTCTCGGTGCTTATTGGCAGACTATAATAGTGGTAAATTTTTCCCCATCAAAAAATATGTAAAATTAACAACATGACATTTGCTTGGACTACTATAATATCTTTTAGTTAAACAACAGTTCCTGAAGAATACATCTGTTTTGTTGACACTATTGATGCTTTAAGATGTTGGCTTCGTAGGAGGTTATGCCAGTTTTTCCACTGAGAAAGACACTTTACTGTTTTTTTAATAGTTCTTATCCTGCCCGACCTTGTCTGGACAGGTCTGTAGAGTGTATTTATTTTATGCCATTCAGTATTTTATTAACATTCTCTGAGTTGCCTGGAAGTAATTACAAATGCTTATACAATGACATTGTTCAGCTAGTACATTAAATCCTATAAGGGCAAGTTTCTGAACCCAGACTATTTGGTATTGCCTTTAAGCAGATATTGGTACAGTGCTTTGTTGTTGTGATGTTTAGTGCCTCCAGGAAGTTAAAGAACCTCATTCAGCACTAATTCAGGGATACCTAGAACAGAGATCTCTAGACACATGGGTATTTCCATTCACTTTTAAAGATTTCTTGCGTATTGACAAATGTAACTTCTGAACTTGTTTATGATTGCTTAATAAGAGAAATATAGTCCCTTGAAACTAATTCTCCCCAAACAAGTTGCCCCCTCATATAAGTCGAATAAAGTAAATATTATATCATGTAGTCACTCTCCAAATATTATGAACTGCATGCTTGCAATATTCTGAACTCAAATGTAGCTAAGTTTTTGAGAATTAATATTCCTTGCAAGTATTAACAATAATACAACAATAAAAAAATGAGAAAAAAACACTTTTTTTGTCATTGCATTCCCCTTTGTTACTTTTTTCTCTTTTACTTATTTTGCTGAAGCTTGATCATACACTTACAAAACCTTAACTTCAGTAAACAGATTCTGAGTCAAGAAATATATTATTTATCAAGAATAGCTCTTTCCAACTAATATTTTTTTAAATTTCACTTCATTCAGGCAGTCCACCTATCAGTCTGTTGAATTTATTTCTACAGTTTAGTTGTTTTGCTTAGTATTCTTGCAAGAAATGTCTCATTTCCTTGCTCACTATAGTCACAATAATAGTTAGTGAAGTTTCTGTGGTATCTTACCTAATTTTATATCAGGCTTGAATCTTACCATTTTGCTAGTAAAGAAATATTTATTTTAAAAGACAATATGTTGATCTGATGCTGCAGAAATTTATGAAGAGGCAATTAATCCAGATTTGGAAACTGATCATATAGTAACTATGACAAAATTATTTTGACAACTGTTATGGGCTAAATGCCTTCTTATAGATTCAGCCCACTAACGCATATATAAGCTTGATTTTAATAAATTTAATAAGTTTAATTAAATGTCAGAATACAAATGTGTAGGTTCAATCTTTGCTTCACAAATCACAATACCACATACTTGTTGACTGCTAACACTGGATCTCAAATCGTATTGCAGTTCACTGTATTAATCCGTTTTACCATTTATTACTGTCCTGGTTTCAGCTGAGATAGAGTTAATTTTCTTCATAGAAGCTAGTGTGCGGCTGTGTTTTGGATTTGGGATGAGAAAATGTTTATAACGTGTATGTTTTCAGTTGTTGCTAGGCAGTCAGGGGCTGTCCAGCTTTTCATGTGGGCCTGACAGCAAGAAGGCTGGGGGTGCCCGGGGAGCTGGGAGGGGACACAGCCAGGACAGCTGACCCAGGCTGGCCAAAGAGATATTCCATACCATATGACATCATGCTTGGTATATAAAGCTGGGACAAAGAAGAAGGAAGGGGTGGAGGGGTGTTCGTAGTGATGGAGTCTGTCTTCCCAAGAAACCATTATGCGTGATGAGTCCCTGCTTCCCTGGAGATGGCTGAACACCTGCCTGCCCATGGGGAGTGGTGAATGGATTCCTTGTTTTGCTCTGCTTGCGTGCATGGCTTTTGCTTTGCCTATTAAACTGTCTTTATCTGAAACCATGTGTTTTCTCATTTTTACTCTTCTGATTTTCTCCCCACTCCCATCGTGAGGGAGTGAGTGAGAGGCTGTGTGGTGCTTATTTGCTGGCTGGGGTTTTAAATCATGACAATTACTTAGCCCAAAGCTTTCTTTTCAGTGAAGTGTGTGCAGTCCTGTAAGGAATGAGTTATATTAACATTCTAGGTGGAGGGGAAACTACTAATGCTCCAATGTAATATATTGACCTACTCTCAAACTTCATGTCACTGCACCACCTTTGATTGCTACATTTTCTAGTGAGATGTTCAGTTTCTTGAGACTGAGCAAGACACTTGTTTCTTCCTATTTCTAGTTTCTCTCTCATAGCAGTGTGACAAATGATTTAGTCCCAAACAGGATTCCAATTTAAGTTTACAATTTATTAAACGAATAGAGGCAAGCAAACAGCGCTGGGTGCGCCGGGAGTCTCCGCTCCACCAAGATGCACACCTTCACTTCTTACAACTCCTTCCTTTATACTTCTCTAGGCTTCGTTTCTCGCCTTTCTCCGCCTTTTTCTTGGAAGATGACTCTTTCTCTAAGTATGTCACCACTTCCCTGGTCTGCACATGCTTCATCTTTTTCTAGGTGGTCGTCCGGTGGTCGTTGGGAGGAAGATGCTCCTCTTCGTCAGTGTACTCTACATGACCTCTCTGTTTGTGCAGGCGCTCCATTATTCTACTTATATTATGCTACCTTATTTGGCTATACATTTTCTCGACATTTCTGCGGTTATCTACAACACTGGTTTGCACTAGTATATCAGGAACTAACTTACATATCAGGAGGCTACATAAGCGACACATATCAAGGGAGTTACCCAAACTATACTTATCAGGAAGTTACATAAAGACTACCACTCCCCTGTTTATGGTCATGCCCTACATATATTCCTTTATTTCAATATAAATGACATTTGCTTCAAGCTTATATTCACTAGATTTTCTTTACACGAATCACTCATTCCTTACAGCAGGGATATAATAATACTTTCTTTCTGTGAATATTTCTCAGGTTATACTGTATTTACTTCAGTGCAGACCTGACCTCCTTTTATTCAGGACTTCTGTAGACTAGCCCAACTGTCTTCCTTTTTCTGTCTTTGAAACACTGCAGATTGGTGAAACATCAGTGAAACCATCAGGCTTAATTGCCACACATCAAAAGTGCTTGCTGTGTGACATAAAGCAGCTGTAGTGAGGCATCAGCTACCTCATTCAGGACCTTTGAAACTCTTGTCAGATTTCAGAGTACCCTGTTCTTTAATTTGAATCATCCTCTCTAAGCTAAACTTTATTAGTAGTTATTTCAGTACCACATTAGGCATACAAAATAGAGTATTTTCATTATAATCTAATGTTCTCTAGAAGAAAAAAATTGTAGTAAATTAATGAAACATTTAGTTGTTTAAAAATAGAGTTATATAGATGATTACTGTTACTTTCAAATATGGAAAATTGAACTCACAGCTTCGAAGAAATTCTTTTATCTGAATATCTCTATAAATCTGCCTCCTTTTACCTTTATGGAAACATATAAAATTACTAGCACACTGAGAGTGCTATTTAAGAGTCTGCATTTCCCTTAGCTCCAACACCCTAAAGATAAATGACAGCTAATACCAGCTAGACACAGTCTAGAGTAAACCTTACAATGTATTTACATTCTCCAAAGTATGAACAAATTCAGGTCCAATTGTGTTTGTGATATATTCTTTTCTCTAGATAATCCTTTGATATTTTCACTCTCTGCCCAAAAAGCAAGGCACAGGTCTTACAATATTTTCAGTATAAATTTCATGTTCTTCTTAGAGTCATATGGAGGATGGATTTTCTTCCCCAACATATTCCATGATTCAGAAAACACTTATTCAATGAGGCAGCATTCCTCTTATTCCTGTTCAACTTCCTCTGTTTTTGATCTTATTAGATATCCACTTTACCTAAGTGATCCAGGACACTTTTTGTCTTTTTCTTTTTTTCTTTTTCTTTTTCTTTTTCTTTCTCTTTTTCTTTTTCTTTTTCTCTTTCTTTTTCTTTTTCTCTGTACTTGTTCTTTTTTCTTGTTCTTTTTTCTTTTTCCTTTTCTCTTCTTCTTGTTCTTTTTCTCTTTTTCTTGTTGTTGTTCTTGTTATTGTTCTTGGTTTTCTTTTCCCCCCCTGTGCTTTTTCTTTTTCTTCCTCTTTTCCTTTTTCTTCTTTCTTTGTTTTCTTCTCCAGGTAAAGCATTCACTATCCCTAAAAGATTATCTATTTAAGAATTCTGATGTGTAAACTGTATTGCTGTACATAACTGATAAGACTGCAAGGATCTGTTTAGCTGCATCATTCTGCATAATAAGGTGTAGAAATTGTTTCAAAAGTTGATACCCCCTCAAGCGTGGATATCCTTGGGAGCTGGGGTGAAAGAAGAGAGAAATATCTAGAGAGGTCACTCACTGACGTCACATCATGCAGCATAAATGCTTCTTGATCACTTGACATGCACTTGATTTTCCTAAATATAGGGTAAAAGCTTATAAAAAAGGTAAAAAGGAGGCCAGAACTGTGTTTAAAAGTTGTAATTATTGAATTATATGGCAAAAATAGAAAATACAAATATTATTGTTTCTACACAAAATGAAAAGACTCATTGAATAATGTTTTGTATTACAACCCATTTGGTATTTGAACAGAACCGATTTCCAATGATTTTTTTTTTTTTTTTACTAACTCATTTGATACCTGCATTTATTTTCACTACTTACCACATTTCACTCTTGTACCCAGTACAAGAAATGAGCCTGTTGAAATCTAAGATATATATATTTTTTTTAATTTTTGTTTACTTTTTTTTTGGTGACAGGATTTTTCTTCTATCTGTTAGGCAGCTGTTACTTTTTGATTTACTTCTAAAGATCTTAACTGAAATGAAAATTTCTATGATGCTGTTAATCTTTTTTTTTTTTTTGCAATTACTAAAATCCTAGTAAATGTTTGATCTGATGTTTGTAGTAATCACAATGCTTCACAGTTGGCAAAATCAAGGCATTCTTTGAAATATGATTTCATACTATACCCTGAACACACTTGGTTTGGTTTCGGGGTCTTTTAGTTGATTTTGTTTGGGTTTTTTTCCTTTTTTTTGAAATAAACTCAAGAAACATTAAAGAATTTTATTCTCACCTAGGGTCCTTGAATGCCTTGTTGAAAAAAAGGGGTGTTATGCACAGAATGAAGATCAGAGGTCTAACCTTCTTTAACAGGACTATTGATCAAGTAGTATTGTTGAAGGTATGCTAGGAATTAAACTGGGGGTATTGTTTAGTCTCTGTGAGCAGTTAACAAGATTACCTTGAGGGAAGGAACCAGATAATCACAAAAGGAACACAGCTACTGAGTCTTGAGTGAACTATTCTAATTAACGTCTAATTAACATATAATTGGCATAATAGAAACCTGTCCCTGGGCACGGAAAGCCCCCTACTCACAAAAAAACCTTCCTCACTGAGCATATGCAATAAAAAAGAAGGATGGTGTGACTTCAAGTGGAGATGAGGCTTGCGAGAACCAATGGGAACAAAGGTGACTGAACGAACTTCTAAAAATACTGATAACTGTTGCTTGGAATGTATAAATATTTTCTGTGTGTTAACCGAGGTGTGCTAGCTTTGTGGACTAACCGCATAGCACCAACTCTGTGCAGATTTGGAATAAAAGCAAGGATCTCAACTCTGTGTGTTTTTTGGCTCTCTGCACACCAGGTGGAAGAACCCATATGTGGGACAACAGTATGAAGTCTAACGTAGGTTCCCAGTTACTGCAGAGAGAAAGTGTATAGAGAGATAGGAATAGATGGCTAGATCCTGATATCTCTAAAGGCAAAGAACAACTGAGATTATACAACAGAGATCTCATTCATATTTGTTTCAGTGAACTTGATTGGTTAGGAGAATGTACTTTTAAAAAAAGTATATCGTAATGGAAATCTCAGTGCTAAAATACTGTTTTCATCTACGCCTAAGAAATAGATGAGTGCTAGTTGTTTGATTTTTTTTTTAAATCTTTTTTGTCTGTTATATTTGGAACAGGTCCTCAACTGCTTCCAAAATTCTTCTGCATTCCCCCCTGACCGCCCCCCCCTTTTAGTGTTGCACTAGCAGAAATAAAAAAATAAGAAATCAGTCTATACCTTCTGGCAAATTAAATGTTGATTTTCATGAAATTCTATAAACATAGTTCCTGGCTTCTATATGATATAGTAACAGTCAACAAGAGACAATGATCACTGATTGTGATCAAATGAGCAACCACGTTTTTATCTACTTGGTCCTCAGACATTCTCTCCCTTACTGCTAGAGACTTAAAAGCTCAGTATTACTTGATTGGGCTTTTACATATAGAAAGTGCAAGAGTAGTATCTTGGATATTAGATATCAGCACAAATGCAAGAAAATGCACCAGATTAAGGACAGAACAGAAAGCTAACTCCTCCAAAACTCTGAAATGCATGTAAATATCCTAAACTCTGTTGCTACTCCCTAGTCTATTAAAGCTGAGCAATGTCTGATTCAGACATAGTTATTTATACATGTAACTGCCCAGATAAGAAAGATTAGGACAGCCTTCCTTCCAAAAGGCATATTCACAAGAAGAAAATTATAAACAACCAATCCCACATTAATCAGGTGACCACTGCAGATGAGACGTGGCTTATACTGATCACACTTATTATGAAAAACATTTGAATCACTATAGATTTGCCTTTCTCCCTATGAAAGAGCAGGAAAAAAAGATCTGTTTCTAACAAAAATATTTAAGGTCTACTTTAGGGATGCAGATCTGTAGCTTATCCTTTCCCAAAGTCAAATTTAATTCCAAATTCACTCTGGTTCTCATTCTATGTCTAAGAAAAATCCTATGTAAATATACTGAGATTTTTGCCAGCAATACGTGTTAATTAATAACAAAGTTGTCTGCTTAGACTAAGCAGAGATTAAAAAAAGGAAAAGAAAGAGAGGGAAACAGAAAATAAGAGTTAGTGACAGTGGAGTCAGGTTATATTTCAGTGCTTATATCATTTGAATCTTCAGTAAATTTTGGCACATTTTGGCTAGATGAGAACAAAGTTGGTAAAAGAAAAAGCTAGTATACTATGTCTGTGAATATATCTAGGATGGAAATTAAAGGAATACTGTTAGAGTAAAAAACGGTTAATAATTTTAACTAAAAATAAATAGAATTTTAAAATTATATTTGAGAAATTTATGGATAAATTATGATTATCTATGATTCTAAGGGACTGGATTGGATGGTACAAGAGTTGTAATGTTAAAGGACTTAACACCACAAGACTTCACAGTTACAAGAGGTACTTCCAGTGCCAAAAACCTTAGGTATAAAAGTACTCTACTAATGTTTCAGCTCAACAAGAAACCTTAGAATGAATTAAAGTGTACACAAATAGTGTTAGTAATGTGATGATTTTTTGTGCTTATTTCTGCAAGGGGAAAAGGACAGCTGACTCTTTAATAGGTAATAAACCATAGATATTCATTTGATATTCAGAAAATCTGCATGATATATTAGCTAGGGATACTGCCTTTAAAGATGTACTTCATCTCTAGTATCAGTAGTAGAGAACTTACACAAAGAAGAAAAACAAGAAAAAGAGAATAAAAGATGGAGATCCTTAAATCTTGGCACATTTTTTTCATATCCCATTTTGGATTAAAATGATATAAAAAGTTCTAAACTTTTAAAGTTTGAAGAATTTATAAAAGAATAAAACTCTGCACTAGCTCCAGAAAGATAGCAAAATATCAGCAAGATATCAATGATAATGTACCATATTAAAATATGTGCTCACAGCTTTGAATTTGCTTATGATGGCTTTAAACAGTCATTATTTGATTTTCAGGACCTACATTCCTTTTACAATAAAAACAGTGATTAATTTTAAATTATTTTGTGTGATGAGGCTGAAATGAATTGTCTGCATGAATCAATAACAACCTTTTTCATCAAACGCAAGTTTAAAAGATCAAGGTAAGCCTCATCTATCTTGCTTAGAGCTGAACACTGCTTGTTGTTGTATATTGAATAGAAGATTCTAAAATGTTTGTCACTGGGTAGTTTTGTCCTGGAAAATTATTCCATGTGACAAAAAAAAAATAATGTTCTAATCAGTGGAATTTAGCAAGATGCCATGTTTCTTATAACTGTTAATGGAAGCCTGAAAGACTGTAGGCACCAGTCCCCCTACAGGCTATGTGGCTGCCCCAGGGCAGCCTGCAGGCTGACGCTAGACGCGCTGCACTGTGCCCGGTCATGCTCTGGCACTGTACTCTGGAAAGGCTGACAACAGGCTGCCTTACCAAGAGATAGGGACATATTGAAAAAAAAACAGTTAAGATGAAATCTCTTGACTTAGATAAATTTATATTTGCTTTAGCTTTTGCACTACAAAATCTCAAAGCAGGAGGCAATGTTTTTGGCTTTTTTAAAAAAAATCTGTGAACTTTAATCCCTGAGCAGGCTCTCATCTGTCCCGTCATTAGTGGGTAATTTCTGGAGTACAGCTTGTCAAAAAGTCATCTGATGAATTATTTTCTGTTACTGAATTTTCAAATATATCTACTTACCATTCCACACAGCCTGTTCTACTGAAAATTTTAATTCCCAAGTTAAGTTATTCAAATTATAATATCAGGCACTGGAATCTATGTGGGCATGGTCATTAAAGGAAAAAGGGAGAAACAAGTAACTTACTTTGAATCAGCAATCATTGATATGTACAAAGTTTCATTTTTCAATAATTTTTGTGAAGTTAAATACAATTTTTTATCTGCTGATGGCAGTTAGCCTGCATAATTTTTTTTTAAGATTTCTGCAATTTAATTAAACTGCAGAAGGTAGGACCAGGTCTACAATGATATTCAGGTCCTATTTAAATGTACCAAAGTTATAGGATTAAAAATTTTGTGGGATTTTCAGTGTTGCTTTTTTTTTTTTTTAATGAGTTAAGATAGGTGGCCTACAGCTAAGACTTCAGGAAGGATCATTTTGAGTAGTGTGTAGTTTGAAGGCAATCCATTAGTACAATAATATTTTTTTCTGCTGTGACAATGCTGCCACTATGTATCTATTTTAGGCAAGGAAAGATCCCAACAGCTTTAAACCATTCTTGCTTCCTTTTGGAAACCGGTCATTCTTTGTACTGAAGATACTCACAATATTCTCACTCTGTCTTATTTGTTTTCTTCTCATTTAAAATACATTGCTTCCCGGACACTTTGAAGTTCTTTATGTTAGCTCACATATCGTGGTTGTGTTCCTTCCTTTTCCTTTTTCCAGAAAGCTTATACATTGAAGACTCGAAATGAGTCATGGAAAAGAACCAAGTCTTTAAATGTTGTGACTAGCCAAGAAAATCTCTGTTATGCTGCAACAAGCAGCTTTTGAAAAAAAAAAAAAAACCAAAAATAAGTGAGAATAAGCTTTTAATTTATTTTTATATTACCAGATCTCCCTGAGTTTAAGAATAATTTTGACTTTATCATTTGGATGATGACTAAAAATACTCTTAACTTCCCTATTCTGGTGTGAATTCACTAGTGTGAATGAGATTTGCTTTAAAGCCTGTAGTTTTGGTTTCATTAATACCCTGTGGATGCAGCAAAGGTGACACCCTTGAATATTTTCCAAATTTCACTTTGAACTCTTGATAAAAATCTGTTTCTAAAAATCTCAACAGTCTGACATTCCACATAGGAACTAAACAAATGCAACAGGTTATCAGCTCAATTCATGGTATACATTGTCTTAGTTAGATAACTTTCTTTTCTAGCTTGAATAGCACTGAGTATATAAAAGATAATAATTTTTACTTTTAAGAATAAACATTAAAAAAAAATTGTCCATGAATAAACAACTAAAAGAGTCCATTTCAAATGACAATAAGGCAAATTAATTACACTGTATTCCTATGATCTAATAATATAATAATGCAAACATTCAGTATTATGTGTGAGAAATATGTTGATATGTAAAATAATATTTAAAAGTTGTAAAAACATTTTGTTTTGAAAAAAATTCCTCTTCTCTACTGAATTTAAAATATGACATAATGACCAAACATAATGGACAGGGACAGAAAAATAAACCATAGAAAATATTTTTAATTGTCCAAAGAAGGACATTGGGTAATTTTGAACATATTGTGTTAATAGCCATAGAAATAGTACTACTGAGAAAGCATCTTCATGCTCTTAGAATGCTGTGTAAATAAACAACTTTTAAATGTCCTGTCCTGTTTTCCACATTGCAACAAAAGAAGTACTCCCACCTTTTTCCATGGAATTGATAAAACCATGCTAAATAAATCATATTTTGCCAGGTGCCTGTAATAGTTTTTTTTAATCAGACTCTTAAGAGTAAAATCTTTGTTTTATGGTTTCCAGCTCAGACAGAAAATTAGCTGATTGTACCTGAACTGTATCTTGACTAAGCTTGGCACATGTGAAGCCATTTTGCATGTCAGAAGCATATTCATCCTCTTCTGTGACTACAAAGGACTGCCCCACTTATTTCTGCCTGCACACTAGTACATGAAATATTAATCTTTTGTATTCTTGTCCTTTTCCCATTTTTGACTCATAAATCATAAAAGTTGTCAATTGCTAATAATATCCTTGTGATAAGATGTTAAGTTTTGATTGTTTCTTCCCATTCTTCTGTTTGCATAAATGCATTTTTGTTGATATTAATATGTCATCTTACCTGAATACAAGACAGTATTGCACCTGCAGAGTCTGTTCTTTTCAGAAGATAATGTGACAGTAAGCGGCAATAGACAAAGCTTGTTATGAAGGCTAGACATGAAACTAGAACAAATTACCATATTTGCAACAGAATTTGTTGGCTCCTACTTTTATTTGTGTTAGATAATACAGAATTTTAAAAATACAATGGAAAGTAGTAATAAGAACACCATTAATACAATCTGTCACTAAATTCAGTGGAGAAAAGTCCCTATCACATCATCAGGATGAGGCCCACTGCTGTACCTTTTTTAATTTTCTGGGCACAACTTTGACCATTCCAACCTCACATGATACTTCCTATTTCTCACCTCTGTCCATTTTTATGCAGGCATCTTACTTTTAATCTTCCTCCTTCTTTTCTATTAAATGGATAAATGTGATCATTATCTCGATATCCTCCTGATCCTTCATCGCCTACACTGTGTAGCATGACTGAAGTCTCTCATCAATCACAGTTGCATACTGCCTATGCCTTCATCCCTACTCTATCTGTATACAATTTCTATTATACTCTGACGTGAGTTCAGTTACTCACTTAAGAACTTAATTCAAAATATCTCATCTCCTAATCTTTTATTCCAAAATATTTCATGCGTTGCTATGTGCCATGAGTACTGAAGTCTACATCAATTATATATATTGCTTGTAATTGTCAGGTTTCATTATCATTTCCCTGTGAAAAAATTAATGATGCATGACCATCTGCTTATTAACCAGATCTGACAGGCTAGCAATCCCTGCCCATACTGCACCCGGAGAAATAGTTTTTCTCTTCGGACTTTTTAAAAACTTGATGAAAAAATAAAATTTAGAACTCCCTCTCTTACCATCTACCGTAGAATCTTTTGGTTTACTGACAATAGTATAGATGTATAAACTTATCATATCTTAGAAGTGATACCTCAGCCATCAAAATATGTTTTTCAGCAATGGAATGACTCATTTCTATGTCATCTGTCATGGTGCCTGCATGTTTTAAATGTCAATGATGATTTTGCCTTATTTTATAAGCTTTCCATTTTGGAATAATCAAAAATGGTACAATTATTCCTAATGATTTTTCAGTTTTCATCTATGGTGAGCTATTTGTTTCGTTAATTATTCCTTCCTCTGGGAAAAAAAGTACCTCTTTTCTTGAGATCTCCCAATGAAAATGATGACAGAGAAGTTATTTTAAGACAACTTAGTTTCTCACAGTGTAAAATTCACCATACAGGAGAAGTCCTGAAAAAATTTTTTTTTTACTATAGGACTCAAATAAAAATTAAGTGATATGTAGTCTGTGTGTTGTGTAACCACGTAACCCTGTAATACAGTATTGTTACTGTTAGTGAGAGACCATAGATGTTGTATCAAATTTGCAAGGCCTCAGGACCGAGTCTTGTCAGGTTTGCTCTGCCTGCACTTTTCTTGATCTGCCTGTGGCTTTGTTTTACTTGGTGCGGGTGTGACACTGATTTCTCTACTTGACCAGGTATCTATGGCTAATTTGTGTCATTTTTGTTTATCTTCATGTGGTACAACCATCGTCCTCCAACAGTAATAAGCATTTATTCTATGAGTGATATTTACAGCTCTTAACACAATGACATAGTATATAGAACTACTGCCCTGGTACATACAGTAGGAAAGGCATTGAGAAGCTGAGACACAGAGTGCAGGGTGGAGGTGTACAGGCATACAGTGATAAAACATGGGGCATAGGTCTGGCACTGGAAAGCCCACAAGCAAAAAGAATTCATAAAGGGTCAGTTAGAGAAACGTAGATGACGGTGGAAAAAACCTAGGGGTAAAAAAGATAATGAAGAAATAGTATCCAGCGTATGCAAAAGATAGCTGCAACATGGAGCTACAGGCCAATGAAGAAAAAGATGTAAAAGTCTGTTAGCAAACTCATAAAGGTGACACCAAGTTGGTCCTAAAGTGCAGAAGAAATAAAGTACTTCAACATATCTTCTTGTGAAGAACTCCAGAAGCACTGTGTTTCTCTCCAGCAGCTGAAACTACTGGCTTTAAGACCTGGAAGAGCAATGGAAAGGTGAGCATAACCTCAATAAAACAAAAAATATCTATAAAGATGTAATTTACAATTTTAATTGTATCATTACTATTATTGAGACCTTTTCTGTAGGGAAATATTACAAGTATTATTATTTGCCCGTTTTCTGTAATAATTAGATCAAAACTAATAATGATTTTTCAGTTAGAATTTTAAGATTTAAAAAATAATAGCAACCATGAATTCACATTTTATACATAGAATTCCTGTTTGAGCATAAACAAGATTCCAAGAACAGTTGGCTTTTTACAGAGGTAATCTTTATGAATAAATTGGTTTCTTGAGTGAAAACTACATTTCACTGGAAACAAACCACATTTGAATTTCTAAGTACCTTGCATATATCTTCCTGTCTTTTGTTTCAAACAGAAATATTATTTTCTCAATAATTACTTGGGGGGCAGAAAAAAGGAAAAGTATTATTACCATTATTATTTCCCAGGCAGCTGTTTCCCACTTGTGTTTTGGAGAAATCAATGATGCTGACAATGATCTGCTTTAACATATCCCAAGGTATCAGTGCATTTGAAACATGATGAATGCACTACCTATTTTAAAGATACCTATTAACATTGCCATTAATTAATAATAACAGTTGTTAATAATAAAGAGAAAGTGCTTCCTTTAATGCTTCTTATATGTGTCTCAAAAATAATGTTTTAAAGGTAGTTTGGAACATGCTAAAAAATCATTTGTTCTATTAAAATTTCAATTAAAATAGCACTACTTTTTTGGTATTATATTTATCAACCCTAGCTGGACTCAATCCTTTTTCATGAACTAAAAAGTTTTTCTGTGTGTTCTATGTCCTGTCTGCATAGCAGCTCAGGTAACTGGCCTGAAAGACAGAGTCATTGGAAGAAGACAGGTATCTGTTCAGGCTGTAGCTACAAGTGTATGTGCAGATAATAGTGGCAGTTTGAATGACATTTGCTAATAGAACAAAGCCAGGACTTTATATTCTTCTTCCAAAGCCATTAGCCTGAAAAGCCTGATGGATCCTCTAGGTGTTAATCAACCTAGAATAAAGTATGTCATCTTTCCAGGGAAGACAGCAAGTCTGCAGGCAGCTTCTGTGGAAGAATGTTATCTAAGGCAGCTGCTGCATTAGTATGTACAGTAACCAGAGGTTCATGTAACATTCTTTCTTTTTGGTTA
Source organism: Phaethon aethereus (assembly GCF_964289735.1). Lineage (NCBI taxonomy): Eukaryota > Metazoa > Chordata > Aves > Phaethontiformes > Phaethontidae > Phaethon > Phaethon aethereus. The sequence continues at coordinate 142,281,283 of NC_138575.1, forward strand.
TCTGTCCTGGTTTCAGCCAGGATGGAGTTAATTTTCTTCATAGAAGCTAGTGTGAGGCTATGTTTTAGATTTGGGATGAGAAAATGGTGATAACATACTGATGTTTTGAGTTGTTGCTAAGCAGTCAAGGACAGTCCAGCTTCTCATGCTGGCCTGCCAGCGAGCAGGCTGGGGGTGCACGAGGAGCTGGGAGGGGACACAGCCAGGACAGCTGACCACAACTGACCAAAGAGATATTCCATACCATATGACATCATGCTTGGTATATAAAGCTGGGACAAAGAAGAAGGAAGGGGTAGAGGGATGTTCGTAGTGATGGCGTCTGTCTTCCCAAGAAACCATTACGCATGATGGAGCCCTGCTTCCCTGGAGATGGCTGAACACCTGCCTGCCCATGGGGAGTGGTGAACGTATTCCTTGTTTTGCTTTTCTTGCGTGCGCGGCTTTTGCTTTACCTGTTAAACTGTCTTTATCTCAACCCATGATTTTTCTCACTTTTACTCTTTCAATTCTTTCTCCCGTCCTACCATGGGGGAGTGAGTGAGCAGCTGCATGGTGCTTGATTGCCAGCTAGGGCTAAACCATGACACAATCTCTAAGGCTTTTAAAAAAGACAAAACTGATGACCTGTTGAGCTTGTGTTTGCATGCCACCATTGAACAGAAAAAGAGGCTGAATAATTACAGACTATTTCAGAAAACAGAAGACTAAGCAGAGTTGTAGTAAATGTCCCTCACAGAAGATGAACAAAAATTAAGAGCAAATCCTTACCTTTTTATGGCCTTATTTTTCATTGAGAGACAGAAGTGTCTTGTAATACTAGCTGAAGAATTATAGAAAAGTATCATAAAAAAGTCTTTATATTCTCTAGTATACAAAATAAATATCCTAAGAACATAGCAATGATTTCCCAGTAAGATATGTGTCTGTGTTTGCATTTGGGAGGGATACAATTCTTTTGTAATTTTCTAAGGAGGAAATAGGATGTTCTTTTGTCATAGAAACTTGCAGAACCAGAATTTGGGCTGACTATTCCATATTGAATTCTGCCTATATACCAATGGATACAAAGTTAAAATTGGAATTTCTAACATCAAGTAAAAAAAAAAGTTTAAAATAAAAATAATTTCCCCACTCCTCAGTTTTTAAAAGTGCATGACTTTTAATCACAATATGACTTGTAATCTAGTCTTAATATTATAATTATTTACCATTTTTATTCTATATCCATTTTCACTCTATGTAGAATCAATGCTGTTACAGATTTATTGGTGCAGCTAGCCAAAAACTCTGTCTCCATGAAGATACTTCATAAGGAAATCAAATAAATGAGAAGAAAGAAAAAATAACAAAATTAAGAATTTGTGAAATCATAGTTATTAGTGAATAGTATGTAAATTAACTCCTTTTAAAAAAGAATTAAAACTGAACTCTAGAATTTGTGTTCCTTTTTTTTATTCCAAGTATTAATTTATCCACCACTTCATCCACAAATCTCTTCTCGCCTTTTTCCAGTCAGTTATATAACCTCTATCTCTGCTTTCTAGCCTGTGCTCCTCTTTGTGACCCTTGTCTTTCACACAAAAATAAGCACAATCAGTGCCTTATGTTCATATAATTTATTAGAAATCTTAGAACTAATCCTACTCTTCCACTAGTCCAGCATGTGACATGTTGTTTCAGCTAATTATTTCCTAATAGGGTTCAGCAGGTTTTGTATTCATTCTGACTGGAAGACTACTATTATACTGATTAGACTCAAATTTAGGATGTCTAAGTAGCCTTCCCCCAATATAATAATGCAATTGTGGTCATTATCTGTTATCGCTAACTTTTTTAATTGCTCTCAGCTCTTTGGGGAGATCTGGAAGGACCAGTGCTATTACAGGTTTTGAAATCATGTAAGTAAATCTACTTACAGTAATTCCAATTCTGACTATGTCTGTCATTCAGATTGACACAACTGAACTGTTTTGTGAACCAGAAAGCAAAGTACCAGCTCTATACTAAGAATTCTGCACCTGTATGGCTGAGCCTGAGATAAAAAGTCCCACTAAGACACTTAGCATATTAGCTAAAGCAAAATGCCACTCTGTGGGGTGGAGCTACCTCATGTCTGTCTCTTTCAGTGACATCCATCTAAGAAAGATCAAGTGAACAAACCTTTAACAGAGAATTCAATTTAAAATCTTGGGCTTAAGTTAAAATCTCTGGACCATTCTCTCTTTCAGATGATAATTTTAATTACTTGTGAGGCCTGGGTAGGAAGCACTTTAAAAATTAATGCATTTTGACAATATTGTGAATGGTTGTAGAAATTAGGCTGTTGGCATTTTGCCAAATTAATATTACAGGAAGGCTGAAGGCAAAGATTCATACCAGGATTAAGGGGGGAAGGGAATTGTCAAGATTGACACAAATGCCTTATGAATTGTTCCTAGATAGTTTCTTGGCTGTTATGAACATTGAGACTATACAATAACTGTCTTTCAGGACAGTAAACTGTAAGGTTACTATTCTCAGTTCTAAAGCATAATTTCATAGCCACCAGTTCTATTAATTTTCTCTCATACTATTAGACATTAAAGTGATGCTGCTCCTCCAGCCCACAAAGTGATATTGCCATACCCTCTTGAGAAAGAAAATACCATGTCCATTCCAAATGTGCTGGACATTCCAAGTGCTTTATAGCCAGGAAAGAAAATGATGTAATGCATAGGCCCATGAAATCTGCCCAAGTGCAAAATATAAAATATATTTTTTTTTAAAAAAGGAGCCCTGACAAAATTTTTTTATATTACCTATCTCACTCTGTCTTGGCCTTTATTCCTGATCCTAAAAAAACCTGAACATTTTAAAGTAAGATTCTTCTCCTCTCAATATTAATATTGTTTCTGAATAATCTGAATACAACTACATCTCACTGTTTTTCTAATTTTATTAATCTCTATAGCTTGCTAAATCATGCTGATGCTTTCTATAAGAGAAATATTTCTCCTGGAGCAATTAATTGGAAAGAGGGTAGAAAGTTAGGTGAGCCAGGGTTTGTTTATAAGCGGTCAAGGACAGCCAATTTTCTGCACACGAAAGAATACGTGACATTCCGTAGAAGATAGTCACAGTCTTTTTTTCCCACCCACACACATAAAAAAACTCAAGGACATACTGTGCCCAACCATGAGTTAGAAATGGGGACACTATTGTATTCTGTTCGACAAAAAGCAAAGCTCAGCAATAGAAACGGTGTTGAGACTAGAATTAAACACATTTAAGATTCATACTGTGTGTTTTTTTCCCCTGGATTACATTTTGCAGTACTGGAATAAACTCCTTGAAGGAAGCAAAGAAATATCTGCTTTTTTAATAGAGGGCATTGTACTGGAAGTGAACAACAGAGTAGAAAAAAAATACTTTCTAAATTATTATTATTTAAAATCCACTTGTCTGATAAAAAGAATTGCCATGGTTCTGCCTTGGTACATTATCATATGTATTATTTTTACGTACTTTTAATCTATACAAATATGTTTCTGAATTCCTTCGAGGAAGATCATATCTCACTTTATGTTCAGGAATTATCTTGTATTCTGAGATAGTATATGCACTACTAAAACTAATATGTAAGAACAGCAATAGTAAATAGAACATATTCAAGATGAGATTTCATTTCTCCAGGCACAAAGTGGGATTTTGTACCCTTTCATCCATTAATTTAAATTCTACTCATGCAGTGTACAATAATTTGTTTCTTGTTTTGAGACATGGGAATGTAATTTACCATTATAGTTGAACTTCAAAACTACATGCTCATAAGAGATTGGCATTCACATATAGGGTGATGCCTCTGAATCTACAGACTCAGAAAGATCAGAGTGTGTTTATCAAAGCTATCTTTTCAGTCTGAAGGGATAGAAACTGTTAAAGGAAATCAGACACAGTGAAATCTGTATGAAAACCCTAATCTTGTCTTTGCTGGAACACAGAGGGTCACTGCCATTGCCCATGGCTGATGAAATATATACCTTAGTTACATAATAGGATTTTCTCCTTCACCCACATAATCTTTGAAGATACATAGGTCAATACTTCTTTCTGGAAGGGAAGTGTATCTGGTAGCTGAAAATTACCCTGTAAAGGCAGAGTCTTCTTTCATTACCAAGCTGGTGGGTTGGTACAAAATTTCCTTTATAATAAGTTGAAAAACTATAGACTATTGGACTAGGCTTTGAGAAACACATATACACCACTTGGCAGCCTGGGCTATGGACAATGTTGAAAACATTGAAATGTTGAATGTTTTGTTGAAATTCAATGTTTTTCAATTTTCAATGTTGAAAATTCACTACAGCCATCATCGGCAAGGTGGTAACTATAGTAACATCACATATAAGTGGCGTAGTATTGCATATGGTGTTCCATCTCAATAGATGGAACTGTTTCTCAATAGATTATTCTCAAAACGTAGGAGGAAGTTCAAAGTAAAGGACTAACCCTGGAAGATTGAGACCATCCTCAAAGAAAAAGGAATGTACCAACCATCTCTAGAGAAACACACACAGCACTGCCCTGGATTGTGTCTTCAGCATATGGTACTCTAAACTTTCTGAGGAAGGATTAATTCTCTATAATCATTGACATAGAAACTATTGCTGTAAACCAAGCTAAGGCAAGCCTCATTTCCAATTCTTCCATGCATATGCAGAACTTTGTCTTTTAAAATTGGAATTAATTAAAACTGGCAAAATGGTCAGTGACTAAATAGCTGCAAAATCTCATTATTAAAAATGACCCATTTTGAATTTAATGAGTGTAAAAATGCTTTGAGAAGTCTTAACTATAATTTTGCTTTTACACTTGCATATTCAGAACTCCAGGGTTCAGGCTCAGACAATCTTCTTTCATATGCAGTCTAGTGCTGTTGTAAAACCATGATAAATATCAGTGGCAACAGAGCTCCACCCAACACACATGCACCTTCTCCCTGTAAACACCTCAGTCACTCTTTGAACAATGTTCCTTTTCTGCATTTTATCTGCAACAGTATCTCTTATTTAAGAGGATCTATTATTTACTTCTATACAAACAACAATTAATGTTACAACCATCTTGCTGGAGAATACTCAAAAAAAGTAGCTCCAAGTCCTCAGATGGGAAATGTCAAAATAGTGGGGGGGGTCAATGACTCTCTTCACTTTGGTACGCAACGTCTACTCCCTTTGCTGGAGTCTGTAAAAGGGGAAAAGCAGACAAGTAAAAGAATAAAACTAAAACCAAACCTGAAAAGGTTCTAACTGTCATTTAATTTGCAAACTTGAAAAATATCTTTGTCTGTTTAGGGATAAGAAGAGAAAAAAGAAGGGTCTGAGGAAACAAACAACTTTTGGATTACATCCAATGGGAATAAAGACTGCAAGAGATACAAACTCTGCCCAGGAATAGTAAAAGAAATTGTAATGAAGAAGTGAGAAGTAGCTACACTGCAAACTGCAGTAAAGTGGGGAGCTACTGTGCTACTGCAGATCCTGGAAGCTGTAGAAAAATGAAGCTGTATTTGGTCAATTTTACCCTGTTTCTTCCATAAGTCTATATAAGACAATAGTATACTGTGCATCTTAATGTTACCCAATATGTCTACTGGGGATATTAGCTATTATTGTTTCCTTATTATAATAGTGCAGACCCAAATGTAATGAAGAGGTTTAAAATGGTGGTTTTATATTTCCCCTCACCTTTCTCTAGCTTATGAATCTAGAAGGAGAGCTTTCTAAACCGTTAAATAATATTCTGCTTTACATGCATTATGCCTGGAGATCTGAACTGTATGTGTCCTAAAAATACTCTTACTGGCAGCATGAGGAAAAAAAAGTCTTCCATGGACCACTGAGGTGTTAAGGAATCCATTATTTTATTAAAATTCTTGTTAATTTCCCTCGTTAACCAAAAGCTCACCTTTTAACATCATCTCTGTAAAATATTGTACTGGATTTACATTTTTTTCCCCTAATTTTTTACCTGTATTTTGATATCAATGAACTAGTAAGACGTATGTTTACTAAATTTCCCCAGGGAAATCCAAGCTTTTGATTTAATTTACCTGTAAACTTCAACATGAGAATAAGATCTACTTCTTTAATAAGGAAGATAATTAACAATTAAACCACTTTAAGGAGACAGTTACATCATCATCCTTGATTGTCAGTAACCTAAAACCTTGTCTAGTCAATTCCCAAACAACTATATTCATTACAAAAAAGTGTTATCCATCTCCAGACCTTTCTGAAACAGGAAATCATTACACACATATCAACATTCAGGTCTGCCATAAAAATACTTGTATCTTGTAAATGGCAAATAATGGTTCTTGTACTTTTCAATTACTGATAACTCTTCTTAATGCCTTGAAAGAAACTATCAAATGGAGCAAGTTGCTGGTGTTATCAGCAGAAGGCAGTGTAGTATGTGCTAGCAATAGATTAGCAAAACTGAAGGGTTATAAGTATGTTTTCACATCCACAAAACTCAGTCATGCCTGAAACATACACGCGTTGTTTTATTAATATAATTCTAAAAATCTTCACAGAATCACATAATCACACAGAATCACAGAATCACAGAATCACTAGGTTGGAAAGGACCTTTAAGATCATCAAGTCCAACCATCAACCCAACACCACCATGACCACTAAACCATGTCCTGAAGTGCCACGTCCACACATTTTTTGAACACTTACAGATATGGTGACTCTACCACCTCCCTGGGCAACCTGTGCCAATGCCTGACCACCTTCTCAGTACAGAATTATTTCCTAATATCTAATCTAAACCTCCCCTGGTGCAACTTGAGGCCATTTCCTCTCGTCCTATCACCGGTTACTTGGGAGAAGAGACCAACATCCACATCGCCACAACCCCCTTTCGGGGAGTTGTAGAGAGTGATAAGGTCTCCCCTCACCCTCCTTTTTCCACACCAAACAACCCCATTTCCCTCAGCTGTTCCTCATAAGACTTGTGCTCCAGACCCCTCACCAGCTTCGTTACCCTTCTCTGGACACGCTCCAGCACCAAAACGTCCTTCTTGTAGTGAGGGGCCCAAAACTGAACACAGGATTCGAGGTGTGGCCTCACCAGTGCTGAGTACAGGGGCACAATCACTTCCCTACTCCTGCTGGCCACACTATTTCTGATACAGGCCAGGATGCTGTTGACCGTCTTGGTTACCTGGGCACACTGCTGCCTCATGTACAGCCAGCTGTCGACCAGCACGCCCAGGTCCTTTTCCACCAGGCAGCTCTCCAGCCACTCCTCCCCAAGCCTGTAGCGTTGCATGGGGTTGTTGTGGCCCAAGTACAGGACCCGGCATTTGGCCTTATTAAACCTCATACAGTTGACCTCCGCCCATCGATCCAGCCTGCCCAGATCCCTCTGCAGAGCCCTCCTAGCCTCCAGCAGATCAACACTCCCACCCAACTTGGTGTCATTTGCAAACTTACTGAGGGAGCACTCAATTCCTTCATCCAGATCATCAATAAAGATATTGAACAAGACCGGCCCCAGAACTGAGCCCTGGGGAACACCACTTGTGACCGGCCGCCAGCTGGATTTAACGCCATTCACCACAACTCTCTGGGCTCGGCCACCCAACCAGTTCCTCACCCAGTGAAGAGTACACATCTGAGCCAAGAGTTGCCAGTTTCTCCAAGAGAATGCTGTGGGAGACGCTGTCAAAGGCTTTACTAAAGTCCAGGTAAACAACATCCACAGCCTTTCCCTCATCCACTCAACGGGTCACCTGGTCATAGAAGGAGATCAGGTTGGTCAAGCAGGACCTGCCTTTCATGAACCCGTGCTAGCTGGGCCTGATCCCTTGGTTGTCCTTCACATGCCCTGTGAGCACCCTTAAGATGACCTTCTCCATAATCTTCCACGGTACCGAGGTCAGGCTAACAGGCCTGTAGCTCCTGGGATCCTCCTTCCAGCCTTTCCTGTGGATGGGCATCACATTGGCAAGCCTCCAGTCGTCTGGGACCTGCCCTGTTAACCAGGACTTCCGAAAAATGCTTGAGAGTGGCTTGGCAAGTTCTTCCACCAGCTCTCTCAGTACTCTTGGGTGGATCCCATCTGGCCCCATAGCCTTGTGGGTATACAGATGGTTTAACAGGTTCTTAACTGTTTCCTGCTGGATTATGAGTTTATTGTGCTCTCCATCCCTGTCTTCCAGCTCAGGGGGCTGAATACCCTGCGGATACCTGCTCTGGCTATTAAAGACTGAGGCAAAGGCAGCATTAAGTACCTCAGCCTTGTCCTCCTCCTGCGTGACAATGTTCCCCCCACATCCAATAAAGGATGGAGATTTTCCTTGGCTCTCTTTTTGTTGTTAATATATTTGTAAAAGCATTTTTTGTTCTTTTTTATGACCGTGGCCAGATTGTGTTCTAGCTGGGCTTTTGCCTTTCTAATTTTGTCTCTGCTTCACCTAACAAGATCCCCGTGCTCTTCTTGAGTTGCCTGTGCCTTCTTTCAGATGTGATAAACTATCCTCTTTCCCCTGAGTGCCAGCAAAACTTCCTGTTCAGCCAGGCTGGTCTTCCCCACCAGCTCATCTTATGGCACATGTGGACTGCCTACTCCTGTGTCTTTAAGATTTCCTTCTTGAAGAATGTTCAGCCTTCCTGGACCCTTTTGCCCTTCAGGACTGTCTCCCAAGGGACTCTCTCAACCAGTGACCTGAACAGGCCAAAGTCTGCCCTAAGGAAGTCCATGGTAGCAGTTTTGCTGACCCCTCTCCTTACTTCACTCAGAATTGAGAATTCCATCATGTCGTGGTCACTAAGCCCAAGATGGCCTCCAACTACCACATCTCCCACCAGTCCTTCTCTGTTTGTAAACAGCAGGTCAAGCAAGTCACGTCCCCTGGTAGGCTCACTTACCAGCTGTGTCAGGAAGTTATCCTCCACACACTCCAGGAACCTCCTAGACTGTTTCCTCTCTGCTGTGTTACACTTCCAGCAGATGTCTGGTAAGTCCCCTACAGGAACAAGGGCTAGCAATTGTGAGACTTCTGACAGTCACTTATAAAATGTTTCATCTGCCTCTTCATCCTGGTTAGGATATAACAGACTCCCGGCAGGCTATCTGCCTTGCTGGCTTTCCCCCTCATCGTTACCCATAAGCACTCGACTTGGTCTTCACAATCCTTGAGTTCTATACAATCAAAACTCTCCCTAACATACAGAGCCACCCCACCACCTCTCCTTCCTTGCCTATCCCTTTGGAAGAGCTTATAGCCATCCATTGCAGCACTCCAGTCATGAGACTTGTCCCACCATGTTTCTGTGATGGCAACTACATCATAGCTGTCCTGCTGCACAATGGCTTCCAGCTCCTCCTGTTTGGTGCCCATGCTGCGTGCATTGGTGTAGGTGCACTTGAGCTGGACTATCAATTTCACCCCCAACTCCGGCATGCCACCCTTAGGCTCATCTCTAGTGATCCCCTTCCCTCTTCAAATCTAGTTTAAAGCCCTCTCGATGAGGCCTGCCAGCTCGTAAGCTAGAATCCTTTTCTCCCTTGGAGACAGTTGCACTCCATCTGCTGCCAGCAGGCCCGGTGCCATGTAAACCGCCCCATGGTCAAAAACCCCCAAATTCTGCTGATGGCACCAGCCCCTGAGCCATGTGTTGATCAAGTGTGCTTTCCTATTCCTTCAGCGTTCCTCCCTGTCACTGAAGGGATTGACAAAAACACTACCTGGGCTCCCGCTCCATCGATCAGTCGCCCCAGCGCTTTGAAGTCCATTTTAATTGCCTTTGGGCTTCTTAGTGCAATCTCATCGTTGCCAACCTGCATGACCAACAGCGGGTAATAATCAGCAGGCCGAACCAGACCAGGGAGTTTCCTGGTGACATCTCTCACCCGCGCCCCAGGGAGGCAGCAGACTTCCCTGTGGGTTGGGTCCGCTCGGCATATTTGCCCTCTGTACCCCTCAGAAGGGAGTCGCCTGTGACAATTACCCTTCTTTTTTTCTTAACAGAGGAAGTCTTGATGCGTGGGGCTGGCTGACTCACACTAGGCAATCCCCTGGATGGACTTTCATCAAGGTCCTCATGTGCCTGGCCCTCAAGTTCCAGAGCCCCATACCTGTTGTGTAAGGGCAGCTGGGACAGTGAGGGAGGCCGGGAGGGGATTTGCCTGCTGCCCCGAGCAGGGCCTTGTTTCCATTCTCCCTCATCTCTTCGGTCCCCTCCTTCTGCCCAGCAGTAAGAGGGCAGGGGATCCCCTGCTGCTTGTGGAGCCTCCACCTGCTGCCTCTTGTAAAGTACAATTATTAATTTAGAGACCAGAGCTATTATCCCTAGGGAATGCATGTGTTTCATGCTACCTACTTTTGTCCTTTTTTATTTTTGGCACAAAGTATCTGCTAATAATCTAGCTTCCTTTGAGAAAGAAAGAAAGAAGTTTTTCCAGGAGCTTCATTCCATCCTAAGACAGACATCACAAAGTCAAGGAAAAGGACATAACTATGCTAGACAATTAATACTCTTCAGCTAGATAAATTAATGCTCCTCATTAAGCACCCTAGAGAATTGCACTTCCAACTGCATTAAGAAAAAAAAAATAACAAAAATATCAAATGATAATATATATTGATTTTTTATTAGCCTACCTACGTTAGTTAGGTTTAAAGATATCAGACTTTATGGAGATATCAAAGTAAATGGAGAACATTTAGGAATTTGGCTGAAGTTATATGGTGAAGAAAATGTACAGGGATATACTTTCCTAGTTCATTGCTTTATTCCTTACTTCCTAACAGCTGTTGCTTTAATTGTGGACTCTTTTTTTTTTTTTTTTTAATCTCCCTTCCACACTTATTTTGCTAATTCTGTTCTTACTGAAGACTAATTCTGCTGTTACTAAAGATAATTAGAGGAACTATTTAGACTGGTAACAGCTGAGTTAGGACAATTGTGAATATGTAATAAATGGCATGCAAACATGGAATAAATTATTTTAAAGTAAAATACTTTGTAGTTTTCATCTTTTGTTGCCGCAATTACCCTGTTTATTGTTACTTAACATATCTTTTCCTAATTATGAGATTTGAACTACAACATCAAATAGTTCTTAGTAAGCATATTCTAATCTAATGCTAGATTCATGCAAAAAGAGTTGAGAACTCTGTTCCTAGGCCTTAAGCAGATTAAAGCATAGTATACCTTATGAACGATAAAAAAGATCATGAGGTTAGGCAACAACCTTAAACAGCATGTTATTATTATTTTGTTCAGAGAGTTACGTGCCATTGTCTAAGAGTAATCATGGGGATATGGGAATAGAAAGGAAAAAAATTTCTGAAAAAATGATACAGCAAATTACTGTCCCACAAGGCTATTTGTGAAGTTGCTGATGTGAAAAAAAGATGTTTAGACTAGAAAATTAACAAGCAAGAGCCTACTTAGCAAAATAACCTCACAATATTTATCTAAAAGTATATTCTAACTAAATTAGACCACAGCAACTTTCTTATTAATTATAAATTGGATTCTTATTTGGCCACTCTAATTTAATATCAACTCAAACAGTCTTGGTAAAGCCCTACTTGAAGAGGGGAAGATAAAAGGAAACTATCACTAAAACTTGGGAACAAGTGTTTTAAAAGACCATGAATTTTAAAATTAATTAAATTAGACTCTCCTTCACAGATACAGACCCTGAATATATTTGTAGACAGAGGACAGGGACTTCCGTTGTGTCTGAGATGAGTAACTACTGCTGTTTTAATTAACATCTGGAATATTATCTGGAACTGTTTATTTAGGTCATTCTGACTTGATAAGAAAATGTTATTTCTGTATTCTTTTACTTTTTTATCTATGGAAAGTGCATTGGCCACTCTTTTTTGTTGTTGTTGAAGAATCAGAACAAACATATAAGAAATCTAAAATGTGATTTTTCTGAAAAAAGTTGTCTAGCAGATATATGATCTCAATTTATTTTTAAGAATTGTTTTCAGCTGTGATATCCATGCTACATATAAAGTGGTAATTAAAAGAAATTTATGTTGGATCTCACTAGGCAGAACTTACTAAAGAACAAGAAAATTATGCTTCACTCCTTTCCCCAAGGATTAAAATTGCCTCTATGTTGTAAGTTTTTTATGATGTAATCAAGACAGAAGCTGAGCTAAATGAGCCTAGACAGAATTTTTGAAACATGAAAAAACCCTGTTCTTAGATTTATATTGAAGAAATGAAATTATATGGATTTATATGGGAAATAAAGTAAGAAAATATCAGTTGAATATGGTATATACATACAACAGTACCTATGTATCGAGTGTCACAGTGCACAAGCTGTATATTCAGGAAATTGAAATATGAATTTAGAATCTTTACACATACTTGCAACAAGCCCGAGTCTTCAGTTTCACTCCGTCACTAAAAACTGCACTTTTTTCTACTTCTTTTCTAATTTGCTTTAAAGAATTAAGGAATCTTTGACGATTATAAAGATATTCTTTAGTGATTGCTTATAGAACAAAATTTTAAAGTTTTGTGGAATTCACCGTCATGCATAGATTTCTAAAATTTTTGGCTGAGATCATTTGCAGATGGTTCTAGATGACTGAGATGATTGAATATTTTAGGGATTTAAAAATAAATTGTAGTGAAAAAGAACCAGTTTAATGGTAACATCATTTAGTGAATCAGCATATAGACATCTTATCCTTGAACTATGTATGAAAAATGATAAGTCGAAACTCTTCTATCTAGACAAAAATTGAAAATAAACAAGAAAATATTATAAACTAATAAAGGTGGGGAAAAAAAAGAATACATGTAACAGAATTGATTCTGATGCAAGATTTATTGAATATCAACCAAAAATATAAGTGGAATGTTTCAGAGTTACTTACCTGAATTTAACATCAATTGATTTTAAATTTATGGAATTATAAACTGAATTTATAATATAATTTATTATATTATAAATATAATACTGTATATTTATATACTGTATATATTAGAAAAGTAATTGAGGAAGATAATTGTTGAAAAATAAAAATCCCACCATTTTAGACTAAAATTTTAAACCGTCAAATAATTATTAAAGCATTTTAAAAAACCTCTCTTATTAGCTCAACCTTTAATAAAATGTAAGGTACCAGCAATAATCCGGAAAGAAATATATTATAAGAGTGAAAAGAATTTTTAACAATATTTCAACTTAAAATACGAAAGTGAGGAAGAGAAAGAGGGTTTTTTATAATTTTCTGTCTGAAAGAATCAGGATCTCCTATAGTGTGGGGTTTTTTTTGTTCTGTTTTTTTTTGGTTGTGGTTTGTTTTGGTTTTTTTTTCCTTTCCCCCCCAGAAAATAAATCTAAAGACAAGCCATTTATTTTTCTATGTATTTTGTATCTAGTGTCATTTCAGCAACAGTATGTTCATGTTTTCTGATGCTGAACTGCTCTGTCATGTTTCAGTCATTCGAGATCGGAAATAACGAGGGAGGAGGCCAAAAAAATGTTTTTGTTACAATGATGTGTCTTCATGAATGACTTTGAGAACTATCACTTGCAATAATAATGGAATAAACCAACGGGAAGAGCAAAGCAGGGCACTTCAGGAGAATATATACTGACTTGGTGCAAAGGGAAAATCAAAAACCACTATAGGGCACAGTGCTATATATCAGTATCTGTGGTGGTGGTGTTCCTTTCTAATACAGAAATGTCCACTGATATTTGTACCTCAAAGGATAAATAGTTGAAAATATTTTATCTAGGGACAAGATCACAAGCAAATTCTCCAGTGAAAATGAAAAGTATCTCCTGATTTCCCACAGGCAACAGTGCCTTGCTTTTCAGAGTACTTGAAAAGATACAGAGAAGAATGAGAACTAATTTTCTGTGCTATGCAAATGAATAGTTTAAGGAAATCATACACTATTTCTGGAAATTACACTGCAAAAAAAATGCATATTTATTTCCTAGTTTATAACACAAAATGTTTTCCACAACACAATTAAATTGTAGGCAATTCCCATATTATCGCAAATTTCTGAAAAGAACAACAAAAAAAAAACCCCTCACCAAAAAATTCTATGTATCTTTCTGTGCATATACAGAAGCACAAACACACACTTACTTTAAAGGCAACAGAGAGAAGCCAACTTGGAGCACAGTGTCATTCTTTGACATAAATTCCATGTATTGTGTCCTCGTTTCATGCACATGTTTTTTCTTAGAGAAGTTCGGCTGATCAGACTCTCCCATGAATAATGGATCTGATGAAGAGCCTTTACATTAATATTGAAAGTAGAGCTACAGTTGGCTTGCATTCACCAGCTCTGTTCACTTTCAATGGCAAACTAAAATTGCCTGTTACATGAATAATGACAAGTGAGCCTGAGAGCTCAGCCAGCTCAGCCAGTGAACTTCCTCACATATATGAAATGTTTCTTTATTTCCATAGAGCAAATCATATATGTTTATGAAAATCTGGGGTTTTTTCTAACTTAAGTATAAATCAGTGTTAGCTTTATTGAAATCATTTGCACAACAGAGTCCTTTGAAGTGATCTCTCTAATCTTTGGAAAGCTACTGGATATTTGGTGCAGGTCATCTGACAGCAAGGTATCATGTTATTTTTATCTATAATTTCCTGACTTCAAATCAGATCTTACTCAAACATTGTAAATATTTAAAACATTTGTTGTTTTTCTTCTGAGAAAAAAAAAAAAAAAAAGGCCATAGCTCTGTTTAAACCCTTCCAAATTAGAATCATAGAATCATACAACAAGGGAACTCTGGAAGGCATCCAGTCCAACCTTCTGCACAAAACTTAAAATATAAAAAGATCTTGCTCAGGGCCCTGTCTGGTTAAGCACTGAATTTCTCCAAGGAGAGAGATTCCACAGCCTCTCTGGGCAACCTATTCCAATTGTTAATCACTCTCACATAATCCATTTTTTCCTCACATCCATTCAGAATTTCCCTTCATGTGACCTGTGGGTATTGCCTATCAGCCTTTTGGCACCTGGGGCCAGCTGGAGCTTGACATTTAATCTATCTTATTTGCAGTGCCCTGTTAAATCATTGTAGAAAACAATTTCCCTTTAGCCTTCCCTTCTCAAAGCAGAGTAAGCCCAGTTCTCTGGCCCTTTCTCTCATCATATACAGCAAGAGCTTCAATCCTATAAGCATCTTGATGGCCGTCCATTGGACTTACTCCAGTTTGTCAACATCTCTTTTGTATTGGGAGACCAAAGCTGTAGACAATATTTTATACGTGGCCTCACTAATGCTGATTAATCACTTCCCTCAATATGCCAGATACACTCTTGTTAAATAATAGAGCCCAGTGTGTAGTTTGCCTTCACCACATCGGCACACTGCTGATTCACATTCACCAGGATCCCAGGTTACACTTTCACAGAATTCACAGAATCACTAAGGTTTGAAAGGACCTTCAAGATCATAAAGTCCAACCATTAATCCAGCACCACCATGTTCCCTAAACCATGTCCTGAAGTGCTACATCCACACATTTTTTGAACACTTCCAGAGATGGTGACTCCACCACCTCCCTGGGCAGCCTCTCGGTGAAGAAATTTTTCCTAATATCCCATCTAAACCTCACCTGGAGCAACTTGAGGTCATTTTCTCTCATCCTATCAGTTGTTTCTTAGGAAAAGAGACCAACACCCACCTCACCACAACCCCCTTTCAGGTAGTTGTAAAGAGCGATAAGGTCTCCCCTCAGCCTCCTCTTCTCCAGACTAAACAAACCCCAGTTCCCTCAGCTGCTCGTCATACAACTTGTGCTCTAGACCCCTCACCAGATTTGTTGCCCTTCTTTGGACACACTCCAGCACCTCCATGTCCTTCTTGTAGTGAGGGGCCCAAAACTGAACAACTGTCATACCCCAGCTTGTACTCTTCAAGGACTTCCATCCCAGGTGCAGGACTTCTTGTCAGGCCTTTTCCAGTTTATTTGTTCTCTTCTATGGCATTCACTAGCTATCTCCAGCTTAGAGACAGGTACCAGTTTTTCAAACCAGATAATTTTCTTGGATTCTGAGTGGAGACCCTCAAATATTCTAAATATAATCTGTTTTTCCTCGTGATCCTATTTCAGCAGCATCTTCTACTGGTGGCAGATCTTTGCTTTGCATGGTTCTTTGCCCTACCGCCAGTCCCAAATATTTGAGAAAATCCCTTTGACAAGAAGTAGTCTCTAAGTTTTCTTAATTTACTGCTGTGTTTGTTACCTGATGTGATTTACCAAACTAGGACACTGATGTCCATAATAAATATGATGATGCAGACCAATGTTCATTAGAAAAAACAAGCCTTAAACTGGAAAGAAATTCTCATTCCATTCTCTCTTCTCCAAGCATCACACTGCCAGATCATTTGAGAGCTATTCAGACAAAAATGTTCAAATGGAGTTCAAACAGGAACTTGTATTTCCTAATTCAGCTCTGTCTTTACTCCACTTATGAATCTTTTCAACACATTTCATGTTTGTTACGTATTTTGTTATCTGAAAGAGGCTCTCCCATCTAACTGAACTGAGAACTTGCAAGGTGTCTTTTCACTCTCCACTACACAGAAATTTTTGGTTCTGATACTTTTGCTTCTATGTTTCCTTTCAGTTGCAATTATTGTAAATTTGGAGTATTCCTAATTACTTGGTGAGTTTTAAAAAGTGTGATGGAAAACATACTTTCCTTACCAGATGCCTGGAGGGTTGTCTTAGCCCAGGAATGCATACTGAGGAAGCCTGACACTGTCTCATGTGGTTTATAATGCCTTTTATGTGATTTCTCCCACCTAACTTAGAGGCATGAACCAGATTAGAATTTCAAAGACTGTTATAAAGACTATTGGAATACAGAGGAAAGGAATTTATGTTCTCTTATGCTTTTTCACTCTTTTTTATCCTATTTCATTAAACAAGTAGAAAGAAAAAATAATAACAGAGAACCTTTTATAGTGGGGGTTATACTTTTAGAACATAAAAAAATGAGTTTGTATCCATGACCTGAGTGCACTACTGCCATGAGTGTTCTTGAAAGCAGGAAGTTCATGGAGCTTTAAACCTGGAATGGCTTTATAAGCCAGACTGACTTCTTCCACCAAGTTCAATCCCTTCTACTTCATTTTTAGAATTCACATATACACCCACTTCATTTTAAATTTATATATTTTAATTGATTTGGATAATCAAAATATCAATAAACTGTGTCCTGTGGTATTCTAAATTTTTAATCATCTTCAAAATATGAGGGAGATGTAAAGGACAGTAAATATAAATGGATCTTTTGGAGAGGGTCCAGAGGCGGGCCACAAAAATGATCAGAGAGATGGAACACCTCTCTTTCTTATGAAGAAATGCTGAGAGAGTTGGGATTGTTCCACCTGGAGAAGACAAGGCTCCAGGGAAAACTTATTGCAGCCTTTCAGTACTTCAAGGGGGCTTATAAGAAAGGTTGGGACAGACTTTTTATCAGAGCCTGTAGCAATAGGACAAGGGGTAATGGTTTTAAACTAAAAGAGGGTAGATTTAGACTAGGTATAAGGAAGAACTTTTTCACAATGAGGGTGGTGAAACACTGGCAGAGGTTGCCCAGAGAGATGGTAGATGTCTCATCCCTGGCAACACTCAAGGTCAAGGTGGATGGGGCTCTGAGCAACCTAATCTAGTTGCAGATGTCCCTGCTCACTGCAGGGTGGTTGGACTAGATGACCTTTAAAGGTCCTTTCCAACCCAAAGATTCTATGATTCTGTGATTCTGTGACAGGATTCAGTTGCCTAAACATATGTGCTACTTCAGACAGGCAAGGATATCCAAACCAAGAGCATGCAATCCTCACGAGATACTCATAAGAGACCTCAGAAGTCTGCATGTTGCAGAGCAGCAGATTGGATGCACTAAATGGTCACAACTAATACTGGATGTATGGCCCACAGCCAGACTACAAGAGAATGGGATTCCTGTTTAAGATACCTTCAGTGATGCAGGAATTTACACGCAAGCTTGATAGCTATTCTTTATTATCAGTTATAGCCTAATAAACACTGCTCCTGGAGTCTCTAGAGACCTTCATCCCTTCTTAAGACTCCCTTCCTTCCTGATCAGAGAACCTTAAATATTCATGCAAGAAGCTCAGTTACTTTCTAGAAACTCAACCCTCTACCCACCCACACTCAAAACACAGTTAGAGTCTTGAATACATGATCTGCTGAGTGCTTGGCAAGACCAAGAAACACCAACGGACACATGAACTCCAACAGAGGATTCAAACTCAGACTCAGCTCTTTCTGCTTTTCCTCTCACCTAGAGGGCAAGATGGGAACACTGGTATGGAAGTCCACCCTTCCTGCAGGTGTTGAGGGCTCACAACCCTGAGACTTATTACTCATGGACTGCATCTATATAAAATAAATTGCATTCATGGCATTTGACCCATATCAGTAATTGCAAACACTGAGATAAGGAACAACTTTTAAAACATTGCAAAAGTACAGTCTTTATTACCTGGTATATCACATAAAGAAATGCCTAAAATGACCATGGTTAGCCAATAAGAAACACCAAAAGGAAGAGGGAGCCCAGATATGTCTTAAATTTTGGTTCCTACTCCAGTACTGAAGTAGGCACATTTAGGAAGCTGAAACCTACTCAACTAGTTAAATGACTAAAGCTTCCAGAAATACTTAAAAATTTAGATGGGTTGTTCATTCTTTCACTTTAACACAGAGCTATAAAAGGAAGAAAATGCTGCTGTTTAACTTTTGTCTAATAATTAAGCATTCCTTCGGGAATGGAAGATCTGCATTCAACAAATACCTTCTTCTGAGAATTTGTATATACATATTTTTGATGTGAGAGCCAAAACAAGCAGTAAAAACAATAGAAACATTGTAAAAGAATTATAAGAAATTATAATTTCTTATAGAAAGGCAGAAATTTTGATTCCCATGAACTCCCAGGTCATGAATATTTAAACAGGATTTGTTTTAAGGGATTGCTAACTTGTATTTAAATCACACTTCAGACCTCTGAATATCTTTGTAGGTTTCAAACTTTTGTCTAGAATGAGAAAAAAATGTTAAAAATTATTTACGCAGAACCATCCTTTCAAAAGCCATTTCTAGGTACAAGTTCAGGATTTATAAACCCTAAAGCTTTGTTTCTTGTTTAATGTCTCCTGCCCATGATTTTCTTCAGTCCATTGACATGTATGGACAGTACAAGACACTCCATGGCTTTCCCAGTCAATTATAATTTCAGTTCCCACTTTTACAGTTCTGCTGTCCATTGTTTTTCAGTTGTGTTTTTGCTTTTTGTGAATTGCAGAAGAGTACAATTCTTATTTCTTTCCAAGAAAAACCTAAATGTAATGTAATCATATATTGCACACAGTCGCTCATTTTCAAATGCTTTCTATATGGAATTATTTTTATTTTAGAAAACACCTGAAAAGTAACAGTCTTTTAGTTGTATAATTACTTTCTTATCTGTATCTCATCACTAGATTTAAAAGGGAATATTTTAATCAAATAGAAATATTCGTTACTAGTATGAATATGCATCAGAAACTTTGGAAATTGAAAAGTAGTTGGAATTGAAGATTATCACAGGTTTATTCATCATATGGAAAAGAAGCATTTCAATAACTGACTTGTTACAAGAATAAACATAGATACACAAACAGAAACCCTGACATTGAGAAGAAGTGCTACCATTACTTATTCTCATATTTGGGAAAGTTTATGTTAAACTTTTAAAACAAAAGGGTAAATTAATTTGCTTTCTGTCATTAACAGAGACATTTTATGAACTGATAAACTATTCTTTAGCTTCCGTTTTGTCCTTAACAAGGGTCTGTTACAGTTACTATCAAGAGACTGCAAAAAAAAAAAATCCTAAATTTATGTTTTTGCATAGATAATTTTTAATAATTAAATTATATGTTTAATCTGTGGGATTTTTTCCACAAAGCCAGAATTAAGCTTTGATTTGTTGCATAAAGATTAATATTTCCATTAATTACTTCTCCTGTTTCATTCCAAATTTAAAATTCTAATTGCATTTTAGAAACATTGAAATATGATATTATTACAGTTTAAATATGTCTTATGTTAAATTAGTTTTACCTTTATGAAGTAAACAGGTGTTTGCAATTAAGCATTTCACCATTGCCTCATGATTTGCTTTCATATCAGGAATTTACAAGGTGTAGTCATAAAAAGGTGATGAATTGAAATAAGGAAGTAATTATGGAGTGTCTGAACTAGTGATTCCCTGGATGTCAGTGTGAAGGACACCTTTAACTACCTTAGTTCCTCTTAAAATTTTTTTAACACAAAATTGTTTACATTCTAATATATTAGGTTACACTGTCACTACCTTAATGCAGGTTTACCCTTATTGTTTTGTCCGTTTTGGTTTTAAACCATTCAATTACTTTTCTTTAATTTCCCTTGGGAAGCTGTTGCATGGTCTAATAGATCTGAGTGTAAGCAAATGTTTCCTCATTCAGTCTTAATTTTACTTTCTCATTTTGTCTGATTACACTCATACTTCCATATATCAATTTTAACAACTCTACTAGTTTCTTACTTACAACCTATGAATAAATTGAAATAGCTTTAAAAACTGTCTTTCTTTGGTTATTATTTAGCTGGAGTAGATATTATAAAATCTTTTCATAACTTTGTTTCTTAAATCACAGAAACAGTTAAGTTCCATTTTTTTGTTGTTGGTCTTTATAACTCTTAAAAAGGGTTTAAAAACAGTTAAGTGCTCAAAATATTAAGAATTGAAGTTCTGGGTTTTTTAATTTCCAATTTTTTTGATGAAAAAACCTTCATCTTTGAAGAAATAGTTTAATATGTTATATTCTATCGGCCTTCCTAATCACTTATCTGAGTTTTCTTGGTTATCTCTATACAGTGCAAAAAAATGCATTTCCTACCACTTTCCTTCAATAATTTATGCCTAGCTTGCTGTTTATTTTCCTCTTGTGATCATCATACTAGCTTAATGTGGTCCAGACCTTTACCTTAAAAAAAAAAACAAACAAACCCCCCCCCAAAACACAAAAACACAAAAACAAACCCCAAAACAGAAAAAATATTTATTTACTTAAGAATTACCTTACTTTGTGGAAAGACCTATAAAGATCTAATTTGTCTAAAAAATTACATCAAAATTAATTTTTAGATAACTTTAAAACTGATCGTGTTAAGACAATTGAAGAATTTACATTCTTCTGAATATGTTTTAATTTTCCTTCTTTGTATCAGAGACACATTGTTGTTAAAGAAACTGAAGGGTATTTGATTTCCTGCATTTATTTTTTGTCTTCTTACCATGAGCTGCACCCTGCTCTGTGGTATCCTCAAGCGAATATTGCAAATACACAGACTAGCTTTAGGACATAGTTGAGGTTGCAATCATCCCCTCTTTGTGTCAGAGGAGGGAACGCTTCAAGCAAACACACGTGCTCTTTCATGGACTGAATGAATTTTCCATTTCACCTTGTCACACAGCAGTTACTAAGGCAGGTGAAACTCCCAGGCTCAGGCTTGTCTCCAGATGCTGATCCAAAGCAATGCAGATGTGGGATTGCTTCTGCCAGCACAATGCAACTGCTTGAAGAAATTAGGCTACCTTAAAAGGCAGATATGCCTGTGTACAGGAATGTATCAAAGCCTGGGTACCCTTGCTAGTCAGTGGAGAGTAGCAGTAACCTAGGCTAGTCCATGGAGAGGAACTAATTCCTTTAAGGCATATTTCATATCTGTCTCAGGTTATGACATCTGGATAAAATTAATTATATGCCAGAAGCACCTATTTCTCTCCTTTTAGCTATAGAGACATTCTAAATGACCAGATTAGATATACATACATCACAGTGTAGATGTCTGTAATTGTCACAGGAATTCCAAGTGCCTCTACATGATAGATTGCAGGAATATGTAAACTTGCTCTTCAAACTGTGCATTAGCCAGCTAAAATCTGTAAATTGTAGTCAGTAAGCACAATCTAATAAGCCCTTGAAAGTTAAGACATATTAGTTAAGTTTCAGTGACGTATTAACATGCAGTCTCTATTTCAGAACTGCCAGGTGTAGAGTCAGTTCAGGGACTTAAGCACTCATCAAATTTAATTCTAATGTTAATTTAATGCAAACCTATATCATTAATTCAAGTAAGTCTAAGATAGCTCTAATGCTTTTGCTGTTGTGTAAAAACATGCACAAAGTTATAAAATTGGTTACTGCACAGATTTATGGGTGGAACTTGGTTGCTCAATTATAAATGTCTTGTATCATTTGACATACGAGCCATGAGATCTGATTGGGTTAAAAGACATGGCACAGGAGGCCTGCTGCAGTCTTGCCTCCTATACCAATTGCTGGAGGTTAGGTGATGTGCTCAAGGGAATTTTCTCAAAAAACACTAGTTGCTGATGTTCAGGCTACTGAATAATCCATCCCTTTCTCTGTGCACATACAAAATGAATCTCTCACAGCTATGTATGTTAACTGAGAAAATATATTGTTTTTAATAATTCAATGTACACTGGAGTCTTTTCTTAAATGCCTTTTACTTTCAATCATGTCTGTGTAACTATGGGTGAAAAACGTCATTATGATTAAGTAAGGGAAAGTAAATAGTAGGGAATAGTAAAATAAAAAATAAAAAAAAAAGGACAGTTGAGGAATTAGTCACTCAGCAAAATATTCATGCATATCTTGTAAAGACAAATTTTAAGGCTGGTGTACAATTAGTACAGTATTAGCTATCATGTCTGTTATTTTTAGTAGAAGAGAAAAAACCAGACATGACACTGACATGAAAAACCGCATTATGACCATGAAATTGGCATGCTTCAAGCTACCAAGGGAACTCCCAAGTAAAGATTCTGATTTTATTATAGTATTACCCGTGATCTTCCAGACATATATACAAATGCAGTACAGGATGTAAAGGAAATCAGAATCATTCTGGAGCAGCAGGTACAGGCTAGACAGGATATCTTGGATCCAAAAGAGCAATACATACCTCTGTTTAGGAGTCTGAATCCTATTCTTCAGGCAGAATTTGGGTCAAGATTAAGATTTAGATTTAGGTGTAAATGAGGCAATTGTATCAAACTTAGTGAAAGTTCAACTATAAATGTGAATAATATGAATAAAATATAAATTAAGCTTCCATTACACTCTTAAGAAACTAGGTCTTTATTTAGTTACCTGAGCACAAACATCCTGTACCTTTTAAGGTGTCTTTTCTGATTTACCTTACTTCTCTATCGTATCTGCCAGATAACGCAGATGCTGTGCATATGTTAGGGAACACACCAGTATCTACCTGCCACTTCCTACCTGGATGTTTATGTTCCAGCAAAAAGTGTCCCTGCAGAGTTTATTTTAGTAACTGAATCCATTCCTTATTTGTTGGCTCCCACATTTCTGGGACCTATGTATTCCATATCTTATGCTTTTTAAGCTGTCTAAACTTTTTGTTTCCAGGTTCGATCAGTGGAGGGATGGTACAAAGTCATTCGAAATCATGCTAAGTATACGTGCAGAAGTGTCAGCGAAAGGTGGTCCACATTTGTCAATATCGTTGCTATAGCTGATCTCTGATGATAATGACATTATTCTTACATTGTTCAGATTATGTATATAAATAAAATCAAATACATTTAACATTTTTATTAGTTTCTGCAGTTTTCTCTGCAGTGTGCTCAGTTACAGCTATTAGGATGTCTTCACAAAAATATTTATACAGAGTAAACAAACTTCTTTAGCAATACTATATTACAATCACAAATGTGTGTGTATAGTATTCAAAAAAATATTTTTGGGGGCTGACATTTTCCGTGCGTTATGTGTCTATGTAAATGTTCCTTTCAAAAACATTTCAATCAGACCATTTTGATTAATTCTAACAGGGTTCTGAGAAGACAGCTAGTTTTGCTAATGTGAAAACTTTGAACTGAAGTGACCTCTACAGTCGATTTGCTATTGTTTCTTAAAATCTGTGTACTTGATTTCATAACTTCATATCCTAATGTAAATTTACATATATGGTACACAGGATTTGGAAAACTTTTCAGACCTCCAAATTTTATTCAAAACTTCTAGCCTTCTGTCTTGCTACACAAATTGCTACTTCACACTTTTCTTTAACATATCCTGGTCACACAGAGCAACAAGCAATGCAAATCTACCACTATACAGAAGCTTTATATCTTTCCAAAATGTTGTGATGATATGAGTCATAGTTGTACTGTAAATTGCCAAATATCATTTTCAGGTTTTGACAAAAAAAACCAACCCCGAAGTGTATACTTGGAGGAGAACCAGGAAACACTTGTTCTTCAGTGGTTAATTGCGTTCCGCTAATCCTAGTTATATTTACTTTATTGTGAACTTTACATCAATGACAGTTGCAATCCTACAATATTGTTTTTTCTTCATTGATAAAATGGGCAAGGTGACCTGATCTGTTTTATGTTGGTCCCTTTATGCTTTTTGCTGACTGTGTGTGAATTTTTCTACAAACTGTACCTTCAAGACACTACAATGCCCCTCCCCAATATTTGCAGATCTGATTGCTCCAGTATAGGACAGAGAATACTTACTACAATTTTGTCCTTTTCTACTGAGAGGAAAGCAGTAGCGAGGTGTCCTGTTGTCACTCTTGAATTCCGTGGTTTGTAAATTCAGGATTATAGATGAGTGAGGAAAATTAATTCATGTTACACTTTCCACTGGATTTCAATATTTCCATCCAGACTCTAAAAAAGTAGTCTCATAAAAGTAGTCTTACAAAATCTTTCAAACTCATAGAACCAGAATATGTCAAGTAAATTGAGACTTGTAATACATTTCTATCAGTTAATAATTTTACTTGACACTTTTGCTGTTTTACTGAACTACAACATGTTACTGTTACTAGTATTGGAATAAATACTAACAAATAATTCATGTAATTATGTAATAATTATAAATGTGATTATAAGGCTACCTTCACGCATACACTGAGTATCAAAAATATTTCATGGAACAAAGGAAATCACTGCAGAAAAGGAGCAAGTGACACTGAAATGAAAAATTCAACAATTTTAATTTTTTATCTACATAAGGAGTGGTTGGGTTTTTTGTTTGTTTGGGTTTTTTATTTGGTTGCCTTTTTGTTGCCTTGCTTTTCATTTTACAGTTGAACTGTAATGTTATTCCCATGGAATGTGGCAATTTTCAAGTATGGTCTTTAAAAGGTAGAACTTTAAAAGAAAACATAATAAGGACCAGAAAATCAAAAATAAAGATCAGGCTATAGTGGAATATCTAGCTACTCAGAAGGAAGGATTCTTTCTCTGGGTTCTTTTTTATCTCGTCTAAAGTGTGAACTAATCAAAGTTTACCTTTTGATGACAGTTGAAGGGTGTTACGACATATAAATAGCAATGGTTAGGAGCACAATAAATCTGGAATAACTATGCTAGCTATGTGTATGTCTGAAAAATAAAAATGAAGTTGCATGTAAGAACTTTTTATTCATCAAATAGGATAATTTCACAAAATTTGCCAAGTATATTGCATCTATATAAGAGTCACATAATTTAATTCCAAAATGCCGTTACCTCTGGAGAGACAAAAATTGTTTTGCAAACCATATAGTTCTCCTCTGTCTTCTGAATCAAATCAGTATGATCCATCAGTTGTCAGTGCCTTGAGCAGTTAGAAAGAAAAACTACATCTCCTTTAGCACTATGATGTTAAGAACATAATCTTAAATATATGTTGTTCTTTTATGGATGATGAAAATGAACACATTTTCTGTCATAGTGTATAAGAATCAAGATTTTTTTTTTTCCTGTACTGGTTTCGGCTGGGATAAGGTTAATTTTCTTCATAGTGATTTGTGACTGAAACAGTGTTGATAACACAGGGATGTTTTTGTTATTGCTGAGCAGTGCTTGGACAGCATCAAGGCCTTTTCTGTTTCTCACACTGCCATGTCAGCAAGTAGGCTGGGGGTGCACAAGAATTTGGGAGGAGACACAGCTGGGACAGCTGACCTCAACTGACCAAAAGGATATCCCAGAGCATATGACGTCATGCTCAGCAATAAAAGCTGGGCGAAGGAGGAGAAAGGGACAATGTTCAGACTTATGGTGTCTGCCTTCCCAAGTAACCGTTATGCATGACGGAGCCCTGCTTTCCTGGAGATGGCTGAACATCCACCTGCCAATGGGAAGCAATGAATGAATTCCTTGTTTTGCTTTGTTTGTGCACACAGCTTTTGCTTTACCTACTAAACTGTCTATCTCAACCCATGAGCTGTCGCCAATTTCAACCCTTCCAATTCTCTTCCTCATCCCACTGCTGGGGAGTAAGCAAGCAGCTGTGTGGAGCTGAGATGATGGCTGGGGTTAAACCACGACAGCCCTTTTTGGTGCCCAGTGTGGGTCTTGAGGGGTTCAAGATAACAACAGATTTGACTCGAGTGTGCTAGACCTAATTTCTAGCCCTTGTAACTGTTTAGCTATTAATTTTCAGGCTCTTGTGCTGGCCACGGGGTTTGCTTACCTTACTGCATATTAGACATATTTCCATTTTGTGGTTACTCTCTTCTATGAATTCTGAATGTTTTCATAATCACATTTGTTATGTTTCCATTTAATTTATATGCCTATGTAGAGAAATCTACATCTATGTTAGTCACTCTAATCTCTCTTGTCATGTTCTCAGAGGCATTACTTTAATTATTCTTATTATATCAGGGATATTCAAGATAAACATGATAGTACTCAGAAGACATTTTACAGCTTCTATCAGTGCAACACTGGTAGAAGTCAAGATTTGGAAAAAGTTTCCATTTCTATTTGTCCATCAGGCACTGCCAAAACCTGAAATCTGTTTCCTGAATGCTTGAGAAAAGGTAGGGTGCTGTTCAGATTGTGACTATTGGTGCTGGGGTGCAGTAAAGTGTCTTATCTATAGATGCCTCACCTATAAAGAGAGGAAAGCTACTGCTGTTCTCAGCAGTTATGATGGCACCACCCATGGCTTCAACTAGAGGTACCAATGTCTTCATTGAATCATTTTACCTGCAATTGTCATAGTTGATACTTAAGTAAACCAAGATCGTCAATGTTATAAGATTTTGAAAAGATGATTTGCCATGCAAGACACTGTGTATAATAGACAACTAAAGGTATTGCATAAAAATTCTATTAACTGATTATACTACACTTTTTTATTGGTATAAAGGAAACATCATCCAGATACAATGTTGTAATCCAAATGAAATTACTAGTTCATTGTGACATAAACATAGTTCAGTAAAGGACAAGATACATGCATTGCAGGGATTTTGTAAGTTTTCATTAAAACTGGCTTGTGTTAAGAGCTATGCAGCTTTATTGTTTGACACAGAATGTGTCACTATCACCTGCTTTCAATGAGTTTTAAAAAGGAACAATGAACATAACTCAAACAGGAGAAAAATAACAGTGAGTGAGACTTAAGCATGCTATTTATCATTAAGCAGCTTAAAGACGACTGCAAGTATTGTGTGACTATGGCTCAATTTTAATTAGAAACCTTTGTCTTTGAACATATACGGCTTAATTATTCAAAGCATATTCAGAACTTTATTTATATCTTGAGAAATCCATCCTATGCCTCAAGTTTAACAGACATTAGCTCAGCTAATTCAGGATTTTGTCAGATTCCATTTTATAAGTATTTAGCATCAGTGACTGAATTTATTATTCCATTATCATCTGTAAAGGAACAATGAATGATAGCATCATAATTTCTGAGATATATAAAAGTTGGCACTGAAAATTTAATTGATGAATGCTGCTTACCTCCCATAATACTACAGATTTGTTTTCCAGATATTTCACAGTATCTATGTTGCACCTGACAGCTTCATGAGGAATGGATTTTTGCAGTGCTCCCGATGTCCCTGTCCACAACACCACCCCTGATTTCTTAGTGCTAAAAATTTCAAGGACTTTCCTGAAGAAATAGCGTTTTAGATGTGGCCACAAATATTTTTCCAGATTCTGTCTGGAATCCATCTTTTCTATTCTCCATAAACCAGCTTAGACCATGCTGTGGGTAGTAAAGTTTAGCAGAACAATGAAGTATTTGTGAATATTTGCACTTTCAGTTGGTGTAGGATGGGCAAAATGAAAATCCAACTGAATGTTTGAGATCAAAATCTGGAAGACTTTTTTTGTTAACCACTATGCGGTTTCCAATTTTTTTTTTTCCCTTGCAGATAAAACACAGGGCTGTCCTGGACAGAATGGGCTCAATCTTAGTGCCTTCATGCGGATTCAGTGCCATTTATGAAGCCTTATTGTATCCCATCTAATGTTCAGCTACCTATCCAAAAAGGCCTGGCTTTGGTGCATGTCCTAGGTCACAGTCTCCATGACTGCATAGGTGCTTCGCTACAGCATCTCAAATGGTTTTAGGGGTCCATATGTGGGCAACTGGACAGACAGATCTAAATTCAACTCTAGAATTAGGTGAATTCCAGTGTGTAAAGCAAGAAGAGATTGACCGGATAATATTAAATAGGGAAGAAGTAGAATATTTTCTCACTTGTGTATACAACTGAATAGAATCATTTTTAATCTGTTCTGCTGAATACCATTATTTACTAACAAGATAGTAACCTGCACTGAAACCGATCTTATTGATGAAGTTTCTCTAATCTGCACCCCATACACTCTCTACATACATTTAGTGGTTCAGCAGCAATACATGCTGGAAAAGTGATGCTCAGTCTTGTGCTCAAGAGTATCTGCCTCTTTCTAACTACTAAAAATGAAAACATACAACTTCCTTTTTTGATTTTAAGTCAGCATCAGACTAAATATTATTCCAGACATTTCTGATTCCTGGTGTTTTTCTTCTTCTTAATTAATAGAAAGAGTTAGCTGTTGACTGCCTGCATAAACTTCACAGCTATTTATGCATCTTCCTGGTACAATATAGTAAGGCAACTTCAGGGAGTCATTAGTTGTCTTCAGAGCAGGAAATATTTCAGTGCTTTACAAGATGGTAGAGTAACTTCATGGACCAATCACAGACAAATTGTTCTTAAAACAATGAAAAATGTCTTCACATAAGCACATGCACATGTACTACTCTATACAGATAGAATAGCAACAGTAATTTAAAGTGACATTTAGTTTTGCAACCACAAAACTTTGTCTTACAGATCAGGAATTTAGCAATAAATTGTCATTTGTGGTGGTGCCCATCAGCTAGGTGGACTCTTAAAATATTCAAAACATGTATTCTCTATCTCCAAAGACTGCTTTATTTAAAGGAAAGCATTGATTTTTGCCAGGAGCTATACAGAAAGACAATCAATCAATGACAGTTTTGCAAGAAAGCTACTAGTCAAACTACCCTTGGTTCTCACTTTGTATTCCTTGAGGTCATGCATTTATTTTAAAGTTTTGTTTCCCTGATGATTGAGGGACAGACACAATTAGAATCAGTCTTAGTCAATTTTCATTTTTACATGAATGAAATAAAGGAAAATTATTAATAGAAAAGTAAGAGAGAATTTATATTTGATAGACTGGACCAATTCCAGTTTGTTGTCTTTAAATGTGTTTTTCTTTTACTTCTTTATGCACATTCGTATTTTAAGCTACGCCTCCTGATACACCTAATTTTATCTTTTGAAAACCTTAATTGCTTCTGTTGCTTGTTGAAGTAAATAATACCTCTGTTCCTCATGGCTTTCTTTTAATGTGAAGTTACAGAGATTTTAACATCATTAAACTACAGAAGTCATGTAAGGCTGAAATAAGAAACAACTATTAAAGTTCTCACTTTTTCTCCCAAGACAAAAATTAGTTCAGTACAATACAACATTTTACAATACAAATATTTGGATTTGGAAACTGAGATCTTGCAGAGACTGACAGTGTTTTCCAACTGTAAAATGTATTGTCATCCAGAACTACTACATTTTTCTTAGGAAAAACACAAAGCCAAATATATAAACAAGACCCCCAAAATAACCTCTTGTGGTTTTAAGATACCTACAGAGCTTCAGCACTTTTAAAAAAAGGTAAACTATTTCTTCAAGAGAAGACCTGCATCTTCAAACAAAAAATAAACAACATTCTGGTCATGGGACTTTGTTTGACACTATTCAAGTTCCAACCTCTAGATAAAAATGATATCTTATGATAAAAAAAAAAATACTGCTTCAAGTGACTGAGACAGAGAAAATGGCACAGGTCACAGAGAATAAATGAATGGAAATAATTAAATAATAACTGTATACGTTACACCTGTTATTACCATGAAGAAAAGGTCTATCAGTATACACATGCTGAAATACTAGACCTGAAACTTTCTCCAGAATTGGATGAAGTGAAGGTCAAACGTACGTGATCTCTCAATGGTAGCACTGAAGACAGAAACCTGTCCTCTACTGCGTGATATTTCCCCCTCAAACAATGTTACTTCTATTTATTATTTTCAGTGATGAACAGGTATGATTTCACAAGTATAAGATCCTTCAAAATAAATACATTTTAGGAAAAACACCAACAGATTTTTAATTTTGTAAGACCCTTCCTCAGAAGCCATTACTGCATGGGACTATACCTGTTCAGAAATCTCTCACCTGAAAGACATGGAATACGGTGAAAATACAGAGCACTATCTACTGCTAAAGGTACAAGGCTATATAAGTATTCACTCTGGGAACAGTGCAAAGAGGCAGAGCAGTGCTTTAATTATAAATTTATTGGATGTAAGGTTTCAGTGAACAATTCTAAGTATGTCAGATAAGAAAGCAGATGTCTCTGTTGTGTTATGCAGTATATGCTACTTCCTGTATCTCATCTCAGTCATACAAAATGAAGATAAAATATTAACCCAGTACATAAGGCCCAAATAACAAACACCCACAGTAGTCAACATAGTAAAATATAATTTAAAAGAAACACTATTCATCTGACAGTAAAAACATTCTAGAAATAAAATTATTTTGAAATAATCAATGAAAGAGAGAGAGAGACTATTCTCATATTCATAAAAGAATAAGAGCAGCTATCCAAATAGCTACTGTGCAACAGATTACCCTTCAGAAATCCTTACTCTGTTTAACATGCATTTAACATCCCAATTGCCAGCACAGTACATCCTATGATTGATCTGATTATACAATGTTCCAAAGCCTGCAGTAGAGGTATTTCATGTGTTCTCATCTGTGTGAAGTATTGTTTCCCATGGAATTTCAGGAAATATATAACAGTAATACAGAAGAAATGTAAAATTTCTCACTAGCTTTTAAAATAAAATTTCTTATTTATTCACAAATGAAGTACTGTAAATATAGAAGAGCATGCTCAGATAATAATTCTGAGACATTTTGCCCTATCCACAAAATCAAACAAAAATATAATTAGAAAGCAGTTACTACAATTAAATTGGTAATTTGATACTTTAGTGATAGGTTTATGTCAAGTATCTTATTTTCTTGTCAATCAAGGTTCATATTTAATAGTCAGTATATTTTTCAGTATTTGGTCCAACATATTTTAGTTTTAAACACCTCAAGGACTTGGTCTTCCACTCCTACCTTTAGGAAATGTTTCTGTGGTCTTGTTAAGAGATGGGTTATGTTTATAACTGCCAAGTGACAATGTTTGCAGGTAGAACATGATACTCTTTTTTTGAGACCTGAAACAATCTCCACAGAAACATAATTGAAATGGAAGAAATCCTCTTATATTTACTCTTTGATGGTCAGGCAAATAAAGGAACTGGGAGTGGAAACTCAAGACATTTATCATTGCTGTCTTATAGTTTAAGACCAATCATAGTGCAGTCATGCTTACTCACTCCGGTTTAGCTTTTTAATTTAGTTTGCATCCAACATCCAGCAAACTTGAACAATTTAGCACTAAAGACAGGATCACTGATATCAATTTACTTTATTTACCTTATCTTTATATTTACCTTATCTTTATATTTAACTAATTTATAGGTTATGTGAAATGTCATATGCAGTACCCTATTTATGAAAGTAGCTGCTTCAGAGTCATGCAAATATTTTGAACAGATATAAAACTACAGGCTATATATATGTCACAAAGTACATGACATGATGTCCTGGCTTTGGCTGGAATAGAGTTAATTTTCTTCCTAGTAGCTGCTGCAGTGCTGTGTTTTGTATTTAGTATGAGAATGATGTTGATAACACACTGACGTTTTAGTTTTTGCTAGGTAGTACTTACACTAGTCAAGGACTTTTCAGCTTCTCATGCCCTGCCAGCAAGAAGCTGGGAGGGGGCACAGCCAGCACAGCTGACCCAAACTGGCCAAAGGGATATTCCATACCATATGATGACATGCTCAATATATAATCTGGGGGGAGTTGTCCAGGGGAAACATGGCTCGGGAACAGGCTGACCATCAGTCAGAGGGTCGTGAGCAATTGTGCTATGCTTCACTTGTTTTGTATATTCTTTTTTTTTTTTTTTTTCCTCCTGTCCTATTACACTGTTTTTATCTCAACCCATGAGTTTACCTTTTTTTTCAATTCTTCTCCCCATCCCATTGGGGCAGGGGGAGGAGTGAACGAGCATCTGTTTGGTGCTTAGCTGCCAGCCGGGGTTAAACTACAACTCGTATGAAGAAGGCCCAAGCCAGCAAATTACGTTCAAATAGCTGATATAGGAATGAAGCCTGTTCGGCTGCATGCACATGTAAGATTATTCAAGAATCTAAGACTTTGTCAGGTGGGATCCCTAGATACTAAATAACAGGCATTCTCATCTGAATAGTTAGTAGTGAAGGGCAATGTATCTTATACATTTTATACATGTTCATTTGCATGCATTGCTAATGAATGCTGTATCAGAATAAACACCTTTATAAGATCTTTGTGAAAATTTTGTACTGATTTATGACTCTTCACTAAGTAGAATAATTGGGACTGACAGCTTTCTGGCAGTTATGTTGTTAGCTTTTTCTGATGGTAGTCAAAGTAAACCTCCAGATCATTTAACCTTCAGCCTGTGGTCTTTAGAAACTAAAAAACTGACAGCTATTTGACACCTGAGAGACCTCCATCTACCTGAGAGATGCCATATCCTCCTTTATGATAAGTAACAAAAAATAAATTATACTTACTGCTGAGACATTTCCAAATCCATAGGAACATTGCTCAATTTTTGTGGTCGTGTCATTTAACTACTGAGGGCTGGTTGTCCTGTAGGAGGGAGCCAGGAGCAGCGGGTAGCCATGTGGCCAGCAAGGCCATACCCTCACTGGAGCAGAGCTCTGACCTGCAGCACTCAGCGAGGGAGCAGGGCTGGCATGGGCATGGTGACTGGGGCCAGCCCAGAGCCCTGTAACTACCCGGGAAATCCATGGTGACTGGATAGTTGAGGCACGGCCTGGCCCCAGGATCAATGCACCCTCAGGACCTGACACATAGCGCTGAAAGAGACTTGAAACAGCCATTCCTGATAACAAAGTTGTATATTTTTTTTCTTTTTATCACTGAACAGATTATAGAAGGGCTAACCTGTCCTTCCAGACCTCCAGGAGATAATAGGTCTTTTTCAGGCAATCCTCTTTAATGATGTTTTGTTTTTTTCAAATTTTAATTTTTTTAGTTTTTCTGGTGTCTAACTTGGATCTTCCTTGCAACCAGTTAAACCAGCTACTTCTTGTCCTGATCATCTTGTTACGTAGAAAAGAGACTATACCCTTTCTGTTTGAAGCAGCCGGTTCCATATTCGAAGATGGGCATCCCTTCAAGCTACATAAGCCCATGTATTTCACTGCTTTGTTTCATGGCATGGTTACTGGCCTTCTGTTACCTTTTTTTGACATATTCGTGTTTATGGTACCAGAAACCAGCCTCCACCAAAAACCTAACCAGGGGTGAGCAAGGTGAAAGCATCACTCAATATATCTTGAAAGCCTGACTTCCATTTATACATGTTAATATAGTGGTTATATTTTTTATTTTAGGTTATATATTTTCCTTGACATTTCTAGATGTATATTCACCTTGACAACCAGCATGCAACTCACAAAGGAATTGCTTTGTACCTGCTCCTCACCCTGTCTTGCACAGTTGTTTTTATTCCAGCATTAAGAATGAAGATAAACAATCAGACTGAGCTCTGACTGAGCTGATCAAACACCTCCCCACCTCCATAGAAACAGTGGTCATAGATCAATATAAAAAAAAATTAAAAAATAGAAATAAGTCAAAGATGTAAAAATGTAAGCTGATATGAGCAGAAAACATGCTTAAATGTTCTATAAGGAAAATAAATAACAATGGTTACTAAAAAATGTAATGAAAATTAGCAAAATTACAAATGAGGTTCAGAAACAAAAAAAGCAGTATTTTTCTTTAGTTTGAACAGATGTAGAAAGAATTGTCACCATTTGGAATTAAACTCATGCTTTTTTGTTTGTTTGTTGTTTTATTTCAAGGAAGGAACCTATTTTCAAACACATTTGGATATTAGCTGATGAAGTCTAATAATACAATTCAAATTTTATTTTTCCAGTTGCAAACACCTCATGTTGCTTATACTGACATTTTCTACTGCTAATTTGCTTTTATTTTAAACTATGGCATTTTATCTGAGGTGAAAACATTACATTCTATGTTATGTGGTCAACAGTATTGTTTTTATTAAAATTCTAGGTGACGGATCAGTAAGAGGTTTGGTATTCCAGACTACCCCTATCAAAAACCAAAATCATTAGCTATACTAGTGTTAATAGAATAATTTTCCTAAATGTCAGTGTTGCTCTTTATGTCTTTCCATACACATCATTATAACACATAGAAACTCTTTTCACATTCTTTTGTGAACAAGGTCTGAATCTGCCAGTCACCAAATAAATGTTCAATAAACAAAAGAATATTTACTTATATTTTTAAAATTCCAATTGAAGTAACTTTTTTTGTTTATTTATTTTGATGATTTAACAAAATTATTTAAATGGTAGCTAACTAATTAGATGATAACATTTTGGAACATGTGACATGTATGAGATACAATTTGAAATTATTAATGATTCAAAGAAAAACTGTCTTATTAAGGCAGGTCAGATTTTTTCTTGAAAAAATATTTGGATTTAACTTTTCAAGGAAATGTTTGCAATCTATAAATTTACATGATATGTAAACATTTAATTTTGCTGGTTTTTTTTCCACAAAGCTTTGTGAATATTAAATTCTGCAATAAATGTTATAATTTAATGTTTTAGAGAAGGTAGAAAAAGAAGATATGGGAATATCTCCTTGAAAAAATTTAAAACATTTTTTCTCCTTTGTTTTCATCTCATTCATGAGAAACTAATAACTGTGATTAGAAACTAACAAAATACTCTTTGGGTTGCCACTGGGGATTAAAAGTGAGGAACTATTTATAATTGCTGCAGATGTATTGTATAGCAATTTACTGTCATGAATGCAGAAATTAATAATAAATCACATTATTAATAATATTTTCAACTTTGGTCAACTGATGTTTGTATTTTTAACTACTGTGTTTTTGTTCTTATACTTGCAGGTTTTGTATATATTTATGTAAAGCTGATTTATATGATTACCCTAAATTATATAATAATTGTAACACAGTAAAGGTAATTTAAATTTTATATATGTGTGTGTGTATACTGTTATGTATATGTACAATAGGTTTTAGCAGTAAAATTAATGTATTTTCTTTATAAATTAATTGTAATTTAAACACAAATGAAGGCAGTACCCCCCAAGCATACAGTCTAACTTACGGTAGGAAGCATCCTACAGTATTGGTAAGACTGTTTATCATAAAAAAAAAAGTTCCTCACTCTTTTAGGTACAACAGAGGTTTACACGATTTCTACAGTCAATTGATTGAAAAATGTATTGTACCTGGAGAAGGATGGGGTACTGTTTGGGGTTTTTTAACCTTTAGGGATGTTAACACTGAATCATAACTATGATCACTTAATTGCTGATTATCATTTTGAAAACATTCATAGCTCTCCTGCTAGTAAGCTCCTTCTTTCCCAAAGAAAGAAATAAAAAGAATTGAAAAATAAAATTGGTGTTATCAGCATTGCAATCTTTCATTATGCAGATTTTTATGTAGAATATTCTCCGATCTTGTATATCAGAAGACTGTCATTATGTGACTTTGTGCTCTACCAGACTCTATGTTATGAGTTTCTTTGTGAGTGACTCAATGCATAACAGTACTGTTTTAAATCCAGTCAGAATTAACTAGTTTGAAGATCAAATCAAATTGGTACATTTGAATTTGTCAACTAAATATTTTGACAATGCAAAATTTTTTTCTTCTCAGTTCCTCTTCCTTTCCTCTAAAGGACCATGTTTCTTCACTCGTAAGTCCCAAGAAGGAGAGAATTGTTTTTATGGATGGGAACTTAAATGCAGCATTTCACAATCTTCGTTATATATCATATATTTACCTACATGCATTTCAATTAGTCTTCATATATAACTACTATACATTCTTGTTTAATCAGAAGTTTCTTTCTACCGCCAGCTATTACTGGTATATTATTCTCATTATTTCAGTAACAAAATCCACTGATTTCACCCTTTAAGTAATCCCCCATCTAGAGTATATTTGATATTATGGGATAGCATCCTGTGGGGTGTATCCCATATGGTCCAATTAACCCTCTTAAATTATTTTGCTTTTTGTGGATTTGATTAGTTTGGATTTTTTGTTTGTTTGTTTTATTGGGCTGCAGCTTCAAATTAGAGATATAAATTAAATTTCTTAGCTGCTTCAAACATCCAGTTTCAATACATCCAGAGTGTTTACCTTTATTTACAGTTGGTGAACTTCCAAAATATTGTGTAGAAAGAGAGATGGCCAACATCCATGTGAGGGCAGGCAGAGGCTGTTATTTCTGGCTAAACAAGAAAGACTTTTTCCATTGCAGATGTACACTTGCAAAAAAGGTGTAGTGCCCTGGTGACAGCTGGAAAGGAACAGTTTGTACCAGGGTAGGCATACAGGCCAGATGAGTTTGATCCGCATATACCAGCCAGTCCCACAGCAGCTACAATCCTTCTAGGATCAAAGAGATGTGGTGATAGAGCTCCATGAAGTGCTGCCATGGATGGATACAGGTGGCAGAAAAGCTGGGAAGCGGGGGTTATATCTTATACAGAAAAGCAATCTGAAAACATGGACCTTTGTTCTACTAAAGGTTGTGAGCTGATCAATGGCTTATGACTTGGAATTAGAGGACAGACCAGTATCAGTGAAATACAGGCAGGTCCCTCCAAGAGGAAGTTGTTTTTCGACAACCAGTGTAAGCCTCACAATTACAAGCCCTGGCACTCACAAGACACTTTAACCACTTTGATATTTACTGGGTGGGCAAAATGGTTGGATGCAAGCAAGATGGTAGATATCTGGAATTTGCTGATTACAGTTTCCTGATATAGGAACTCAGTGAGATGACTAAGAAAAAACTTCGGCTGATTAGGAATAGTCACTAACAACCTCAGCTATAGCAACATCAGCTACAGCAAGGTGGTTGAGTTTAATATCATGAGAGAAATGAGGAGGGCGAATAGAATTACAACCACCAGCTTCAGGAGAGCTGAATTCCATTTTTCCAGGGAACCAGTGGTTGGAATCCCATGGGAGGCTGCCTGTAGGGTGAACAGACACAAGAAACCTTCCTGATCTTTCTGGAAAGCCTCCGCAGTGCACAGGAAGGGACCATTCTGATATGCAGACATTGAGCAGGAGTATTAGAAGGTGAGCTGAACAGGGAACTCCTGACTGAGCTCAGATGTGAAAAGAGACTACATAGAAGGTGGAATCAGGGATGTGCCAGCTGAGGGGAACACAGTGGCTTTGCTCAGGCATGCAGAGATGGGGTAAGGTTTGGTATGGAATGTGAAAGACTGCAAGAAGGGCATCTATAAATACATCGGCAAAAAAAGACGACTAAAGTAACTAGGCCAAAGCTCAGTAAGATGAGGAATGCAGTGATAAAAGATACAGGGAATTATTTTTTTCATAGAACCACAGAAAAGTCCAGGGAAATCCTAGTCTAGAAGGGACCTATGGAAATCTTGCAATATAAATTTTGACCAGACAAGGCCTTGAGTAACCTGATCTAACACTGAATTTAACTGTGTTTCAAACAAGGTTGGCCAGATGACCTGCAGAGGTTCTTTCCAACCTGTATCTCCCATCTACTTTTACTGTCTAAATTATGTTCTTTTGGTTTTTGGTTTTTCTTTTTTTTTTCCCCACTAATTTCCAACTCATGGACAGAGATTTTTGTTAAATAAACAGTTTCCAGTCATGCTGCATCTGCAGTTGACCTCACACAGATTGACTACTTCCTTGATGTCTTTTCCAAACCCTTCTTTGTTAGAATTAGTGCTTCCAAAAAAAGTTTATTTTTTTATTTCTAGTTGTAATGTGTAAGTAACTGTGAGATGTCTTTTCTTTTAACTTTTTAATAAGAAATTATTTTCTTATTGCATAGCCTAAAGGGTTTGAATTAAAACAGTTGCTATAGTCTAATAGAAATTTATTTTCTGATAAAATAAATTAGCATGTTTGTTGGCTCACAATTATATAACAGGGTTTATACTTTTTGTCCTTTCTTAGATAGATCTTTACTAACATTAATGGCAGGTCCTCAACACAGCAAGGTCAGATCTTTTTAAATAAAGAGTGGTGGTGAAAGCAGCTGTATTCCCTAAGCTATTTGAATAGTCTCTCTTCTATGCAAGGTATTCTGAAAGTAAAAGTAATTTATAAATTAATGCCAAGGTTACTGAACCATTCGATGGTCTAAGAGCCCCCAGGAATTCCAATTACTTCTCTTTCACAAACTTATTCCATAGTTGTTAGTATGGGGTCAGTACAGTGAAGTTCACTGCAATCCCAGTGGGACAAGGTTTACTTTTGTTTATCATCATCATTCACAAGTTGTAAAGATTCATTTGGCTGTAATCTAATATGTTTGTTGGAAGGGAGCACTGCTACATTACTTGAAATATGTGCCAACTCTCAGGCTAAGACTGAGATATATCTCAATGAATGGAGACAGGAGCCTTACTTATATACCAACGCCTTTTAAGGCAGATGGATTAAAAATTTTTTTTTATAATAACTTTTTTTTTTTTTACTCGCAGGAAATTAGGTATTTTACTGTAAATGACACCAACTGCTTTTCAGCGGTTGTCATGAGAAAAGATGGCCTTAGTTGTTATAAGAAGACATTCTGTCCTTTTTGTCTATACTATTTGTATTTTTACTCTAAGATCTCAGAAGCTGGTGGGGGGAAATACAAAAAAAAACCCAAACGAAAGCCACCCTGTGTGGTTGATTTGTGCTGAGGGGTCCTGTTCAGAATAATTTCTCTGTGGAGATTCTCATGTGGAAGATCATGTCTATATGTATGACTTAAAGGATAGGTACATTGAACTGAATCTCTCTTGACTTTGATGGGAGTCAGACTTCTGAGAGGTCTTTGAGAGGTTAATCAGATCCTCCCTTGAAAACCATAGGACTGTCAGGTAAAGGACGAAGACACTAAGCTTCACCTAAAGGCTGGAATAGTTGCTCAGTTCTCACAGTATGTATGTGAAATGTATGAGAAACTTGCTCTTCCACAAGAGGGGAGAATAAGTTTTGCCCTGAGCTAGCCATATCTTTTGTTCATTTTTTTCCTCTACTAATGAGCATAATTAGAAGAGTAAGTCATTAAATTTAATGTTAACTTATTTGGCACTTCAAAATAAAACAGTGCTGTGCTGCTGAGAACAATATAACATACCACTCACAGTGCATAAGTCCTGCAGTTAAAATGCTAATTAACACTTTTATTTATAATGAACACGGTTATTTGATTATAATCCCATTGTCCCTGCTCCCTTCAGCAGTATGGATTGATCAGTCAGAGTAACAACAACCCATTCTAGATGCCCTAGGAATGATTTTATTTTGCTTTTTCCATACAGATCTGATATACACTACAAGGAAGACATTAGTCAAATTAGGCAGAAACAACTTAGAAGAAGTTTCTTCCTTTCCTTCATCTCCATAGAGAAACTGCAGCTGAATTTGGCTTTTGCTCATCACAGCCTGCGGAGAGCTTAGTTGTAGTCAAACCCCTTGGTTAGTCACTGAAGTCAGAGTATATCCTTCCAGACCAAGAGTAAGTAAACAGTAATTCATAATGTTCAGTTATATAGCAACTAAATAGAACATGTATGTTTCTTCAGCTGCCTACAGAATTGAAATGGAGACAATGTGCATACATATAAATATATATACATTGCATATACATTATGTATATATTACACACACACGTATATGTGGTTGTAAATAGATGCCAGTGTAATATATTTTTTCTAAAATTTGTCTCAGGTACTTATACACTGTAGAATTGATTCTATGTCAAATTATACCTGAAGTTAACAACATATAGAATGGAATTCCTCACAGATTTTTCCTATTCCTGTTTCAAAATATAGTAAGGGAAAATATTTTTTTTTTAATATATATGCCTATACATTTTAGCCACCGCAGAGTATATTTTTCATAGCAAAACTCTAAAACATATGATAACATTGCTCTTCAGGAGTTTCCAACAATCAGGGACTTCTTCTAGCCATTAGAATATGAGGCATGTTTATACAGAGCAAAAAGAAGTATCACAGACAGAAGAGACATGAGCTGTCCATACAGCTTAGCTTGCAAGTGTGTTTGGAATATCTGTGTTTATGAACCACTGAACCTGAAAACACTGAAAAGACAACTGTATTTTTTTCTAGTCCAAGATGGTTTGTGCGCCACCAGCTCTTTTATCATTATAGCATTTTTTATTTAAGGCTTAAAGTAAATGGACCCAGCACCTGTGTCTGAACCAAATCTTTGATAGGTATCAATACAAACCTCTTTATACTGAGCTACTGAGAACCTGGAAAGCATGATTTTCTTTACGTTCTTGTCTTTCATCATAGATGTTTAAGACATTTAGTACAGGTTTATGAACTCTGTATGTTATTAATATAATGGTATGTTTTACCCTCTTTTCTCAATATCTTGTCTTGTTAAGTATATTTTTTCCCTCTTCAAGATAGGACTGTGCCTGCATTTTAATAGTTATGGGAAAATGGAATCTTTGCTTCAGTCCTAATGTAATGAATATAACTATCATGTAATAGTCAACATTTGCCGTAATTTTACTTTTACATCACTTTTTTCCTTAGTTTGTATATGCAAAAATAAGTTCTGTGTTCATGGAACTGCAGACTAGGCAGTAATCTTTAGGCATCTAGGAAAATTCTGTCTGAATTACCTGAAGACTTCATGTACTTTTGGAGCAGGGAAGTGGTAATTTACTTGAGAGGACAAGTTATGGCATTTTGTCTTATGTACAATATCTGTGCAAAAGAAATTGCTTTGAATATGATCTGAACTTAATATTATTACCTTAGATGTATAGTTTTAATACACACAAAAAAGGAAATATCTTTCCTTTTACATTAAGTGTAAAATTAACTTCAGCATATTCTTTACTATCAGATCCAAATATCTATATTTTTAAAAGCCTCTAATGAGTATAAATTGCATGCAACTATAACATTGATAATACCCTACTGTCTCCTGTGAATTGCTGGATTTATCCTTGAAGATATGAATCACAAGAGGAGACTTGTCTTCCTGCCAGGAGTTTTCCTGCAAATAGCTTGCTGCTTTTTGCAATTTTTTATCAATGTCACCTAGCATGGATGAGGAACTTTGTTTCTATTGGGAAGAAAGACAGTTCATCTTTGCAGCTTTTCTCTGTAAAAGCACATTTAAAATAACTTTGAAAGCACACATTTCCTTTCTTTGTATTTAATTTCTCTGCCTTTATAGAAGATGCTATAAATCTAATGAGACATATGAAGAGGTGAAAAACAATGAGGAAAAGTGAGAGAACAAAAATGAGGGGGGAGGGAGGCATAAAAAAAAGGACAACATCATCTCAATGAAAAGTAAAATAAATTGCCAACTGCTGACAAAACCCTAAAACATTGAGTAAAAATCATCACTTCTAAGAAGATGAGAGGCTAATAAGAATTAGGTAAATCTTGCAGGCTTTGTGTTGACAGTAATTAGATTATGTTACCTCAGGCAACAAAACAAAGATATCTCAACATATGTATGAATTGCACCCATATTAGGTGCTACGAGTGATTTAGAACTTGGGATGCAACTAAATCTTTTCAAGTAGCAAATTTAGAAAAGAGATTGACTATTGAGAGGAGACTTAAAAGACTGCTGGCTGGTTTTATAGGGAAAATATGTGTGTTAATAGATCATATTCCCCTCACTACAAGAAGGACATTGAGTTGCTGGAGCATGTCCAGAGAAGAGCAACGAAGCTGGTGAGGGGTCTGGAGCACAAGTCTTATGAGGAGCGGCTGAGGGAACTGGGGTTGTTGAGTCTGGAGAAGAGGAGGCTGAGGGGAGACCTTATCGCTCTCTACAAATACCTGAAAGGGGGTTGTTGTGAGGTGGGTGTTGGTCTCTTCTCCGAAGTAACTAGCGATAGAACGAGAGGAAATGGCCTCAAGTTGTGACAGGGAAGGTTTTGACAGGTTATTAGGAAAAAAATCTTTATGGAGAGAGTGATCAAGCATTGGAACAGGCTGCCCAAGGAGGTGATGGAGTCACCATCCCTGGAGGTGTTCAAAAAACATGTAGACGTAGCACGTTGGGACATGGTTTAGTGGGCATGGTGGTATTGGGTTGATGGTTAGACTTGATGATCTTAGAGGTCTTTTCCAACCTTAATCATTCTGTGACTCTATGACTCTATGTTAATTTTCTTAGTATGAACTGATTATAAAACTCTGAGATACAGGTCATATTATAACAGCAATAATAACATATCTGAACCTGAACACTGAGTTTAGCTGAACATCTTGTACCACTGCTATAATTGCAGTGCAGAATTATTATCCCTCTACTGCCTTCAAACATGATGCAGATTTGGAACTCTTTCTTGAACAAATTTGCTAATTATTTGCTGGGAGTCCTTCATTTGTTAGTTGCTTCATAATATACCCATGAAAATGCTTTAGGAGACATCTTTGTAAATAGTAACTCATTTAGTGACTATATTCTGACAGATATTAACTGTGTTTCATATTTATTACTCTTGTGGTCTCTATTTTGAAAATAAAATTCACTAGATCCCCTTAACCTCACTCTGCCAAGTATTTTACGTTCTTAGAAAATTCTGATTAAAAAACAACTTGGCAAGATCTTTCCCTGATATGAATTGTTGTGGATCTCTTTAGTCAGTGGAACTCTGCTAGCTCTTGTCAAGTCATGGCCCAGATCTGGAAATTTTCTCCACTGTCATGAAAATGTTTTAAAAGAAATAATTTTCTCTTAAGCACATCACCTGCTTGTGACCAGCTTCCTAACAAAAATCAATAGTTCATGAACAGGTAAATATTAGGTTGCTGACCATGATAATAACTGAATATAAATCACCCTTCAGGAATGATGTGATTACCAGAATATTGTTTTTCTCTGTCTTTTTTTTAAAGGCAAAACTGATTTTGCAATAAATGGTTTAACATCTTTAATATACTTGTCCTACTGTAAGATACAAGTAATGTAACTGGAATTTTTTTTCAGTACGTTTAGTGAAGGAAATACAAGATTTGCTCTGCCTTGACATGTGTTGAATATCTACATGGTGTGCATGACAAATCATAATTTGACCCTAGCAAATTAAAGCAGTGTGCCATTTTGGCCAGAAAACTCAGTCTCCCAAAAGGGATCAAACCCTCTACTCCTTCAAAGCTTAAAAAGCCAGATTTTGAGAACAAGTATTGTAGCTTATTACAGGAAATAAAATCAAATAAAATAAAAGTAAAATGTGCACATTCAGCATTTGTTGGAATAAGAATTAGTATTTATACAGTGCTTTGAATATTTAAAGCATTTTACCACAATTAGCCAATTACTTTACTACCTTTTTTATTGTTTGTTTTTTTACAAGTGCTATAAATGTCTTCGACTTCAGTCCTTGAGAATTGCTTGCTCTTTTCTGGCCTTGAAGTAACAGTTATATCATTCTTTTGCCGTTTCAGTTTACATCTCTACAATATGTGAAAGTATTTTCCATAATCTTTTTCAGTTATTCCAAATTGATCCAGGTGTGAAGTTCAAGAAAAAAACTTAGCCACCAATGATCACCTGTCTATTTTAGCTGGACTTTCAGTGAGATTTGGCTGGCTTTCCTGGATTCTACAGCTTCTTTTTGATGAGATTTGGATACTGAATTGAGCCTGTATTCCTTAACCACACACTGCAATCAGACCTGGCTTTTTTGGCAATAGATGTGGAGTGCTTACTGAACCTTGATGATGCAATGTACAAGCCAGCCCCCCTGCTCCCTGGGTTTTGAGGATCTGCTAGACTAAGCGGTCTTTCTTGGTGGCAATAATGTATGAGTACCTTCTTTCATCCATAGAACATTTCTCAGAATTGACACTGAGCAGACTGAATTTGGCTTGCATTAAAACAAAGAAAATGCACAAAATTATTTCTTCACCACTGCTAAACTTGGAATTAAACTTTTATATAACCTGGAAATGTGTTTTCTGAGTGTTTGGCTTTTAGCTGGAACTAAAGGCATAGGTATAAAAGCAGTATAAATGGGTTATTTTTATAAAATTCTTGCCCTACTCTGAGACTTCATGGAGGGAAGATTACCCAGAAGCACTGCTGAGAGAAGTGAGACCTTGCCTACATCTGCCCAGCTTTAACCCACTAGGTGATTCTGATATGTTTTGGGAAAACAAACAAAACACAGATAAG
Source organism: Phaethon aethereus (assembly GCF_964289735.1). NCBI lineage: Eukaryota > Metazoa > Chordata > Aves > Phaethontiformes > Phaethontidae > Phaethon > Phaethon aethereus. The sequence goes on from NC_138575.1 coordinate 142,326,237, forward strand.
GGTTATAGGTGAGGCTTCACCAAAAACATTAGACTACATTTTCTAGGCATGCACAACAAAGAAACAAAGAAACGCAAATGAATTCTTAACAACTTCAATCCTTACAAAACTTTGGGCGTGGGAGACCAAACAGTGATAGTTACCTATGTAACAATAGCTAATATGTATTAAAAAAAAAAATCAAATTGATTAGCCTGGGGAGACATGAGAAAAATGGCCATTGGTGGCTTATGTCAATGATTTAACTTAGAAAGTAATAAATAGTTAGAGCAACAGACTGTTGGGGAAACATATCCACAAATGTCCACCACTGCTCTGTGTAAAGGCTAGGTGGGCAAACAGGACATAGCACTTGGATCTGCTGAAGTCCTTTGCCCAGAGTTCCTGCAGCGTGTCATGACTGGCCTGGAGGCTGTGATTGGTGCCAGCCTGTTTCCTACAGGACACACCTGTGTGTCCATTTGTGTGTTTATAGCAGAACAGAAATTACTATCCATCCACTATGCCCATCCTGCTTAACAAGTGAATCTTAGATTTTCTGTCATTCATTGGCATGGTTCTGTCCTTGTGGCTATCTCGCCCCTAAATGGAAAGAAGCTGGTCTTTTATTTCAGTTTTTGTATGTGAATTGATTCTAGTAACTGCAATTATGTAACACCAGAATTCGCATTAATTCTTATTCATGTAAAGTTTATGTACCTTTTCAATTCTGCATGCTCACCCAAGCCTCACATATATGCAAATCCAAGTAGAATTGTTGAAGTTATGATTTATTGTAGTCATCGTACTTCATTAAATACACCTAAGGATATATTAGCGTAAACATATCTATTGTATATAAACTGGTCAAAGTGTTACAGTGGTTAGTTAAATAGACATCCTGTTTTTAAAAAATGCTTTTTCTTTAAATGTAGGAAAAACAATTGCTATGGAGTTAGAAATTATATTTATTTTTTAGATAGATTGTTATAAATATACAAGATTATCAGATTATATATATCAAATCTGCTTATTTTTTCATTAAAGTAAACATAAAAATAGAATACTGACAGTCATCTCTTTTTTTAACTTAACCTTATGAACTATGATTATTGACTCAGTGAACAGCTGTCAGAATCCAGCACAGCAGCACTCTTGTTTTCTTTTTCTTTAAAAGAAGGAAGCATATATAAAATGCAACAATAGATTTATGCCTTATCCATTTTTATCCTGATTCTAATTCTTATATTTTAGGTATCTGTCCTATGTATAATCCTGAACTTCCAACACAAGGCTCAGGCAGAATTAACTGCCTAAGATGAGCTGTTGTCTAATATACCAAAGTCAGTATACCAGCTGAACCTGTAGGCTGACCAACAGAAAATACCCTGATGGCTCTCAAAGAGGCTTGTTATGTCTTTTGAGTTTTGTTTCCAACAGAGGGGCAATGTCTCCTTCCTCTCAGGGAATACTGTGGGACGTTAGCTTTCTTCCTGCTTGCCCCTACGCAGTATTTAAACCACCCATTTTAAAAGATGAGAATTCAATATAATTTTTTTTCTTTTCCTGGATCTGGGGAGGTCAGAAGGTAGAATTTCAGTTCGAGACACCATTCTTTTGCTCAGATGACATATTCTTGGTTCACAACCTTTACTGATTTATGAACTCCCAATAAAAATTACGCACGCACAATGATGTATTACATATTTGAAATCCCTTTTCTTAATCACCTTTCATAAACACCTTAGAATCATTTCATGGGTACCTAGAGGTTGCTAAACCACTGGAAGAAAGCAACTGTAGGTATGCTGTCATCTCTTGTGGAACATTTAATTGTGCTACTAAAGTGTTACATAGCTTGAAAACCTTAAGTTCTCAAGAAAAAACCAAGTGTGAACATGACTCTCCACCTTTGTGCTTAAAGCACTCATCTATGAAGAAAACTAAGATTCCCATTCACATTTGTGGGATGGTTTCTCTATAGAAAACAAGCCTGAAGACAACATAATCCAAATTACAAAGCATTTAAGTACAGAACTATCTTTGGACAAGAAGTAACTGAAATCAAGATTCCTTCAGCCCCTAGTTAGTGCTCCTAGTTAGCATGTACCACAGAGAAACGTTTGCTGGTTTATGACATATGGTAAAGTAAAAAAACCCCAGGAGGAAGCTGTGAATGTTTCCTTTTACAGTGTTAGAAGGTCAGAGTGTTTTGTACCCTAAGAAATGTCCTGGCTGCATTTCCATTAGGGCATGCTGTACCAACCTTGCTCTTAAAATACATATGTTGAGGGATTGCTTGTGCCTGTACAGAAAGTTAGGAGAGTTCAGCTCTGCAGGTAAGTGATACTGAGCTGTAGAATGGACTTAAAGTATTTGGCATGAGTCCTCCTGAAGATTAACATTTTTTTTTTCAGACTGTCTGTTGGTTTATACCTTAGGATGACTCTACCTTCCCTTCTTCCTCCCCCAGATGGGAATCACTCACCTGGGATTTAATTATTTTCATTCGGAGAAGAAAAATGAGCTGAGATCTGGGCAAACAAGGTACAGTATTAAATGTAGCAGTATTCACAGCTGCTGTTGGTTTTTTGTTAGAAATTGATCTGCTAGATTGGTTGAAATGAGTTAGATAAACTTTATCAAGGAAAATAAGCTGAATGATTCTGGCAAAGGTTGTAGGAACAAAGTTCTTGTTAGCACTCAGATGATTCTTAAAAACTTTTCTTTAAAACTAAGGAGGTTTTTATGTGACATCTAGGTAAGGTTTTTGAGGCTTACTGTTCTAAAGATAGAAATTCTTAGGCCCCACTTTTTGCACACACACTTTTCAGCTAGTGGCTTTAGCTGTCTTTTGCTTCTTGTTGAGTGATATTTTTTGAGTCATGTGGATTGCTTAACACTGTAAATAATATTAAGAACATTTTCTTCACATTACAAATAGTTACTGCTGATTTCTGAAAAAAACTAAGTTGTCCCTCAACCATGAAACTGTCTTTTTGACATCGGTGTATCTTTTGCCCCCTAAGATCTCTCTCCTTGTTCCCTCTGAGACAACTTCAATTCCCCTTTCACTAGGATATTTCCTGTGGATGAGACAGAATTCGATCGGTATCTGATCATTATTCATGTGCTTCTATTTCTTAGACCAGAAAGGGAGTTCTATTATGTTGACTCAGTGAAGACATGTATTATGATTCTGTAAAGAGAATACTTTGGGTTTCTGTCCTCTAATGAGAAGTCATATCTAGCTGGGGGGCAGAGATGAGGATGTGGTTGAAATTTGTCTCAAAAAGGTGACAGATACTTAGCAATTATTCTTAGCGAAAAAATTTCTAGAGAAGAACTAAGAGACAGGAAAAATGCAATCTCTTAAGAAAAGCAGTCAAAAATGTATATATACTTAACCCTTTTTCTGTTTGTTAGGGGTTTTTTGTTTGTTTTTTTTTTTTTTAACTCTTTCTGAAATAAACTCTGCTATCAGCCAAAAATTATTCTAGAAATGTATCAGGAAGAGGTCAAACTTTTGGCCAGAAATTAATGTTCCCTACGATTTCCTATTTCATGTAGGTAAGAATAAAATCCCAGTGTTGCTCAAACACAAATAGCAATATAGTAGTTGAAATATCTAGGACATACTGTAGATTTAGGTGCTGAAGCCTCCTGTTTTGAAGAAATATTACTTTGTTACTCTGCCATAAATATCCTGATAGTTAAATTTTAGGAACCTAATACCTTACACACACTTATACCAGTGGAAACCACTACTGGAAAGTTATTAAGTTTTCTGAAATAGATGCATCTATGGTCTTTTTAAATCCACTGATGATTAAAACTTGAGTAGCCAGCCAGCATAAATGTCAGCAACTTTGCAGATATAAGCAAGGAAAGAAGAAATGTTGGCTCACTTCTCTGTTCCTGTAGTTTTCAGTTGCTTTAAACTGTGGATTTCAAATAAACAGGGCATCAATGTAGGGCAGGCTCTTTATTGCCTCTTCCAAGTCTACAGCAAATTATGATGTGTTGCTTACAGACTACTCTTTTATTCACAGATACATTAAAACTGGTTGCTGTCTGTGCGATCTGTGAATAAATGATGTTTCTTAAAGAAGATTCACCACCGGTTTTGACATCATTATTTTTTTCTGATAAAATACAGGCAGATCAGAGTGTTGCAGCCAGCCCATTCACTTCAAAAGCCGCTTTGTATGTTTTTTAGTTTGAGAATGATCTGTCGGTTCGATTATGAGTTCATCATAGCCCCTGTACCCTGTGACAAAATCTCCAATTTGATAAGCTAGCCAGAGTGTTACACAATCAGAATAGCACAGAAGTCACAGAGACCTCTATAATTTTCAGAACTCTCCAGAAAGAAAAACAGTGGGAAAATGTATCAGAAATTATTATTTCTCTCTATGTCTCCTCATCTGCTGGAAAAAGCAGTTACCATGTTGTCATGAAAACAAAGTACAGAGTTTCCATGCAGGAGCTGCCTTTCTACTTATTGATAAGTGGGGCTTAGCTGGGTTTTTTAGGTGTAACAAATGTGGTACAGAATACAGTAGGTACTGCCAGATAGAGATCATGAAGTTTCCTTGAAGAAGGAATCTTACCTAACTTTAAATGTTTACAGATGATTTCTACATCTTAGTTTGTCACCGCTTTACAGTCAATGGAAAAATAGACACCTCCATGGAATATCATAAAGCAGCGGTCCAAAATACTTTGCATGAGTCATGCCCTAAAATTCCCAATTTCTCTACATTCCCCCTAATGAAACACTAAACCAACTTTCTCAGAGGTAGGAGTATACTCACGATAGGCTTCTGGGCATGATTTAGTTGCCAAAATATAAGAATCTAAGGCCATCTTTGTGAAATTAATTTATCCTACACTACCTCCACCTGTTGCCCGGAGATGTCTGTATTTTGGATGGGCAGATATTACACAGAACCTAGGAGAAACCCATTTTCTTGCTGAGGAATACCTAGAAGCTAAGCAGAGCCCACAGTGCCTAAAATGGCACTGCTAGCAAAAATTTAGGCAAGGAAATTACCTGCATGAAATTATGTGAGATAAATCCCTGGCAAGATTTATTTAAATCAGAACATTTTGATGATGTTGAAATTATTATGGAGGCATAGCAAGTTCCTAGCAGATACATGTTAAAAGCACTCTCTCAGGCTTTATTCCCTTCGTGTGGAAGAAGGGAAGACATTTTGAAGAGATTTATGATCTCCTCTCCTATGAATCCTTTTAGGGTTATAAGAAACCTGTAAGTACACTCATATAAGAAACATGATTCCGTACTGGTATCTCATTCTCTGCCAGCACCTTTAGTCAGTTCCCTGCTGTGCAGAATGCAGCAAGCAGGCAGGTAATAGATATTTGGGAGACATACAGATACATCTGATAGCTGGGTTTTACCATTTTTATTTTTCTGACTTGGAGAGGGGGACATTTTTTGGTAGCTTGCTTTATTTCTTCCCTTGTTTTTTAGAAGTATGTATGGGTGTTTATTTTTGGGGGGGACCTTTCATTTTTAAAATTTCCTTTTTTTATTTTTCTCCTTTTCTGGTTTTGTTTTTGGTTTGGTTTTGTTTTTTGATTTTTGGGGTTTTTTTTGAGGAGTGGTCACATACCTATTTTTGGCAGTGGGGGAGTTTCTGTGATTTTTTATTTATTTATTTTATTATTTATTTAGATGCGACCTTGGGGTGGATTTTTTTTTTTAGGTGCTTTTCTTTCCTCCCATAACACTTGCTTGTTGTGTTTGATTTGTTCGGGTTTTTTGTTGGTTTTTTTTCCTTTTATTTTTTAATGTTTTCTTTATTTAGACAAGGGATATTTTGTTGCTGGAAGTTGCTTGGTGTTGTTTTCTTTCCCCCCTCTATCAGTTACTTGTGGGGCATTGTTTATTTATCTACTTATTTCACTTTTGTATGGGATTTCTTTATATATTTTTTTAGAGAGGCTATGGACATGGGGGAAGCTTCTAGAAGCTTCTCGCAGAAGCCATCACTGTTAACACCCCTTACTACTAAAACCTTGCCACTCAAACCAAATAAAACATTCTCTGTTTTGTTTGTTTTTCCAGTGGCTGATCACTTTCTTCCATGTAGCAATTTGTGAGGCAATTATTCCTGGTTTTTTTCACATTTTTATTTAAGCGAGGGCTGGGAGAGTTGGGTGATGGTGTGATTTTTTTTTTTTTGGGGGTGGGGTTTGTTTGTTTGTTTACTTGTTTTCTTTTCTCCCCCTAAATCATTATTTCTGTTTGTACTTACCTCGGGAGACTCTTTAGGGCTTTCGCAGCCCACAGTTTTTGTTAGCTGTTCCCTGCTCGGAAGGTGACTCTTGACTGAAAAGGGTGGGCACCCATACACCACAGCTGACTGCTGCACAGGGTGTATCAGGCTTCTGCCCACCTCCAGGGGTGACACCTATGTCACTGGTGAACAAGAGTGTGTCTAACAAAAGCTTTGGCAGCTAGTGGTGGCTGTGAAGGGGCCAGGCAGCTGGAGAAGACTCCTGGCACATAAAAGGCCTTGACTGTGCTTGAGACGGTGGGTGATGCCACCCAGGCCAAGGTGGCAGGAGATGTGTTCTGGGCCACACACAGAACATTTTTCAACTGACAATCAAAAACCATAGCGGATTTTAATGTTCTGTTTATTTGCTTTTTGGAGCCAAGGTATTGAGCATCATTTTATCTGTTATAATTTTATTTATTTTTCTGACATATTTCAGCTGCTTATCAGCTTAAACACACATGTGTTTTCCGAATGTACCTATTTTAACTGGAGCACAGTCCCTCACTGCTGTATTCGTGTCTGTATTACTTTTCTTAAATAACAAGGTATGCTGGTGTGACTGCACCTGTTCATGTAGCCAAAAATTGCATTAAAATATTTCAAAGGAATTTTATTACTGAAACTGAATATATACTTTGGTGACAGCGTTTTTCACTCCTTTCCGGTGCTGTGAAATGTATAAATGTTATCACATATAGAAAGCAGCCATCTCTACCAGGGAGATGGAGGAGGAGGATCATACCTGTTCTACTGAAGCAGATACTTAGGAGACACCTCCTGAAAGTATGGGAGAGAGAATACATCGAAGAAGCTTTTTATGTGAAATGAACTTCAAAGACAGTTGATTTTCTGGGTTTTTTCTCCCCTGCCCATGAGTTTTTGTTTTGTTTTCTTGTGGTTTATTTTCTTCTCTTCCTCCCCACTCCCCCGATTTAGACTAAGGGTAAGGAAAAAATGGTTTTTTCCCTCAGATAATTTTAATTATTTCATTAACTGTTTTTAAAAACATTTCTCCTGTCTCTGTCTACATCTTAATCTTACAGTGCGTTTTACTGTATTTTAGTAGTCATAAGTAAAACAAACACAATCTTTTAGGGCATTTAATTTTCTGTGTTATAAAATCCATTTCTCACTTTTTGCATGGGCTAAAAAGTTTTGAAAACAATTTAATACCCTGATTCATTTTCACATCTTATATACTGATTGTACTATGTTTACCTGGAAATGAGGGATCTGTTCAAGTTACTAAGTTAAGAAGACTTACTGGTATTGATACAAACAGAGGTGTGAAATATTTTTTCATCAGAAAATGTTAACATGTCCTTTCCTGACTTGTTGAACAGAATATAAACAGTTGTTTTTGCCAAAATCTAATTACAAAACTACTACAGTCTGCTTATTATTACTTGTAAGACTGTTGGTGAATGCTTGGGAGCTGCTCAGAAAATCAAAGATATTTCAGATATGGGAATACAATACTTAGATTTATGAAGATTATGCATTTCAGAGTAAAAGACAAAACTGTAGAAAGACAAAAGCACTTTGGAACATGATCAGATAAATAATTAATTAATAAGAGGGTGCTACAAGTTCTTTTAATGCAGAGAGAAAAGAATGTGTATGGAGCAAAAAGAGTAACATATACCTAGAAACAACACCAAGTAATACATACAGACATGCAGAGATCTGTTCTAACACAGTTTAGTGGTGTCAAAACTACGGTGGAAGTACTTATTGATTACAAACTATATAATATATCAGAATATCAGATAATTTTTGTATGTTTCTTCCTCATGAAATCTTTTTGCTCTTGACTATTTTATGAACCTTGAAAATTATATCATTACAGGTTAATGGGAAAAAAAATGCTTTGTGGTATTTCTAACTTATCTTTAGAATACATATTAGCACAAGAGGTGAAAATGCTTCCATTGTTGAAATAATAGATAAAATATTAGGTCTTAAAACTTTGTCAGAGATATATGGTGCAACTACAGATGCTGCATAACTTTCTTCCTCTAACAGGAATTTTAAGAATGTTTAAGTGGAATGGATTCTATAACGCAGAAAAAAAAACCTTCTTAATATCTTTTATCACTTTACTGCTTTGTAACACTAGTGCCTGTGATCATTATTCATTGAGGCACATGCTAAAAAAAGGCTATAAAAAATTCCTACAAAGGAAATTGAAGTAGGCAAACACCTATATCATGGACAGATATTTTGATGTGTGGCTAGCTATCTAAAGATAGATGAAAAATAATTTACAAAATATATGATTATATGTTCTTTTTTACTTCCTAAGGCATCACTGTTTATATTTTAATGTTTTCATAATTTTATTCTAGAACACAGTGGTCTTCATGGTAATGAAACAAAAAGCATTTACTGTCTCTCAAAGGGAGAGCAAATGCATGCTGAGAAAGAAGACGAATCATTATTTTTTAAATTACTTTTTGTTATTATATTATAGATCTTAAACTGGGAATTATACTAATATATATAAAAATGAAAAAAAAAGCAAGTGGTTTAGAACTTTAAAAAAATAAGGCAAGATAACATAGAACACATGACTCTTTCTTTTAATGTAGATACCTGTGGTAGAAGCTCAAATGTCATCACTTCAGAGAATAAAAAAAAAAAAATAAAGTCTCTGAGAACCAGATTTAGACATTATTGTGTCAGAAATCACAGTTGACTGTTGGGAAATGAGGGAACTGGAGAAAGTAGAAAGCAAAGAAACCATCTAACTTTTTGTGATAAATGGTGGAGGGAAGACTAAGAGGCATTCGTCTCAGCTAGAAGTTTGTATTATTATTGTATCATCATCATGCCTGCAACCAAGAAATCTGCTTTTTTGGAAGAATGGAATATAAAACTATATAGGACAAATCTGGTGGGCCTTCTCACAAAAAGAAAAAAAAAAGCCGTTAACTGAAGTGGATCACTGGATGTCATTAGTAACACTGAACACTTAATAAAATCAGTTAAGGTGAACCTGGAAAACAAAGGAGGATTCAATAACTAGTTTTCTCATTCTCATACCACACAGCAGTAAAGCACTTCTACAGATGTGCCTTGATGCTTGTGATTAGGGAAGATTTAAGTGTCCACCTGTGAGATTTTCTATTCCTGTCTTGCATTAGTTTTGTTGGACAGATAAATACCTGCATGAACATCACAGATATATTTTTTTGCTAAAAGAGTGTTCCTGGCAGTGAAAAGCATCTAAGAACATTTTATATTTTTATATGTTCAAATATCATAAACTGAAGCCCACAGAAAAATTTCACTGTATTCGATAAGGTTGCAACAAACCCAGAGTGTTATTTTTCTTCTAATTTCCTTCTTGCAAATGCAGAAAACCCAAGTCATACTAAAATGAGTATTTTGCTGCCTTCTTTTAAAGCACTGAAAACTGACCACAGATGCAGATGGGACACATTCAGAATTCCCTGTTATTATTAAAAAAAAAAATTCTTACTATTATTATATATTCAGCAATAAGAACAGATGATTTTCCTATGTCAACTTGTTCCTTTTATTTTTTTTTAATGGAGCACATTATATATGTTTCTTATTTTACTTTGGTTCCTATATTTCTTATGAACTGTGGAGAATTATTTTGTGGAGAATTATTTTGTCCTCCTAATATATATTTATTTTTTTGTTGTCTGTTTTTGCAGAAGATAGGGACTAGACTGGATGAGGGACTCCAAGCCCTCATGCATTCAGTCCTGCGTGGTTTCATTCCTAAAAACTTGCCTGGTTGAATAAGAAAAATATACCTGATACATCATGATAATGAATTCTCACAAAGGCATGTAATACAATGTTTTTCATAGTAATACTGTAAAAATTACAAATGACATTTTCTTCAAATTTCCTTCCCAGCTGCTTAAATTTTAGTGGTTAAGGCAGTGATAATAGAGAATGTTTATAGTCCTACTCCCTATCCAGGCTATATATCCTCCAAGACTTATTTAGGAAAAATGAAATCAAGCGCTTTAAATCATAAATGTTCTTACTGAATAAACAGCAAAAGAAAACCATGACTACTCCCAGAAAAAAATTGAAAGTGAAAAAAATGATAAGAATTAATCATAATCAAGCTTACTTATTGTAAGTAGCAAGCGTGATATCTATAAAAATGCAACAGATTTGACCAGGCAGTGGTGCAAATCAATATTTTGGCTACAAGAACTCAGTAAAGTTTCTGAAGTGTTTTCTTGGATCTATACAGAAAGAAAGATAAATATAACAGCGTACAACTAAGTTCTTTTAATTTTTGTTTATAATCATAAAGTAAGTTGTTAAAGTAATGGATACTGACCAGAGTGCAAAGACGACAAAAATTATTCAGTAATTTTTTTAGGGACAAGAGTTTTAAAAATTCCTATTGGTACTCCACGTAATTTTTAGTTATATATGAACTTTGCCAGTTTGTTAATAGTTTGTCAGAAACTTTGGCATTCTTTTTATATAAAGAAAGTGAGGCATAAACATGAACGGAATTTAGTGTTGAATTACATCATTCTATTGATGCTTTGCTGCATTCAGAGTTGCATCTTCTTTTGCTCGCACCTAACTAGAAGTACTATGATTTACCTAATCATTCAGATCTGTAAATTGTATGAAGAAGGAAATGGAAATTTGGATTTCCTGAAGGTGTCATTAAAGTCTTTACTTAGCTTGAAGCTTAGTTGGTAGTTAATGTCTGCTGACTACCAATGCTTGGAAGGGTATCTTGTGAAAATTAGCAGCTATGTCATGTTTGTAACTCTGCAACACTGCAAATTCAGGTACACAATTTCTAAGGGATTGTTGCACATATTTTACATGTAGGTAGATCACTCACTGCAAGATATAATAAATTTCTAAATTTTCAGGAGAAAACATTTGTGGACAAAAAGCAGCAGAAATCTTTCTTTATCTTTTATTTGAAGATGAGGTATTGCACCTTGGAATGCAAAAGACTTTGCATCAGAAAGGTAGCAAACAAGCAAAATCCTGCCTTTACCTTCCTGGTTAGGCCATCTATGAGGAGCGTGGAGACTTTATATTTTAGACCATGTCTCACGAAATATGTATATATTTTATCTTGTATCATCTTTGTGCTTTAACTGGCTTCAACAGCTCTCAAATACATAGGCTCAGAAGCCTCATTTCCAGGAGCAGATTTAAAGAAGAATTACTGTGCCATGGCAGTATCTGAGAGATGTGGATTCAGTACTCTCATGCTGGCTAGAACCTGCAAGCAAAGGCTCCCACTGGAGGCTTGCTGGGTGCCTGATCTGTTATGGTGCAAAAACAGGCACCATTAGATTCCAAGTTTTTGTAGGCATTTAAAAATTTCCCTCTTGTTCCCTGTACTGCAAAAGAGAGACAGTAACTCCAGTGTTTGTGAAAACCTTAATGACTCCTGTCTATTAGAGAGACTATCTATAGAGCTATATCTCTATATATATCTATATATATCTATCTATAGAGCCACGGGTGAGAAATATTGCAACGTAGATGCACAGTCTCTTCTTTTTAAGGGTCTTAGAAGTGGCTAACATAATCACAGTTTAAATTCCCACTACATATCTACTGTGTGAGGTAGGGCACATGAAACTCCTGTTTTCTCCAAGGCTGCATACCTAAAATTTCAGTAGGTCAGGCACATGAATTAAGGGAACAACATTCTACCCTAGGTTTATGTATATTCAAAACAATTTTGCTTTTCCCTTGAGAATACGAATGTGCTAGTAACTTGAAGCAGTAAAACTATTCAGTCCCTCCAGAGACCAGGCCATAGGCAACATATGAGTCTTAAGAAATGGCACAGTAGAAGCTCAGGAAACTCTGAGTCCAGTGTTCTACAGTCATAAGCAGCTGGATGATAGACATTTAGTCTAGAAAGGCTTATAAAAAATCTGTTTCAAACATACCCATAAACACCAAGACAGAAAATACTTCTCATCAGCTTCAGGTATGTGTAAGACCTGTGGATCACAAAAATCAAATTAGAACCCCTTTGTTCCCCCTCCATTGCAAAAACTGTATAAGGTTCTGCAAGAAGAAAGACAGAAAGGAAGGAAGGAAGGAAGGAAGACAGGAAGGAAGGAAGGAAGGAAGGGAGGAAGGAAGGGAGGAAGGAAGGGAGGAAGGGAGGGAGGGAGGGAGGGAGGGAGGAAGGAAGGAAGGAAGGAAGGAAGGAAGGAAGGAAGGAAGGAAGGAAGGAAGGAAGGAAGGAAGGAAGGAAGGAAGGAAGGAAGGAAGGAAGGAAGGAAGGAAGGAAGGAAGGAAGGAAGGAAGGAAGGAAGGAAGGAAGGAAGGAAGGAAGGAAGGAAGGAAGGAAGGAAGGAAGGAAGGAAGGAAGGAAGGAAGGAAGGAAGGAAGGAAGGAAGGAAGGAAGGAAGGAAGGAGAGAGAAAGAGATAAAAAGAGAGAAGGGGGGGGGGGGGAGAGAGGCAGAACACCCAGCCAACCACCCAGTTAGACCAGGTAGATTTAAATAAGATCATTCACTAGGTTCTTGTAGATAAATTTCTACAGCTTTTTGAAATGGCAAAATTATGCTGGTTTTTACTTATTGTAACTCTGACTCTGTAGATTTCTCTGTTCAGATTTCCATAATCACTCAATATTTATATAGGAAAAACAACAGATTTGTATTAGTCTGTGTTTAAATTCAGAAAATATTCAGCAACGCTTGCACCATAAAGATTAAAAATCTCAGAATATTCTGATCAGGATCTGCATCAAAAAGAGGGTTTCTCTTTTTTGTTTGTTCAAAAGATGCTAAGATATTACTAACAAATGATGATGAAAGAAGTGAGACCTCATCACTCTCTACAAGTACCTGAAAGGGGGTTGTGGTGAGATGGGTGTTGGTCTCTTCTACCAAGTAAGTAGCAATAGGACAAGAAGAAATGGCCTCAAGTTGCACCAGGGGAGTTTTACACTGGATATTAGTAACAATTTCTTTACTGAGAGAGTGGTCAGGCATTGGAACAGGCTGCCCAGGGAGGTGGTGGAGTCACGATCACTGGAAGTGTTCAAAAAACGTGTAGATGTGGCACTTCAGGATGTGGTTTAGTGGGTGTGGTGGTGTTGACTTGATCTTAAAGGTCTTTTCCAACCTTAATGATTCTGTGTGTGATTCTGTGTATTTACAGAAAATGGGGAAAATATGGACTTCAGCAGAGAATTAATCTGATCTACTTTATGCATCTACTTCCAGATCAGAAGAAATATATAAAATGAAATATAAATTATCTTCATTAGCTTCAAACATATTTTAGTATGACCGACTCAGGTCTGGACCATAGTTGTCTCCTCTACGTGCATCTCAAGATAAATCCATTTAAAAGTAACATGATTCTGTAATCCAACAGTTAAAAAGAACATTTTCAGAAATGTGATAGTTGTTGCCTGCATTCAGATGAGCATTCAACTAGATTCACTACATGCTTTTGGGCTTTGAATCTAACCTAGAAGAGATACCTATAGGTCTGTTATTTGTTTTATAAATGGTTACTGGGAAGAATATCACACACACATGGTATTAGCATTTTCTATTTACAGTACAGCATTTCTGTTTTGCACTGGGTTTTGCAGTGAACCCATTTTCAAAAGACTGTTTTTTAACCACTGACTATAGACAGTGTATCTTACTCAGCATGTATCTTACTAGGTATCTTACTTATCTCAATGTATCTTACTAAGTATCTTACTCAGCTTTATGTATTCCAGCACAGAACAAGGAATCTCATCTTTCGTGAAGTGATATGGGGCATCACAGTGACAAATTTGTTTCTTTTTATTTGACTCTAAGTAAGTATAATGTGTTAGAATTAAACAGCTTTGCCCATGAACCATAGTATGTGCTAAAATGAAGTTAGTATAGCAGAAACAAATGTTTCAGTTGTTTGCTTCAAAAACTAAATACATTTAGAAAAAAAAAAAACAAACTACCAAGGGAATTAGAAGGAAAAAACCCAAAAACTGTGAAGGCAATGGCAGTCAATGAGTGAACTGAAGAAAAATAAAGTGTTCAGAGGAAGGCATTTACCATTAGAAGATGTGCTAGTAAAGCTAAGATTCCCTGAAACTATTCATGCCAAACCGATTTGTCATTAGAAAGTGAACTGTTTTCAGGCACAAGAAATCTAAGTCTAGTGAGGCAAATGTTAACAGGAACTGACTTCCCCTGCTATTACTGATCATGGTAATGAGACTGAATATTGCTGTTCAGACTGATGCAAAGTGGGTGAAAAGGGGATGGACGGTAAGTCTTAATGCAGCCAGCAGATGAGGCATGTCCCATACCTTGAGGTGCTTTAGTATGTACTTTCTGATTCCACAGTAAAATTCAGCTTTCAGAGACTAAAGTGAACAGGAACATTTCTAGTTATATCTACTTCTCTGTCATTGTCTCATAGATTAAATCAAACCTGCTGCCTACTGAACAAGGTCATTTTTTGCCAGTTTAGTGCCACATTACATTAAAGTCAACAAACATATAACAGTAATTTTATGCCTTAGTACTAGCTGTGTCAGAGATTCACGGCTAAACTCCCGCTTTTAAGGGCTAGTTCAAAAGCTATGGGTCAAATTTTGCTTTTAGTCTTAATTTGGCACAAGAAAGACACAATCCTAGAGCATTTTTTCCTGGGCATCAAAATAATAATTTGTATGTTTATAAATATTGCCTTAATGAAAACCGAAATTTATTGCTTCCAGGTGCCTTTCTCTTCTCAATCTATCTTTATTCACAGTAATTAGATTTTAATGTAAAGATCAGGTTTTGGGTAACTTTATACCTATTTGAACGGAAGCTCTAGTCTTCACATGGAGAAAAAATTGTGGAAAAATTAATTTGACAACTGTCATATAAGTATGCTATTCACATTATGTTAAAATGTTAATATTATCTGGATTATTAATTTAATCTCATTTTACAACTAGAATTTGTTTCAAGATACCTGGTAAACAAGAATAATAAAGACTAAACTGGAATTTCACAAGATTTTTTTCAACATACTTAATGCATCTTCTTCACATTCAGGATGTAATTCATATTCATAAAATTCTAGTGGCATGTTTCAAATATTTATTTCCAGTTCATGTAGATGGATGTCCATCTAAAAATTATTGGAATTCCTGTGTCCTGTTTTTGCTGAGATAGAATTACAAAATCAGTTTTCTGTTCAGGAAAGCTGCATTTCTAAGAAGAATGCAGCACCCGTTACTGTGAGAACAATGTTGATAAGACACTTTGTTTTAGTTCACGGCCAGCCGTGGCACGCGGGTTTCCACAGCGATCAAGGCCTCTAGCGGTCTTGAGATAGCCAGGTGCTAAAGCTAGGAGGAATGAAGGCCAAGACAACTGACCCAGGCTGGCCAACAGCAGTATTCCATACCATAAACGTCATGCTCACTATAAGTTAGGGAGTCCAGTCTAAACTGGGGAGTCTGCTGGGAACGTCTCTCTCTCCATCAATGGTTGGACCCCTGGAGGGTTTCGCCCGTCGCGCTGCTCCCGAGGCCTGCTCTCCCTGTGCCGGAGCTGCGCTGCTCGCAGTGATCTCCAACCCGCGCTCGCTGCTGGGAGCACACAGCTCATGACCGCTGTATGGGCTGAGTATAACTCTGTGTGCTTTATATTGCTTTAGTATTAATATTAGTGCTATTCTTTTATTAAACCTGTTCCTATTTCAACCCATTTGAACCCACAAGTTTCCTTTTTTCCCCAATTTCCCTTTCTCAGCTGAGCGGGAGTTCTTGGGGGATAGAGCAAGTGCTTGTATTTGATCTGGAGGTGAGCTAAACCAAGACATCTTGTTATTGACTATTTCAACGAGAGATCACATTAAACTATTTCTGACCATGTGGTTTATGCTTCTTTTCAGAGTAGTACAAATTGAGGTAATTTTGTTAATGTGCAAATACCTAATGGTCATGCAATTATGTGCTGTTTTTTTCTAGGATACAGTTAATTTTCTTCATAGTAGCTAGAATGGACCTATGTTTCGGATTTGTGCTGAAATCAGTGTTGATAATTCAGGGATGTTTTCATTATTGCTGAGCAGTGCTTACACAGAGTCAAGGCCTTTTCTGCTTCTCACACCATCCCACCAGCAAGTAGGCTGGGGGTGCACAAAAAGTTGCAGAAGACACAGCTGGGACAGCTGGGACAGACCCCAGCTGACCAAGAGGATATTCCATACCATATGACGTCATGCTCAGCGTATAAAACTAGGGGAAAAAGAAGGAATTGGGGGACGTTTGAAGTGATGGCATTTGTCCTGCCAAGTAAGCAGTATGTGTGATGGAGCCCTGCTTTCCTGGAGATGGCTGAACACCTGCCTGCCCATGGGAATTAGTGAATGAATTCCTTGTTTTGCTTTGCTTGTGTGCGCGGCTTTTGCTTTACCTGTTAAACTGTCTTTATCTCAACCCATGAGTTTTCTCACTTTCACCTTTCCGATTCTCTCCTCTGTCTCGCCAAAGGGGAATGAGCGAGCAGCTCTGTAGTGCTCAGTTGCCAGCTGGGTTTAAACCATGACAAATTAAAAAAAGAAAAAATAAGCACTAATTAAGGTCCCTAAGCTCTAGAAAGTATTACTATTTTAAATATATCTCTATGCTTCAAGTTTCCCTATTGGCTAGCTCTGGGTTTTACTTGATACTTGAATTATCTAAATTGGATGCATTTATCGATGAATACGGGAACATGACGAAAACAGGAACAGAAATGCTTTTTTCTCTCTGTTTTGAGATATGCAACCATAATACTGTTCCAGCCAGTGCATTAGCTTCATTGTATACTAAAATGCTGTGGAACTAAGTTTCTCATTTCTAGTTACCTGGAGCACACACTGAGAGAACATACATTGGTATGAGCCTGTCCATACAGCTGAGTGCCTGGGTTTGACTGTGAGTAGTCTTTTCTACTCTGAATTCACCTGATGCAAAACAAGGGTAATAGGACTGCCTGAACTACACTTGAGGATTATTTCAGGAATTAAAAATTCCCTGTAATGGTAATCTATGTGAACATTTAGACAGGTGGACTCTCTTGAGTCATTCTTTAGTTGTAGTCTCTTTAGCCATATATTATAAAATTGCTAAATGGAAAAATTCTTATCAGAAACACAGAAACAGGCACCATTCTTTTACTTTCATAATTCAAAGAGACTTTTATATTGCAGATGTTCTTCAGCTTTATTATGGAATCCACCTTTTTATGTACAAAATATTAAGGCTTTAACAAGACTTTCAAAATAGTCTCCCAAAACATTCTTAGTGACCAGCTGAGGAAGTATGAACTTCATAAATGGAATGAAAATTGTCTGAACTGCCAACCTAAAAGTGGCATAAAGTCCAGATTAGTGGGACAAAGTCCAGCTGTAGGCCAGTCACTAGTAATGTACTGCAGGGCTGATATCAGAGCCAAAACAAATCTTCATTAGTGACTTGGACAATAAGACACAGTGCAACCTCAGCAAAATGGCATAGGACACAAAACTGAGAGGAGCAGCTGATAGGCCAGAGGGTCATGCTGTCATCCAGAGGGACTTCTACAGACTGGAGAAATGGGCTGACAGGAAACTCATGAAGTTCAGCAACAGAAAGTGCAAAGTCCTGCACCTGGGGAGGAACAACCAAAAGCATCAGTGCATGTTTGGGGCTGACCATCCGGAAAGCAACTCTGCTGGAAAGTCCTTGAGAGCCCTGATGGATAACATGCTGACTCTGAGCCAGCAATGCACCCTTATGACCAAGGTGGCCAATGGCCTCCTGAGCTGCAGTAGGCAGAGCATTGCCAGCAGGTCAAGGCAGGGGATTCTTTTTCTCTGTTCAGCCTTGGTGAGAAATATCTGTAGTGCTGGGTCCAGTGCTGGGACTCACAGGCAAACTGGAGTTCAGAAAACAGCAACAAAGATGGTTAAGGGACTGGAGCATCTGACATAGCATGGGAAGATGATAGAGGTGGGGCTGTCCAGCCTGGAGAAGAGAAGGCTCAGGGGGGAACCTATACATGTGTATAAATACCTGATGGAAAGGAGTAAAGAAGATGGAGTCAGACTTTTCTCAGTGGAGTCCTGTGACAGGACAAGAAGGCACAAACTGAAATACAATACATTCCCTAAGAAAAAGCTTTATTACTGCAAGGGTGGTCAAACACTGTAATGGGCTGCCCAGAGAGGTTGTGGACTCTCCGTCCTTGGAAATATGCAAGATCTGGCTGGACATGGTCTTGAGCCACCTGCTTTAACTGACCCTGCTCTGGGCAGGCAGGCTGGACTAGGTGAGCTCCAGAAGCATCCTCTAACCTCAACCATGGTGCTTCTGCGAGAATCTTTTCCCTCAAATATGTTTACCATTCTATTAATTTACATTAATCTAGTAAATTCTTCTTGAATTCATTGTGGTCATATGCATTGTTCATAAAGCAGTTTTTCTTCCTGTTTTTTCTCCAGTTGATAGCTCTGAGTGAAGTTTTATCTGAATATTTTTCTATGTAGTATGTGTACATGGTGCTGCAAAGCAAAACAAAAACTTTTAAATCATCTATTCTTCTGACATTTTGTTCCTTCAGAACTTTATGGCCATAAGTATTTGGTTCATTATCAAACATCTGAGCTTAGAGTGGTAATCTATAGTTTGCCATTACTCTGTGTTAAACAGTTATTCCATCAGGGTTACATGTACTATGAAAAAAACCCACCTGCCATACAAGAGCATAATGAAGCTTAGCAGTTTGAAAAAGCAAAATTAAATGAGAAAGGAAATTCCTATAAAGAGCCAAAGAAAAATGTTTTTTAATGACTTAATGGGAAAAGGAAAAATTATGAAAAGAAAATGTTATAAGTCATCAGAGACGTTAATATTAAAGAAACATTTTTGTGCTGTTGCACCTGTTTTACCTCTGTGTCCACCAGTCCACTTTGATTAGAATAGTTGAAGCACTTGGTAATTGCATGTGAAATGAATCTGATCCAACATCCAGAGATCATTCTTGGTGACAGGTTTTGCTTTCATTGATAGTTTTGTAATTCTGTGGGTTTTAGTGAAGAATTTTCCTGTTTAATCTATGTACATGTATGTGTATAAACAAAAAACTCACATACATATACTATGTACGTGAGTTTATACAATATGTGTTAGATATATATTTATGCATGCGTATCTATTATTTATACCTGATTACGTATCTATAGAGATGCTTTTAACTTTTAATTAATTTAATGACTGAGTAAAAATGTTATTAATACCATCCATTATTCCAATACAAATGGAAAATGCAATGCAAAAGCATAATTTCCTATAAGTCGGGTGAAATAGATATTGGAAATAGAAATAATAAGAATAATGAACCTTGCATTTGTTTTTTGATTGTGACATTTTTTAATTTTTTGATCTCTGTCAATCTTTATGTCTGAATATGACGTAATGGGGTATATGAAAAAAATACATATTTTTTATTTTATTTATTTTTATTGTCTTGTGAAATAGGAGATTATTGTTTATTTGCTCCTACATTTATTTTATGTTGGGAAGAAAAATATGTTCATGTATATGTATTTTGGTCATGATTGGTCAAAAAGATATGACAGTCCCAACTGTACATGAATAAAGGAAAATAAAAAAAAAAGAAGGAAATAAAAAATAAATTTTTCACTATTATTTTCCAAATAATTATGAATCTCCAACAAACACATGGCTAAATTTATTACATCAAACTGTAATAATGTCAGACAAATGCATCCCTACGAACACACAGTCCAAATAAAATGATAATTCAATCCCAGAAGCTGAGTTTGGTCATAGTACTGTGGTTTGAAATGGATACCACACTGAACCAACTTCATCTTATTTAACCCCACATGAAACAAAGCTGTGCTTCTATTAGCTATTTGAGATTCTATTAGCTCCCTTGACTTCAGTCGGAGCTGACAGTATCCCAGTGAAGTAATTATCCTCACTCTGCTGGAAGAACAGAAGCAACTGACTGGGGAGAGACGCTGCTGCTGAGGCTCAGCATTGCTCACACAGCAGGAGTGGGGATGAAAGGCACCAGGCAACATCACAGAAGCCACTCAGCCACCAGGTCAAGATAAGAAAAGAAAAGCTGTTGCCAGCAATTCCACCTTTCCCTGAGGAATAAAAGAGCAGCCCTAGATACCTCTCAGGAAAGACGACAAAAATTGGGGGAGATGAAGACTGTAGAATACCTGTACTCGAACTACGAAGAAAAGGAAAAGCTGAATATGTGTTCGAAAGAAGTGATAATCTACTGCCTCAGGGTGACAGGCTTGTAAACTGCACAATAAAACTGTTAGGTATGTATATATGTTATTTTAAAGACAGTATGAAAGGAAGGTTAAAAATGAAGGAGCCGTGCTGTATATTTTAAGTGATAACTATAATCTTAGGAAATATACTCTCAAATGTCTGTAAAACATAGAGTGTTATCTATAAAATATTCTACAGAAGAAAAAGGTTGTGGGGTTTTTTCGTATCTAAAGGATTTATTTATTCACATTCCATAAAAATGTTGTGATATTGCCATATAAAAAAATTACAGTTAAATCAATAGATAATGATAATTTCTGTTTAGGAAACATTGAACAGAAAACATATATTGAATAATCAGTATAGTAAATTTTATAGTTAGCAGCATTATGAATGAATAAACCCTCTGTAATCTAGCAAAGAGGAAAACAAATTAAAGAAACTTAAGACTGGTACAAAAATTACTCAAAAATACCACTAGTTACACAGAATTTTACACAGAAAGTAGCAATGATGTAATAATGATTGCAAAAGGAAATGCCATGTCCTGCCCCTGGGGACGAATAACCTCTTGCACCACCACAGGCCAGAGACTGACTGCTTGGAAAGGAGCTCTGCAGAGAAGGACCTGGGGGTCTTGGTGGACAAGTTGAACATGAGCCAGCAATGTGCCTTCCTGGGAAAGGCAGCTAAGAGCCTCCTGGTCTATGGCAGACAGAGTGCTCCCAGCAGGTCGAGGGAAGTTGTCCTTCCCCTCTGCTCCATCCCAGGGAGACACATGTGGGCTGCTGGGTCCAGTGCTGGGCTCCCCAGTACAAGAAGGACATGGACAAACTTAAGTGAGTCCAGCTAAGGACTCAAGGATGATTAAGGGACTGAAGCACTTGACATAGGAGAAGAGGCTGAGAGAGTTGGGTCTGTTCATCCTCTTCAGGAGAAGAGAAGGCTCAGGGGGTTCTTATCAATGTGTACAAATACCTGACAGAAGGGAATAAAAATGTATGTCTCTATTAGGGATAAGAGCACCTTTGGGATGCAGCTGGAAAAGAATCACATGTTTAGTTTCCTCTAAAAAGGAATGTATTTAGCTTGCACCAAAACCACTCTGCAAATTGAACTTATGGAAATCACAGATGGATTTATGCCAAAACCAAGCTACAGTTCCAAATTAAAATAACCATATAGATGCAGCTTCATGTTGTTCAGTTTATACTATGAACCAGGTTCAATGTCAACATTTAATAGTAATTGAAAAATGCAGAATGCAAAGCTCATTTGTCACAGAAAATTTGTCATTGCCAGAAAATGACATCAGTATAGAACAATCCAAAATTGCCTGAACTTCTTGAGAGAAATTATAGTTGAAAACAGCAAATATGACACCTTCATGAAAGAAAATCAGACAAAATTTCACTCTTCATATGGGAAGACAGAACTGGAGCATATGTGTACCCTTTGTGATGAAGTGTGATACAAAGACAAGTAAGCTGTCAGCAAGGTAGGGCTAAATACCCAAAGCATCATGCTGAGAATGAGCTAACTTTGGGACAAAACCCTCCCACCAGTCACTTCAATAGTACCAGTGATTAATTAACTGGCTGATTAGCTGAGAGACCATGTGGCTTGCAAAACTAAAGGTAGTCCATGGCCAAACAACAGGAAACGCTGTTCCTTCCTTACATTCGGCCCTTCTCAGTCAATAGCTGTGCCTGACAACAGTAGCATACTCCCTGATTCCAGAAAGGAGAAGGGATTGTAGGTCCACCTGATGCTCCCACATACCATCTACCTGCCTGTCTAACTCACTCTACTGGAGTATACAGTACTGGATTGTACACATTTACCCAGGAGATGAGGGTGATGTCAGGTGCAAAGCTGGGCTGAGGATATTGTTCCGATAAAACACAGAGAAGCAATTCTGCTGCCACAGTGAGATCACCATCATCATCAATCTGCTACCAAAGGCAGTGCAGTATAGACATACCATGTTGAACTCCTTCTGGAGTCAGGAGTACAGCGTGTGCTGACCACTGCTGTTCATTACACCCAGACACTGCACAAAGCAACCTACCTTAAAATGGGTTCATGCATCTTTGCCCATTCCCTGCCTGTTGTGTCTTATAGTTGAGACTATAAATGTCCTCGAGGAAGCCACCATCCTTTATTATACTTCTATGTAATGCTAATGCATAGTGGAGTCCTGGGCACTTAGGAGCTCCAACAATGACAATTAGAAGTTAATACACACTCCTTTATTCCACCCTTTCTTCCAACTGGTCTGAATTTCATTCTAATATTAAAGAACAAAGTAGAATGAAAGCAGCAGGGAGTAAGCAGCAGCTACTTTTTGTTCCGCTGACAATTTCAGTAGTGGATCTGTTAGATGCTACTTTGTTCCCCCCATCCCTATATCATGATCCTGCACAGGAAGCATCAAGAGCTGCAGAGGGCATAAAGAATTTACGAACAACAGAGACAAAAGTCATTATCACACCTTCATCTCCATTATCTCCTACAGAAGAAGTAACAACACCAGAAGAAAGTAGATTTATGTTTTTGTTTTCCTGTGCTTTTATTTTCACCTTTTCCTCCTCTTTTTTTCATTCCTGAGACTGACCTTTGAATGAGTTTTTCAACCGTTTGAAGGATTAAAGCAATGTTGAACACACTAAGCCTCGCGCAAGGGAAGTCCCTGTTGCAACACAGGAAAATTATTATGCAAAATTGCTAAGGACTGTAGCAAAAAAAGAAAGTACCAGGGGAGAGTGATGAGCTAAAGGATGAGTAAAACACAGGACCTGAAAAAGAAAAAACAATTATTATCAATCTTTATTTAAAAGGGGAGAAATGTGGTTTCAATGTCCTCCTCTGACTATTCCAAGATCATTCCACCAGCAAATGGATCTTGCTATCTGAAGAAATTTGACAGGAAAAAAAAATAGTTTGCGGAGATAAGTATTATGAAATTAGAAAAACAACTGGTCTAACAAGAAATTTGCATGAAATTCACAGTAATCGGCTCAATTGCTTAATGAAAGGCTTATAAAAGTGGCAGTGAGGGGTTACTGACAGAAATACATGTGAAAAACACAAAATAAAAAAACCCCACAAATCGCATTAGGAATGATTTTTCTAAAAAGATTCTCGTAGAAAGAGAAGGAAGCTGGCATCCTTATTAGTTTTCTGATCTTGTCCAAAGAAGGGAAAAAAAAAAAAAGGGAAATCAGGCTAGCTGGTGAAAATAGGCTGAATTTGAGGATAGTCTAGAACTAAGAGAAACCATGCTTTTAATAAGCACATAGTAAGAAAATACATTCTAAAAATATTTAGTGTAAAGTAGTCTCATAGCCTTTTTGAAAACATAGCAAGATCAAAATCTGTAAAAAGAAAGATTTGTCAAGAGTTTAAAACAACCTTATGTGACCAAAGCTGAAGCAACACAGCTTGATACTGAAGGCCTCGAAGGTGCTTCTGCGGGATCGTTGCAAGAGCACACGCTTTCTGACCACTGCCTCCTCATTGCCCCCACCCCAGCCTCCCCTGCAGCCGCCTGAATGACAGAAGCTGCAGTGACAACCACAGCTGAAGAGGCTGAAAGGTGTTTATGATATTTCATTTACACTCTTACTTTGCTTATTCGACTCTCTCCCTTGATCAACTCCAATTTAAGCTCAAACAGTTTCAAGACACTTACAAGCATAGGGCAATGACCCCACAAGACCTTCTGATCACATTTAGGAATGGCCTAAGTTACTACAAAACCTGGGCTGTCATATGTGGGCGGGTGTCTTTTTGTGGTTGTTATGAAGCACAGTGTGCTGGAAAGGTTAAATCCTTGACAAATTTGGATTCATGAACAGGTTAGTAATAGGAAAATACTGTTAAAAATATACTTAGTCTACAGGCTTCTGGGATTCAGGTCCTTTTGAAGGCAACTGCTCTGAACTGCTTTCCTTCAGGTAGGTGAATAAACAACTGATTTTCCACTCACAAAAGAAAACAGGTATCCGCATGACGGGGAGTGTGTCTGTCTAGACTGTTGCAGTGCTTGAGAAACCCACAGATGAAAGGTGCTTTTGCCACGCCCAGGACTGTGTTCCCTCCTCAATATTGCTGACTATTACTTTTTAAAAGTTCCTGTGATTCTGTTACCCACCATATTTGTAACCACAGAGTTAGCAATATAAACAACTTCAGTTTCTTTTATTTTGTTAAGCCAGATCCTTCAGTGCATGTTGCATTTCCAGTGTTTCTCTGGAATCCTGAGGAGAATTAAAAAAGAAAAGAGGAAACATGAAAATAATATAAAAATAGTCCCACCTGGAAAAGACAGGAAAGCAAATGCATATCATACTCATGTAAGAATAGGATCTCAGGAAAACACTCAAATGTTGTGAAATTAATGATAACATAATGATATCACAGGCAGGATACATAGGCAGTCCATGTTGATATAATTTACTTGAATTACTTCTGCTACAATCTTCAATCTACTGATCTTGATAGCTGAAGCAGATTTCTGTATACACAGTTAATGCAACTATAAATGCAACTGAAGTGGACGGTAATATCCTTGGTTATTTATTTTCTGACTAAATTGGGGGAATATTTCAGTGTAGCTATTTTATTTTTTACCAACAAAAACAAGCCTTCTCTTGATAGGATGTAGTTTTGAATAAATGGTTTTATTTGTTTGATTTTCTTTATTTTTAATTAAAAATAAATAGTCTGAATATCTTGGTTTTGTTTTTTGGTTTGTTTGTTGTTTGGGTTTTTTTTTTAAGAGAAAGGATTAGAAGAAGACTGGAAACCACACAGCCTTGAATATAAATTCATGTACCGTTTGACTGATTTGAACCTGGAAGTTGTGTTTCTCTGGTTTTTGCCTAGCTTTTCTCCCCTAGGGAGAATTCTGGTCAGAACACAGTATCCTGGCTGGCAAGCAGTTACAGATACTATCAGTATTAAATAATGACAATGATCTAATCTAGTCTGATCCCAGGAACCTACAAATTGCAAGCATCAGAATTGCTTCAGGAAGCCAACAACGTCAAGCCAAGAACAAGGCGTCCAACATAGCCGAAATATCAGCCCATGACAAAGGCGTATCCAGTTTCTTCTGGTAGTCTAAGGAACTACAGTCCAGACATTGCTTTTGACACACGAGCAAAGCCTGTTATCAAAGACAATGTGGTACAGTTGTGTACAACCCCAAGGAACTTAAAGAAATACCTCAATACCACTGAGAAAGTGTTAAAGAGAGCCAATGGGGAGCAGTTATCGCTACACTTCTTAGGATTTATCAGTCTTACCTTCACATAATCCCAGAGTCTATTACAATTTACTCAAACTGGATAAAAATAGCTGGTATACATTTGTATATTGAGTCTTTTCCTATAATTATTTCATAGTCCTCATTTTTCTGACACAATGAATATTTATTTCTTAAAGGACATTTTCCTTACACAGAGTATTCAGTTCACAGAATGACAGTATCCAAGGTATTTCCGATGTGTGCCAGATGCTACAAAATCAAGACGTTGCTGTGGATTTTTTCAGGATTCTGTATTCTAGGCAGCAACTGATCTCTATCTTAATAACCTTCCAGGATTTCTGCTAAGACCGAAATCCCTTCTCGGTAAGGATGCTTATACAAACCCTCAGCAGTCACTGTGGTGTTTCAGCTTAGAGTGTACAAAACCTGATGTGCAAATCCGTGTACTGCCATTCACTTACTTTCTTTGGCACCATTATCACTAACAGAAAATGTCTGAACTGTTTCCTGGTTCCACCCCCCAGACCAAAACAATCTGTTTCAAACACAAAGTTAGCAGAATGCCACAGGAGTCATTAAGCAGGAGCAGAATGGCCTGATTTGGATCTCTGCCTACCACAAGACATTTAATTTAATTGTGCTATTTGCATTTACCAGAGAGTATTGTAAGGAATGGTTTTTCAAAAGGAATGTTTTGGGGAAACTAGAGAACTCAAAATACATCTTAAAGTTGCTGATTTTTTTAATACAGATGTGAGGATTTGCACAGAATGCATGTTATAGATAGTGTTTGTACCTATTATATTCTTAAAAAGAGAAAATAAGATGTTACTGTGTTTTTCAGTTTATTTACATACATATGTAAACTATTTTATTTTCATATAATAATTTTAACATTGACTTTGTTCTCTGTATTTATGCAGCAATTGTTACAGCTATACTTTTTAATTTAGAGCAGCCTTTTACAGTTTAGCTCTCCTGAAAAGATCATCAATAATAAAAATTATCCTTAAAGAAGATTCTGTGCTGTTTTGAAAGATATCATGCTGAGACAGTACTTGTGTATTGACCTTCCGTTAAAGTTAGAATTGAAAACTGTGTTTTAGGTTTGCTAATTCATTTCCTTCCACTACATAAACCTGCCAGCTGTACTTGGAGGTCGATGTGAGTTCCCATCATGCTTTGTGGAGCACCAAAGGTCTAACAACTTGCAACTTTTTCACCTTAGGAGACTCAGGATTTGGTACGGGATCTTCAGAAAAGCCAAATTGCAAGGTAAGTAGTCTCTCCTTTCCTAAGTGACTTCAGTATCTTTAAATCACCTTTGTGCTCAGCAGGACCATTGTGAAAGCCTATTATTCTTTCTGTGAAAGCGTTGCCTCTCACTGTGTGCACTCAACCTGAACTGCTCTTATACCATTTTGTTTTATATTGTGTTATCCCTTTTCCACTCACCTGTGTGGTGCATAAAATTATCATCCACCCTGACATTACCCATATTGTTTAAGTATTTTATGTTTCCATTAAAGCATAGCATCTTACATGTTGTCCCTTGGGCAGTATCAACAAAGGTTGTGTTGAGTTTCTAACTGGAGATTATCCTTGACACCTTGAAGAAACACAGAATAGGAAAATCTTCTGCCCCCACATCTCAATGTTGTAATGGGAGGGGGGTCTACTCATCAAATTGTGTTCTGGATGTGAGGTAGTTGTTTGTTTTTCTTGTTAATTTTCCTTTAGGATCAAAATATTGTGTCATCCCCACTTACCTTGTTCTTCCATATGTATTTTCTCAGGGTTACAATCAAAGCTACCACTGTACCAAATCAACTCTTGTTTATTGTTCCACTCAGTTGTGCTAGTGCAATTATTTGTTTAACTATACTGTGGTCTAAATCAGGGAAAGGGGGGGGGAGGAAAAACCACTGGGTTATTTTCACCTGGATTAATTCCTTGATTCATTTCCTATCATCCCCCCCTCAAAGTATTCTACAAACGTAACAAAGAGGACAACCTGAGAAACAGCAGATGTGAGAATTGAGTTAATAATCACCTCTGCTGTATATTATTTAATCCTAACTTGCTAAGTTTTAATGGATCAAAACCAAAACCCAACTACCTTCTAACTCTAAGAGATAAAACAGGTAAAATATTAAAACATGTAGAACAGAAGTCAGCTGACAAAGGCACCACGTCATGTGCCTACAGTGTAGATGCTGTACGTCAGATAACTGTGTAATCTCTTACTATAGACAATGACTATGTAGTCTGTACAGTCAATAGAGCCTGGAAAACAGCTCATGTCTTCTAGAAATAGCCATATAGGGCTCAATAAATTTGGCAAAGGTGAATGTCTAGTGACACTGAGATGAAGTAGGATATGTACCAACACGATCAAGCTTGAGACAACCTAGAAGAAGAAATATTTATATGGTAAATTTGAATGGGACTTAAGACCCTGTCAGTCTTAACTGTTTAACGTGGTCATGATACAGCAGGTGATCCTAAGGGTCTTTAAACATGCAACTTTGGGTACTTAAACTCAGGTATGTACTAGAATCCCAGGATATTAACAGCATTTTTGAGGATCCAGATATCAAAAATAAGCACCTAACATGATAACTAGGTGTTTTAATGTCACTTAATTTTTTTTATTCTCTATGGATCAAAATATTTTTTCAGTTCTTCTAAACTTAGAAATTCTGTGATCAGAAAAGCTGAACCTACCAAACAGACTGATGAAGAAGGCAGATAAGTAACAAAAGCTACTTTATAGATTGCACTGAAGTAATGAAAGAGTAATTGAACAAGGTGAAAAATAACATCAGTATTGCAGAATATATTACACGCCAACTGAATGAAAATAGAAATTGTTTTTTTAATGAGTTATTTTCTGAATAGAAGAATGGAAAAAGAGTTATCTTCCTTGAAAAAGAGACTTTTATTGGACTGATGACTAACTGCCATTGTCAATATTTGATTAAAATTTCAGAAATAAATTAGGCAGGTAATTGTTTTGATATAATTTACATCTTATGTGATTTATGGTTCATAAATCAGAAGCAGTGAATACACTAGAATTCAATATAAATAAGAAAACTAAAACAATTGTAACTGAAGTTCTGGTCAATATATTTTATAATGTTTTACTTTCCTCCTCTGCATACTGCTTAGTATCAGCATACAAAATCCACTTATTTTCACTTATTTAAGACAAAATGAGCACCCATACAATACATCAAATAAAATAGCAACTAAAATATCTTTTATTTTTAAAAAGTAGCACCTCAGATGTCTGTTAACATTATACAGTAGAGTAAATATTTCTAAGTACTGTCATATAATATTTATAACAACAATAGCTAAACCACAGAGTGCCTAAGAAGAAAGCAAAATTGTTGCTCACTGTGTAAGTGGAATGGGATTTTGTTTCTGCTGTGAGAAACTTATAAACCAAAAAGATGAGGCAAAAGAAGAAAGGGCAATCAGACACAACCGATGACAGAAAATAATATGTTATTTTTCTGAGTCTTCTGTCTTCTGGGCTAATTAGGAAGAAAGAAACCAAATAGCAGGAAAAAAAAGAAAAGAAAAAAAAAGCTGAGTCAGTGACACCAAATGGAAAATGACAATAGGAAGTGAAGAAAACTGCTTACGAAGAAGAAGGAAGTAGCGGATAAATGTGAAAGTTTTAAAGAATATAGTAAAAGAACAGATTGATATGATAATGAAACAAGAATGGCATTTTCTGCAGTTTCAGAAATTAATCATAGAATAACTCACCTTAGTAGTGGTTGCATTCACTGATTTGGCTTATATTCATTGTTAACACTGCCAATTTTGTAATTGGTATTTATCTTCAGACTGAGATACATAAATTTATGTTGTGCCTGCATATCATGGTGTTATTCAGTTGTGTAATCACAGATGTCTGGTGTCATTTCACACACTCAAGGTTGTCTAAGACTTCAAAATGTGACAGATAAATTGCAGATTTTATAGGTTAATGTTCTGATTACTCATAATTGTCCTATGTCCTTTTTAGTGTGAACTTTATCTGATAAGTCATAGAATCATAGAATGGTTTCGGTTGGAAGGGACCTTCAAAGATCATCTAGTCCAACCTCACTGCGATGTTCAAGGACATCTTTCACTAGATCAAGTTGCTTAAAGTCCCATCCAACTTGACCTTGAACACTTCCAATGATGAGGCATCCACAACTCCTCGAGGCAACCTGTTCCAATGTTTCACTTCTTCCTTATGTCCAGTCTAAACCTGCCTTCTTTCAATTTAAAACCATTTCCCCTTTTCCTATCACTACAAGCCTTTGTAAAAACTCTCCCTCCATCTTTCCTATAAGCCACCTTTATATACTGAAAGGCCACAATAAGGTGTCACCAGAGCCTTCTCTTCTCCGGGCTGAACAACCCCAACTCTCTCAGCCTTTCTTCATAGGAGAGGTGTTCCAGCCCTCTGATCGTTTTCATGGCCTGCCTCTGGACCCTCTCTGACAGGTCCATGTCTTTCTTGCTCTGGGGATTCCAGAGCTGGATGCAGGTGGGGTCTCATGAGAGCAGAGTAGAGGGGGAGAATCACAACTGGGGATTGCCCAGACCCAGGTGCAGGACCTTGCACTTGGTCTTGTTGAACTTCGTGAGTTTCACATGGTCCCAGTCATCAAGACTGCCAAGGCCCCTCTGGATGGCATCCTGTCCCTCAAGCGAACCAACTTGATCAGGATGGTGTCATCTGCAAACTTGCCGAGGGTGTGCTCAATCCCACTGTCTATGTCATTGTACTAAATGAGCTGAATTCATTGAAAGCATTCAGTCATTTTGACTATTCCTCTATTGGCTGAATACAATACCTTAGTTTAGCTGTCTTGGTTTAGCTATGATCTTTTGTAAGTACTGCAGAGTTGAACTAGATGGAAACTATTGGATTTTGGAGGTGTTAAGTTGTTAAGGATAAAATGTTGTCAGTCATGTGAAGAAACAATGAAACATTATTAACCATTAGTTAATCAAAACTTATCATAATCTCTCCAAAGTTTTTTATTCTTCAAATCTTTGCAAAATTTTAACAGTAAATTCCGAATTAAGTATCCAACATCTTCCTATCAGTTATGTAATCTTGGCTTTCATTAAGTTTATTTCAGTTTATACTTTAAAAATATTTTACATAATATTGCAGTAAATAAACTGAACTGATCCACAGATAACAGGTCTTTTTGATTGTTTTTTGTTTTAACATCAACCTCCATTAATCTGTTGACTAGTTATTGTGAGCTTTATTTTGTGAGTAGCATTATGAAGCACTCGGATACATTTGCCTAGCCATTCACATCAATTTAATGATAAAAGACATACGTATTTTCTCAGTAAGGACTGCTTAGTTCAAAAAGTAAAGAAATTATAAAAGTAAGATTTAACATTAAAAAGTCCAACCCTGAAGGCCTTATCTCCTTTATTATGAAAAAAAGAAAAACAAGCTGAAAACACCACCCCTATAATTAACAATAGATATGTCGGTTACTAACAGCTAATTAGCCCGGTTTACTGTACTGTAATTAGTATAATGATCTGCACTACTAAACTTGCCAAACAAACTCCCTCTACATCTTCTAACATTTGTTACCTCCAGTGATTTCCTAAAAGTTTACATGGAATACTAGCAAGCACATTTTTAATAGCTCAAACCACTTTTTCATAGTTTTCTTTTTTATGAATAGTATTCTAAAGGAAGACTATTCAATATCACATGAAAATATAGACTGATTTAAAAAGTTTAAACAATTTGTATGGTGTCTCTTGTACACAGAAATAAAGTTGAAGACTACCATTCTTTTTTTTTAATGTCTGCTGACACTGAGGTTAATAGGATTTCTTGGCTAAGACCAGAAGAGAAAGGCATACAAAGATGGCAGGATAATATTGAATTGCTATGTATTTCAAAAGCTTTTCATTGCAATATATAAATGTGGTGGTGTATTCACAAGCATTACACCACATATAGTTTAAGACCAAACAAATCAATATTAGTCATTGCAGTCTCATGTAAATCTTTACTGCTGAAATCTGAAGAGTTTTTTATGTAATTAAAAGTTTAGACATTTCAAATAAATTTATACAAAGGGATCTGGTTTTGATTTGTTTTGATTTCTTTTCTCCTGTGGAGTCAACAACACTAACAGAATCCATGCAACTTGTATAAACATAGAATCAGAGAAACATTTAGGTTGGAAAAAACCTTTAAGATCACCAAGTCCAGTTGTAAACCTAACACTGAGAAGTCCACCACTAAACCATATCCCTAAGCACCACAACTACAAGTCTGTTAAATACTTCCAGAGATGGTGATTCCAACCACTTCCCTGGGCAGCCTGTTCCAATGCCTGACCACTCAGCAAAGAAATTTTTCTTAATATCCAATGCAAAACCCCCCTGCAACAACTTGAGGCCATTTCGTCTCATCCTATCGCTTGGGAGAAGAGACCAACACCCACCTCACCACAACCCCCTTTCATGGAGTTGTAGAGAGCGATAAGGTCTCCCCTCAGCCTCCTCTTCTCCAGACTGAATGACCCCAGTTCCCTCAGCTGCTCTTCATAAGATTTGTTCTATAGACCCTTCACTACCTTCATTACTCTTCTTTGAATGTGCTCCAGAAACTCAATGTCTTTCTTGTAGTGAGGGGCCTAAACCCCACAGTATTCAAGGTGGAGCCTCACCAGTGCCAAGTACAAGGGGAGAGGTTACTACCCTAGTCCTGCTGGCTAGACTATTTCTGGTACAATCCAGGATGCCATTGGCCTTCTTGGCCACCTGGACACTCTACCGGTTCATATTTAGCCAGCTGTTGACCAAAACCCCTGTGTCCTTTTCTGTCGGGCAGCTCTCCAGCCACTCTTCCCCAAGCCTGTAGCATTTCATGGGGTGTTTGTGACCCAAGTGCAGGTCCCAGCACTTTAGCCTTGTTGAACCTCGTACAGTTAGCCTTGGCCCATCAATCTAGCCTGTCCAGATCCCTCTTTAAAGCCTTCCCGCCCTCAAGAAGATCAGCACTCCTGCCCAACTTGGTGTCATCTGCAAACTTACTGAGGGTATCCCCTCATCCAGATCACTGCTAAAGATCTTAAACAGAAGTGGCCCCAATACTGAGCCCTGCGGAACACCACTTGTCACTGGCTGCCAGCTGGATTTAACTCCATTCACCACAACTCTCTGGGCTCAGCCATCCAGCCAGTTTTTCTCCCAGGGAAGAGTACACCCGTCCATGCCATGAGTGGCATTTCTCCAGGAGAATGCTGTGGGAGATGGTGTCAAAGGCTTTATTGAAGTCCAGGTAGATAATATCCACAGCCTTTCCCTCATCCCTCATAAGCGGGTCACCTTGTCACAGAAGGAGATCAGGTTGGTCAAGCAGGACCTGCCTTTCATAAACCCGTGCTGACTGGGCCTGATCATCTGCTTGTCCTGTATGTGCTGTGTGATGGCACTCAAGATGATCTGCTCCATAACCTTCCCCAGCACTGAGGTCAGACTGACAGGCCTGTAGTTCCCTGGATCCACCTTCCAGCCCTTCTTGTAGATGAGTGTCACAAGTGCTAACTTGCGAGCACTTCTGCCAGCTCCCTCAGTAGCCTTGGGTGGATCCCATCCAGCCCCATAAACTTGTGTGTGTCTAAGTGGTGTAGCAAGTTGCTAACTATTTCCCCTTGGATTATGGGGAGTTTATTCTGCTCTCCATTCCTGTCTTCCAGCTCAGGGGGGCTGGATAACCTGAGAACAATTGGTCTTGCTGTTAAAGACCGAGGTAAAGAAGGTACTAAGTGTCTCAGCCTTTTCCTCATCCTTTGTCACTATGTTTCCCCGCTCACATTCCATAAAGGATGAAGATTCTCCCTAGCCCTTCAACAAAAGGTTATTTCTAATGTGTTTATAGAAACATGTTTTATTGTCTTTTATGCAGTAACCAGACTAAATTCTAGTTGGGCTGTGACCTTTCTAATTTCCTCCCTGCGTAGCCTCACCTTGCAGTCTTCCTGAGTTTCCCACTGTTCCTTACAAAGGTCGTAAACTCTCCTTTTTTTCTCCTGAGTTCCAGCCAGGCAGGTCTCTGTTCAGCCAGGCCGGTCTTCTGTGTTGGCTTGTCTTTCGGCACATAGGGATGACCTGCTCCTGAGCTAAGGATCATTTTTATCCCTGTTAGTAGATCTAGGAGTAATGTGTAGTTATATGGGTTTTTTTAGGAGGATTTGAGCATGTAATTTTACTTAGGGATAAGCATACAGGAGAATGCAGAAGTTGTACCACCACCTGATGCTTGATGCTTCCTAACCTTTCCTCAGGCACTTATCTTAAAACAGCAAGTAACCTGGTGTTAGTTGCTCTGTTATTTTTTGTGTAATATTACTCACATGCTTAAAACTCTTTGGTTTACTGCAAATGTGATCTGTACATTTACTGAACGGAGGGAAAGCTAGATTTTTTGTTCATGAGTCATATTCTAGACAAACACCGTATCTGTGTAGTAGTAAATGGAGGAATACAGTTTTTACCCTCAAGGTACAATGAAAAATCAATGGAGATGCCTAAACATAGTTGGCTAGTGCTATTTTAGATGATGCAAGGCATCTAAGACAAGCCTAGGACTGTTGGGTGAGACACAGGGTTGTGGGACACCAGCATCTTTCTGGAGAAGCAGCTCAGGACCAGGCAGGATACCCAAGAGTATTTAACTGTTGCTGTATATGTAGACCCGTGAATTCCTCTCCTAGACTGTCTGTCTGTGGTTTAGAGGCAGTAGGTTTCTCATTTCATTTGAACAGTAAGAGTCAAAGGTAACTTCAAAAAATTATGGGTACATTATATTTCTACTTCCCATCTCATGGGCCTTTGACAGCAGCTAGCTGTAAACAGGTATAAATGAGTATTTAATGCTCCAGTTGGCAACACCTGACCCTTCAGATGGTTGTATAATATGCTTTCAAATAATCTCCGTAGGGCTATTGTTTGAAAGGAAGGTTTGCCATGGCCTGATAGCAACTTGTGATTTATGAATTTCTCTGAACGAGTTTTACAAAGAAATTGGGTATCATTAAGAAGCAGCTGTTTTTACCACGTCTGACCTAGGTCAGAGTGGCTTCAGAGTGTTAATGACTATGTTTGCCTGTCTCCAGTGAATTGCTTGTGAATGACTTCGTGAGGCAAAATTGCTTTAAAATAGACACTGGTGATAGCATGCTGCAAGTTGTTAGCATGTTTGCTGACTACAAAACCATAGAAGGTGTTTAATATAATTCCTGAATTAAACAAACAAACAAACAAACAAATAAAAAAGATAAAGCTATGCAACACACATTTTTTCTCTTTATATGCATTTTATAGGAAAAAAATACACTACTAATAGATATGAGACTACTTTTGAGTATTAGACTACTTTATAGTCCAGTGTCTCAATAGAGAAATTAATATATTATAATCTCATCTAATACAGTAATCAAAAGAATTCTAATGAAGATATTTTTCTGCATGTCAAAGCTTTGGTTTCAGGCCAGATTTTTTTTTTTTTTATACTCAGATGTAACTTCTATCAGATATCAATTTTAAGTATAAAAATTCTAGATTTATCAAAAGAAAATGGAATTAGTTTGGTTTAACGTGAATAATTCTTTAAACTCTGGAAGTGGAACTTCCTTTTTTGTAAATATGATATGTACGTGTGTGTGTGTGTGTGAAAGTTTGTATATGCAGTTAGATTTATTTCAGAACTTCAGGTTTCACATAGGTGGGGTTTGATTTTAAAGCAGCTAAACTATTTACTGGGTGGTAAATAGATGTACCACAAACCCATGAAACAGTACCTGGTGGTTTGGAACATGGTTATTGAATGTGACATTTATTGTGAAGGAATATTTGCAAATAGGTCTTAACAGTCTTGCAAATATATTTTCTACTGAAATGTATTAATTCATGTTATTCTCCATATAACACAACTAAGATTCCACCCCTCCTTTTTTTCTTTTATTAGTATTAGAGGTCATTGAACAAAAATCCAGCATCCTGAGCATCCAGTTTATCTGTTTTAACCTGAGCTTTACTTGTTTCTATTGTATTTTTTGCACAATAAAATCTTTCTCAGTATTTGGTTTGTATACTACTAGAGAGATATACACAGCTTGTAGAAGTCTCTAAAAATTATAATGTTCTAACCTTCGAGTCATTGATGCTCTTATGAGGAGGTTGGAACTTGAGATCTCCAGAGGATCTCAGTACAGACAATGGATTTCCATGGAGACCCACTGTTCTGCAGCATTATCACTTCCTCATTTGATTATGAATTTTTGAACTTACATGCAGTTATACATTGAATGTTTCCTTGAATTAAGTCTTTGAAACCATAATATTGGTAAATAGGATACTATGAAAATGTTGTATTTATGCTGTATATATGTTGTATATATGTTGTATTTATATGTTATGTACTGTATACTCATAATGCAGTTTGGGCTAAGTCTGGAGTTTCATTTTCAACTGCAAATTTTCCAGCATTTACTGGAATGCCAAAACTGTTGCTTTAATTTAACCTATTCTGTATTCTATTATCTAATCAGAATAACAATAACTGCAGCTTTATGTTTCATAGCCACCAACAAACTCTTTGCCAGGAAAATGTATGGAACTCTGCTATCTATACTGGGCCAGAGTCTTGTGTGCTTGCTATGATTAACATGCTTTTCACCATTTCCTGCTGAAACCTTATGCCACAAACAAAATGAGATGTTACTCATCCCAAATACTAGGCTCAAAATTCAACTTAATTTATTTTATTTTTATGCCTGCAAATGGGTTGCAATAACTGAATGAATAGTTTTGTTTTCTTCAACCTTTGCATAATAAAAATAAGTCTAAATTGTATCATGTTACATATGGCTTGCTCTGACTTAGTTACAGTTGCTGTTAGTTCAACTGGTGGACAAAGATTCATATAGAAACTCTATGGGCCTAATCCAAAACAGTTCAAAAATCCAAAGAAGTCTTTTCATCAGGCCTCCAAAGTGTTTTGGTTGAAGCATTGTCTAAAGGATTTAAAGCAAATTCATGTTCAACTACACATTACTGTCTAAACCTCTTAGTACTATTTTTGTCATGTATTCTTTCCTTCGCTTATCTTACCCTCAACCACACTTATACATGGTTATGCCTTCTCTCTCTCCTCAGGTATGTGGCCTTCTCTTTACTAGTATTGTCATCTCTAAATAAACACTCAAAATAATACTTTCAAACAGCTTTTTTGATAATCATGCTCCTCCTCACAACACACATATCAAAAAAGTCACACAGCCAATAGAGTCATGTGCAAACTTGCATACTTCCAACAAAGCAGTTGTCATCTCCATTTCCAACAGCTGATAGGAGGCAGTGCTTGATACTCATTGTTTACTTGCTTCTTTTGGGCACGGTCTCCTTTATTCTTCAGTTATGGAGATTTCAAGCCAAAGCTTTTTTTATGATTCGAATAAGATTTATTCTGAGCGAATACAAAATGGGTTTATATTATTTTGATTTTTATTATTGTTTTCTTTTACTTCTTTGCAGCAATTGCAAAGAAGGAAGACAGGTGGTTATTGTATATGCTGTCGTTCTTTTCTACCTTTGCTTCAGTAGGAGTTCAGTACAGTTTTAAAACTAAATGAATGAAACAATTTTCCAAATGGTAGGTAAGTAAATGTGAGCAATAGGTTACAAAGATATGATGCAAAGAGAATGTAAAGAAATATTCTTTCTTTTCTCTATTTCTGTGCCTTCCAAAAGAATATTCTGGACCTATCAAGCTTCATTTATCTCACAAGGTGATCATGGATTGTTAGTCTAACATCACAAACGCACTTTGATTATACTTTTTTTTATTGTTCAAAAATGTAGTGTTTCCAGTGGTATAATCTAAAATAATGTATCACTGAAGATATTATTTTTTTTAGCAATTGCATTTTTTTAAAGACTGTGTTTTTACAATTTCCATGTTATTTACCATACTACTGAAAAAGAATGGTTCATATTCTGAGCATGTTCAAAACTACAGGGAGTAAAAATACTATACTGGCACAGAAGGCAAACATACACATACAAATTTTGCCACTATTGTTAATAGAACTATTTTCAAAAGTAAAAGAAGTCATTGTTGGCCTTTAGTGACAAAGCATTTTCACCATAAAAGGTAGAAATACCTGCTTGTGACAAACCTCTTTGCAGGACAGTGCAGAACCCTCCATCCAGTGCATCAGTTGCTACCAGCCAAGGCAGAGTCACTGATCTATCCATCTCTCATGCACAGGTCTGCCCTGGAGGCACAGCATCAGAAAGTCTTGTCCAGAGGTTAATGATCACACTCATGTCCTGTGTCTGTGTCTTTTTCTATTGATACTTGGTTGTGAATTGTTAGAAATGTACGGAAATATGCTACTGGTGAATGAGTAGTCCAAATAATTTATGCAAAGTCACTCCCTCATTTTCCTTTTAATTTGTCAAAGAGTGTTTTTAAAATACCTCCAGCCTGGAGTTTGTTTTTTTGTTTGTCTGTTTGTTTGTTTGTTTGTTTTCAGGCAAATTGGGCAGAGTGTAAAATAATCTGTTTAAATAATAGCTGTTTTGATTAGTTGTAAATTCTTATACTCTACCATTCCCATATCATCCACAAAAACATGTGCAATACACAGTAGCTATGGATAAAATAATTTTGTGTCTCTGTTTTTGGATACCAATGCAGAATGACATGAGCAATTTGATTACATGACAGTGGATATCATTCTATGTTGCTGAAATTTTACTAAAGAGGTTTTCAGCTATTAAATCATGCAGATAATAACAGTATACTTGTTAAAAATAGGGTTATGATTGTGACAACGCTCCAAGAGGTAGTTTTTCTGTTATTTTAGCTAAGCCAGGGTGTTTTTTTATGCTCAGGGGTTTTCATTGACAAAAGTAATGCAAGGGATAGTTCAAGTTAATTATTTCATATCAGTTGGATCCACAATGGTGCTCCAAAGGAAGAAAAATAGTCTGCTCTTAAATCAAATTGGCATTTGAACATTTAATATTAAGAAACAGATCAAGAACATATATATTCTTTTGTGCATGCTTTGCTTAAACTAAATTCAACAGAATGAGTAGCACACCAATTATTTTTGTGTGAATGTATGTAAAAGCATCACCTTAGACATACAGCGCAAATCTAAACATTTTATAGTTCAATTAAACGAATTCATAATTAACTAAAAGTTGATTATGGTCAGAGAGAATCACCTTGGGTGGTTTAGATGCAGAAGACATACTATATTTCACCTAAATATTTTCCTTCTGAAATTAATGTAATGTTTTTTTAAGGTTAAAAAAAAAAGGCAGCATTTAGATATTCAAAGTATTAAAGAGATCTTAATAAGTAACAGGAAGTAACAAAATGTTGTCAGTCTTTCTCAGTCTGTCTTATTATTTCTAAATCTTTTTTTTATTCATATATCATGATAATTCAATGTCACACAATATCCTGAATCT
Organism: Phaethon aethereus; assembly: GCF_964289735.1. Classification (NCBI taxonomy): domain Eukaryota; kingdom Metazoa; phylum Chordata; class Aves; order Phaethontiformes; family Phaethontidae; genus Phaethon; species Phaethon aethereus. Next base: position 142,365,647 of record NC_138575.1, read on the forward strand.
CCATTGCTGAAGGCAATTTAATAGCTGACTGTTCCTGTCACATAATTGCACATGATTAAGATGTAAATATACAAAGCACTTAGTTGTAGGGGTTTTTGTTTGGTTTTTTGGTTTTGGCTTTCTCATTAACTGTGCAGAATTTAGTTTTTTGCTGGGTCATGAGCAATTAAGAGATACCTTCTAAGAACTTTCCTTTTAGGGAAGCAAGACTGTTAAGAAAAAAAGTACTCAATGTCTTTTTGATCAAAAAGCAGCTTTCTGCCTCCTGAACAAACTTCTCCATCTGCTTGCACCTTGAACGAATTCAAAACCCTTTGTTTATGAAAGCACAAGCTGTTGCTGTTGGAAGAGTGGCATCATCACATATTAATTATTACAACTTCACTGAAGATTCAAGCAGGAGGAAAAGGTGGTCTGGACCAGCAAAATTTCTTTGTCATTATTTTCATATTTTATAAATTAAAACAGATCTTCATAAGCTGCAAATGTAGTAGGGTAAATGATACAGGACAATATAAAGGATGCATATAAGATTGTGCTTCTCATGGGAATATATTAGCTAAAAATTTGAAAGGCACTGGTGGTGAAGCAATAGATTCCGTCTTCTATTTCCATTGTACACATTAATATTCAAACTTGTACAGTGTTATTTTAAATACACTTTGATGAGTTCCATACAAACAGGAATTGCATCTTGTATGCATATCAAAATAAAGTTTGGATTTTCAGAGCAAGGAGGCTGGTCTGATGCTATCTTGGATACAACATAGAGCCATTAATTATTTTTGCTATCATGTTCCTGTCAGTTACAGCACTTATTTCTCACTGTCTCTTCCTATAGACTTTAATACCGCATAGCCATTTACCTGTATCCAGACCTTTTACCTAAAATGCCTTGAGTTTCACAGTTTTCATGAAGATTGCAAAATCGATTACTTGATTAAGTAAGAAGGAAGGTTGACTGAACACAGTGAAGCAGTTTCAGAAAGGCTGAAGGCATATTCCTTTTTTTATTTCTTAGCTTCAGAAATCTTGAGGGTTTTAAAAAATATTTTACTCTAACTTAGAATTAAACTGTGCAACATTTTTCACATAGACACAGTTGTTTTAATCTAAGTACATGTTTGTCACAATTTTCATTTACTTCATTCCACTTCTACCGCAGTCCTTGCAGCTGCCTCCACCCTATTTTCCATATGATTCATTCTCAAACAGTTTAGGCCCAGAGAGTTATGAAAATTAGGAGATAGAGATGTTGTACGAATAATATTAATCTTCCTTTATTTATGCTGCTGGCTATGTCACTTAATAGAAACTTGATTTTTGAAAGGACCTCCTGCATTTAGACCCAGAGAGCAATTAATGGTTTCAGTAGCTCCTAACGTCAGTACTCTGCAGTACAAAACTGGAGCTATTACCCCCAAGGAATATCTTATGAAAAGTACTGGCAATGCATTACAGGAAAAAAAAAAAGGTCTTGGCAAGACTCTAATATAAAGACCCTCAATTTTGACAACATTTATCCTGACAAGGACCAGAAAAGGAACAGGTTAGGAGACACAAGCAATGCCACTCAGTTTTGGAAGGGGACTCTGGATTAAAAAGTTGCCTGCCTTAAATGCAAGAAAAAAGAAACAAAGAGAGTTAATCTGACTGAATTCTAGCTGACTAAAAGTCTAGGGTGGAGGTCCAGCCCTCTTGGGCTATGAAAGAACATAGGTGGGTTCCTCCAAACTGTGCCTCTTCTTATATACAAGTGACTATTGCATCCTGTTTACCTTAGCTATCTGCCTTAAGGAGGAATCATTTGCCTATGGAAGATTCCTTCTCCTTGTTTACACATGGAGCTTAGATCTGTAGCTCAGTCTAAACACTTAACAGCTGAAGTTTGGCAAAATAAAGCAACTCTTGAAGTAGGATAAAACAGTTCTTTGTTTTTCAGTTTCCTTATTTTTTGTCCCCTTCCCATATTTTTTTATTTTAAATTAGAAGCAAACATTGTGAGGGGACGTAAATGTTAAAAACCAAGATAAGTTGAATTAACTCATTAATATGTCATTGAATTTGTATATTTCTCTCAAATAGTTGTTGAAATATGCAATTGTCATTTTTTTTGTCTTAGCATTAAAGACTGCATTTATTTATAAGTTTTAAAATTTTATCTTCAGCTGAAATTTCATTATATGGTAAAAATATTTAAACAACAACAACAACAAAAAAACGGCTAGAAAAGAGATGGGTTCAGGTTTTTACCTGAAGCTGATGAATTGTATAAATCTACTGTATATGCATACTTCATGTTTTTCCAAAACAATGACTAATGACTTGGTTTTTGCTTGATTCTCAGTGTCCATATGTAGATTCATGATTTCAAATGTTCTCTCTCATTGGCAGATTCTAAAAAACAGCCAATATGCTGCACCTGCACCACCTTGCATCTTTAGAATCTTTCCAAAATTAACTATGTTCCTGATTAAAGAATATGACTTTCCACTGATTCTCATGGACATTAAATCATATGCTACCAATTCCTCTCCTTATGATTTTCTAGATGTTGAAGTGTCTACATCTATGGAAATGCCTGTAATTATCTTGGCACCACCTGCTTAACTGAATAGTTAAGAAAAAATAATTCATGTTTTCTTTCATTGTGTGAAAAATACAAGCTGAAAATAAAGTTTTAAAAATTAGGAAATTGGAAATATAATGCCCTTGTATTTGGCCTGATACAGAGCTAAAAGTAGAAATGAAACAAAAGAACTTTTTTGTTGCCTGTTCTTTTCTCCAAACACAAAGTAAATGCTCCTCAAGGAAAAGATGAACAGCACTTTCTGTGCATGTGAAAGGAAAAAGAAAAAAGAAAAAAGAAGAACCAGAGCAAAGAGGGACCATCAATGCTTCATAAGTAGTACTGTCATTTTTCATCACAGTCAAAATGCAAAGAACATAGGTCCTTATTATGCCATATAGAAAGATCAGGCTTGTTAATCTAATTGCCTTCAGGCCTCCAGCTCTGTGAATGTAGGAAAACAATGCATTTGATTTAAGCAGACAAATGTAGTTTTCCATGCTAGAGATGTGTACATATGAGCCAGATACCTTATACTTCTGTAGTTAATGCAAAGAAATGGGGGTTATCTTGTCCTAATGTAGACTCCCCAAATTTATGAACTATTAGTTCAATTTTAAATGAAATATAGATAAGAATGAAATAGGGCATAATTTGCCTGAGAATTCTAAGGTAATGAACATAGGTGTGGCAATTTATTGCTGCTCTCAACTGAAGTATGTTTTCAAGGCTGTTAGCTTCTCTTTCAGTGTCCACAGACATTTAGACTACTTCTATAAAAACTTCCACAAAGGAAATCACTAGGCCATGTTTTTTTCCTATAAAAACTTGTTATATTTTTTACGAAAGCTGTTTTGTAGCTTTAGGTGTTTAACAGACATTTAAATTTGTGGAATGTCTTTACGTAAATCAGGTATTTGGTTAGGTGGGATTTCTGTATGCTTGCCATAAACCAAGATTAACAGTAACTTAATGGGTACTACATCGGTTAGAAGTACAGCTCAAACTCAACCCATCTTGATAACACAGAAGTTGTACTGGCACATCTCAGAGAGTTCAATGTCTTCCTATTCACTTAGTCTTACACATTCTTCATAAAAGGATGCCTAAGGAAAGAGTTAGGAAGGGCTCGTTCATTACCATGTCTGTTAAAGAAAGACTTGTGAAATGCTGTCATCGCATGATTTTCTACTCTGTAAATGACAAGTAATTGTTTGACAAACTTTTGAAAACCATGAGATGAGAGTATAAGGTACAGCATCTGTTTCAGATGCTAAGTCTTGGAGGAATGGTGAAGGGGCTCATAAAGAACTCAGCCAATTGAGTGTTTTGGCACTTCCAAAATAAGAAATTAAATTAGTTCTCCTTACTTTTTTTACTACCTTTCCAGATTTTACTTCTACTTTCCCCCCCCCCCCCATGAAGATCTCTCTTCTCCATTATGGTATCTCACTGTATGAGGAAATGCAGCTCACTAACCCATGAAAACCGTCTTTCTGTTTTTTTGGCCAGGTCAGTTTTCTGCAAAGATTGCAACTAAATCAGCTAACAGTGGTATCTCATGAGAGCCAGAAATGACTGCAGGGATACAATGAGATTATGGAGCTAAGATTAAGGAAGGGAAAGATAATGAAGGAGAAAGTGAGACCTTCCTCTTCGGATAATGTCAAGCTCTGTAAAGCAGCTTCATCTTCTGAATAGATCTCAAAAAGACAGATCTCAAGACAGGTCTTAACAAACTCCATCTTCTGAAACTATAGCTGAAAGACCATGGGTGCTATAGAAGAGACTAAACAATACTCGCAAGTATTTCTTTCATGCACTATATCACTAGCATCACCAGCATAATGGGAGAAATTACATGTAGAGTTTTGAAATGTATGAGTGTAAAGTCCTATAAAGAAAATAGTACTATGATTTAAAATCTACAGCAGTCTCATGAGCCTCATGAGAATACTTGCTTGAAGTTTGAAAAAGCTATACTTTGACATAGATTTGAATCAGTAGTAGTCACTCTGGATTTCACTTTGGATTTACATTTCTGCCTACATTTTATGCATCCAGATGATTTTGCATATTTTCTTTAAGAAGAAAATTATGAGCTTAAAAAAATTCTGCTTGAAGTGTGAAGAAAAATATGGTCCTTCTGAAAGGAGTGTTGCTGTCATTTTTCTGTCAAAACATGCATTTATGATTATTCATGAACTGCTCACTTAATTTGTGCCAATGCAAATATCTTGAGCTTTTAGAAGTCATATTTTTCCCCAACAAAAATTTTGTAATTAGGTATTATTATAGTAATAAAGCCATAATTGTTTTAGCTGGATACAAATATATATAAACCATTCTTTATATCTTAAATTAAGCATATGAATAGGCTGGTAAATGTTGCAGGCATTGGAAAAGCCTGTGAAATGAACGTGGAATTCCATTCCACAGTTGTTGTCAGCTAAGCTGAGGAATATTCAACTTGGAAGGGCAAGCCTTTCCTCCAGAGCGCTTTACTTTTCTTTTTTTTTTTTTTTAACAGGCTGCTATTGTAAATACCTCCCTGTTGAAAGACTCTGATTTGATATATCTTTCTGATTTCATCTACACACAAGAAAAGCAACTAATTTAAGACTCTCTAGGGACCTCAGGCTGAGTACATTTTAATGTCAATACTTGCTTTTTATTCTACATGCTCCATCCCTGGCAATATACAGGGTCAGGTGAGCAACCGGATCTAGTTGAAGATGTCCCTTGTCATTGCAGGAGGGTTGGACTAGATGACCTTTAAAGGTCCCTTCCAACCCAAACTATTCTGTAATTCTATGATTCTACGATTCTGTGATTCTATGATCTGGAAATGAGCATCTGTCATGGAAGCTCCTTCATCTAGCTCTAATTCTAGAGCTCCCAATATCAACTGACTGTAAACTCAGTGGGAATTGTTGTTTTATTTAATACAGAATTCTTCACTGAAGGGATCAGAAAGAGATTTCCTCACACAAAGAACTAGAATCAGAAAAGTCCCAAACCCTACTGACCCTACTGGTTTTTTATTTTGATTCTGTTGATCAATTGTTAACTGTGTGTTACAGTATTTACTTCTATTGAAACTGATGAAAGATCTGTCATATTTGTTTGACTTTTTCAAAAAAATCTAATTTGCATAACCTACAAACTTCTAGAGAAATTATCAGGGTTTTTTATACCAGGCTGTGAAGTACAATTGAATAATATTTTAAAACTCTCAAAATATTTCATTTCTACATGAGGTACCTCTAAAGAACATTTTGCTGAAAGGTAATTCAGAGATAATTATAATAGAAAAAATTGAGATTTAAATATTTCAACTTAAATCAATTAAACTATTTTGATTTACTTAAATGGATTTTTTAATTCTTTTTTTATCCTCATTTGACAGGAATATTTTTGTTCTAGAAGTCTACAATATTTGCATTATGACAAAGCCACCCTTGCTCTACTAGAAAGACACTTGCCGATGTGTATGCTATATAAACACTTGTATGCACCTTATGTACATTCTTTTAAAAAATAAAATTACATTCATCTAAATGTTTGTGCTCCTTTAGTATTTTACAAGTATTCTTCTTCTATTATTACTCCTGCAAGGCTGGACTTGACCTTTGCAACTTCAATGTATAAGTAGCAATGTATAACTATGTTTCCCCAGGACAGAAAGAGTGTAAAACTTAGTGTTTATATGGAGTTTGTGTAGATTTGGTGGAGACGGGTGTTTTCCCCCATATTTGTTAAATAGGATAGTTTTTGTTTTGTTTTGAAATACCAGCCTTTATACTTCCTTTTTACCAGTGTTGGTAGGTGATGTTTCACCATTTCCATGCCTTATTGCACCCCTTCCCGCTTAGTGGGCCTGGCTGTGACTCTTCTGTGACTAAGCACACTCTCCATCCAGCCATTATAGTGTAGCTTATGTTGTGATTCTTTAGGACATAAATTATAGTGATTAAAAAATCAGAAATAAGCTTACAAGCTTGTCCTTCCTGAAAGATTCCGAAAAGCACTTGATGTTCTGGGGTTTTTGTTTGTTTCTTTGGTTTGGTTTGTTTGCTCTGTTCTTTTTTTTTTGGCATGGGGTTTTGTTTGTTTTGGGGTTTTTTTCATGATTGTGGTAAGAATCAACATTAAGTAATTACTGACAATGTAAGTGGACAGCTCAAAGAGCTCAAAGAGCTTTCTATGCCAAAACATTTCAGCTGTTGACTGTAAAGATATAAACTATCTTAGATAAATAACTTAACTATAATATTTTGAAAACGAGAAAAATATAGGAATCATAGCATCATTTGGTCTAGTGATGTTGTTGTATAATTTGCTTCCAAGTAACCACTTATGATCTACCTGTTAATTATAGCTGGATCTTACCATATGCTATGCAAATGTATAATAAATATTTACTGGAAGGTGGTTTCAGATTTTTTTATGTAAACATCTATAGGTAATGACATAACAATTTTAAATCCTAGTATACTCATTTAATCCTATTTCCATTTGCTGACAATGCCAGTAGCCCTGTTCAAGGTGTGGGGTTCCTTACTGTACACAACATTATTGTAGCTACATTAGTGTGTATATCAAGACATACATACCAAAGATCATGTGTATTTGCATGTGCCACTATAGAGAATATCTCTAATTTTTATGCATAAATAGTAAAACAAAATTTTAGCCATGTTTTATATCAGAATGTTGAGTTTGACAATTTTTGTCATGAAATAAAAATCTTTGTATATCAATTCTCAGTTTTAACTGAACCAATCTGGAACTGAATGAATCTGAATCTCTAAAAAGGTGGATGTTTTGTGTTGCAATATATTTTTGAGTGTATTTCTTGACGAAAAACAGCTTGTACATTATTAAACTTGTTTCTGCATGAAGAAAAGGGAGAAAATGTATTTGAAAACATTTTTCAAAGTGTTTATTTTCCAGATTATTGAATCATGTGCTGATTTTTTTTTATTACTAACATAACTTTTAGTTGCATGAGATTTATCTCCACATAAATTACTGGTGCTCAAGTGGTGTAAACAGCAGATGGGGGAAACAATTAAGAGATAAAACAAAAGAATTGACCAGCTGGAGCAGAAAAAAAGTTTGTTTTCATAAACCAGACATGCATACAGGTGTATGCACACAAACACATATACAGATGTTTTAAAGAAACTAATTTGCTTTCTTCATATCATCATCACTCAAAGATTCAAGTGAATTAGAGCCAGTATGGATTAGAAGTACAGTTCCTCAGACAGTCTAAATTCACAACTAATGATTGTTGTTCCTCCTTTTGATTGTCTAAGAATATAAGTATACATTCTCTTAGATCCAGCTGTCATGATTTGTACAGATAGTACATCTCTTTGTATAAAAAAGATTTTTAAAAATAATTAACTAAATACAATCAAAAGCTGAAGCAAGGTAGTGCAAAAATAACTAGCGACTAAGAAAACAGCAATTTGAGAAATAAACTAAGAAATCAGTTTATTTCTTAATTAAATTAAGAATTAAAATTCTTAATTCATGCTTTAGACAGCATATTACCCATAGGAATATCAGTTATATTTGTCTCCTTGTGTGGAAAAGAACAAAATAAACCTCTGTCTTAAGAAAAAAAGACTACGCAAAAGGAATGGGACACAGAGAAAAAAATATTATGATTTTTAGTATGACTCAATAGTCATACTTTTAGCTCACCCTTTGAGCTTAATTGTATTTTTCATACTCTTTGTATTCATAATTTGCTTGTTGTATTGGGTCTGGCTGAGATGGAGTTAACTTTCCCCACAGCAGCCCTCACAGTGCTGTGCTGTGCACTGGTAGCCTGAGCGGTGTTGGTAACACACCAGTGTTTTGGGCTGTCTCTCCCACATTCCCGCCTCACCAGCAGGCTGGGAGTGGGTGAGATCATGGGAGGGGACACAGTCAGGACAGCTGACCCAAACTGGACAGACGGATATTCCATACCATATGACGTCAGCTCAGCAATAAAAGCTAAGAGAAAGGAAGAGGAGTGGGGGCATTTGTTTTTTCGATGTTTGTCTTAAAGAGCCACTGCTATGAGTACTGAAGCCCTGCTTCCTGGGAACTGGCTGAACATTGCCTGCTGATGGGAAGTAGAGAGAAAATCTTTTGTTTTCCTTTGCTTCTGTGTTCAGCCTTTGCTTTCTGCTTATTAAACTGCCTTTATCTTGACCCACGTGTTTGGTTATTTTTTTTTCCCATTCTAATTTCTCCCCCCTGTCTTGCTGAGGAGGGGAGTGGCTTGGTGGCACCTGGAGTCCAGCCAAGGTCAACCAACCACACTTGTATAGGTAATGTACCTAAGATTCCTACATTTAACACTGATATATCACTTCATTTTACTACATTCTTCAGTAGAATTTGGCTCAACTATTTTCTGTTTATATCCCTGCACAGGGAGCCACCTCTTCCCTCTTTTCAGACATTTCAGATGGTATTACGGGATGTTTTCCTCTCCAGAAAATAGGGAAAAGACACCGGTGGTTGTACCTGGATATTATTATTCAAAGTTGTAGGAAAATATTAATTTTCTTGTTTTCCAGACAATCAAACTGACTTTGATGATGTGAAACAAAGGCAGATTTATATATGGAAGGAAACTCCAAAGCATTACCGTCTTCTCAGTTGTCTCTGGTCTTACAGAGTAATATTTCCAATTTTGTCTCACTGGTCAGAGACAAATTTAGGGATATGCAGCTGCAAGGACAGAACTACACTACTCAGTTACATAACATCTGTTTTTTAAGCAGGATGGGTACAGTGGCTGGAGAGCAATTTCTATTCAAAGCTTTCTGTTCTACCGCTTACTCCTCGCAGAGTACACACACACACACCCTCCCACTGCCTGAGACCCCAGCCCCTCAATGTAGTTCAGATGGGCACCACAGGCCCAACAGAAGCAGGGTAACTTTTGATTGCTTGCCATGCCAGGTCCTAGCTGATGCCCAGTCCTGCTGTGCAGCAGCTCTACTGCAGACTCCACCTGCAGCACAGCCTTGGTCCTCTCTGCAAGGACGCTCCCTGTATTCACTATTTATTGCCTCCTAGGATGGTGGTCATAAGCCACTGAAGGCTTCATTAGTCATATCACTCCAGGCTAATCTTCTTAACCTGTTTTTCCTGTTTCTAAAGCTAATAAGCACTTGTTAACTTGCACTGCTATTACCTTCTGGTCTCCAAATGTGTTACAAGTATGAAAAACTGCTAAGAGTTCATCTGTACTTCTTTGTTTCTTCCCTGCACATACCTAAAGCACTTTTGGGTAACCCCAATTGTGTATGGTTTTTTTGTTTTCCAGCAGATGCCAGAATCATCTAACGGGTTAGAGCTGGGCAGACATGGTCATGGTGTCACTTGTCTAAGACATGCCTTCAGGCAGGCTTTACAGCATAGTATCACCACGCAGTTCCAAATTAAGAAAAAAGATGTCTTACTTTCTCTGATCATCCATATTTAAATTCCTTTGTCTCCTGGGCTTTTTGGTAATCTACCAAGAAAAATAAGACCCAAACACTATTTGCAGCTGGAAGCTATGTTTATTATAAGCTTCCTTTTCTAGTCTCTGATTTATATACTATTTTACGTGTAAGAGAGGTTTTCAAGATTATTTAAAACTATATACATAATATATATATCTGCTCTCTTAACTAAGTGCTGTCACACACTTTCACGTACTTCAATAACACAGTTGTTAGTAACAAGTTTCATTAGCAACAAGTTTTTTTGAAATGGTGAAGCTTTTGGAGGAAACCTTTATATGAAAACACAAGTGGAGCATACATATTTAGCTACAGCTTGTTAGTGTAGTTCCTGGTATCTAGCTTTGATAGTAGTACATCTTTATATTGTAACATCTGATCCCAATACTGCAAAATGTAACACAGTCTTTTTTAAAAAAAAAAAGACACATGTATTGACAGATATGTTTAGACAACTCATTAAAAAGAAATAAATAAAACAAAAATGGATATACCTGTATGTTTACAAGATAAAATAAATTTACAGTAATGGGCATATGCAGACAGCAACATGTGTATTCACATGTCTGTCTACAGTGAGAGACTGCAAAATAATGAAATAACACCTGAGGTAGTTATAAACAGACTAACTTGGATCCCAGTTCCTTAGTTTAGCGAAGGCAAGATGGACAACAGCAGAGGCCACTTTGCTCTTTTTGTTAAGAATTATGTGCTGCTGAGGTTAGGTTCTGAACAGAACCAAAATTCAGTGAATAGGCCAGTGTTTATTCACCTGGGATATAATGACTAAATGAAGAAATAAAAGATAGGTCAAAAATTCAAAATACATACTTCTTCCAACTATCACAACTACATTCTAGACATGCAGGTCTGTAACGTATATGGTGGGCAGATGTGCACAATTTTGGGTCATGCACAGAGACATATATATATGAATTCCACTCCAGTTATGCCTGGGGTTAAGTCAAAACTAATACAATTGTGCTTTCAGTAAGGCTTATTAGCAGATCATGACAAGGTGCCACTTACATGTACTTACAGAATTTTGGTTGCCTTGAAGCACAAGTAGATGCAGTCTGTGCTTGCCCACGACATGGCTTAAACATACCAATTTTTTTGTCATCTGTTAATTCTTTATTTCAAATATATATCTTAATGTATTTTTATGAAACATTCACCAGCCCCATAGGCTATATCTATAAAATTTGGTTTTGTGTGTCCTTAAGAGATGCTATGAAATAGATTCTGTCATACCTTGCTATATATTTTCTTTATGTGGCCCTTTTATTCCAGTGCCAACACACTGGCCCAAGAAAAACAGTCTACATATCTTGTAGCACTGTTCTGCCTGTAGGGGCTAGTGGAGCGTCCAATTTCTCCTCTATTTGCCTGGAGGACGTTTGCAACCTTGATCTAGTCGAATGCTCTGTGTACACATTTTGAACTGTAGGCAAAATTGAGCTCATTGACCTCATTTCAAATACATTAAGATATAGCAGTGATGACCAAAGAAGTTCTTAGCTGCCATGGTTTGTAAACGGCCTGCTATTCAAATATGTAAATATGGACAATAGAACATGAAATAATATTATTGTTGTTTTTAATTCAGCTAGCGCAAGCCAATATGTACAAAAAGACTAAATTAGCTTTGTGGGAAAGAATGTTTTAATTGTGAAGTTCCAGACTGAAATGCTATCTCTAGGATTCAGCTTTTAATAGAGGAGATTGTTATGATTTATGTACAAATGTTCCAGTAATTGGAATGTTAACAGATACGATACAAAGGCAAGAAATGACAATTTAATGGGCTTTTTTCTACTCTTTTGCTACATTTTAATGCAAAACTGGTATTTGTGAAAACAGAGTAAAATTAAATATATTTCTAAAATACTTTCAAAAATTTGTTTACATTTAAAATGTGAATTTAGCAGGCAGTTAGGGAAAAATCCAGTTAAAACCTTAAGAATCTACAAGTTAGCTACCTCTCTTCTATAGTGAAATAAAGAATTTTCTGCCAGTATCCAAAATGTATCCTAAAATGCATATCCTGAGCAGAATGCCTCCAAGTGCAAATTTCCCATTACACTAAACTAAATGCAGACCATGGGATTCATTGGACCAGATTAAGATATCTACAGTATAGATTCTTACATTTGGGTTTGTCACCCAAGTAACTTAAGCCAGGTTTTCCACAGATAATTCTGAATTTCATGAATGTTAATTCTGAATGTTACCTTGAGACATCTGTAGCGCTGTTAGTCTGTGCACTCACTAAAGCGGTGATGCTGAAAATGAGTTAATGTAATTAAAGAGTGTATTTTAGCTCACACATTCACATAGTCTTCTGCAGACATTGTCATATTCAAGTGCTGGATTGTGCTGCTTAAATATCAAGGGGTTTTGTAGGCATTTTATTAGTATATTGATTTTGTCTCCACTACTATTTTTTCTGTTTATAAGGCAGGCTGAATTGCAGAAGGTCTTGCTTCAGAAAACAATCAATCCTAAGAGTTGCCCATTTTACAGAATTCTCCCTCTGAACTGATATAAACAAGCAAAACTTAGGCAATATAAATAGAAACCTATTAGGACAGTAGCATGTGTAAGAACAGAAAATCTCATTAGATAATCTCTTTCCTCTTCTTCCTAATTAAGAGGAAAAGTAAATAATTAAGAACATCAGTATATCAAGATGTTTCAGAGATTTTAGAAATACAATGAATTATAATCAAATGTAATTTTAAAATGCAGTTCCTTTATATCTCATTACATATTAAATATACCTCAACTTTCTAACCCTCCCAAAAGAAAAAATTAAGATTTTAACATAATTGAACATTATAATTATATATGTTATATGTCAATTATAATTATATATGATATGTTATTTATGTACTGTATGTGGGGGAAGGAGTTTGCCAGGGGCTGCACTTTTTTGTGGTTTTGTTTTTCTTTGGCTTTTTTTTAGGGTTTGGGGTTTTTTTCCTTATTAAGCTGTCTTTATTTCAACCCATGGTTTCTCACAGTTTTACCCTTCTGATTCTCTCCCCCATCAGACTGACTTGGGGATGAGCAAGCAGATGTGTGGTGCTTAGCTGCTGACTGGATTTAAACCACAACACCAACATATTCTTAAATGACACTGTTATTTAAAAACATTATCAGAAAGAAGTGATGAAGTAAATTTTGTACAGTAAAAAAAGAAAACTTTTTTCCTCAGTGGGAAAAATTGAAGCAATCAGCACATGAATTACCCATTACCATTTGTGCTAGCTTATGTTTTCCACCAGACATATTGATTGAGGGATTGCATATCTCAAGTTGCTAAACCTTTTTCAGATCACTGTCTCAAACGCAGCCCAAAATGGTACTGAATAGAAGCTGTCACCATGTGACACCTCTTCAATATCATATGTGAAACAAGGTAAGGTTAATCACCACCATCTCTGCCACTGGATCACATTGTCTTTACATTTCCATCATACATATCATGAACTGGAAAAATGTTCACCTTGTCTTCCTTATTGAAATATTTAGGATTTTTCATTCTGATTTTTAGATGGAATCACAACAGCCTACTTCATCTTAGAGATTAGAGTGGTTTTGCTTTAATGAAGTGTGAAAAAACACTGAAAACTGAATAAGAAAATGTCAATGAGTCTGAAATAATTTTGGTTTAGTACAATGTGGATGTTTATAATTAGAAGAAAGCTCTGATTCTTCAGCCCTTCTCAAGAAATGTAAACCTTACAGAATTAATGTTTGATTTTATGCAGAAACTAAATTAATTTTTAATTTTCTATTGGAATATTAAATTTGTCTACTTGGTACTACATTTATAGACAATTATACTTCTCCATTTGTCTATATAACAACATTTTGCACATGCTAAAGAACAGACGTCCTTTACATAGTATATAATTACAATGAGGTCTTCACTATAGGCAGGATGGATACAACTACATCACTAAATACACACTTAGACAATGTAACCCTTTCATTCAGCTATGTTGCTTCAAGACTGTCCACATATACATGTATGTTAGGTATTCAAAGACATTCTTTGCCAGGTAAGATATAAACCCCACATCATCTGTGCTAAACACCTATTTTCAGACAAATGAACTGAATATCTGAATTCCCATGTGGTTAGTGGAGATTTGCTCAACAGAGTTGAAGGAAACTAGAGAGAAATTCTTATCAGTGGTTTGAGCCAGCACAGGTGCCATCAACAGGTCATCTGTTGGGATAGGTGCAGGGGAGTGTGACTCCTGAAGTGTAGCCATGGCATAAGTTGTAGATAGTACCCTACTGTAAATGGCACTTTTGTGAATGAGAAATGCATGAGTGGTAAGTGCCATTGTTAAGTACTATTTTCTTTAGTATTAGTACTTCATTAATTTTAATTAACAAAATATGTTTTTTTTTAAATTAAGCAAGGGCTCATTAATAACTTAACATAGGTTTACCATTCTGCACCTACACTAACTGATCAGCTGTCACAAAATGTTGTGATAAAATTCAAACTGCAATGCAGGAGGAGAAGGCATTAAAGGACTTCAGAGCCACAAATACAACCCTCATGTTCCAGTGCCACGGCTACTGCTGTGACAAATGAGTGCAGTGTAAGGCTGTCCCTGCAGTAGGATTCCCCTCACTTTGTGGTCCCTAAAGGTTAAATGTTTCATAATTTTTAACTATGTGAGATTTTGACATGCAGATTGTCAAAAAAAGTCAGATAATTAGCTTATCAGGTGTATCCCTAATATTAATTTAGCACACTGAGGACTATTTTTTTACAAAACCTAGCATGATTTGGGATGTCACAAGGTATCTTAGGCATCCTGTGGGCCTGGCAGGTATGACACAGGACTTCAGGAAGACTTGCACAGCTACAGACTGACAGCTGAAGGCCTAGCAAAATATCACATATTCATAGAAATGCTGACTGGAAGGGACCTCTGAAGCTCATCAAGTCCAACATTAACCTCAAAGCACAGCTATTGACAAAACTGGATGAAAGCAAGACACAGCTTCTCTGGCTATCTTGTATCAGTAATTTTTTTTTTCCCATCATCTCCAGTCTGAACCTCTCGAGACATAGTTTGTCACTATTATCTCTTGTATTGTGTCTGGAAGAGAGATAATTCTTTCTCATGCAGGTAGGAGTCAAGAGTCACTGACACTCTATTTACTGGACCCCAGACTTCTTTTCCAAGTGAACAGCTGCAGGTGCTAAAGTCTTTCTCTTACTGCCGGCAGCTTTCAGTTTCTCTTCTCCAGGGAGTTTTTGTCTTCTTACTGTACTTGGATAGCCTTGGCCATGATAGCCTCACCTATGGGCAACGGATGTTAGGTCATCCCTCTGTAGGTGCTCTGTGAAGACCCTTCCACACTCTTGCTTATCATTCCTCATGAAGTGAAGCCCACACATGCCTCCTGCACTTCACCTCATCTAACTGTAGTGACGCTATCAGATCACACCTCCCACAGGTAAGGCCACATTGTCTGCTTGGCCTCTTGTTGTCCATCCTGATCATAGGCACTCACTAGGTCCCAGGTAAATGAGAAGCCAGATACGAGTCTGCACCTGTCCTCTGTGAGTTTCCAAGCTAGGCATGGGTCCTTTGACCTCCTAGTAGTTTTCCAGCTCCAGTTCACTTGCCTTGGGAACACTAGGTATTTTAGAATATCTCAAGTCATAGTAGCTGTGTGACTAGCAACCGAATGGAACCACAGATCTCCCTACACAGGCTGTAATGGAGGCTGACTTACATAGATCACATATACATATCTACATAAGATAGGTGTGTAGCCACATATCTCTATGACCTGGATCCTATCTTAAATGCATTCATCACACACACATAAGAAGTTTGCCTATTTTGACATAGAAGTCCATCTAATTAAAAAAAAATAGATTTTTACTTCAGAGGTTTTTCAATTAAAAATGTAATTTGTTAATTTATATGCCAAATATGGTTTTGTTTCATAATTTTTTTTCTTTGAAGTTTTCTATTTCCTTAGAAAAAAAATTACTTTTTTCTGAAAAGCAACCCTGTATAGTTTTGTGGTTTTAATTCTATCATGTGTCCCCCATTTAAACTCCTCATGGAAAAAGAATAATAGGGGAGGGGGAGGTTTCTTTCTACTAGACAGCTTTGTGAGCACAATTTGAGACTGAAAACCAAGCTTGCTCTTTCAGCCAAATACATCATTGCAAGTAATTAAGATTTAGGAGCACCACTTTTCCCCTTGGAAAAGCCAGTGCGGCTTTTTGTCGTCAGATTATGTTTCCCATAATACATGGCCATATTTGCTGTCATCCAGTTTCTACCTCCGTATTCCTAGAACTGAAGAGTTTTGCCTTTTCACAGTTGGTAGCATCTCGCTTCTTGTTTCTAAACTACGTTGTCTTCAAAAGGCTGAAAAGAAGAAATAACAATTATTAAAACAGTAATATTTAAATTAACAATAAATGTGCCATTACCAGTGATAATGAAGATAAATAATGCTTCTGCTGATGAAGCAGATACTAAATTTACTCAAAATAACAAAGTAGTAAACCTGTAGAGGACAGTTACTCTCCATATTGTCCTCCTTACAGCCTGTACACATCCATGAGTATTTTAAACAGTTATTTGTTTGATTTTTTACCTTCAAAAGTGATTACATTAAAAGAAAAACAATATAAAATTAGTTAGCTTCATCTAAAAAGAACTATATACGCTCTGCACTAGCAAGAAAAAAAATTCACCACTGAATGAAGACTGGTTTGTATAGCTCTAATCTGGATCTATAGCTTGTGTTCCTCTCACTTCCAGTCTTCATGAAGTGTTTTATTTACCCTTGTGACCTCTTACTACATTTCTAAACTTTTATTTTTCCTTTTAATCAAACCTTAATAGTCTATTTGACAGTTAGACCATGTCATGCTAGCAAAAGCACTTTTTTTTGTCTGTTTTCAAAAAAGGGCACATTTACTCCTAAAAGTATTTTGTGATAATATTTTTATACTAAGAAAATAACAGATTTGTTTCATAACTTTGAATTTTTCTGATTTGCCTTTTAAGCATACTCTCAACTCATAACAAACCATGGACTATTAGCTTCAGAGGCTGTGTCTAACTTTGACCTGGTATGTTATCATGTAATTGAATTTGCAGGATTTAATATTGGGTGTTCTCCATGTCTGGAAAGAAACAACTCTGTGTTCCACATCTATAAAAATGTTTGGAATCACAGATATTAATCTCTTTATATAGAAGTATAAGTAATAGCCCTAACAAGTTTAGAAGTTCTGAAAAGAACATTCTAAATTTTCTAACTCTACACATTTGCAATGCCCTTCTCTCTACTCTGTCATCTGTTTCATAGAATCAGCAGTGATAGTACACCTTTAAATGAAAAAAATATTAGAATAAAATAGAATACCCTGTTGCAGACTTGCACTTCGACTGTTTGCTAGGGCAGTAGTACAGACTAATACTCACCTGCCAAGAGTGTGACATAAGACAAGGGAAGCCTAAAAATTCTTAGAATTTATTGTGTTTAACAGCATAAACTAATCCACATTCAGTACCTAAAGCTTTATGTCCTATATTTTGCTATTAGGTTCTCCAAACAGCCAAGGATGAATTATATTCCAAAAATGAGATTTTTAGGAGACGCTAAGTTAAAGCTTTCTGTATGACATTCAGGTTAAGATACCACATTTCTTCAAAGACCTTCAGTGTCTTTTTTCTCTTGAGATTCCCAAATGCAAACATTTCCCTTGAATCACACAACAAAATCAGAAAACACTTTGGGGAAATTATTTTTTCTCCTGAAAATAAGGATGTTTATGGTTAGGAATGAAAGTGCTATACTGAGGCCTGAACTTCAAATTAAGAACAAGAATCTGAGACTCATTTCCCAAATTCCGTAAGAGCGTTACAGATGCAATTATAACCCACAAGATAGCTTTGGTTATTTCTCTGTGTGTGGCAACTTTTTGTATCATTGATCAATACCTTCATCTTGTCCGTCTTTCCTGGGTAGCATCAGATACTGGGCAAGCTTTTCCATGCGCAAGGCAAAGCACTGCAAGGACTATCCTGAAACTTGAAACTGCTAGTTTGCTGCTTCGGGAATTCACATGGAGCGAGGTCTCACTAGTGGTAGGTCTGTGCCGGCACTCCAGCAGCTTGGTGAACGCCAGCTATCAGCAGTGGTGATGCCTGCCAGGTGGAAGCCACCGAGGCGAAGGGCTCCGGAGCGAAGGATCGTGCCGGGGGACCCTTCCTGAAGCGGCCAAACCGCGAAGGCGGCAGCACAGGGAGAGAGAGGGAGCCCCAGCCCCCCCCGAGGCCGGCAGAGCGGGCTCCTGGCGAGCGGCAGCGCTGACCCAGCGCGGGCGGGGACGAGAGCGGCGGCGGCCAAAGCCCCTCGCTTACCAGAGCAGCCCCAGGGCGCGCGAGAGACCCGGAGCGCGGCGAACAGGGCGGGCAGACAGGACGTGCCGCGTCAGAAGGGCGTGGCGCGGCGGTTCGCCCAGGCAGGGCGTGCGGGCAAGCGCGCGGGCAGGGCGCAGCCCCCTCCCCGGCACTAGAGGTTCTCTGAGGAGTGGCCATCGCCCACCCAGCAGAGGCCCAGCCACGGTCTCCACTCCGCTGAAAACCGTGGCCCGAAGGAATGTGGCGACACAGACGGAGCTCCCGCTCAAGCACGCGGCTGTCCCGGTGTCCGGCTGCAGGGAGTGCCTGGGGCTGTCGCTCGTGCCGGAGGCCAGCGGAGACACCACCCGTGTGCGGTGCGACCAGGTGAGCGACCTGCTCAGCCTGGGGCAGGGCTGAAGGAGGAAGTGGAGAGTCTGAGGAGCGTCAGGGAGAGCGAGAGGGAGATGGATCGGTGGAGCCGCATCCGGCCGTCCCTGAGGCAGAGGCAGCCAGTGGAGGCTCCACAAGCAGCAGGGGATCCCCTGCCCTCTTGCTGCCGGGCAGAAGGAGGGGACCGAAGAGATGAGGGAGAATGGAAACAGGTCCCTGCTCGGAGCAGCAGGCAGATCCCCTCCCGGCCTCCCTCACCGTCCCAGCTGCCCTTACACAACAGATAAGGGGCTCTGGAACTTGAGGGCCAGGCACATGAGGACCTTGATGAAAGTCCATCCAAGGGGTTGCCTAGGGTGAGTCAGCCAGCCCCACGCATCAAGACATCCTCTGTTAAGAAAAAAAGGAGGGTAATTGTCATAGGCGACTCCCTTCTGAGGGGTACAGAGGGCAAATATGCCGAGCGGACCCAACCCACAGGGAATTCTGCTGCCTCCCTGGGGCCTGGGTGAGAGATGTCACCAGGAAACTCCCTGGTCTAGTTTGGCCCACTGATTACTACCCGCTGTTGGTCATGGAGGTTGGCAATGACGAGATTGCGCTAAGAAGCCCAAAGGCAATTAAAATGGATTTCAGAGCGCTGGGGCGACTGATCGATGGAGTGGGAGCCCAGGTAGTGTTTTCATCAATCCCTTCAGTGACAGGGAGGAACGCTGAAGGAATGGGGAAGCACACCTGGTCAACACATGGCCCAGGGGCTGGTGCCATCAGCAGAATTTTGCATTTTTTGACCCTGGGCAGTTTACATGGCACTGGGCCTCCTGGCAGCAGATGGAGTGCAACTGTCTCCAAAGGAGAAAAGGATTCTAGCTTACGAGCTGGCAGGCCTCATCGAGAGGGCTTTAAACTAGATTTGAAGAGGGAAGGGGATCACTAGAGATGAGCCTAAGGGTGGCATGCCGGAGTTGGGGGTGAAATCGATAGTCCAGCTCAAGTGCATCTACACCAATGCACGCAGCATGGGCACCAAACAGGAGGAGCTGGAAGCCATTGTGCAGCGGGACAGCTATGATGTAGTTGCCATCACAGAAACATGGTGAGATGTTTTCTCATGACTGGAGTGCTGCAATGGGTGGCTATAAGCTCTTCCAGAGGGATAGGCAGGGAAGGAGAGGTGGTGGGGTGGCTCTGTATGTTAGGGAGTGTTTTGATTGTATAGAAGTCAACGATTGTGAATAGCCACTCGAGTGCTTATGAGTAAGGATGAGGGGGAAGACCAACAAGGCAGATACCTTGCTCTGGGTCTGTTACAGACCACCTAACCAGGATGAAGAGGCAGATGAAACATTCTATAAGCGACTGTCAGAAGTCTCACAATCGCTAGCCCTTGCTCCTGTAGGGGACTTCAACTTACCAGACATCTGCTGGAAGTGTAACACAGCAGAGAGGAAACAGTCTAGGAGGTTCCTGGAGTGTGTGGAGGATAACTTCCTGACACAGCTGGTAAGTGAGCCTACCAGGGGAGGTGCCTTGCTTGACCTGCGGTTGACATAGAGAGAAGGACTGGTGGGAGATGTGGTGGCCGGAGGCCGTCTTGGGCTTAGCGACCACGACCTGATAGAATTCTCAATTCTGAGTGAAGTAAGGAGAGGGGTCAGCAAAACTGCTACCATGGACTTCCTTAGGGCAGACTTTGGCCTGTTCAGGTCACTGGTTGAGAGAGTCCCTTGGGAGACAGTCCTGAAGGACAAAGGGGTCCAGGAAGGCTGGACAGCCTTCAAGAAGGAAGTCCTAAAGGCACAGGAGGAGGCAGTCCCCATGTGCCATAAGACAAGCTGGTGGGGAAGGTGACCGGCCTTGCTGAACAGGGAGATTTTGCTGGGACTCAGGGAAAAGAGGAGAGTTTATCACCTTTGGAAGAAGGGGAAGGCAACTCAAGAAGAGCATGGGGATCTTGTTACGTCAAGCAGAGACAAAATTAGAAAGGCAAAAGCCCAGCTAGAACTCAATCTGGCCACAGTCATAAAGTATAACAAAAAATGCTTCTACAAATATATTAACAACAAAAATAAAGGTAAGGAGGATCTCCATCTCTTACTGGATATGGTGGGGAACATTGTCACCAAGGATGATGACAAGGTTGAGGTACTTAGTGCCTTCTTTGCCTCAGTCTTTAATAGCCAGAGCAGGTATCCGCAGGGTATTCAGCCCCCTGAGCTGGGAGACAGGGATGGAGAGCACAATAAACTCATAATTCAGCAGGAATTAGGTTAAGGACGTGTTAAGCCATGTGGATACCCACAAGTCTATGGGGCCTGATGGGATCCACCCGAGAGTACTGAGGGAGCTGGCAGAGGAGCTTGCCAAGCCACTCTCCATCATTTATCATCAGTCCTGATTAACAGGGGAGGTCCCAGATGACTGGAGGCTTGCCAATGTGATGCCCATCTGTGGAGTAACAGGGCACGGACTCTGGCGGGGATTCAGGCCAAAGACTATTATAGCTAGTGGTGTCCACTTTTTATGCCGTTACAGCTCTTTCACGCGCCACAAAATACGTCCTGGTTGGTTACTACGCGCAGTCCATGCGCTTCTCACAAAGTCAGGATTCGCTGCCTGCAGGTGTCCACACGCTCCTTTGCTTCCTCTTAGTTGTTTACCACAGCTCCTTCTCCTCAAAGTTGAGCCCTTGCAGGGTGATCCCAACACCCATCTAAAAGAAAGAACTGGCTGGACAGCCGAGCCCAGAGATTTGTGGTGAATGGAGTTAAATCCAGCTGGTGGCCAGTCACAAGTGGTGTTCCTCAGGGCTCAGTTCTGGGGCTGGTCTTGTTCAGTATCTTCTTTGATGATTTGGATGATGGGATCGAGTGCTCCGTCAGTAATTTTGCAGACGACACCAAGTTGGGTGGGAGTGTTGATCTGCTGGAGGGCAGGAAGGTTCTGCAGAGGGATCTGGACAGGCTGGATCGATGGGCCGAGGCCAACTGTATGAGGTTTAATAAGGCCAAGTGTCAGGTCCTGCACTTTGGTCACAACAACCCCATGCAACGCTACAGGCTTGGGGAGGAGTGGCTGGAGAGTTGCCCAGCGGAAAAGGACCTGGGGGTGCTGGTTGATAGCCGACTGAATATTAGCCAGTGGTGTGCCCAGGTAGCCAAAAAGGCCAGCAGCATCCTCGCCTGTATCGGAAATAGTGTGTCCAGCAGGAGTAGGGAAATGATTGTACCCCTGTACCCAGCACTGGTGAGGCTGCACCTCCAATACTATGTTCAGTTTCGGGCCCCTCACTACAACAAGGACGTTGAGGTGCACAAGCCTGTCCAGAGAAAGGCAACGAAGCTGGTGTGGGGTCTGGTGAACAAGCCTTATGTGGAGCGACTGAGGGAACTGAGGTTGTTCAGTCTGGAGGAGGCTGAGGGTAGACCTCATTGCCCTCTACAACTACCTGAAAGGGGGTTGTGGCGATGTGGGTGTTGGTCTCTTCTCCCAAGTAACTAGTGATAAGACAAGAGGAAATCATCACCACAACTCTCTGGGCTCGGCCATCCAGCCAGTTCTTTACGCAGTGAAGACTGCACCTGTCTAAGCCATGAGCCATCAGTTTCTCCAGGAGAATGCTGTAGGAGACGCTGTCAAAGGCTTTACTAAAGCCCAGGTAGACAACATCCAGAGCCTTCCCCTCATCCACTAGGTGGGTCATGTGGTCATAGAAGGAGATCAGGTTGGTCAAGCAGGACCTGCCTTTCATGAACCCATGCTGGCTGAGTCTGATCCCTTGGTTGTCCTGCACATGCCCTGTGAGCACCCTCAGGATGAACCGCTCCATGATCTTCACCAGCACGGAGTTCAGGCTGACAGGCCTGTAGTTCCCGGGATCCTCCTTCTGTTCCGTCTTGTAGATGGGCATCACATTGACAAGCCTCCAGTCATCTGTGACCTCAAGATGTTCCATTTTTCATTTATTATAGCAATTTTCTGAAAAAAAACCCAAAATAAACCAAAATAAATGTTTTCCTATACTTTCCTACTTACACTGTTCTAGATGATCTCTATGATGCTTCTTTCCAGTTTCAGGGGAGAAAGAAAGGTACTTGGTGCTATGTCTGATTATGTTCATAGTGAAATAAGTCAGTGTTTGAGAAATTTCTTTTCAAAAGCATTGAGCTACAAAGCATGGTGTCCTAACATATTTAATCAATATCTTTGGTTGTTTCTAGCCAGCTGTCTGCAGAAACATTTAGCTTTTGTATACATCTTTGTCTAATTAAAAGACATCATGGTTAGTTTACTGATATTGAAGTGGACACACCTTCCAGTACTGTTGGATTAACTTTGTGTTATTCCCCTTGTCACAATGAGTGAAGATTTATGTAGACATATGACTATCTTGTGCCTCTTTTTTACTGTGACAAGGTAAAAAATTACTGTTGCTATACTGGGTTCAGTTTTCGTGCTTGATGGATTGGGCTTTTCCAGAAGCTATATCTGGCTTTGACCTTCTCAAGGTAAAAGAGTAAGACTTTTTGCCCTTGAGAATGATTTTCAGTGTAACAAAACCTTTTCATATTAACTAGTAACAGAAGTAGAGCTTTGGCAGAAACAACTCAAAACCCTATATTAGTTGATGCAATGGCAAAGAAGAGAAATGAAAGTTACTACAATGAGCAGACAATAAATAAGGATTCCGGTGTCAGGGTTGAGTTTTCAGAACAAAAGAATGATACTAAATGAATATGAGATATAAAAACAGAATAAAAATACGTTCTGAAATCAACACCAAAGAAATACACCTAATAAATGTAGAGGCAGTAGAAAAGAGGGTTTTTTCTACAAAAATATTGAAAATAAACATTTGGAAAATGCAGGTTGATAAATGCAAATTCCAAGTCAAGCACAGTTACTTGCAAATAAATTAAAAGGTGGCTCATTTGCTCAACTTTCAAAGCAATTTACAAATAATCTTTCAAAAGGAAGTAACCAGAGGGCCTAGGTAACTGCAGATTAAATACTTTTACTGTTACACTAATTACTCTTTTCTATGTAAATGGACAGATGACAAAGAGGAAGGATGGGACACCTTATTAAATATTTACCTTTTCTACCCTCTCTGTTACAGAGGTTTTTGAATGCAGTCTGTGGTTCATATCTACTCTGTAAAGAAGCAGACTGTATGCCATTGATTTCTTTTTCTTTTCTATCTTGACAGTTAGTTGAGACCCTGATGAAAAACTAAGGACGAAAAATGAGTATCCGAAGAGAAAGAAATTTACTAAACCAGCTGACAAATAAACACTGAAATACTATTAACAACAGCAATGACTGGAAAAGCCTTGTGAGAAATGAGCTATGTTCATCCTTACAGATAAGTTATAGCACTATCAAAGTGCCTTACTAAAATAAATGACGTAGAAAAGGTGTGAATCTATTCCACATAAGATTGCTAATAACAATGAAAATGAGAAATACTGTTATCAAAAGTATTATGAAAATGTAAAAGTTATTTTGTTTGTTTTGATAAAAAATTTGATTCTAAGATGACCATTATTGTTATTTGCTTTTTATCTTTTTCAAAAGGGAGCAAAAAATCAACTGAAACTGATAGTGTCAGAATGGATGACTGGAATGCAATCATCCAATAAAGGTGCCTTGTTGGTAGCCTAGTTTATGTCAGTCAGTTTTAGTCCTGTCTTAGGAACAGAAATGAGGTCTCTCTGTTGGAGTTCAGCATGATTTATAATCAACTTGTAGTGCTACTTTAATCTTCCCATTGTTAATTGTGTAAATACTGTCTGTTGAGTAAGCATTGGCTCTGTATAATTCTAGGTGTCTTTCCTCCAACACATTGCCTACTACTTTCTCTGAGAATATCAGTTCTTATTTATTCTTGCAGTTTGTTTTTCTCTCTGTTAGAAATATCATTTTCACATTTCTAATGCCTAAAATAACTAATTATTTTAAGTCTATTCCTGCTCAGTATATAAATGTTGCTTATTTTGACCCTGATCTACAGTAAGTTCTATGTCATTCTGATGGGTTTTTAATTTTCTTTATTCTTTTCTTAAGATACTCTTAATGCAAATAGTTGCATCAGCACAGTAATTGTGGTAGAAGATAAACTTTCCTTATAATGAAGCTTTATTTTTTTTCTATTTGGTAATAGGCTATATACTCTTCCTTTAAATTACTACACTTCTGGAATTGCAATGAAACCATGACAACAATGCAATTTATGTGTAGAGGAAAAGACACTTAATTGGTAATAATTTAAAGCTGAAAATGCTGTAGCTGACCTTTGGGATTATTACAAAAGGAAAGAGGAAAGTAAACTAATTTTTACAAATACAACTTCTTTTTTATCTTTATTTCAAAACATACTTCTTTCTGGTTAGAAAAATCAGATCCCACAGGTCTTTATTATATTTTTGTATTTTTAAT
This sequence comes from Phaethon aethereus, assembly GCF_964289735.1. Classification (NCBI taxonomy): domain Eukaryota; kingdom Metazoa; phylum Chordata; class Aves; order Phaethontiformes; family Phaethontidae; genus Phaethon; species Phaethon aethereus. The sequence continues at coordinate 142,390,984 of NC_138575.1, forward strand.
CAAAAGGGTGTAAAATACAGAAATGGAAATTCAGTCAAAAACCTGATCTGTGCAATGAGAAGTAAAGTGCTGGGGAAGAATTCAAAGAAGCTATTTTTTTCTCTCTCTATTGAATTGTCTCTGTAGATGTTGGATATTCTGTTTTGGCTTTCTCAAAGTATCATCCTTCTACATGTGGGAAACTCCCAGACACATGATATCTTCCACAATTTATAGTTATAGGACTCCAGAGATACATAATAATATCCTGTGCAGAGAAAATACTATAATGCTTCATCAGATAATCAGTTAACTTGGAATTCTCATCTAAAGGGTAGAATAAATGGTACAATACAATCAGAACTGTAATTCTCAGGAAGTAATATAGAGTGCAGAGAAATGCAGATCAGTATTGGACTGAACTGAAACTGTTTAATTCAGTTGAACAAAAAAATTGTCATTTTTTATGTTAGTCTGAGCAGGAATGAAAATATTATTTTAGTCATCCCCGTGGATGTTCTTTCATAATTATTATTATCATTATTATTATTATTATTATTACACTGCAAATTGATTAAGGTACAAAACCTGAACATTTAATGTTAAATTGTTAAAAGCTCATTTTCTCTAAAAGGAAAAAAAAAAGTGCAAATAGAAATAAAAAATTCTTACAACATCTAGCTGCAATTGTAACTGTTCTTTTGAATTCTCATGTATTGTGTGTCAGAATCTAATTATTTAATTACATTCCAGCTTTTCCTAATGTAAACGTATAAATCAGGGGCAGGTACTTGCTCTTTCTTCTACCTCCTTAATGTTTCACAATGAAGTCATGAAAATGACAAATAGTAGCAAGTATAGGCATCATGTTACAGAACCAAAAGACAACTCTAGAGGACAGAGAAGGAAATACAGTAGCACTTTAAATAGATACATACTGTACATATACCGCAAATTTACTAAGCTTTAAGCAGTGTCACATATTACCTTGGTGGTAGATAAATGCGAAAGTGAAATCAATTCAGCCAAAGCACAGCACTACTGGCAAGGTGCTGTCATCGATGGCTGAAGAGGACCATGGTGATCAATTCTCTTTCTTTGTCCCTTGTACTTGGTCTCCCTCTCCTAGCAGATTTTTATCCTGAGATTGTGGTATACATAACTGATTGCCAGTTCTCTTTAGCCACCTTAGATGCTTCACTTCTTGCACTAATCAGTATGTTGATGTTTTTCTTAATGGCAAAGTGCATTAATCAATGACATAAACACTATTTCAGATGCACATAGTGAGGAATTACAGTGTTTGTGGTAATGCTTCATCTGACAATTTCGACTAGTTGCTCTGTGTTACATAGTGGTCTAGAGCAACTGTAGCATTTAAGTCCTTCTGTAACAACTTTATGCATATTTACACATAATGGACATAGCAACTGCTGCTTTATTTATGTAGTTACTTAATTGTTTCATACACACTTTATCAACACAATATTGTGACTACTGGTTACTCTTGGAGAAGGGTTGTGGCACAAGAAAGCATCAGGGGAAAGGTGTGTTATCAGACCATGTCAGGGCATTGCCTCCTCTGTCCTTCACTAGGTGACCATTCACTGTCTGTCCTTGCTATATGGGAAACACGGTGAGTAGCTTATTCTTACCCTTGTAGTTTCTTTCACTTATTCTATAACAAATAATGTTTCCTTAAGATAAGACTGTAACTCACCTCTTTTTTTTTTTTTTTGGCATGCAGTGTGCATCTGTGTCTGTATTAGCATGTAGTTTGTACTAGGAAAACAATTCTCCAGTGCCACTGTCTTCATCTTTATTAGACTCTTCAACAGCATAAATAATCAATAATGTAAAGACGGTTGTAGGTAGTAACCAAGGATACCAAGATTTTCCTTTTCTAAAATGCAGAAATATAAGTTTTTCCAAACCTCTGTAAGGATTACATTTTTGTCAGGATTTGTTTTACTTCTTATTACAGGTAGCACTTTTGTCTGCAGAGAGCACACAAGCCAAAATTTGCTTCTTCAATATAGAGAATGAATAAAGAGATTGTGGGTCTTAAGCTATGATATTGTACTTTGATCCCATTTCTGATGAATCAAGGGTTGGAGATTTGATACATCATAACTTGTATCAGTTCATGCCATCATCTACTTTCATTTTAAAAACATGAGAGGGTTTCCAAACAGACAGAGGTCTCTAGTGGGGTTTGTGCCATTCTAGTTATCTCCAAGTCAATTTGAAATTTCAAATAGCCCTAGATATCTAAGTTCATAGATAGAATCATAGAGTCATAGAGTCATTAAGGTTGGAAAGGACCTCTAAGATCAAGTCCAACCATCAGCCCAACACCACCATGCCCACTACACCATGTCCTGACGTGTCACGTCTATATGTTTTTTGAACACTTCCAGTGATGGTGACTCTACCACCTCCCTGGGCAGCCTGTTCCAATGTTTGACCACTCTCAGCCTGCCTCACCATGGCCTTCATCATGGGCTGCGGGGGAATCTCTGCTTCAGCATCTGGACCATCTCCTCTGCCTCTTCCATTGACCTTGGTGTTTGTGAAGTTGTTTCTGTCACATGTTCTTGCTCCTCTCTCCGGCTGCAATTGCTATGTGCCCTTTTTCCCCCCGTTCCTAAATATGTTATCCCAGGGGCACTACCTCTGTCACTGATTGGTTCAGCCTTAGCCAGTGGCAGGTTTTTCTTGGAGCCGGCTGGCATTGGCTCTGTTGGACATAGGGGAAGCTTCTAGCAGCTTCTCACAGAATCATTAAGGTTGGTAAAGACCTTTAAGACCATCAAGTCCATCTGTCAACCCAGCACCACCTTGGCCACTAAACCATGTCCTGAAGTGCCATGTCCACACTTTTTTTAAACTCGTCCAGTGATGGTGACTCCACCACCTCCCTGGGCAGCCTGTTCCAATGCCTGACCACTCTCTCCATAAAGAAATTTTTCCTAATATCTGATGTAAACCTCCACTGGCACAACTTGAGGCTATTTCCTCTCGTCCTATCGCCAATTACTTGGAAGAGACCAACACCCACCTCACCACAACCCCCTTTCAGGTAGTTGTAGAGAGCAATAAGGTCTCCCCTCAGCCTCCTCTTCTCCACACTAAACAACCCCATTTCCTTCAGCCGCTCCCCATATGACTTGTCCTCCAGACCCCTCACCAGCTTTGTTGCCCTTCTCTGGACATGCTCCAGCACCTCAACATCCTTCTTGTAGTGAGGGGCCCAAAACTGAACACAAGATTGGAGGTGCGGCCTCACCAGTGCCGAGTACAGAGGCAGAATCACTTCCCTACTCCTGCTGGCCACACTATTTCTGATACAGGCCAGGATGCTGCTGGCTTTCTTGGCCACCTGGGCACACTGCCGGCTCATGTTCAGCCGGCTGTCAACCAGCACCCCCAGGGCCTTTTCCGCTGGGCAGCTCTCCAGCCACTCCTCCCCAAGCCTGTAGCATTGCATGGGGTTGTTGCGACACAAGTGCAGGACCCGACACTTGGCCTTATTAAACCTCATGCAGTTGGCCTCAGCCCATCGATCCAGCCTGTGCAGATCCCTCTGCAGAGCCCTCCTACCCTCCAGCAGATCAACTCCCACCCAACTTGGTGTCGTTGGATTGTGTCTCTACACACACTCTCTGTCCAAGATCACTGTTAGCCAAGGTGGTGTCAGGTAAATGAGTCCAGCAAAGCATTGCTGAAATCACATTAAGTAAGAGTGTGGGTATTTGAGCTACTCCTCATCTTATTATAATTCTTCCTTTATCCTTTGGAGATTCCACTGTTTGATAGGGAATTAAGAAGGATGCTCTGGAGAGAGAAAGATTCTTGGTGATACATAAGCCACCTCTGCAGGCCCCTCCCCTGCTACTAAAACCTTGCCATGCAAACCCAATATACTGAACAACAAAAACAAGTTCTGTGACATTATAATAAAGATATGTTCTTCTAATTGGAAAAATTTTGTCGCTGAGATTTTGCTAGCACAGCACAACAGTTTTCAACTTATGCCTGAATCCCACAAAATGCAATGTGACAAAATTTTTATTTCAGAGCTGTAAAAGTATCCCATACAAAGTAATGAATTCTCTTGGGTGAAACATCCATCATTCTATGAATGCTTTTGTATAATTTTTTCGATTAAGTACTTGTGAAATCTCCCAGCGTTCAGAGATCTTTTTCTCTTTTACAGGTAACAAACATGCTGTGGATGATTAGTCATAATAATACAAACTATCTATATACATTTATTTTCTTTTTTCTTTTTTTTTTGTTTATGTTTTTTGTTGTCAAGAATTAAGTACTGCTGACAATAATTGCACATTGAATTATTGCTGCACCACATGCCACTCACACATTAACAAAGCATCATCAGTCATCTTTTCTTAGGAGGATTTTTAGCACATAGGGTAAGCTAAGTTCTTTTTGTAAAAATTCGTTTTTGCAGCTGTTGATATATTTAAGAATTTTTTATTTCAAGAGAGGCAAAAAATATACAGATACGCTATTTCAAGTTACTGACCTATTATTCTCCATAGCAATGTGTTTTCTTTAAATTCATATGAAGCTGTCAATCACAACCTTAATGGGACTTTATACATGAATAGGCAAAAGTTCCACATAAAGGAAATCAGAGAGAGTGTGTGCATGTGTGTTACTCTGCCCATTCTATTAACTGCAGGCTTAGACTGGGAGAACATTCTCTCATTTCCCATTAAGAAAAATGTCTCTTTCAAAATTTAAAATATTTAGTAGTGATGTGAAAAGTTTCCAGGAGACTGGTGTTCAGGACATATATAGTCAGTATGATCTTGTTCTAATAAAAAGCTTGGGTTTTTTAATATATTCTAATTAACTCCGAATTATCCACTGTTTAATGAGAGAAGCTGATTTATAGTAAATTTTTTTAATTATTTAAATGATGCTAAGGTTCTTTCAGGTTCCAATCTACTTGGGTTGTAAACAAAATTCATGTAAGTAATGATAGAAAATTTTTAATATCAAAAACTCAAAACGGTTTATCAAAAACTCAACAGTAAGAAGAAAACATATCACTTCTAGACTCCCTCCAGGTGAAGTCCTGCAGGCCTCCATTCCCACAGGCAAATTCCAAAGCACTGACCTTCTTCCTAAGGTCAGCCTAGCCACTAGTTCAGATAAGGGGCCACAGAAGGCGTCCCTGTGTCTAGCTTGCTACTGGTGCCAGGAGAAGCCTTTTTCCAACATCAGCACATGGAAAATTAAACACTTTACACCCTGGAGCACTCCACAATCTCTATACTCACTGTCTGTCCAAGATCACTATTAGCAAAAATGGTGTCAGGTAAATGAGTCCAGCAAAGCATTGCTGAAATCACATTAAGTGGAAGTCTGGGTATTTGAGCTACTCTTCATCTCCTTATAATTATTCCTTTATCCTTTGGAGATTCCACTGTTTGATAGAGAATTAAGGAGGATGCTCTGGAGAGAGAAAGATTCTTGGTGATACCTTGTCCTGGTTTCAGTCAGGGTAGTGTTAATTTTCTTCATAGAAGCTAGCGTGAGGCTGTGTTTTGGATTTGGGATGAGAAAATGTTGATAAGGTGCTGATGTTTTGAGTTGTTGCTAAGTAGTCAAGGACAGTCCAGCTTCTCGTGCTGGCCTGCAGCGAGCAGGCTGGGGGTGCACGGGAAGCTGGGAGGGGACACAGTTGGGACAGCTGACCCAGGCTGGCCAAAGAGATATTCCATACCATATAATGTCATGCTCAGTATATAAAGCTGGGACGAAGAAGAAGGAAGGGGTGGAGGGACGTTCGGAGTTATGGCGTCTGTCTTCCCAAGAAACCATTATGAGTGATGGAGCCCTGCTTCCCTGGAGATGGCTGAACACCTGCCTGCCCATGGGGAGTGGTGAATGAATTCTTTGTCTTGCTTTGCTTGCGTGCGCAGCTTTTGCTTTACTTATTAAACTGTCTTTATCTCAAACCATGAGTTTCCTCACTTTTACTCTTCCGATTCTCTCCCCCGTGCCACCATGGGGGAGTGAGCGAGCGGCTGCATGGGGCTTAGCTTCCAGCTGGGGCTAAACCACGACATACATAGAAGCTTATCAGGGTGGCCAAAAGAAGTAAAGAATTATGTAGGAAAATTTCCTTGAGAAATTTGGGAAGATTGAACAACTAAAGTGAATGGGTTAGCAATCAGAAAGCAAAGCAGGCAGCAAAAGTCATAAAACATATGATTGGAATCATGGTATTCTGGAGTTTCTCTTGTTTTCAGAACCACAGCTAAAGTCAATAGATAAGAAGAATTTATATGGAATATTTATGTGAAAACTGTGGTGCACCATCTCAAGATACATAATATCACTCCTGTTTCTTACATAGCTATTGCATGAGACAACAGGCTAAACAGCTTTCCTTTCTATCGTTTTCACTCTTGCTAAAATCACTCAGTATGTGACTGGTCTTTGCCACAATGGTATACACCTTCCTCACAAAGTTCAACTTGTGCACCAGGACCCTGAGGTCCTTTTCTGCAAAGGTGCTTTCTGGACAGTCAACCCCAACTCATACTGGTACATGCAGTTATCCTGTCCCAGCTGCTGTACCTGCTGCTCTCTTTGTTGAACTTAATATTTATGTTGTTAATTTTCCAGTCTTTCAAGATCCCTCTGACAAATGAAATATGAACTACTTCCCCTAATTCAGCATCACCTGCGGACCTGCTGTGAGCGAACTCTATCTGACATTTTGGGCAGTTAATAAAAATGTAGAGCCATATTGACATATCAAACCCAAGGAATAACACTAGTAAGTAACTGTCCATCGATAGGACTTTGTCCTGCTGATCACAAATTTTGGACCCCAGCCATTCAGCCAATTTTCCACCCACCTTGAAGTCTGCCTATCCAAATCATACCTCATCAGTTTGGCTGTAAAGATTTATGGGAGATTATGGTGAAGGCCTTGCTAGAAACAAGGTAAATAATTTCTCCTGCACTTACCTTATCCATATCTTTTATGATAGATGTTCATTCACTGGTTATAAATCCATATTGGGTGATGCCAATCATCTTGTTATCCTTAATGTTCCTGAACATCTTCTACTCTTTGTTGGAAGACACTTTATACAAACCTAAAAACCTACCTTCCCACTTACCTTAAAATACACATATACATATATAAGCATGTGTGTATATATATATATATAAATTAGAAAGTGGTTTAATTCTTCGTTCGGATTTCTATAAAGCATATACTCAAAAGTATTGTTGCAATAAAATCATTACCAGGATTTATATCTTTTATGTTTAACACATGATTCATTTGAATTATAGTGGTTCCATGATGGCTCATTAGTTGTTACAGTGTATTGGGTTTGCATGGCAGTTTTGGTAGCAGGGGGTGACTACCATGGAGGCTACCAGGGGCTTCCTTTGCAGCCCATGGAGGTTCCTGGTGGAGCAGATATCCACCTGAACCTGAGAAGTTCATGGAGGACTGTCTCCCATGGGAGGGATCCCATGCTGGAGCAGGGGAAGAGTGTAAGGAGTCCTCCCCTTGAGGAGGAAGGAGCGGCAGAGGCAATATGTAATGAACTGGCTGCAACCCTCATTCCCCTCCTCCCTTGACAGGGAGGAGGCAGCAACAGCCAGGAGCAAAGTTGAGTCTGGAAAGAAAGGGAAGGGTGAGGGGAAGGTGTTTTAAGATTTAGTTTTTATTTCTCATTATCCTACTCTGATTGGATTGATAATAAATTAAATTAATCACCTGCAAGTCAAGTCTGTTTTGCAAGTGATGGTAGTTGGTGAGTGATCTCCCTGCTCTTATCTCGACTCATGAGCCTTTCATTATATTTTCTCTCCCCTGTCCAGCTGAGGATGGGAGTGATAGAGTGGCTTTGGTGGGCACCTGGTGTCCAGCCTGTGTCAACTCACCACATATGGTCAGTTAGTCTTTAGCTTTTGATACATTTTGGAATATTTTCCAGATGTATATGATGTACAGGACATTCCAATGTGTTTCTAACACCAGAATCAATATCACAAGCTGCCTGCTTCTTGACTAGAAATTATCTCTTTTGTACCCATGATTATCTCCCTCTGCAATCCCAGATGTGCTGCACCTATGAGTACTGTTAACATTAGCATTCTTCTTCCTTTCCTTCTGGATATGCAAGTTACTGCTACTGAACTTTCCATTTGCTGGCATGTATCCTGTACCTATCTTGAATTCTTCTGCCATCTGTTGTTTTTCCTTCCAGTAATATGCTTGAATTATTTCCATTTATTTTTCTTTTACTTCTCTCATAATCTAATTCATGCTTGAGGAACATGTGGGTTTGTTCATATGCTTCTTAGCCAGTTACATCTTTGGAAATTCCAGGGATTTTTTTGCAAATGCATCATTATTCTCTTGACCTTTTTTTTTCTTGACACTGAAATGGTTTCTTGACTATCCAACTTTGGGTTTTGTATATATTTCAGCAACACTAGTAACAGGAAGCATTTGTAAATGAGAAATACTTTTCATTGTTATTGATTTATTGTGGCTTCTGTACTGCTGTTTCCTCAAATATTGTTGAATAAAAGATGTATTCTAAGTAAAAATGAAGTCTAAAAAGATAAAATATGAATATTTGGGGTTTTGCTTCATATCCCAGAATTTAGAGCTATAAATACAAATTTTTATTTCTGTCAATGTTTTTATGTCAGAATAGCTGATTGTGTTTCAGATCATATTTGCTAAATTGATTGATTTATATTCGCTTTAATAGCAGCATTCAAACACCTTAGGATTCATTTATTAAAAGTTGTAGGAAAGGTATTACTTCTTTTAGTCATTATATTTATTTATCTTGGAGATTATTTAGACTGCAAGATGGAGAAGGGTTTAAACTCACAAGTCCAAAAACTCTTTTCTTTTCAAATACATTGATTTGCCATTAACTTAGCCCCAGCTCACCTTTACTAAGACCTGAACTATTCATATGTTTCAGTGGAATAGGTCTAATCTGCAGAGAAAACATAACCAAAAGCTTGACACTAAGCATATTTATGCTGATTGCAAAACCTGGAGAAATTCTGAATCAGGTTACTCATATATTTGAGTTTCACATCAAACATGTAAACAGTCTGCAAATTTGATCTCCGGAAAATGGACTCAATGTACAGGTTCAGAGTGTAGACATAGGAGAATGATTTTTTGAAATGTTAATAGACATCTAATTAAAATACTATTTCTTTAAATATAATTAATTCTATTGTAATTTTATGTTTTACGCTGTCTTTGTCGGAATTTATGCCACACTGTCGTGGTTTAACACCAGACGGTAACTAAGCACCATGCAGCCAGTTGCTCACTCCCCTGCAGTGGGACGGGGGAGAGAATCGTTAAGGGTAAAAGTGAGAAAACACATGGGTTGAGATAAAGACCATTTAATAGGTAAAGCAGAAGCTGAGCAAGCAGAGCAAAACAAGGAATTCATTCACCACTTCCCATGGGCAGGCAGGTGTTCAGCCATCTCCAGGAGAGCAGGGCTGCATCACATGTAACGGTTACTTGGGAAGGCAGAAGGCCGTAACTCCCAATGTCCCCACCTTCCTTCATCTTCCCCCAGCTTTATATACTGAGCATGATGTCATATGGTATGGAATAGCCCTTTGGCCAGCCTGGGTCAGCTGTCCTGACTGGGTCCCCTCCCAGCTTCCCCTGCACCCCTGTCTTATCGCTGGCAGGCCAGCATGAGAAGCTGAGTAGTCCTTGACTGCTTAGCAACAACTGAAAACATTAGTATGTTAGCAACAGTATTGTCATCTCAAATCCAAAACATAGCCTCCTACTAACTTCTATGAAGAAAATTAATTCTGTCCCACTGAAACCAGGAGAAACTCTCTGAAGATGATATATTTTGCACCTACTACCATTACCATATTACTGCTCTTGCAATTTATTTTGCATATTACTTGAAAGTAAATATATTATTTTTAATTTCTGAGGTTCTGTATAAATGAAACTGTTTAATTTAATAGCACCTTGAATAATGCCATATAAAACAGTAAGTTCTTAATCCCATTGCTTTGGGATATAAACAGATTTTAAAAGAAAACAGTTGTACAAATAACTTTCTACAAATATTTTAATCTGGAGTGTACTTTCCTATCAAGAATATACTGAAGAAGAAAGTATACTATTACTCATATTACAGCAGGGCAAAGGACAAGACAAAACCAGGATTTTATGCCTATGTGGTGTGTTGCTATAATAGTATAATACCTATAATTTTGTTCATCTGTGACTCCTACAGCCCTATCCTTATTTCATAATATAAACAAGTTTGTTTCAAATAATTAGTGCTTCTTTTTTAATACAATGTTGTGTGTTTTTTTTTTCTTCAAGCTCTCTACTAGCAGTAGAATATGTCTTACAGTGACATGACTTTATGCTGATCCCCAAAAGGAAGTAAAATTTCAGACTATATATATATATTTCTAAATGCTTACCTTTTTTCTTTGCCACTACTCAGGCCAAAATTCTGCCTAGGAGACTACATATGTGGATCTATTTCATGTATTATGGCTGAAAGAGGAAAAAGTCTAAATGTTTGGTTTAATATGATCAAGGTACAAAGACTGAAGTGAACTTTAAACAAAAGCGGCCTGATTTAATCAATCTGTTTTCATATTAGAATCTGACAACAGAATGTGATCTTGTTCTTGAAACAAATTTAAATACTTATGTAATTTATCTTACTTATGTAAGATGCATTATGCAGATTTGAAAAAAGTGGGCTTGCAGTTGTACTATGACCACTCTGCTCTAAGTAGGTGCTTGCTCTGCAAAGACACTCAGAACCAGCAGTGGCATTTTGATTAGTCTATATGCATAATTTTAATGAATTCCAGTAGATTTTTATAGTCTTACCATTTACATCATTATTCCATTTTCATATTCACTATGTGTTCAAATGTGATATTGCAAATCTTATCTTTTGGTTTTTGAAAAAGTTTTTTGAAAAGACTGGGGTTTCAGTATATCCACTACCAGTTTCTGCCAACAGATTCTCACAGTAGATCTTAATGTATAGAAGTTATATACATGTTAGTAAAATCTGTATCTTCTACTTACACTCTACAAAGTAGGCTAAATTTTATAATTAACATTTTCTTTGAAATGTTTTGGTTGATTGGGTTTTTTTTAATTTTTATTACACATCCAGGTATAATTAGCAATCATAAAATTGTGGCTAATAGAGCAAGATTTAACCACAGTATGGGTAAGGATGGCTACTTAAGAAAACATTCTTCTTCTGAGATATTCCTCAGCCCTAAAAATCAGTTGATCCTGTTGCACCCAGGATTGAGAAATCATGTTTAACATCAATGAAATAATTAGGTGTTCAGGACTGTAATATCTAAAGAATTGTCCTAAATAGAGGTTTTGTAAATGAATGTGATAATATTGACTGAGGTACATGAGCCAAAGCTCCCAGAAGCAGCAAGTAAAAAGATGCTCCTGCCCCTAGTATGAGAGCATATAGGTTTTTTTCCTAAGAAAATGTTCTTTGTTACCAAAGGTTCAGGATTTTTTTTGGTAAAACTAGTAAGTACTTCATTTGTAACCATCTCCTTTGGCCTGATTCTTTTCTGTCCTCACTTCTCTGCAACGGTCTGCAGATACAATAGGAAGTGTGTAAAAGGCATTGCTCACAACACACTCAGTTTAGGCTTTGGGTTCTTCCTGAGTGAGGACTCAGACTCCCTAGAACCTGAGGGTAACCTAAAATACTGTCCCTGTCACCCTGTGAGGTGGTGCTCCAGCTCTGGGCTGTGCACACAGAAATTTCCCTGTGGCCCAAGGGTACGCACCCACCAAGGGGCCCACAGTGGCGGAGATGCTGCCTGGAGTCAGGCATGTGGTCAGATGTCCTCCTGCTTTATCTCCTTCCCCTTTACCTGTCCCTCATGGGGCCTTCCTCTGTAATTAAAAGAGAGAGGTGGCTAAAACATAGTGATTCTGTGTTACACACTGGAAGTACTCCAGATGCTGGCATCTTTTGATTGGCTTTATAGGGAATCTAACCATCTGTCTTGAGTATCGTGAGCCAAAAGCCTAACTTTTCACTGTTATAATGCCCAAGTTAAATTCTTAACTCCTCTGGACTAAATACAACCCCACCAAGTTATGGTTGATGGTCAAAAATTTCCCTCTATTTTACAAGGGAAAGATTCGAGGACATTGGTACACACCAGCCCAAATTCAGCTGTGAGGGAGGCATCCCCAGATGTCATTTACAATCAGAATGTATGGCAAAAGCCTGCATGTGTGATTAAGGACTGTTTAGACTCTTTCTAGACATGTTAGAATCTAAATCAATTGGAATAAGAGAAGTTAGCACAGGCTAATAAAGCAGTGAGAAGTATTTTTGAGTTATGTCATCCTAGTTAAAAAGAAGCACAGACAACTAAAAATCTCTCTCTACTTTAAAAAGTAAAAAGAATATTTAAGTTGGTTTAATATTAGAATGTTATATACTTACTGTAGTTTAGGATACAATTTACACAAGTAGAAAACATTGACATATTAATTGACAGTTAATATCTAGCAATAATTTTAACTTTCTTTTACTTTAAAATTATTCTAGTGTTTGAGTGGACACTAAAATGTTATCAAAATTCTCCAGCTAATTGCAAACCATTGACTGCTATAAATAATTTAGCAGTTTCTTTAGCTAATTTAATTTATTAAAAAATATGGCCTGACCCACAATTTTATTTAAAAAATATTCCTATAATATAAAATTAAAAAGCTTTTAATTCAAGACATCTATCTGATCTTTTTAAAAATGAGTTCTTATAATCAAATCCTTTTGTCAATGCATGTTTGATTTATGCAGACAGAATAACTTCAGCTAAGTATTAACTGAGTTTTCTCAGCATACTAAAAATATCATGGGTCCTCCTGAAGTCAATTTCAAGTACTTTACCTCTTACGAAGGTAAGATTGCTCCCTTATTTTTGCATGATAAAATTAAATTCAATTTATTTGAGTAGGAAATTCCTTTTCTTATTATGGAAGATATTATAGAAACATTTTATACTTGTAAATAGATTCTACCTTCTTCAATTTCCCAACTTATTGCAGAAGCATAACAGTAGGTATATTACTGCTGCAGCATTTGGCACTTGTCCTGCAAAACAATAACAGGTGTTTAATTAAGCCTTTCAAACAGCCCATTGATATTTCCAAGCATAGGTGAATGGGTCACACATAGAGAATTCATTAGAAAGATGCTGTTAGGGAAACCTACATATATTGTTGTTCTTTCCTGACTTACTGCATTATAATTACTGAAGAAAACAAGGAAAGAAAAAGAAAGCATGAGGTAGACTATTTAAAGACTAAAACCAAATAATTGAAAATGTTTTCTTTCAGCAAAATGTTCAACAGGAAAAATTGTTATTCATTGTATTCTGAATTTTTCATTAGAAGTCATCTGATTTGAATAGAACTATAAAAATGTAAATGAAACAGTTATTTTTAGATTAAATTGACCTTCCCTTGGCAAAGCGTAATGTGCTAACCATATCGAAACTTTCAGGATGGCGCAGGAACAGTTGATTTAGTTCAGAAGCAGTGCAGAGTAGATGTGAAGGAATTATTAAGTGCAGATTTCATGAACAATCATAGTAACTTCAGCAAATACAAAGAATTATATCACCTTGAAGAAGTCACCAATATTAAATGAAAAGGAAGGCTATGAGATTTCAAAAGTAACTACGTAATTTTGAATACAACATAGTAAACATATTGTGTTTTCAAATGGTATAGAAATGCCTTTGAGACTTTGAGTGCTTTGTGGAAACACTTCTTACTTGTATTGAAGTTCAATATCGTGTTACATCAGAAGTGGTGTACACCGCAGCCAACTGGATAAGTAGTCATCTGGCAATGCAATATACTTTCCCTCTTCACAAACTTCAGGTGAAAGATTGGAATATTCTTGATGTTTGATGGCTGAAATTGCATTTATAATGTTGTCATATATGCAGTAGATACCCATTCCACAAATTTGTGTTAGTATGCTGATCATCCTTTCTTTGACACTTATCAGGTAAAGAAAAAATTAAAGTTTCTCACTCAGAGAAACCTTTTGCCACCTCGAGGATGGTGATGCACTCTTGCCACACCTCTCAAGGGAATGACCTGCAAGACAGGGACTAGAGGAGCAAAGTCCCTCCCATTGTAAGAGCAGATCAGGTTCGAGGGCACCTGAGGAACCTGAACATGCACAAGTCTATGAGATCTGATGAGATGCATTCGAGAGTCCTGCGGGAATTGGCTGAGGTACTTGCCAAGACACTCTTCATGATATTGGAAGAGTCCTGGCAGTCAGGGAAGACCCTGGAGCCTGGGAAAAGAGAAACATTGCATCTGTTTTTAAAAAGTGTAGCAAGGAGGACCCTGGGAACTACCGACTTGTCAGCCTCACCTCTGTGCTTGGGAAGATCATGGAACAGATCTTCCTAGAAGCTATGCTGAGGCACATGGAGGACAGGGAGGTGATTCGAGACAGCCAGCATGGCTTCACCAAGGGCAAGTCCTGCCTGACCAACCTAATGGCCTTCTATGATGGAATGACTACAATCAGTGGACAAGGGAAGAGCTACCGATGTCATATATCTGGACTTCTGTAAGGTCTTTGACATGTTCTCCACAACATCCTTCTCTCTAAATTGGAGAGAGATGGATTTGATGGGTGGACTGTTGGGTGAATGAGGAATTGTTTGGAAGGTCGCATCCAGAGGGTAGTGGTCAATGGCTCAATGTCCACATGGAGGTTGGTGATGAGTGGTATCCCTCAGGGGTCTGTATTGGGACCAAAACTGTTTAATATCTTCATCAATAGCACAGGCAGTGGGATCGAGTGCATCCTCAGCGAGTTTGCAGATGACACCAATCTGAGTGGTGCAGTTAACACGCCCGAGGGAAGGGATGCCATCCAGAGGGACCTGGACATGCTCAAAGAATGGGCCCATGTGAACCTCATGAGGTTCAACAAGGCCAAGTGCAAGATCCTGCACCTGCCATCAGGGCAATCCCTGGTATAAATACAGGCTGGGGGATGAAGAGATTCAGAGCAGTCCTGCCAAGAAGGACTTGGGAGTACTGGTGGATGAAAAGCTGGACATGAGCCAGCAATCTGTGCTTGTAGTCCAGAAAGCCAACCGTATCCTGGGCTGCATCTACAGCAGTGTGGCCAACAGGTTGAGGGAGGTGATTCTGCTCCTTTAATCTGCTCTGGTGGGACCCCACCTGGAGTACTGCATCCAGCTCTGGAGCCCTCAGAACCAGGGAAAGACCTGTTGGAGCAGGTCAAGAGGAGGGCCACCAAAATGATCAGAAGGATGGAGCACCTCTCCTATGAGGATAGGCTGAGAGAGTTGGGGTTGTTCAGCCTGGAGAAGAGAAGGCTCCAGGGAGACTTTATTGCAGTCTTCCAGTACTTCAAGGGGGCTTATAAGAAAGATGAGGATGGACTTTTTAGCAGGGCCTGGTGCAATAGGAAAAGGGGTAACAGTTCTAAGCTAAAAGAGGGTAGATTTAGACTAGGTATAAGGAAGAAATTTTTCACAATGAGGGTGGTGAAACCCTGGCACAGGTCGCCCAGAGAGGTGGCAGATGCCCCATCCCTGGAAATCTTCAAGGTCATGTTGGAGAGGTCTCTGAGCAACCTGATCTAGTTGAAGATGTCACTCTTCATTGCAAGGAAGAGTCGGACTAGATGACCTTTAAAGGTGCCTTCCACCTCAAACTATTCTATGATTCTAAGAAGCTGAGAGGGGACACAGCAGGGCCACCTGACCCCAAGTGACTGAAGGGATATTCCATACCATATGATGGGGTGCTCAGTATATAAAGCTGGGGGAAGAAGGAGAAAGGGCGGGGGGGGACATTTGGAGTCTTCCCGAGTAACTGTTACATGTGATGGAGCCCTGCTTCCCTGGAGATGCCTGAACACCTGCCTGCCCATAGGAAGGGATGAATGAATTCCGTGTTTTGCTTTGCTTGTGTGCGCAACTTTAGCTTTACCTGTTAAGCTCTCTTTATCTTAACCCGTGTGTTTTCTCACCTTTACTCTTCCAATTCTCTCCCCTGTCCCACTGCAGGGGAGTGAATGAGTGGCTGGGTGGGGCTGAGCTGCTGGCCAGGGTTAGACAATGACACTGGCTATGAAGGTTTGGAGAAAGGTCTTGTGACACTTAGTCATGGGGAAATACTGATAACATACCACATGAAACTTTATTTGGAACAACCAGTGAAATTATGAGCCATCAGATTTAAAAACAATGAAAATGAAACTAATCCTTTTCACAAAGACAACTTCCTTGGGCTTTTTGACAACTAATGTTATAAAAAGGAGAGATGTAGTGATAGCTCTTGAATGGAGTGTTGCATTCTCACGAGTTCAGAAAGCCTTGACTAGGATAAAACCATTATGCATGAGCTTGACCTCATTTTAATTTCTGACAGTCACATCCTGGCAAGCAGCCTCCATAGAAAACTCTTTGACTGAATTTTTACATCTCTGGTCAGTGACACAAACATCTACAGGCATCCTCTAAATGTTTTTACTCAGAGGAAATGAAAGGATGCGATTTCTTTCATATATACATACAGTGAAGGAAAGCCTTGAGTCTGGAAGCATGAATTGCAGTTTTACTGCTTGATTGGCTAAAAACTAGCAGTGACATTAGACACAGACTGCAAACCAAAGACACCTCTTTTTGACAGAAGAGATCGTGCAGATGGAAAAGTGTGACCAATGGACAGGTGGAATCTGTCCCTAAACCCTCAGTGCAGGGTGAGGGTGGGAGTGGGGGACAGTTTGCATGTTTATCTGGTGTATGTTCAAACTCCTTCACTTTTTTTTGTAATCACGCATACTGAGATCTGAATGTAAAAGTTGCACAATGAGAACTTACCTTCTGTTCATGGCAAGAATTTTCCTTACTGTTACAAAACTCAATAATTATGCTTAAATGCCACACAGTGCAGAGAAGAATATTCTTAAATACCACGTAATGCTAGGCAAAATATTCCTTAGATATATACTAATAAAAAGTCATCTTTTCTTTATGGAGTATTCTTGCAGTAGTGACAACTCAACACAACTCACACAACTCAACTTTCTCCTTTTTTGGCTAGAGCAAAAACTTATTAAGGGCAGAGTAACAGACATCCATATACAAGTTAATAATATCAATAACAATAATAATAATGACAATAATAATAATAGTAATTTCCTCTTAAAGCAAAACCATGCCCTTTGTAAAAAATCTCCTTATGGACCAGCTAGTGTTGATACCGAAGGCAGGTAATTCTTTTTCTTGATGCAATAGATTTGTGAAAATGTTGTCAGAATTATCTCCACAGGATCAACAGTGCAGCCTAAATAGTAAAATGGAGAACATATTTATCTTTTTGTTTAACCATCCAAAACTGCAGACAGTTAATATTTATGAACATTTTATTTTGTTTAAAAAGTAGAATATCACTCCCTACCTAAGCATTCACACATCTCAATTCTTCTCTTACTAATGACATGAGGATATTAACATTGCTGTAATGCTGGAGGCTTTTCTTTAAGACAGAATGTCAAAACTGGCAGTTCATCTGACTCTTTCTCTGAAAAGTGGTGGCTTCTTCCCCATGGATCAGCAGTATCACAGAGAGTGACACCCTTTCTGAGCATTCATTTCCCCCCCGACCCCCGGCCGGCGGAGCGGGCTCCTAACGAGCGGCAGCTCTGACTCAGCGTGGGCGGGGCCCAGGGCGGCGGCGGCAGTTTAAAAGCCAGTGCGCCCGCCATTTCGGCGAAGCCACCGAGGCGAAGGGCTACGGAGCGAAGGATCGCGCCGGGGGAGCCTTCCCGAGGCGGCCAAACCGCGAAGGCGGCAGCACAGGGAGCGAGAGAGTGCCCCAGCTTCCCCCCCCGACCCCCGGCCGGCGGAGCGGGCTCCTAACGAGCGGCAGCTCTGACTCAGCGTGGGCGGGGCCCAGGGCGGCGGCGGCCAAAACCCCTCGCCTACAAGAGCAGCGCCCGGGAGCGCGAGCGACCCGGAGCGCGGCGAACAGGGCGGGCAAACAGGGCGTGGCACGTCAGGAGGGCGTAGCGCGTCAGTTTGCGCGGCAGTTCGCGCGGGCAGGGGAGGCGTGCGGGCGTGGTACAGTACAAGTGGCCATCGTCCTCCCAGAGGAGGCGCAGCCATGGTCGCCACTCGGCTGAAAACCGGGGCCAGAAAGACTGTGGCGACACAGACGGAGCTCCCGCTCAGGCACGTGGCTGTCCAAGTATCCGGCTGCAGAGAGTGCCTGAGCCTGTCGGTTGTCCCAGAGACCGATGGGGACGCTACCTGTGTGCGGTGCGACCAGGTCAGCGACCTGCTCAGCCTGGTGGCAGAGCTGAAAGAGGAAGTGGAGAGGCTGAGGAGCATTAGGGAGTGTGAGAGGGAGATAGATTGGTGGAGCCACTCCCTGGCGGCCCTGAGGCAGGGGCAGCTGGTGGAGGCTCCACAAGCAGCAGGAGATCCCCTGTCCTCTTGCTGCCGGGCAGAAGGAGAGGACCTAAGAGATGAGGGGAAATGGAAGCAGGTCCCTCCTCGGAGAGGTCGGCGAATTCCCTCCCGGCCTCCCTCACCGTCCGAGCTGCCTTTACACAATAGGTATGGGGCTCTGGAACATGAGGGACAGGAACATGAGGACCCTGATGAAGGTCCATCTGAGGGGGTGCCTAGGGTGTGTCAACCAGCCCCACGCATCAAGACGTCCTTAGTTAAGAAAAAGAGGAGGGTGATTGTTGTAGGTGACTCCCTCCTAAGGGGTACAGAGGGCCCAATATGTCGACCAGACCCAACTCACAGGGAAGTCTGCTGCCTCCCTGGGGCCTGGGTGAAAGACATCACCAGGAAACTCCCTGGTCTGGTTCGGCCCACTGATTACTACCCGCTGTTGGTCATGCAGGTTGGCAACGATGAGGTTGCGCTAAGAAGCCCGAAGGCAGTCAAAAAGGACTTGAGAGCACTGGGGCGACTGGTCAATGGAGCGGGAGCACAGGTAGTGTTTTCGTCAATCCCTTCAGTGACGGGGAAGAACGCTGAAAGGAACAGGAAAGCACACCTGATCAACACATGGCTCAGGGGCTGGTGCCGTCGTCAGAATTTTGGGTTTTTTGACCACGGGGCGGTTTACACGGCACCAGGTCTCCTCGCAAATGACGGAGTGCAACTGACGCCTAGGGGAAAAAGGATTCTTGCTCATGAGCTGGCAGGCCTCATTGAGAGGGCTTTAAACTAGAATTGGAGGGGGGAGGGGCTAAAACCGGGCTCACTAGAGTTGAACCTAGGGGTAGGTTCAACGTGCCAGAGTTGAAATCTATAGCCCGGCTCAGGTGCATCTACACCAATGCACGCAGCATGGGCACCAAACAGGAGGAGCTGGAAGCCATTGTGCAGCGGGACAGCTATGACGTAGTTGCCATCACAGAAACATGGTGGGATGCTTCTCATGACTGGAGTGCTGCAATGGATGGCTATAAGCTCTTCCGAAGGGATAGAATGGGAAGGAGAGGTGGTGGGGTGGCTCTGTATGTTAGGGAGTGTTTTGATTGCATAGAAATTGAAGATTGTGAAGACCAAGTAGAGTGCTTGTGGGTAAGGATGAGGGGGAAGGCCAATGAGGCAGACATCCTGCTGGGAGTCTGTTACAGGCCACCCAACCAGGATGAAGAGACGGATGAGACATTCTATAAGCGACTGGCGGAGGTCTCGCATTCGCTGGCCCTTGTTCTTGTGGGGGACTTCAACCTACCGGACATCTGCTGGAAGTATAACACGGCAGAGAGGAAACAGTCTAGGAGGTTCCTGGAGTGTGTGGAGGATAACTTCCTGACACAGCTGGTGAGTGAGCCCACCAGGGGAGGTGCCTTGCTGGACCTGCTGTTTACAAACAGAGAAGGACTGGTGAGAGATGTGGTGGTCGGAGGCCGTCTTGGGCTTAGCGACCACGACATGATAGAATTCTCAATTGTGAGTGAAGTAAGGAGACGACTCAGCAAAACTGCTATCATGGACTTCCGGAGGGCAGACTTTGGCCTGTTCAGGTCACTGGTTGAGAGAGTCCCTTGGGAGACCGTCCTGAAGGACAAAGGGGTCCAGGAAGGCTGGACAGTCTTCAAGAAGGAAATCTTAAAGGCCCAGGAGCAGGCGGTCCCCATGTGCTGTAAGAAGAGCTGGCGGGGAAGGCGACCGGCCTGGCTGAACAGGGAGATTTTGCTGGGACTCAGGGAAAAGAGGAGAGTTTATCACCTCTGGAAGAAGGGACAGGCAACTCATGAAGCGTACAAAGATCTCGTTAGGTCAAGCAGGGACAAAATTAGAAAGGCAAAAGCCCAGCTAGAGCTCAGTCTGGCCACAGTCGTAAAGGACAATAAAAAATGTTTTTACAAATATATTAACAACAAGAAGAGAGGCAAGGAGAATCTCCATCCCCTACTGGATATGGCGGGGAACATTGTCTCCAAGGACGAGGACAAGGCTGAGGTACTTAATGCCTTCTTCGCCTCAGTCTTTAATAGCCACTCCAGGTATCCACAGGATATTCAGCCCCCTGAGCTGGAAGACGGGGATGGAGAGCACAATGTACTCCTCATAATCCAGGAGGAAGCAGTCAAGGACATGCTAAGCCACCTGGACATCCACAAGTCTATGGGGCCTGATGGGATCCACCCGAGAGTACTGAGAGAGCTGGCGGAGGAGCTTGCCAAGCCACTCTCCATCGTTTATCAGCAGTCCTGGTTAACAGGGGAGATCCCAGAAGACTGGAGGCTTGCCAATGTGACACCCGTCTACAAGAAAGGCCGGAAGGAGGATCCTGGGAACTACAGGCCTGTCAGCCTGACCTCTGTTCCAGGGAAGATTATGGAGCGGTTGGTTTTGAGAGTGCTCACAGGGCATCTGCAGAACAGCCAAAGGATCAGGCCCAGCCAGCATGGGTTCATGAAAGGCAGGTCCTGCTTGACCAACCTGATCTCCTTCTATGACCAGGTGACCCGCCTAGTGGATGAGGGAAAGGCTGTGGACGTTGTCTACCTGGACTTTAGTAAAGCCTTTGACAGCGTCTCCCACAGCATTCTCCTGGAGAAACTGGCGGCTCGAGGCTTAGACGGGTTTACTCTTCGCTGAGTGAGGAACTGGCTGGATGGCCGAGCCCAGAGAGTTGTGGTGAATGGCGTTAAATCCGGCTGGCGGCCGGTCACGAGTGGTGTTCCCCAGGGCTCGGTTCTGGGACCAGTCTTGTTCAATATCTTTATAGATGATCTGGATGAGGGAATCGAGTGCTCCCTCAGTAAGTTTGCAGATGACACCAAGCTGAGTGGGAGTGTTGATCTGCTGGAGGGTAGGAGGGCTCTGCAGAGGGATCTGGACAGGCTGGATCGATGGGCAGAGGCCAACTGTATGAGGTTTAATAAGGCCAAGTGCAGGGTCCTGCACTTTGGCCACAACAACCCCATGCAATGCTACAGGCTTGGGGAGGAGTGGCTGGAGAGCAGCCCGGCGGAAAGGGACCTGGGGGTGCTGGTTGACAGCCGGCTGAATATGAGCCGGCAGTGTGCCCAGGTGGCCAAGAAGGCCAACAGCGTCCTGGCCTGTATCAGGAATAGTGTGGCCAGCAGGAGCAGGGAAGTGATTGTGCCCCTGTACTCGGCACTGGTGAGGCCGCACCTTGAATACTGTGTTCAGTTTTGGGCCCCTCACTACAAGAAGGATGTTGAGGTGCTGGAGCGTGTCCAGAGAAGGGCAACGAAGCTGGTGAGGGGTCTGGAGCACATGTCTTATGAGGAGCGGCTGAGGGAACTGGGGTTGTTTAGTGTGGAGAAGAGGAGGCTGAGGGGAGACCTTATCGCTCTCTACAACTACCTGAAAGGGGGTTGTGGCGATGAGGGTGTTGGTCTCTTATCCCAAGTAACTAGTGATAGGACAAGAGGAAATGGCCTCAAGTTGCGCCAGGGGAGGTTTAGATTGGATATTAGGAAAAATTTCTTCACTGAGAGGGTGGTCAGGCATTGGAACAGGCTGCCCAGGGAGGTGGTGGAGTCGCCATCCCTGGAAGTGTTCAAAAAACGTGTGGATGTGGCGCTTCAGGACATGGTTTAGGGGACATGGTGGTTCTGGATTAATGGTTGGACTTGATGATCTTAAAGGTCCTTTCCAACCTAGTGATTCTGTGATTCTGTGATTTCTAATGGGTCAAGTCCCCGAATCCTCTGAGAAGCTGAATTTCAAGGCATTTTCTTAGTTTAGTTCATTGCTTGCACTTGGGCCCTGATGTACTGTAACTCTTGTTGTTACAGAAGATGTACTCTTCTTTTTCTTTGCTTTAATTCATTTTGGTAGAAGGATAAGCCAGCTGGAAAAATAATAAAAAAGAAATAAAAATAAGTCAGTAAGTCCAAAACCACGTTCCTACTTTTACACAAAATATATGTTATTACATCAGCCTGATTAAAGCCTTGCTAGGTTAGTCATAACTCATTTGCATCACACTGTACTGGATGCTTCCTTGTTTATATTAGTGGCTTCTAGCTCCACCATCTCCCTTTATGAGCTTCTCACCCTCTAAAATTAGTCCTTTCACAACCAGCCTGCATTACTCTCAGAGCAATCTATAAAAAAAAATACTTTTCCAATTGCACCATTTATCTACTGCTGTAAATTTACACAGTACTTTCAAGAGAGACATAATCTTCCATCTTAGTTTCTTATAAGCAAGGGCTTGGTCTGCACTTAAAAGATTTTACTTCTATAACTGTGTTGGCTAGTGCAATTTTTTTAACCTTTACAACTACAATAATAAAAATCCTTGTATGGTAACATTTATCCTAGTAAAACCATACTTGAAACAGTATTTGTCTAAACACACAAACTTGAACCCTTGGATGCCAAACTTATCAAAATGAATGAACTCGGTGTCTAACCACATTAGAAAGCAGGGCTTATGTAGCAATACATTTGTACTGAGCAGTGGTCCTAAATATCAGGGGATTTCCTGCTAAAGCTATCTCTGGAAACATATGAAAAAAAACCTCTCAAAACAGAAGTGTAAGATCATAAAGGCCAACTAGGAGAAGAAAATGTGCACTGACAAATAAAAAAAAAGCTATAGAAAACTTCTGTTTGGCTTTCAGATTAGTATAATGTATTTCCATTGCCTTTTCCAACACACTCTTTCCACTGCACTGAAAGTAGGTCTCCCATGTCTATTTTGTCCCCCACTCCCATGTGCCCACTATACTTCAGATGCTTTATCAGCGCTCTTGTTTACTGAACTGTGGTTACCTCATTCAGAAAAATCCCAAATGCGGAGTCACCATCACCTCCCCTTCATAACCCCGGCTCTAACATACATGCTAAAAAGTAGCAATATTGCTCTGAAACTCCACATTATAAAAGGAGCATTTGAGTTGTCAGTCCATTTGCATTTACAGCTGCAATGACTAGCCATTTACCTGTTTCTCTACTGTTTGACACTTGTGCATATTGCTATCTTTTCCACTATGATTTAAAGACAGACCACTGCCACTGTGGGAACTAGTGAAAACAAGTGGTGGTAAAGTGGGTCAGGGGAGCAGTAGCTGCCCTTTACTCTTCCTAGTGTGTTGTACTGATTCCTCAGCATGGGCATGACATGCTCCGCAAGCTGGCTATATCCCACCTCCCAGAGCTATATAGGATTTGGTCAGAAACGCTGTAACTTTGCCAGCCTTGTGACAGCCATTGCAGGGATAAAAGTACGTTGCAACAGACGGACATTCGCAGCAATTCAACCCCTTTCTCTAAAGCAGAAGAAAGTTAGAGGGGACATTATGGCTTAGGAAAATATACTCTTCCCTCAGCATCTCTCCAGACATAAATAGGAAAGACTCAAATTTTACTACACCATGTGCTAAATGACAGTTTGTTGTCTTAACCCCTAAAGTTTAAGCACCCAAGGGAAGCACCACGTCTCCTTTCATATTTTGTGTGAAGATGCTAGAGGAGTACTATGAAATAATAACAATAGTAAATCACTTTCAGCAGTTGGATAAGAATAAATTATTATTTGCTATTCTGTTATATGGTATTCAGTCATATGCCAAAATATAGAATTATTCATCATATGTGTATTTGATGTTTACAAGCTCTTTTCCCCTACTCTGAGAAAAGAAGTGCAGTTGCCACATGTAAAATTTAAAAGCTTTAATTTAGCAAAGATGCTATTTTGCATGTGGACATGCTCCAGGAGGCATAATATGTTCTTCTTAAAACATTTTTAAACAGCAGCTGAGAGTCATTTGTAGAAGGAACTGGGCAAACCGTTCACAGTGTATAATATGCTTGGCATATGTAATACTTTTATTTGTAAATTAGGTCTGGGCAACATTTTATTTTTTTCCATATTCAGAATTGCTTAACTATATCTTGACTAACTGTCTGCTCCTGAATTACTCTCCTAAAATCTTTGAGTATCATTTTCCTTGGTGTATGATGTAATACCTACCCAGACCTGGTAGAATTGTTTCATTTCCTCCAGTGAATAGCCATAGCCAATTTGAAAAAATGTTTCCTCTAAATAAGGAGGAAAAGAACTAGATACACCAGAATCATGGGATCACACAGTCACAGGATGGCTGAGGTTGGAAGGGACCTCTGGAGGTCATCTGGTCCAACCCTCGTGTTCACACAGGACCACCTAGAGCCATTTGCAAGGTTGCCATAATGCTTATGAAAGTGTTACTTTTTTAGTTCATAGTTATTCAATTAATTGGAATTAAATTCAGTTCAAACAATTTTTCTTTCCCTTAGTGTTAATCCTTTTCAGTAGGGTTTTCTGAATGAAAATACTGACAGGGTTGTTATTTTTTCATATTGTATTTTTAGCTTAAATTTTTATTGGTTTATAATTACTAGTTAACAATTTTTAAGAAACAAAACTATAATAACAGAAAGGTCAAATGTCTTTTGATTAATATTATGGAAATTCTACTTACAGATTTCCACTGTGATTTAATAATTGTGGGATTATTTGTATATTTCTCTTTATACTCTGCAGTTTAACTACTTCAAAGCCAGAACATCATATTTTTAAGCAATGTGAAACAAACTACTCTTTATTTTGTGTATGTTGGGTTCCTAGTTAAATAAATTAAAAATTTAAGTAAATATTTTGTCCATTAGCTTTGAGAATATTGATAAACTTTCTGTTAAATGGAAGATAAACTCCAGGACAACAGTAAGAAAAATTAGTTTATTTTCAATTTTAAAAAACCTCAATAAGCATATCTTCAATAATTTCCTCAGTGATACTGTAGTAAGCTACTTATTCTAAATCATTTTTTCACAGTTGTTTTCTATAGCTGAAGTGATTTAATTAGATGTACATTTAACAGCTACACTATCCCAATAGGAAGTGTTGTCATCTGTACTGCAGAAGCAGGAAAAAATGTCTTAGGGCAAAAATTGCTGAATGTGGTTACACAGCTTAAGAAATTATAATGTCCTATCTCTGCTCTATCACTGCAAGGTCCAGACTTGTATCACTTTCTTAATCATAAGAGATTTTAACACTTTGTCTTCTGTGAGTTTTTTCTACTTCCCCTTTCCCCGTACTTAATGAAGAGGCATAGATGACCTGAGATAATTTTTTTCTTTAGGTCTCCAAAACAGGATAATTTACTAAAATCACAAGTTCTGCATGATGAGTTGAGCAGATGATATTTCAAAAAAGTTTAACAAAAAATAGACAGAAACATTTTTACTTTTTTTAATGTTATTCTTTACCAAGCCCCAAAAACATTCCTTCTCTTAAATATTCAAGTGGTGAAGGAAAGATATCTCACAAATAATCTTACGGCATTTTGGACCCAACAAGGTGCAGTTCCTTGGAAGTCACAAGTTAGAGCCAGTTTGATTGATCTGTTGTGCTTTCTGGATGTATTTTTAAATGAATAAAAATTAAATGTGTGTGACACTGTATATTTTTAATGAGGTTTTCCTGTAGCAGCAAGTGCCTTTCTGTGTGCCACTTACTCTGCTTTAATGGGTCTTTTTTAGGTAGCTGACAGGTTGAGAAATGGCGGGGGTTATTTCTGCCGTTTTCTGTTTCATCTTTCATTTGTGGTTTATATAAACCTGGAAGAAACAGCACAGTGTTTGTCTTGCTTCTATAATGATAAGAACCTATTCATTCTTACTTTCTAAGTTTTGGAAGGAGACCTATTAAAGAAAAGTCAAAGATGATGGAAAAGGTCAGTCTTTCAAAAGGTAAATGTAGGTGCAAACCTCATGCTGTTAGCTCTCAGTCATACTGATTTCAAAAAGTGTTGAGTTGCAGTGTTGTGCTTTAATAAATTTGACTTTGATGGACAGTTGAGACTGTTCTAATGTACTTATTCACCACATACAAGGCAGAAAACAAACATGTTTATTTGCTCTTTATATAACAGTTTTTTGATATGAACTGGTGCAATCATGCTGCCACCTTCAAGTCTTCTGCTTGTTGCCTTGGCAGCCAAAAAATGATCAAACATTAGCAGCACAATATTTAAATCTGTATGGTGAAAAAAATAATTAATTACATACGGTATCCTTAACAAGTAAAGCTTGCTAAAGGAGTGCAAGCATGCATAAAAAGAAATTGGGTATAAAGAGGAAACTCTCTATTGGAAGAGAACATGACAGAACACCACCTACAATTTATTAGATTGCAATAAAATAGTGTAAAATATATAACTAATTTCTGACCTTTTCACCTATGCCTTTGACATTTCTTAATATTGTCCATGGATGACATAATCATTCAGAGGATATATGGAATATCCATAAGTCTCTTTAGCATAGCCTTCTTGTATCCATCTCAGCTTTATCATAGAATCATAGGATAGTTTGAGTTGGAAAGGACCTTTAAAGACCGTCTAGTCCAACCCCCCTGCAGTGAGCAGGGACATCTTTAACTAGACCAAGTTGCTGAGAGCAACATACTGTCCTGGTTTCAGCTGGGATAGAGTTAATTTTCTTCCTGATAGCTGATATAGCACTGTGTTCTGATTTTGGGATGAAAATAATATTGATAACATACTGAGGTTTTTAGCTGTTGCTAAGCAGTTGAAGACTGTTGAGCTTCTCGTGCTGCCCTGCCAGCGAGAAGCCTGGGGGTGCACAAGAATCTGGTGGGGGGACCCAGCCAGGACAGCTGACCCAAACTGGCCAAAGGGATATTCCATACCATACAACATCATGCTCGGTATATAAACTGGGGGAATTGGCTAGGGAGGCAACACAGCTCAGGAACTAACTGGGCACCGACCAGCAAGTGGTGAGCAATTGTGTTGGGCATCACTTCTTTTGCATATTTTTTATCATTATTATTATTACAATTTTTTTTTCCCCTTGTCCTATTAATCTGGCTTTATCTCAACCCACGAGTTCTACCTTTTCTTTTTCTGATTCTCTTCCCCAACCTCCTGTGAGGGAGAGGGTGAGCGAATAGATGTGTGGTTGTTTTAGCTACCTGCCAGGTTAAACCACAACACATATTTTATTAGTTGTTATGGTTTAACCCTGGTGGGCAGCTAAGCAACACACAGCTGCTCTCTCACTCCTCCCTGGTGTGATGGGGAAGAGAATCAGAAAGGTAAAAGTGCAAAAACTCATGGGTTTATTTTTATAATAAAATTATATTTTAACACCATTTAATAAACAATAATAAAAAACACCATTTATTAGGTGGAGCAAGACCTGCACACACAAGCAAAACAAAACAAGGAATTAATTCACCACTTCCCATTGTCAGGCAGTTGTTCAGCGATTCCCAGTAAAGCTGGACTCCATCACGTGCAACAGTTACTTGGGGAGACAAATGCCATCACTCCAGGTGTCCCCCTCTTCCTTTTTCTTTCCCCAGCATCTCTTGATGAGCACGATGTTATATGGTATGGAATATACCTTTGGTCAGTTGAGGTCAGCTGTCCCAGCTGTGTGTCCCCCCAGCCTATTTGCTTGGTGGGGTGGTGTGAGAAGCCGGAAAGGCCTTTGATGCTGTGCAAGAACTGTCCAGCAATAACTAAATCATGCCTATGTTATCAACAATGTTTTCATCACAAATACAAAATATAGCTCCATGCAAGCTTCTATGAAGAAACTTAACTCTATCCAAGCCAAAACCAGTAGAATAGATTTTTGGTTTTTTTTAAATAAATTAGATATACTGGTAAAATCACAGAATCATTAAGGTTGGAACAGACCTTTAAGATCATCAGGTCCAACTGTTAACCCAACACCACCATGCCCACTAAACCATGTCCCAAAGTGCCACATCTACACGTTTTTTGAATACTTCCAGTGATGGTGACTCCACCACATCCCCGGGCAGCCTGTTCCAATGCCTGACAACTCCTTCAGTAAAGAAATTTTTCCTAATATCCAATGTAAACCTCCACTGGCACAACTTGAGGCCATCTCCTCTTGTTCTATCGCTAATTACTTGGGAAAAGAGACCAACACCCACCTCACCACAGCCCCCTTTCAGGTAGTTGTAGAGAACGATAAGGTCTCCCCTCAGCCTCCTCTTCTCCACACTAAACAACCCCAGTTCTCTCAGCTGCTCCCCATATGACTTGTCCTCCAGACTCCTCACAAGCTTCGTTTCCCTTCTCTGGACAACAACTCAATATCCTTCTTGTAGTGAGGGGCTCAAAACTGAACACAGTATTCAAGGTGTGGTCTCACCAGTGCTGAGTACAGGGGCACTATCATGGCCCTACTCGGGCTGGCCACACTATTTCTGATACAGGCCAGGATGCTGCCATCCAGATCCCTCTGCAGAGCCTTCCTGCCTGCAAGCAGATCAACACTCCTGCCCAACTTGGTGTTGTCTGCAAACTTAGTGAGGGAGCACTTGATCCCTTCATCCAGATCATCGATAAAGATATTGAACAAGACTGGCTCCAAAAGTGAGCCCTGAGGAACACCGCTTGTGACTGGCCACCAACTTGATTTAACTCCATTCACCACAACTCTCTGAGCTCAGCCATCCAGCCAGTTCTTTACCCAGCGAAGAGTGCACCTGTCTAAGCCATGAGCCAGCAGTTTCTCCAGGAGAATTCTGTGGGAGATGCTGTCAAAGGCTTTACTAAAGTCCAGACACATGTAAAGATGTTTTAAACCATCTAGCACTGTGTTAAGCAATTGGAAATATTTTTTTCAGTAGTTAGACTAGTACATTTAAAAAAAAAAAGAAAAAAAAGAGAGAAAAAAAGAAGAAATCTATTTTATTTCCCAGACTGAGAGACCTACTCCAGGTTCTTATGAATTCCTAATGTTTTGTTGGTTTGAACATGCTTTGGATAGCTTGCTTGCAATTAATACTTAAAGCAGCCTTCTAGAACCAAACATCAGCATTTTGTGTACCTAATCAACAGAATTATCCTGTGAAAGGCAAAACATTGATGCTTTCGTTCATGGTAAGATGAATATTTTTCTCTCTTATTCCAGTAATATCTATATAGTTTTTAAAGCAAGTCATGATGGAATGAACGTAATGATGGAATGGAAATACTAAGGAAATAAACTCCTGTTGTCTTGTTACCCCTACTGAGAAATGTTGCTAGAGACACAAATGACATAATTTTATCTATGGCAAAATGCAATTTTATAGCCCCTAAGCAGAAAAAACAACCAAACAACCAAAGAGAAAAACCCACGAAAATAAAAATTATATTAGCATGCTATGCAAAGCACTAGGCACTCACATACACATAAGGTTTTTTTATCAGTCTTTTATGAGACAGTTGAGTGTAAACTTTCGTCTTGGAACTTTCATTCTTCTGGCATGAAAGCAAAAAGCTTTGTTAAGTTATGGTCTGATTTAGGTGGATTTAGTCTTAGTCCTTTCCCTTCTCCCTCCCACACTGACTTCAGATTGAGGACAACTTTAATTGGCTTAGAGTAAAAGATATATTGATAAACAAAAATGTAAGATTAAATTGTGTAATAAATGGTAGAATGACCTAAGAGTACCTAAATGCAATCTATTCAAGGTGTTCTAGCACTAATTGCAACAATATGAAAGGATCAACATTTTTTTTAAGAACTCACTCTCAAGGAGACAAGATATATGTAGCTACAGATAATATGGAGTTGATACAGAAGTAATTTGATGCCATTAAATACACTTTTGCATGTTCAGTGTACATTACTTAACTTAGCTGCCTTCCTTCAACAAAGCTGTCAATACTGCAAACACTTTTTACTGTCAGGGAAGGCTGTTTTATGAAGACAATTTTAGCTGGCCTTTTTAAGATGACTAGTTTAAGAAGAGACAAATTCAGCTTTGGAAATGTATTCTTCCTCTTCCTATCAAAGGAATTTAATTAACCATCCAAATTTCAGACATATATATATTACGAAAGCCTCTATTAGGTCAGATAATGCTCATGCTATCATGCTCTTCTTGAAGATCATTGGTGGAGGAGAACGTGTTCCACGTTGGAAGAGGTGGAAATCAGTATCAGAGAGTCTTTTTGTTTTGGAATTGATACTTACTTAAAAAAAAAAAAAGGAATTCACAGTTTGTTATATTTGTTTTAGAGTGATTAATACACAGTCTGATTGTTAAATTTAAAGGGAGAATACTTAGATTAATTAAAGTAAAATCCACTATTTCAAGGCAGTGTTACTTCAGCATAAATTGAGCAATTCACAGCATTAGGCAAATACCTGTAGCTAACCAAGCCAATTAATGTGCATTAATATGATGATCAACTAAATTCAATGCATATGGCTTTCATTAAAGGTTTTGATGCTGCTACAACATCAATCAAATTGCTATGTTTAAGCAGCTAGGAACTGGGTAAAAAAAAGGTATAGAATAGTAGATAGAGAAGTAAAAGGAGAAAAATTATAGGTTTAGGTGAGAGCTATCAGGTTGTTATTCAAGCATGGGTTTTGTAGAGCTCATTACATAATATTTTCAGTGATGGACAGAAACAACAAAAGGGAAAATTTTAATGAAATGCATTGATGGCGTAAGACTAGAAGTCATCAACGTGAAGGAGGAGCAGCATACTCCCAGAGGAGCAACTGGATGACCATAAGGTATGAAGAATAGGAAATGGGAAAACAAAATAAGGACCAGCCAGCCAGAGATTTATCAATGAAATATGAGGCTCACACTGTGGGATGATAAAAATGAAGAGAACTAGGCAGCAATGAGAGAGAGAGGGGAAAGAACTAGCTAACTGTCTGTGTATTGCTGCCATGAAGTGGCAAATTTAATTGTAGGGTGAACGTACTATAATATATAGAGACAAACTGCAGTAATATTAATTATATATACAAGACAGTGGTGAAACTGCATCTATAATTCTATGGCTATTTTTATTCCCCCATTTTCCAGGAAGTCTGAAACTGCTGCAGAGAAATCCAATAAAAGTAGTCAGCAAAGAAAGAGAAAAATAAATCCAAAAGAATTTTTCACCTTAGAGAAATGATAATGAAATGGTAATGAAGAGGTAATGTGATTCTTCTCATGTGAAATACCATGAATGAGTAAAAATAAATGAAGTGAAATTAAACTTGGAATAAGTGGAAGTTTCATTCAAGATTCAGGAATTAATGGAAAAAGATGTAGCAGGTGAAAAATTTACATTCGAAATTAACCTTCTAATCTTTAGATCAGTGAGTTTCTTTCACAATGCTCCGTAGAGGCAAAGACAAGACAGAAAGCTAGAGTTTAAAGGAAGTTTATGACAGGAATTTCGTCAAACAAGTTCCTTGCAATAAAAGAACTGATTATTTAATGGGTACCTTCCAATCCCATATTTCAAGTTCTGTTAAAAACATTTTGCATTATCTGTATGGGTTTTTTGGTTTTATTTAGGGGTTTTCATGATTTCTTTTTAATGTAGGTCAGTGATGAATCAAAAATCATGGTATCATGATGGAAACTTATCTCAGTGTCCTGAATTACTGTTCTTCCTCTCAGGTTCTTGGTTACTTATTCACAGAGCAATCAGAAATAAAAACTTTTTTGCAGAGGTCTCTCTTAATTCCTTTCGAAAACCTGGAAGGACACTGTGCACAAACTAAAGACAAAGGTGTTTGACAAAAGAATTACATATAACTTAAAGAATCACCAGTAAAAATCAAAATTGCCTACGTCTGATTTGGTAAGATTTGCTTTTCCCTTAGCAAAAGGCTAACTATATATGTACAGTTATACTACATAATATACATTATGTAGTATATGTTGTAGTATATGTAGTGTATAGTATATGTATGGTATATAGTATATAGTATATAGTATATGTATAGTATATAGTATTTGTATAGTATATGTAGTATATGTAGTATATGTTGTAGTATATACATATATACATACGCTGTAGTATATGTAGTATATACATATATATATGCATACATACATAATCCTACAATATATACTACAGTTAGCCTGATAAAATTTTTTAATCACAAGATTTTTGGTGATTTTTTTACTCTGTTACAATGCAGAATACTGTACATAGCATCAGAATGATTTATTGATTAGATAAAAAATGAAAGTTCCATAGACTTTATAGGATTCCTTTATGAAAACTCAGGTGTTTTCTTTCGGCTTGCATTGGCAGTTGCACCATACTTTTTCTTTCAATTAACTTTAAGGATAAAAACTGTGGTTACTCACTGGGGCACCAGAAGTGATGCAGGGGGTATGACCACATATATGATGACTTGGTCATAAAACACAAGAGAGCAGTAAGGCAATGCTTTAAATGGATGGATAATAGTTTTACAAAACTAATTGGAAAATGTATACTTACCCAGTATCCCTGAGGCTCAAAGCAGCTTCTAGACAGAAACAGCACAATTACCTTTAAGTTTAATATGGTTCCACCAACTTGATTTAATTCAATTTTGGTTTATTAGGCTCTCAAGTCCTTCAGTTATCTAGTTCATTTTAAGTCTGCTTTCATCTGATAGCAACTTAGCTTTCAAAGTCTAAAACTTGTCCAATTACATTCATATATACACAAGTTCACATTCATCATTATCACATTAAGAGCTCACTCACATTCTATAAACCTAAAAGCTTTTTCAGAATTTTCTATTATCTGCCAGCTAAAAGTGTAAGTCACTAATATTTTTTCCACTTAGTGCTAAAAAAATTAGGCAACATGCTATAGCTATTAAGTTCCTCAGTTTCCCATTATACTTGATGTAAAAATTTGTGAGTCTAATATTGATTCTAATATTTTAGATAGATAGAATACTTGATTATTTTGAGTGATTCCACCGAGATCATGAGAATTGGCTACAAAACAGATACTATTCAGTGTACCTAATGGTGGCAAAATCCTGAAGCCCATGGGAACTTAATTTTATAAAATAAGTGACATATCACTGGCTTTTCACTTGTTGGAAAATATTTTGGGGTGCAGCAGGAGAAATATGTAAAGGCCTTTCTTCAGTCATTATTGTAGTGATTTCAAATGAACTGCTATAAAGAATTGAAATAAAATATATAAAAAAGGTGCACATTATAAGTAATATATATTGTTTTTACTATTGGTGCATTCCTATTTCAGTTAATAAAACAGAAGTAATTTATCAGTAGCCCATAAATGAAAAGCGCTTATTGTCTTAGAACATGCCCACATTGCTCTGTGCAGCTCTGGGCAAATCTGTGTCGGTGCAAAGGGAGGAGTGGTGGGTATGTAGACACTTTGCATGCAAAGCGAGTAGCTAAAGGTAAGCCAGGCAGCTAATCAAACATCTTTAAAGCTGCATTTTATCTGATTGAGTCAACATTCATAGAAAAGGGTTTGGCAGTTGAAAATGAGGGAGAATAGCTAGCTGTCCAAAGAAAATTGCTTTTTCAATTCTCTCTAAATTGTTGTGCTCTAGAACAATATTAGAAGCAGACATTCAAGCTGAATATAGAAGAGGTTTGAGTTTTTAAAAAACGGCAGGAAAGGGAGTAGAAAAAGAAAGAGTCTTCATACACTATTATTATATGCTACTGAATCTTAGATATCTCATGAAAACCACTACAGAAATAAGATATATAATATACACTGATTATATAAATTGTACAAGTGTAAGTAGTGTAATAGGTAGGCCTTTTCTTTAAAATAAATATCTTCTTGTTACATATTACTATATGCACCCTTATTTACCCATTCCAGGTAGTTAAGTATTCATTGACAACCTTGACTGCATAAAGGCATTTCTAAAAAGTTTGTAATATTATACATACCTGTCAACATTATTATAACTTGCCTTCAGCTACATAAATCAGCAAAGATTCAGTAAGCAAACGGAGCTGTAAGATTTTATATCAACTGACTATCTAACCTCATCACATACCCAGACTGAGAATACTCTTATGGCAAGGGCTTGAGACACTCCCTTCTTTCCCTTTCCCTTTCCCTTTCCCTTTCCCTTTCCCTTTCCCCTTCCCTTTCCCTTTCCCTTTCCCTTTCCCCTTCCCTTTCCCCTTCCCTTTCCCTTTCCCTTTCCCTTTCCCTTTCCCTTTCCCCTTTCCCTTTTCCTTTCCCCTTTCCCTTTCCCTTTCCCTTTCCCTTTCCCCTTTCCCTTTTCCTTTCCCCTTTCCCTTTCCCTTTCCCTTTCCCTTTCCCCTTTCCCTTTTCCTTTCCCCTTTCCCTTTCCCTTTCCCTTTCCCTTTCCCCTTTCCCTTTCCCTTTCCCCTTTCCTTTTCCCTTTCCCTTTCCCTTTCCCTTTCCGGAATATCAGGTAAAGATCAAAGACAAAATAAGAAATTGAGCTAACATAGAAACTGCTGTGCCATAACTGTAATCATTCAGTAGTTTAGAAGCCAGTGATGTAGCTACCTGTGTATTTGGCAGCCTTTTTGAATCTTTAGTACCTTGAGTACGGTGTGCAGTTCTGGGCCCCACAATTTAAGAAGGGTGTGAAGGTCCTTGAATGCGTACAGAGGAAGGCAACAAAGCTGGTGAAATGGCTGGAAGAAATGTCCTATGAGGAGCGGCTAAAGACTTTGGGCTAGTCTAGTTTGGAAAAAAGGAGGCTGAGGGGTAACTGCACTGCTCTCTACAGCTTCCTGACGAGGGGAAGCGGAGAGGGAGGTGCTGACCAGTTCTCCCTGGTATCCAGTGTTAGGATGTATGGGAATGGTTCCAGGTTGTGCCAGACGAGGTTTAGACTGAACGTTAGGAAACGTTTCTTTACTGAGGGGATGGTCAACCACTGGTACAGGCTTCCTAGAGAGGTGATTGATGCCCCAAGCCTGTCAGTGTTTAAGAGGCATTTGGACAATGCCCTTTGAAGAAAAAACATGCTTTAAAACTTGGCCAGCCCTGAACTGGTCGGGAGTTGGATTAGATGATCATTGTTGGTTCCTTCCAATGGAAATATTCTATTCTGTTCTAAACAAAGAGAAAGATAGATAGATAAATAAATAAATAAAATTTATTTATTGAGAACCAAATTATGTGCAATAAATACAGAAATAGCAATTATTTAATCTGTTAGCATACAAACTTTGTCAGATGTAAACTGCTTTGAGTTACCTAAACAAACTTTCTGCAATGACAGATCAGATGGAAATGGACTGGGAAGATGTTTACTGGAGGTTTTTCTCACTCAATAAAGAATGAACTAACTTTGGATTTCAAAAAAGACTAGTTATTGTTCAAACTTAATATACTAATGATTACATGAATTTTCATAACTTGCAAATAAAGTATTCTCCCCCATCCCTGCCATTTATAACAAGTCATACCTTCCTAGAAAAATATTTTCAATGATTCAAATTTCCTTTGATTTTTACAGAAGTATTTCTTTTCTGTTTGTTTTTTCTGAGATCCTAAATGTCAATGGCTTCTGACTTCATTTAGTCCTTATCTATTATTATTTATTTGGTAATTTTTTTCAGGGTTTTTCTCTGTTTCTTTGATGATGTCATTAAAATTCCTTTGGATTTGAGTTCTATTTGGATAAATGGTGCATCAAAAAGGTTTCTCTGGCATGGAGGCAGAGAAACCTTCCTTAGTTCTCATCAGTCTTTTGTCTTAATGAGGAGGATTACAGATGATCTTCCATATTTTTTTTCTTTTTTAAAGATGTTGCCTCTTTCCACTGTCTGAAAATAGAAATTCATTAGTTAGACTTTTGGTGTTACAGTAGTTACAACTGGCATATTCCCCCTGGAGAGAACTTCTTTCCAGAGGGAATGGAAGCTCAGAGGCATGATTTTCACCTTCAATATGACCACACACATGCAAAATCAACTAGCAAAATGCCTTATTGCTATCTGTTTTTAGACCCTAGAAAGGCAGCAATACATTATAGATAACTGAAGCTCACCTAACTCAAATGGTAAGGATATAGTGAAGGTAAAAGTTTCAATATTCAGGTCAATATACATAAAAATGTTAATATAATGTTGTTCATAAAGTTATTTTTACAGTAGTTTTTAAGTAGTATATATATGGAAGCTCAATACCTTTACTAAGTTGATTGTATTGTAATTATTCAAATGTTACAAAAACCCATGATTTGTCTATTCGATGTGAGGTTAATTTTGTTTTCATCTCAGAAAGGCAGCAATTCACAGTCTTTTTATCATTTTTTTAATTATTTTTCCTTCACAGTTACTGATACACTCTAGAGTTCTTGACCAGTATCTCTGGGAGTGTATCAAGAGAGTGCTGTCTGCAGAGAAACATCATTCATTTGTAGCAGAAGTTAGTGTGTCATGACAAGGCAAGTGAAGCTCTAAAGGAGATTTCTGTTGCTAAGGCAGCTGACATGCCCTGAAAATCTGATGAATGTGTATGTTTATGCATGTATTTGTGTATGTATTCATGTATGCATTTGTATGTGTCTTTGTCTTTGGAAGATGATTCCATAACTCTTAAATGCTATCAAGTGAGTCCCTTGGAAACAATTTACCACACACCTGAAGACTGTGTATCTTGTATACTTACTTAAAATCTGAGATCTTGTTTGCAGGTGTATGAACACTGCAAATCACAGACGAAGTTAAAGGATGCTGTGTTTTGGAAACAAAGTGCTATTTAATACCAAACACATCAGGTGTGAACCTCCAAAAAAACAGTCAGTGGCCTCAATATCAATGTTTTTGAGCCTCAGGTCTCTACATAAAATGGGACTGACACATCCCCTAAAATAATTGGTGTAAAAGAATTTTTTTAATATTTGTGAAGAATTTAAGGACAGTGAATGAAGAATACAATAAAAAAATGCAAAAAGTAATTAATCTTGTTTCCAGAGCATAGAAGAAAGACTTATTCATACAACAAATAATGAAAAAAATTACACAAAATCAAATAGCCCATCACTGCATGAACATTGCTTATGTTGTGCCCTGATAAGGCAAGAGTACTGGAAGTAAAAACTGCATGACATCTATTGTAATTAAAGACTGTCCCATAATTCAAACTTGAAAATCTTACCTTTCTGAGTAGCTAGAACTAAGCTAGTGATAGTTTCATGCTAGCTGGTCATTCAGCCCAATTTTTATACAGGTAGAAAAACATTACATACATGAAAATAACAACCTTTTAAACCAGAAAGAATACCATAAAAGAAAGGCTAACTGTCTCTCTTGCCTACTTGGAAAAGCAATGGTTCCTTACTTTCTTTTCAGTCTAGGCACCATCAGACTGGACTGTGGGATCCCTGAGTTGGAGAAGTTCATAAACCTTGTGAAAGTTTTGTTAGTCTTGTCTTTCTGCTGTTCCAGATGAAAAGCCATCACTATGGAGAGCACTGATGGTGGCGCATCACAATGACCACACAGTCATGCCTTGCTAGTTAGTGTTCCTTATTATCCATGCAACGTAACTACTGCAAAGGGCAAGAAAGAGGTGGAAAAGTCCAAGTTTTTTGTTAAGGTTTATAACTATAGCCACCTGCTACCTAGTTTTCATTCTGCTGATGTGACTCTGGACAGCACCACAGCCAATGAAGATGTGTTCAGAGACCCTACATTGAAATGCAAATGAAGCTGATGCTCGGGTGAAATCTGAGGAAATATGCAAGAGTGAGTAAGAATAAACATATTGAAGAAACAATTATTTTAAATGCAAAACATGGATAGGTGAATGATTTTTTAATTGAAATACAATCATACAGAAACCAGTG
The DNA here is from genome assembly GCF_964289735.1 of Phaethon aethereus. Lineage (NCBI taxonomy): Eukaryota > Metazoa > Chordata > Aves > Phaethontiformes > Phaethontidae > Phaethon > Phaethon aethereus. The sequence continues at coordinate 142,429,216 of NC_138575.1, forward strand.
GCAATAGGAGGTATCATTCAAGCACACAGCTTGGACTGTTCTTTTTGTACTCCCTCAGCTAATACTTATTTAGATTCTAGTTTGATTAAGATTATTCTCCTTTCATGATATTCTACTAAATGAAGTGGGATGTGAGAGATACTGTCTTGGTTTCAGCTGGGATAGAGTTAATTTTCTTCCTAGTAGTTGGTATAGTGCTGTATTTTGGATTTAGTATGAGAATAATATTGATAACATTAGTTGTTGTTAAGTAGTGCTTATGCTAAGTCAAGGACTTTTCAGATTCCCATGCTCTGCCAGTGAGGAAGTGCAGAAGAAGTTGGGAGGAAGCATAGCCAGGACCGTTGATGCAAACTGGCCAAAGGGATATTCCATACCATATGACATCATGCTCAGGGTAGTTAGCCGAGGGGCAGTGGCAGCAGCTCAGGAATTGGTTGGACTTCAGTCAGCAGGTGGTGAGCAATTGTATTGTGCATCACTGATTTAGTATATTCTATTATTATTATTATTGTTGTTAATGTTATTCCCTTCCTTTGCTGTTCTAGTAACTGTCTTTATCTCAAATCGTGGGTTTTACATTTTTTTTTGATTCTCCTTCCCATCCCACCAGGGGCAGAGAGGAGGAGTGAATGAGTGGCTGCTTAGTTGCCAGCTGGGGCTAAACAACATCAGATACCTAGCCAAGACTGTAAAATTTAGTTTGCTGCCCTCTTCTTATTTAGCTACGACTTTTTATTTTCATCTAGGTACCCTCTGCCCTTTCACCAGAATTAAAGGGACAACCTTGCCAAAGCTTTTCACAGTCCCCTAAAGAGATATCTAGTCAGCATACAGAGTGGCCTCAGTCACCCTTGGCAATTTCCAAAACTTTGTCTAAAGACACATGTACCATATATTTCAATATAGGATGCAAGAGAGAAAAAGCTGAAGAAGCAGCCTTTTGATGGTTCCAGCATAGCCTGTTGTATTAGCATGGAAAATGATGTCAAAAGAGAAGACTGTTATGTTTGCATAGCGACCTGTAGAGGAAAACAGAAAGCTGGTGAACAAACTGAAGTATTAGCATTGTTGACATATCATGCAGGTTTCTTGCCGTATCCTGCAAGATCTTAAGGGCTTGGACAAGAATAATTTGTTGACAAGGCTGTTAATGTTTTTGGCTTGTAAAGGATAGATATTATAGATAGTTCTGTGTTTCAGAGCTATGTTTTATTTAAGGTATGGGTATGTTTGGTAAGGATAGACGGAGCTTAAGATTCAGGTGTCCTTGTAATAAGACGCATACAATGAAGATGATGACTGATACTGAAAAATATCAAATTTTTTATTGTTTAAGAGAGTATAATCAGAGTCAATGTGCTACTCTCAATCTAAGTTTAGATGTAGGATTGGGAAGAGACTAAGATCTAGACTATTAGCATAGCTAATTTAAACAGTTGTGTAGTTTTCTTCAGTAATGAGCTTTCTTCAATAACCTAATACTTTAAGGTCAACCAAGGATTGTTGGGCTCTTGATTGGTCTCATGGTTTAACCTCAGCCAGCAGCTAAGCACCATGCAGCTTAGCACCATGCAGCCACCCCAAGGTGGGATGGGGGAGAGAATAAGAAGGGTAAAAGTGAGAAAACACATGGGTTGAGGTAAAGACAGTTTAACAGGTAAAGCAGAAGTCGCACACACAAGCAGAGCAAAACAAGGAGTTCATTCACCTCTTCCCATGGGCGGGCAGGTGTTCAGCCATCTCCACGAAAGCAGGGCTCCATCACGTGTAACGGTTACTTGGGAAGACAAACACCATCACTCCAAATGTCCCCCGCTTCCTGCTTCTTCCCCGAGCTTTATATGCTGAGCATGATGTCGTATGGTATGGAATATCCCTTTGGCCAGCTTTGGTCAGCTGTCCCAGCTGCGTCCGCTCCCAACTTCTTTTGTGCCCCCAAGCCTACTCACTGGTGTGGTGGTGTGTGAAGCAGAAAAGGCCTTAACTCTGTAAGCACTGCTCAGCAATAACAAAAACATCCCTGTGTTATCAGCACTGTTTCCATCACAAATCTGAAACATAGCCCCATACTAGCTACTATGAAGAAAATTAATGCTATCCCAGCCAAAACCAGCACAGTTGTCTACGTTTTTTCTTGGGGATATTATCACAGAAATGATGGATTAAGTAGCTGAGTTCATTCATATCATTCATGTGAAGATCATATGAAGTACTAGAGAAAGAAAATGAATTCTGATGGCACAAAGGTGGAATGATTGAGATATTATGATTTAGATTCATGAAAGAAAGATGTGAGTTTTTATTGGGCTGCAACCTGCAAGTTACAGAGAACTAAAGTAAGAATTGTTATTGACTGAGATGAATGGCTTAGTTTTAGTAATTTCTGGATTTACATGACTGTCCTTAAGACAGTGAGACATTGTTAAAGTAGATTTAAGATTTAGGAAAGTACTGGATGAAAAGATTTATGGTTGATCCTAGAAATACTGTACACTAAAATGAGGCCATATATAGCCTCTGACTCATGTCAGCTTGATGATGAATAAGACTACCAAGAGCTACTATATTTTGAAAGATAATGAGTGGGTTCTTCCCTCTAGTTCGAGCAACAACTGTAGCCATGGGATATATAGTTGCCAAAGAATCAGACTGGTCTGCTGGTGGCAGTTTGAGAGACAGAATTTCTTCTGCCAAGTGTTTGAGCTCCTGCCAAGACAGAGAAGATTAGTATTAGAGTAAGGCTGTGCTGGACTTCAGGACAGGCTTATTCTTTGGAAATGTTGTAACTGAGTGGCAAGATAATTTCAAAGATCTGGTAAAACCCAGAAGAGCTTGGAAAAATCTCAAAAGTATCCTAAAATTATGTGTAATATTAAGACATAGAGACTGAAGAGAGATGATTTTTTTCCCCCTTTGTATGGTGCAAATTCAGCATGATAGGATAAGGGTTGCTGACAGAAAGGATTGCTGGAGGTTTATGAGAAATACAGAGACAGGTTTTATTTCCAGGATAAATCTCCAGCTAGTTCTTTTCAAGGGGAGTTTAGAAAAGTAGGAACTGAAAATGAGATTAAAAGATCCACTGTGGATGTTCAGAAAAAGGTGTGGATCATGAGGAATGATGTAATTAAGGGCAACAGTTTAAGACAGAAGTAAATAGGGTTCCCTGAATTATGCCAAGCATAATTAGAAGGCATAAAATAGGAAATCAGAACTAACAAAACAAAGATCATGAACTAGATGTTATGTGTTTTCCTACACTGTCCAATCTTGGACACTCTTGTCAAAGTGGAAACCATATATTTAGTAAATACAGTCATGACATTTAAAGTTTGTAATTAGATAACTGACATAACAAAATGTAGCTGCTATCTGTATGTAGCTAATCCAACTGACTGCTAGGAAACTCCTCTTCCGCCACCTCATCCGTGTGCATTCCTGTAAACGTGCTTGAAAACAGCAACCACAACTATCAGTACTGTAGTTTACTAAGTTTACACAGTGATTGCCTGCTAAAACACTCACAGAAATATTACCCCCATTGCATCCCTGTTCAGATGTACTAGGATGAGATTCAATGCCATTCATTTCTTCATACTGGGTAGGCTTTGAACAGAGTGATAAAAACCTGTTATGACGTGGCATAAGGGATGGAGTGCTCCTCCACCAAAATTACTTAGGGATTTCTAGTTGTTAGTGAAACTTCCCCCCCGCCCCCAAGCAGTACTTGTACAAACCTGAAGCAGGAGACCAGAGTCAGCAAACAGTCCAATTACACATCACAACATTTAATTACTACGTTTTTCTGAGCAGCTGCTCTACAGAGGGAAATTGCTGAGTTTCAAGGCAACAACCTTTTTCCTTCTTCTTTTTCTTCTGCTGTTTGGTTTTCTCTGTCTTGTTTTTGGAGAAAAGTGGTTATGCTCACACTGAATAGCAAGTAAATGTCAGTAGAGCGACATAGATTTCTGGTTTTTGACACATCTGGCTGCAACACAGGGCCAGGACAAAGAATAGTCCTCTGATTCACGTTTCAGCTCTCCTCCTTGCTATATTACACAGGATTATCTCTGTGGATCCCTGTTAAAGGATCATTTCTGGAACACAGTGTTCCTTTGCACCTATGCCAGAGGACAGCTTGTAATGAATGGATTTTCAAGCAGTTCTGCCTGTCTTGATCTGAATCCAAATTTTAAAAATAATTTCATCTTTAGCTATTTTCTCCTATGCTCATTTTAGAATTTCTCTGAGGTTTGGTTTGATTGGTTTTGATTATTTCGTTGTTTTTTTGTTTTTTTGTTTGTTTTTGGTTTTGATACTTGTTGTTGACTTCGTTTGCTTTAGATCCTCCATATTAACACACTTAAGCCATCTGCAGTCTTTTTTGTCTGCATTGTAATTCCCTCCTTTCATGTTTTTACTCTGTTTTCAGCAATAAGGAAACTTAAATGCCATTTTTCCTTGTTTTTCTCCACCTGCCCTTTCCCTATTTCAGTATCTTACAGTTTTTGTCAACGTGAAAAGGACACATGTGCACATACACAAAACAGATCAAATATTTTACTGCAGAACTTAGTTGAATATCATCTAATTGGAAAAGTTGTTCAGCTGGAGTACAGTGTTAGACAGAAAAATAAATAATAGATGTGTGCACTTTATTACTTCAGGAAAACTCAGTATATGTAGTAGAGTTCCTGCACCTTTTATACCTCAGAGCTGAAGACTGTCAAAGAATTTCACTTTACATTTAATCACAGAAATATTTAGTGAGTCATCCTGTGAACTCCTTACACTGAAGGGTAGTGAATGAAGTCTAAGATCTCTTCTCAGATATCTCTGTCAAAAGATTCACATTTATCCTCTGTCTGCTTACACAGTAGCATTCTGCTCAAGATAAAAGGTATAGAAGTGCAATTAATGAGGTGAATGACACCTTGGACCAGCCATATGGAAGGGTGAATTCAGCCTAACTAAAAACAGAAAATAGGAAGAACACATGGTAATGAAAGGCAGTGCTGAACCTATTCAAAATCACAAACAGTTGAGAGTTTTTTTTCTCTTATTATGTTGTTAAAAACTTACTGTTATCATACATTGTCAGAGAAGCAAGGTTGTTAGATCAGCGTTTACTACTCACTATTAAATATGGAATTCCAGAAGTTTTAATTTTTCTGTGATTTTCTAAGTATTCAAGGAATGCTTACTCAAATTTAGTAAGAGGTTTAGATGATTGGACTATCAAATTAAAGCAATGAATTGGATTTCTGAACTCAGGAAAGTTTTGATATATTATTCTGATACTGTGAGTGATCCTAGAGCTGAGACAGATGGCACAATGTATATATGTAAGTACATGTATAACACATACATGTTGTTCAAACTCCCAAACACTTCCCTCCTTGGAAATAATCTAAGATTATTGTTGAGATTAAAATTAACATTAAGGTTCAGGCATGATACAGAGAGCACTCACTCATTATTTGTGAGCAAATAATACCAAATATTATGTTAATTTCAAGATCAACTACTGAGGTATTTATAGGTTAGGTTTACACTTAAAATTATCTGATAGTACCTTAAACTTGTTCATTGTCTGACACAAGATTTCAAAGTTTCCATACTCTCCAGAATGACCGTTAGTAGGCCCAGATATTTTACATTAGTTGGGATACAGAAGATGAACCATGTTGTATTAATATTACCTTTGTAATTCCCAAATAAGAGCTTATTGATGTACTTAAAGTTCTACAGAGATGTCTGATGCTTCCTCAAGCTTCATTTTAGCTCCAGCTGTCCCAGCTCTCACTTGATACATTGAAAGCATTGTCCTCACCACAGGGCAACAGTCCTTATTCCTTCAGGCTTGTTGGGCAGGGGATGAAAAAAAACCCACCACAGCAAGCAACTGTCTTTCACTGAACTGTTAGTGCTGCATTTGTAGGTGCTTAAATTCAAGCTGATAAGACCCATTTCATTTATCCATCAGCACACTTAAACCTTCACCTGCTTGGCTATAGCTTTTCTAACACACTTGCAAACTTGTTTAAACCTCCCATCTGATTAAATAGTAAAAACTGACTTTAAGAAGAATTCAATAAATCCATCTGATCTTCTGAAAAGAATGAGAAGCCAGTTTGTGGATTAATATTATCAACAATTAATTATATCAATAGTATAACCTACTTCCTTCTTGCATACAATAGTGACCTTCTGTCTTTTAAAAGAAAATAGTTTTTTCACCTATATTCAGAATTTTACCATTGAGGAAAATTAAGGTAGGAAAAAAACCCATCTTCTTATATTTACGTGAAGTTTTAAAATCTATCTGAAATCATGTCTTCTTAACCAAATCTCATTGCCTGGATCTGCATTGCCTACAAAGACTAGACGGCCTTTGAGATCCATTGACTCCCCAGTTTTGTACTAGATTGGAAAGTTATGCTGGGATACTGAAAGAGCCAGAGAGATAAGACCAGTTATTCTTTTGTTTATTGAAACTTTTTTGGACCAGCTTATTGTACTGGTCTAACTGTCCACACTAAATTCTAGACTGACTTTTTATAATACAGAGTGAATTAAGGAAAATGGGCTGTCATAACTGTTTCTGTTTTGAGACTCTTACCCTGATCCTTTGTATCACCTGACAAGACTATCCAGAAAAAAAAAAAAAAGAAAAAAAAGAAAAAGAAAACAAAAAAGAAGAAAAAAGGAAAAAGGGGTGGAACAGCAGTTTAAATCAGAAGTTCTTAGTTGCTTGAGAAAAGGCAGTGGATGGTAATAAGTAGCATGATCCTGCAACAATCCAGTTTAGGAACAACAGTAAACATTCATTATAATTTTTCTGCTAAAACAAGATGTTTAGACTTTGGTAAAGAACACTACTTTTTTTTTTAGTCCAAACTTTGCTACACAAAATATCTCAGAATCCAAGGCAGAGTTCTCAGGGAACACTGGTATTAGTCCTGAGGTAGTAAGAGGTTAATCTGAGGTTACTCTTTTTTCAGTCCATGAGAGGAAATAAGCATATAGAGGAAGGCTTGATGAAGACCTGTATTCCAAGTAGGAGAGAAACACTTATAAGAGTTAAAATTCCTTGTCACAAAGAACTAGAATGATTATCTAGTAGTGGTACAAAATTTGAGACTATCATTAAACCTCATAGATAACCCTGTCCACTGAATAGATCTGATTTTCTCAAACAATATAATGCACCATGCATAAAAAGATGTAGCAATTATGACTGATTTGTTTATTTGTGCAGAATTCCCTTAGGCATTTTCCCCTTATAGGTATAATTCTTTCAGAATCAATAGCTAAAGCAGTGTACTCTAAGAGATAAAATCCTCAGGGAATCTCAAATTAATTATTCCAGTTCATAAAAAAGGCTCCAGGTCCCAAGTAAATATTTGCCTTAGACCCATTAAACAATAACCAATTCACCTAAAGAAGAATTTTGAGAATGCTAAAATTCACGTTTGTTTATTATCTGACTAAGAAAAAAAATAAATCTGGGTCAAAAATCCATTACTGGGAATTTGTTATACAAAAATAGATAAATTTAATGTGCATACATCAATAGACAGTTTCTATTAATGGAAGCAAGAGTTATTCAAGCTTAAGGGGCCTAGTGGCAGAAAGCATATGAAGAACATCTCTTTCAGGGATTAACCTTTCTCAAAGGGGGAAGAGGGCCTTTTCTCACAAGTTAGCAGGGCTTACTGACAGGGCTCTAAACTAGACATGAAGAGGGAGGGGGATAATATCAGGCTTACCCATGACAAGCTGTGGGATGACATGCCAAGTTTGGGGTGTTAGCATAGAAGGACGGGGTGTTAGAAAGGTCCCTCAGCTTATTAAACCAAAGAAAGACCTCAAGGGAGCTAAGCGGTGTTCATTTAAGAGGGTGACATGTACAACAGCCCAGCTGAAGTGCCTCTACATCAATGCATGCAACATGGGCAACAAACGAGGAGCTGGAAGCTACTGTGCTGCTGGAAAGCTATGACCTGATTGCCATTACTGAAACTTAGTGGGATGAAACCCCTGACTGGAGTGGGGCTTATCGGTGGCTATAGGCTGTTCAGAAGGGATGTGCATGGAAGGAAGGGCAGAGGCATTGCCCTCTACATCAAGAAATGGATAGAGTGCAAAGAGCTGTCTCTGAAGAATAGCCATGAGCATGTCAAAAGCTTATGGGTAAGAATCAGAGTCAGAGGCAACAAAAGAAATCTTGTGGTTGGTGTCTACTACAGGCCACCCAGTCAAGGGGAGTCTATTAACAAAGCCTTCTTACTCCAGCTAGTGGAGGCATTGCGCTTGCAGGCTCTCACCTTGCTGGGGGACTTCAACCACCCCAACACCTGGTGGAAAAGTATCATGGCAAGCTGTAGGGAGTCCAGGAGACTCCTGGAGTTCATGGAGGATAACATCCTGTGCCAGGTAATAGACAGCCCTACAAGAGGGGATGCAATACCGGACCTGCTAGTCACCAATCACGGAATCACAGAATCATTAAGTTTGGAAAAGACCTTTAAAGACCTTTAAAGATCATCAAGTCCAGTCATCAACCCAACACCACCATGATTACTAAACCATGTCCCAAAGTGCCACGTCCACATGTTTTTTGAACACTTCAAAAACACCAGTGTTTTGAACACCAGTGATGGTGACTCCAATACCTCCCTGGGCAGCCTGTTCCAATGCCTGACAACTTCTTCAATAAAGAAATCTTTCCTAATATCCAGTCTAAACCTCCCCTGTTGCGACTTGAGGACATTTCCTCTCATCTTATCACTAGTTACTTGGGAGAAGAGACCAACACCCACCTCACCACAGTCCCCGTTCAGGTAGTTGTAGAGAGCGATAAGGTCTCCCCTCAGCCTCCTCTTCTCCAGACTGAACAATCCCAGTTCCCTCAGCTGTTCCTCCTAGGACTTGTTCTCCAGACCCTTTAACAGATTTGTTGCCCTTCTTTGGACACACTCCAGCACCTCAGCATCCTTCTTGTAGTGAGGGGCCCAAAACTGAACACAGGCTTCGAGGTGCGGCCGCACCGAGTACAGGGGCATGATCATGTCCCTAGTCCTGCTGGCCACACTATTTCTGATACAGGCCAGGATGCTGTTGGCCTTCTTGGCCACCTGGGCACATTGCTGGTGTGCCCAGAATAAGCTCCAGGTCGTTCGTGCTCCCTGGGGCTGCTAGGGGACTGGGGCACCCTCTCTCGCCCCGCGCCTTCACCTTTGTGGTTTTGCTGCAGTTTTGCCACTTTAGGAAGGATCCCCTGGCACAATCCTCCGCTCTGGAGCCTTTCACCTCGGCGGCTCTCTTGGTGGTTTGATACATCATCAACCAATCTTACTGAATTTCTCCAAAGGCAGGGCCAATGGAATTATTTAAGTTACTTAAGTTATTTTAGTTAAGACCATCACCAGAAGAGAAATCTTGGAAATGGGAAGATATACAACCATCAGCTGCTGCTTATGTCTAAAGAATGCTCCCAGGTTATATCAACCTGACAGCCCCTTTTTAACTGGCTCCATCAGCTGTCACAAGGAGAAAACTGTTAGTTGTCCTTGAGTAGACTGCAACACGAATTGGTTTTCTCTTCATTCAAGACTGTTCAAATCAGTAATATTTGAATTTTGCCGTAATTTGTTTGGGTTGGATTTTTTTTCATTTGTTTTTGTTTTCTTAATTGACATCCACTCACTGGAAAGCACATTTTTGTCACAGCACGGTACTGCACACTGTTTTCTTGTCTGGAAGCTCTGGTTTTGTGCTAGTTAATTCCAGGAAGACAGGAAGAAAACTATGGTACTGTACATGTTCTATGGGAATAACAGAGAAAGTGCCTGTCTTCAGAAGATTACTCATGGCTCAAATATTTTGATTGACCATCTTTTAAGTCATGCATCAAAGTAATCATGGTGATTTAGTCAATTACTAGTTCCAAATTAGCTACTTTAAGTGAAATTTCAGGCACAAGTTTTGCAGGCAATAATACAGTTATGTTAATACTCCAAATTCACATCAGCAGGCTCCTTATCTCAGAAATGCAACAAAAATTAATTAAGAAAAGGAGAAAAGTTTTATAGGACTTTTTCCTTTCCTTTCCTTTCCTTTCCTTTCCTTTCCTTTCCTTTCCTTTCCTTTCCTTTCCTTTCCTTTCCTTTCCTTTCCTTTCCTTTCCTTTCCTTTCCTTTCCTTTCCTTTCCTTTCCTTTCCTTTCCTTTCCTTTCCTTTCCTTTCCTTTCCTTTCCTTTCCTTTCCTTTCCTTTCCTTTCCTTTCCTTTCCTTTCCTTTCCTTTCCTTTCCTTTCCTTTCCTTTCCTTTCCTTTCCTTTCCTTTCCTTTCCTTTCTTTTCTCTTCTCTTCTCTTCTCTTCTCTTCTCTTCTCTTCTCTTCTCTTCTCTTCTCTTCTCTTCTCTTCTCTTCTCTTCTCTTCTCTTCTCTTCTCTTCTCTTCTCTTCTCTTCTCTTCTCTTCTCTTCTCTTCTCTTCTCTTCTCTTCTCTTCTCTTCTCTTCTCTTCTCTTCTTCTCTCCCCCCTCCCCTCCCCTCCCCTCCCCTCCCCTCCCCTCCCCTCCCCCCCTCCCCTTCCCTCCCCTCCCCTCCCCTCCCCTCCCTTCCCATCTCTCCTCTCCTCTCCTCTCCTCTCCTCTCCTCTCCTCTCCTCTCCTCTCCTCTCCTCTCCTCTCCTCTCCTCTCCTCTCCTCTCCTCTCCTCTCCTCTCCTCTCCTCTCCTCTCCTCTCCTCTCCTCTCCTTTCTCTTTCACTTTTTGTAATGTAAATTAGGTGCTAGATCCACAGACAAAGAAGTTCATCCATATAATGCTATTGCTCCTGTGGACCTTTAAATATGCTAAGAAGTTCTAACTTGCTAAGAAGTTCTAACTTGCTAAGAAAGGAAAAATAAATCCCTTAATCCATTCAGGCAGTGAAACACTTTGATGATAAACAAGGAAACAACCTGAGAATTTACCAGTCCTTTTAGCACCACATAAATAAAGAAAACCTGTTTCTTCAAAAGAAAGCTGTTTATCTCCAGCTTTCTAAAATATGATGCATACCTCTGCAAAAAAATACCTCTAAGTGGTAACCTTCTACTCTCAATACTCAGTTCTTCATCTGTAGAAAGATGTGCAGACACTCAGTCAAGACCAAAAAAATCAGCCTATGCTAATACCAGCAAAATATTCAAAACATTACTATAACTTAACAGCATATTTAGCTAGTTCTGTAGAACTTTGTATGTTTCTTCTAACAACTCTCTTTGGTTTTGGTCTTTTACTTTATTCACTTGGACCAAATTAGAGAAAAAACGTATCTAAGGAAGACAAAAATGGATAATGTCATCAAGTTGAGCACCAAGTCTCATTTCAATGGTTGAAACATGATGAAATATTTATAAGGTTACATTAACAAGTCTAAAAACAATAGCTACTGTAGATGGAAGTAGACATTGATCTTGTAATAACTTTTCTAGAAAAACAATCAAGCTCAAATCGATCTTAGTGATTACTATTGACATTCTTTCTACAGATGGTTGTTAACAAATGAGATAAAACACTTTCAGATCAGAAAGCATTACAAATACATGTACACCTGAAAAAGAACAGTAAACAAAATTCAGATACTGCTTTTAATGTCAGCCATTTAACCATTAAAAATTACTTATAGTCTTCAATTTCTAAGGGGGTCAATTTTCTTAGTGACAAGCAGTATGTAATTAAAATGTACCTACTTAAATACAGTTCAAAGATTAATTTGGACTTTACACATTTCACATTGCATGGAAATGGATGATAGGTGGTATATCCATTGACAGCTAGAATCAGTATCTAATTACCTACAGCACATGCCAACAATTCAGCATAGATGAGAAACTGAAGCATTTCTTTCTGAGGAAATCCCAAGGGTAGGTTCAATAACATCCTGAAAATTACTTCTGTTAGTCATTTGCATGCTTGTTTTATAAAGATTCTCCTTTCTTTACCCTGGTAAAATTTTTATTAGTTTTCCTTGAGGTCTGTTTTCTGAAAGTTGCACTTATACCTTGTTTTTCTGATTTCAGCTGTTTCAGCTGGTTTCTCTGAAATCAGTCTATTGAAATGTATCTCCTCTGTGTACAACTATGTATAAATTTTATGGAGTAGTCATCAAAGTTTGTATTTTGAACACTGACATACTGACATAAAAAGAACTTGCTAAAGAGGAAACCATCCGTACAACACTACTACTGGAATACTTTTGTGCACACTTGCATGTGCAAGCACATGCCCAAGGCACCAGAGTGACACAAGTGATACAGCAACAAGAGAGCAGAACTCAGTGCAGACGAACCATTGACATACTTCCAGCTTCTCAGGAGAGCATTTTAGCTTGTGCTACATTGTTTTCCAAGCCCACGCCAGGTAGTTTAAAATCAGCTCATAGATGTCTTCATAAAATACAGGTCGAGCAGTGACCAGTATAGAAATAGCCTGAAAAAAGACTCTCTAGGTATTACCCACAATGCACATAAAGCTTTAGTATGTTGATCCCGGAAAGTATTTTTTATTACAATACTGCTTTATTTTATTCAATTTTATTGAAAATGAATGTTACTTTAAGTTCTATTCTGATCTTTTTGCAATTGGATAGTCTTCAATGAGATTTCACCCCTAACATATTGATATATAAATACATTCTTTTTAATTTAATAGTTTCTTTCAAAAACTAGAATAATTTGGAATTTTTGTGAAAAGTTTTTTTAATATATTTCAGGAAGTATCCATTTCTTTGAAAAAAAAATTTCAGAATGTCCGTTCAGAATTTCTGAGTTTTATCTTGAAAAATTGATACAACACTTCCCTATCACGGAGACTCTTGTCAGTTTTACTCTTTTCCTGTCAGGTACTGCAAGAAACTATTGCTCTCCACTGATCCTACAGCCAAACTGTCTTTGTATCACCTAGGTAGGAAGACGGAAAGAACCTCTTGGTTGGTAACTCCTAAGGGTAACCAGCCCCTAGCAGTCTTCCAGAAAACTGATAAAAACCTCTCAGACACATAAATGGAAAAAACCCACAGAGTTATGGAAAAAAAAAATTCTGAAAGTAAATTAATCAATGCTGTTCTTCCCTGAAAATTATTCACTTTGAGAACAAAAAAAAAAAACACACAGAGAAACACTATTCTTAATTAAATTAGGTCAATGTGTCTTTTTCTGAACAACAGCAAAAAAACCCTAAAATCAAACAAAATATGAAAAGATAGGGTCCCCATCTTTCTTATAAGCCCCTTTTGAGTACTGGAAGGCTGCAATAAGGAGCCTTCTCTTCTCCAGGCTAAACCACCCCAACTATCTCAGCCTTCCTTCAGAGGAGAGGTGCTCCATCTTTCTGATCATTTTGGTGGCCCTCCTCTTGATCCGCTTCAACAGGTGCATGTCTTTCCTGTGCTGAGGGCCCAGAACTGGGCGCTCCAGGTGGGGTCTCGCCAGAGTGGAGTAGAGGAGCAAAATCCCCTCCTCTGACCTGCTGGCCACGCTTCTTTGGATACAGCCCAGGATACATCTGACATTCTGGTCTGTGAGTGTGCATTGCCAGCTCATGTCCAGCTTTTCATCCATCAGTACCTCCAAGTCTTTCTCGACTGGGCTGCTCACAATCCCTTCATCCCTCAGCTTGTGTTGTTACCACGGGTTGCCCAGACGCAGGTGCAGGACCCTGCACTTGGCCTTGTTGAACCTCATGAGGTTCACAAGGGACCATTCCTTGAGCATGTCCAGGTCCCTCTGGATGGCATCCCATCCCTCAGGTGTGTCAACCGCACCACTCAGCTTGGTGTCATCTGCAAACTTGCTGAGGGTGCACTCAATCCCATGGTCTATGTCATTAATGAAGATATTAAAGTTTTGGTCCCAATACGGACCCTGAGGGACATTGCTCATCACTGATCTCCATCTGGACATTGAGCCATTGACCACTACCCCCTGGATGCAACCATCCAGATAATTCTCGCTTATGATTTGGCAGACCTCATCAAGAGGGCTTTAAACTGGATTTGAAGGGGGAAGGGGATAAAACCAAGCTCACTAGAGATGAGCCTAAGGGTGGCATGCTGGAGTTGGGGTTGAAATCAATAGTCCAGCTCAACTGCATCTACACCAATGCATGCAGCATGGGCACCAAACAGGAGGAGCTGGAAGCCGTTGTGCAGCGGGACAGCTATGACCTAGTCGCAATCACAGAAACATGGTGGGATGATTCTCATGACTGGAGTGCTGCAATGGATGGCTGTAAGCTCTTCCGAAAGGGTAGGCAAGGAAGGAGAGGCAGTGGGGTGGCTCTGTATGTTAGGGAGTATTTTGATTGTATAGAACTCAATGATTGTGAAGACCAAGTCAAGTGCTTATGTGTAAGGATGAGGGGGAAGGCCAACAAGGCAGATACCCTGCTCTGGGTCTGTTATGGATCACCTGACCAGGATGAAGAGGCAGATGAAGCATTCTATAAGCGACTGTCAGAAGTCTCACAATCACTGGGCCTTGTTCCTGTAGGGGACTTCAACATACTAAACATCTGCTGGAAATACAACACAGCAGAGAGGAAAGAGTTTAGGAGGTTCCTGGAGTGTGTAGAGAATAACTTCATGACACAGCTGGTAAGTGAGCCTACCAGGGGAGGTGCCTTGCTTGACCTGCTGTTTACAAACTGGTGGGAGACGTGGTGGTCAGAGGCCTTCTTGGGCTTAGCGACCATGACATGGTAGAATTCTCAATTCTGAGTGAAGTAAGGAGAGGGGTCAGCAAAACTGCTACCATGGACTTCCTTAGGGCAGACTTTGGCCTGTTCAGGACACTGGTTGAGAGAATCCCTTGGGAGACCGTCCTGAAGGGCAAAAGGGTGCAGGGAGGCTGAATGTTCATCAAGAAGGAAGTCCTGAAGGCGCAGGAGGAGGCAGTCCCCATGTGCCGTAAGACGAGCTGGTGGGGAAGACGACTGGCCTGGCTGAATCGGGAGCTTTTGCTGGGACTCAGGAAAAAAAGGAGAGCTTATCACCTTTGGAAGAAGGGGCAGGCAGCTCAGGAAGTGTACAGGGATCTTGTTAGGTCATGCAGATGTAAAATTAGAAAGGCAAAAGCCCAGCTAGAACTCAATCTGGCCATGGTCACAAGGGACAACAGAAAATGTTTTCTGAATATGTAATAGAATAAACTCCCCATAGTCCAGGAGGAAGCAGTTAAGGACCTACTATGCCACCTGGACACCCACATGTCTATGGGACCTGATGGGATCCACCCAAGAGTACTGAGGGAGCTGGCAGAGGAGCTTGCCAAGGCACTCTCCATCATTTATCAGCAGTGCTGGTTAATAGGGCAGGTCCCAGTTGACTGGAGGCTTGTCAATGTGACGCCCATCTACAAGAAGGGCTGAAAGGAGGATCCAGGGAACTACAGGCCTGTCAGCCTGACCTTGGTACCAGCAAAGATTATGGAGACGTTCATCATAAGGGCACTCACAGGACATGTGCAGGACAACCAAGGGCTCAGGCCCAGCCAGCATGGGTTCATGAAAGGCAGGTCCTGCTTGACCAACCTGATCTCCTTCTATGACAAGGTGAACTCGCCTAGTGGATGAGGGAAAGGCTGTGGATGTTGTCTACCTGGACTTTAGTAAAGCTTTTGCCATTGTCTCCTACAGCATTATCCTGGAGAAACTGGCAGCTCGTGGCTTAGACATGTTTACTCTTCACTGAGTAAAGAACTGGCTGGATGGCCGAGCCCAGAGAGTTGTGAATGAAGTTAAATTCAGTTGGCGGCTGGTCACAAGCAGTGTTCCCCAGGTCTCAGCACTGGGGCCCCTTCTGTCTAATATCTTTATTCATGACCCGGATGAGGGGATTTAATGCTGCCTCAGTAAGTTTGCAGATGGAGTGTAAGACTCCCTTAGTAAGTTGGACGAGAATGTTGATCTGCTGGTGGGCAGGAAGGCACTGCAGAGGGATCTGGACAGGCTGGATTGATGGGCTGAGGCCAACTGTATGAGGTTCAACAAAAGTACATGCCAGCTCCTGCACTTGGTTCACATGCAACGCTACATGATGGCTGCATCCAGCTTAAGTTGGACTTTGGGGAGATGAATGACAACAAGGTAGCCAAGGGCTGCCTGGAGCAAGTGACACAGATGTCTTGCTGGTATGGAAATATGACTACAAGTCAATAAATATTGGACAGCCCAGACCCCATTGAGCTGTCCTGAAATGACAGGGTTCGCCCCTTGAGTAGGGATACCTCTCAAGGTTACTTCTTGATATTGAGAGTTTTCTTGCCCCAACAGATTCTTGGTAAGTGACCAATAGCATGCTAAACTTTGAAAGCTTAGCTAAGTGGTATAAAGGATTGATTGTGTAAATATAATTCTTTAGACATAAACCATTGACAAAGTCTGGGACTAGGATTGAATCCAGCCACACCTAGACTTCTCTCTGAGAAGGAATTTAGAAAGCAGTGGCGTCCCTTCTGAAACTCATGACTCAATGGGACAGTCTCCCTGACAGTTTTGTCTGACCCTGTCCTCTATGCAGTAAATAATCCACTGTACCTTGCCATTGAATCTTGTTAAATAAACCACTGTTGCATTTACTATCAAACTTTTTTAAATCACTGTTTTATATCAATAAATATATTTTTGCTTCTATCTTGCGAGTGAAGTGCATCACTCGCGATCACCTCATCCATCACCATTACTTGTGACACCTCCTTCCATCATTTCTGTGCAGCTAAGTACATCTATGAGTATATGTTTTATTAATACTATATCTTTTTCATAACTACAAAATAAACACAAGATTTTTTTATTATTAAATTAAAGTGGAAAATACTTATTTGCATATTAGTTATTTGGTGCCATGATGGATGACATATTATTCAAAATAATAATTTAGCGACTAACTTCTAAAAAAATAGCTAAAAGCAAATACCATTTTCTAGTCCTATGATTTCAGACATGTAAAACTAGTATATATTTCTTCATAATTTTATAATATTTTATCTCTTTATTTATGAACCTGCATATAATTTTCTGTGAAAGGTTTACATAACCTGTTGATACTATAACTGTGATTAGACTAAGAAATGTATTCTTGAATAAGAATATCTTAACGTATCAAGACAATTCTGGTTCAGTTGTGCATAAACAAGTAAATATCCTTCAAAACAGGGAAGCGAACCTGGACATCTCACACCCATTGCCATAATGACCAAGCTCCTGAGTAGATGTTCTTTTTCCAGTTCTATGAATAGTACTTCATAGTTCATATTCCCCTACAGCCATAGGAGGATCAGTTTTGTGAAGACTTAGGTAGTTTTGAGTGTGCCTTAAAACTTTAGCTACTTAAAAGTATCAGAATAGTACAAGGTGTTATGGAGCTGATTTTCTTGAAGATTTTAGGGATGTTCGTAGTGACTAAATAATACATTTGGCCCAGCTGTGTAATATATCATGTACTTAAAAACACTGTGTATGCAAATTCATTATTATTTAGCCCATTTCTATATCCAATAATTTGGTTCTTTGAAACAGAGTTTCCTGACCTGGGAGGCTAAATAAGTAAAAAAAAGAAAAAAAAAAAAGAAAAAAAATATATCTTGAAAACTTGTTTGACTATTTTGTTTACTTTCTCATTTTCATTGCAGATCCTATGATGTGAATGTTGATCTACCTTCAGCATATTACTTTGCAGGAAATGCTATGTAATTGGTATTCAAGTCATTCTCTGTATACTGCTAGTAATGCATTGCTTCTAGAAGGGACAAATGTCTTAAGATTAATTAAAAAAATCCAATATCTTTTCATGTATGTCATGTTTTTTTCTGGAAGAATTTAAATTTCAAAAAGTAAAACAAATTCCACATTTAATCAATAATGAGATTGTGTTTAGAAAATAAATGATACTGCATTAAAGTAAAAACAATACACTCCCTCACAATAATTTACATAGATTATTGATCATTTGAGTACACTTCATTTCATATTCTATGAGATGGCTTTGGACAGAACAGAGCAGAACTGAACAGAACAAAATGTCGTCCGCATTGTCATAATTTCTTTTTTAAATTTTTTAGGTCTCATAGCATGGAAATCTTCAATATTGAAATTAGAATCTTTTTTCCTTCTGTCACTGTGAGATGATTAACTATATAAAAGTTTAAAATGCTGAGTAATACATCTTCAGCTGCAGTACATAAATGATGGGATTTGGAAATGTGTGTTGCATGCATTATTGGAGAGGGCTAATGTTAGGACTGCAAACAAATGATGACTGTGTTGACTAGGCTTTGGCCTGAAGTTAAGTGTCCTGGTTTCAGCTGGGATAGAGTTAATTTGCTTCATAGAAGCTAGTGTGAGACTATGTTTGAAATTTAGAATAAAAAAATCTTGATAATGTGCTGATGTTTTCAGTTGTTGCTACGCAGTCAAGGACTGTCTGGCTTTTCATGCTGCCCTGCCAGCGAGGAGGCTGGAGGTGCACAGGAAGCTGGGAGGGGACACAGCCAGGACAGCTGACCCAGGCTGGCCAAAGGAGTATTCCATACCATATGACTCCTTGTTCAGTATATAAAGCTGAGGCGAAGAAAAAGGTGGGTTTAGAGGGGATGTTGGGACTTACGGCCTTTTGTCTTCCCAAGTAACCTGTGATGGAGCCCTGCTTCCCTGGGGATGACTGAACACCTGCCTGCCCATGGGGACTAATGAGTGAATTCCTTGTTTTGCTCTGCTCATGTGCACAGCTTTTGCTTTACCTATTAAACTGTCTTTATCTCACTTTTACTCTTCTGATTCTCTCCCTCGTCCCACTGTGGGGGAGTGACCGAGAGGCTGCATGGTGCCTAGTTGCTTTCTGGGGTTAAAACACAACGTTAAGATAACTGCAGAGGGTGTTGAAAAAAACTGCTGAGGACAGGAAAAACTGCTGTTCATATTTATGTTGAATAACAACTGAATAACAGACTGACGAAAGTTGCAGACAACACAGTGAGAGAGGACTGGAACTCACAGTTCCAAAGAGGAGTTATGTGAGAAAGAGCCAAACTCCATGCATAAATGGAGGGCAGCACAGGAGAACCTTTGCAGAGTATGATCTTACCGGGGCAGCAATGCCTAGACAACTATTTCAGTAACATCACACAAAGCTGAGATCACCTACATAATGGTATGAGAATTGGTTATACAATCATTTGGGGGGACCTTGCCAGTCTAGAGAAATGGGCAAACATGGATCTTAGAAAGTTCATCAAAGGGATGTGCCAAGTCCTGCAGCTGAGAAGGAGTAACTCCATGTGCCCATACATGCTGGGGGCTTATGAGCTGTAAAACAGCTCTGCAGAAGAGGATCTGGGAGTCCTGCTGCAAACCAAGCTGAACATGAGCCAGTAGTGCATCCTTGCAGAAAAAAAAATCAACAGCTTCCTGGGAGGCATAAGGAAGAAAATTTCCACGAGGCTGAAGGAAGTGATCCTTCCCCTCTACTCAGTCCTGGTGAGACACTTCTGGAGTTCTGGGTCCAGTGCTGGGTGGGGTCCCCAGTACAAGACAGGCATGAACATACAGAATTGAAGCCAGCAAAAGGCCACAAAGATGATCAGGGGACTGGAACATCTCTCATAGGAGGAGAGACTGAGAAAAGCAGGACTGTCCAGCTTAGAGAGGAAAAGGCTAAGAGGAGATCTTACTAATGTGTTTAGATGCCTAACATGAGGGTCTAAAGAAGATGAAGCCAGACTGCTCAGTGGTGCTTAGTAACAAGACAAGTCAGTGTACACAAACTGAAATGCAGGAAGTTCCAGTTAAACATAAGAACTTTGACTGTGATGGTGGTCGAACACCGGAACAGGTTGCACAGAGAGGTTGTAGGGTCTCTATCCTTGGAGATGTTCACAACATGATTGGATCAGCCCCAAGCAACCTGGTCTATCTGACTAGGTGGGACTAGAGGAGCTCCAGAGGGGCCTTCCAAACTTAACTATTATATGGTCCTGTGACTTTATGAAATATCAAATTTGCATACAGATGTCGCAAAGTCTGTGATAAATAGAGGGAAAATCAATAGGGGCTGGCTGTTTATCTGGACTGGCAGTAAGATGGAGAAAAGAAGGTAAACAAGCAGGAGGGCTGTCAGAGGGGCAAGGGCTGCAGGTTGAGTGGCTTGTTTTTCCAGGCTGCCCAGAGTCACCATCATAGCCCTGGCCAGGTCACTCTATGTCTGGGGCCAGGCAATAAACCAAACCCATCACTGTTGGTGCCTCGCAGGAGAAAGGCTGGCTTGAGAACATGTGGAAGAGTTCTTTGAAAGAGAATTTTTATAAGAGTTGAGAAGTGCTTATTTTCTAACGCAGAGGAACTGAGACCCTCTTTGTATTTCAGAGACATACAGGAATGTATTTCAAGAAAACTTTCTTTTATTTTAGGATTATCTGCAACCACTTATCCAAACAAGAAGAGTAGATCATAGCAGTAGAAGAATCAGCGGGCTGTGTGGCATATCCCACTGTGGTTCTGGTGAGAGAGAGGATCGACCTGTTGCAGAAGCATGGTACAGGAGATTGGTAGCGGCAGCTGGGTATGAATAAAATTTCCTAGCATGCTACCCTGGAGATGAAAGCATCTGGGCTTTTTTGCCTTTTTTTTTTTTTTTTTTTAAATTCTCTATCTACAAAACATCAAAGCCAAAATGAGAAGTCAATCCATCCTGAATATATGTTAATTAGGACTTCAGGTTATTTCCTTCTTTTTTAGCAAAGCTCCAGTCAGCACTAAGAATGCAACACAGAACCAGCTGTAGAGTAGTTAGAAGAGAAAATTAGTGCATACAAGAAGTTTGGACAGTCAGGAGGCCTTGCAGGGTCAGATTACCTAACTATGAGTTGGACACCTTTTTGATCTCACTATTCTTTTATAAAGTAAAAAAAAAAAAAAGATGTTTCCCAGTGTTTGTAAAATTGTTTCAAGGACAGCTGGGCTTTGGTGAGTTGATGGTTTAAGATTTAGGAAGCTGTCGTGGATTAGCCCCAGCTGGCGACTAAGCACGGCGCAGCCGCTCGCTCACTCGCCCCTCCCCCAGTGGGATGGAGGAGAGAATTGGGAAAAAACTTGTGGGCTGAGATAAAAACAGCTTAATAGGACAGCAAGAGAGAAGGAAACAATGATAACAACAACAATAATACCAACAAGGGAATGTACAAGAACGAGTGATGCCCAATACAGCAATTGCTCACCACCCCGTGATCGACAACCCGTCCCTGAGCAGCGATTTCCACCCCCCGGCCAACTCCAGTTTATGTACTGGGCATGACGTCGGATGGTAGGGAATATCCCTTTGTACAGCCTGGGTCAGCTGTCCCGGCTGTGTCCCCTCCCAGCTCCCCGGGCACCCCCAGCCTGCTCACTGGCAGGGCAGCACGAGAAGCTGGACTGTCCTTGACTGCTCAGCAACAACTCAAAACATCAGCACCTTATCAACATTTTCTCATCCCAAATCCAAAACACAGCCTCATGCTAGCTTCTGTGAAGAAAACCAACTCTTTTCATGGCTGAAATCAGGACAGAAGCTTCTGGTTTATAGGGCTCATCCCTGAACTGTAATTATTGAGTCATGGAGTACATAAGGATGAGCTCTGGGGCTCTCTGTGTTGGCGGCTCATGCCATTTTGGCTCTTGCAGGTTTCTGGATTCATGGAGTCATGAAAAATTATTCAGCTAAGCACAAGATTATTACTATGAGACTGAACGAAGTCCTCAATTATTCATATTCAGTTTGGGTGACTGGAAGCTTTATTTAGTATATTAATTTGTGGAAGGGAAATAACCGTATTTGAAGCAGCCTTTTGTGTGTGCCTGTGTCTACCTACATGTTTTATTGAAGATAAATGTAAGGAATTATAAGAATGGTTCAAAGTGCCTATTGGTGTTGACAGCTGTGAATTTTAAACATGCTCTTGAAAATTAAGATATAAAAATAGATCAAACTGGAAAAAAGGCCACAGAAAAGCTAAATAAATTTTCATGCAAATTGATAGGCCAAATTAAAACCATCAAACTTCATTATAATTGTGCATGCAAGGGTTACAGCTTCTCTATCGATACCAGAATACTACCTAAGTGACTCAATTCTTTGCTATGTAGATGGAAACAACAGTTCTATAGAGGAAGCCCACTGACTCTGGAAAACATTAACATTCAAGGCTCCTTTGGCATCATAGGGCTTTGATTACCAAAACTGAATATAATATATGTAAACAATATACATATACACATACACATACAATTATATATGTAATAGCATTTGCATACATAGCAATATAAATATAAATATAACTGTAAGTGTATGTATAACTATTAAGACAGTTTGAATCTGGACTTTTTAGAATAGAAAAGGTTTTTTAGCTAAAGAGTAAAGAAAGAAAATAATTACAGCTTGTCTGCACTGTGATTTGTACAGAAAATTGTGGCTTTTATAGAAAGATACTTGTATTTTCAGACTTTCTAAATTGGTCACCTGATCTCAGTAGAAGACTACCAAGTCAGAAGGTGGATCTCCATCTTGAGACTACCAATGTTCAGTGTTATGAGATAAAAGACAAAGTCTTGCAAAGTCTGTCCATGTCAATGCCTCTGCTCTTCGCTCAGCTAAGGCAAACTGACCTCAAGACTGCCACTGTAAAACTTTGGCAAATGTCCAAACCTGTGACTGGGCCAGATGTTTTTAAGGGATGCCATGGGAGATGACATTTACTTAAGGAAGTTGTTTAGTTTAGGTCTTGCATATGGCTGATATGACTAGATCCCAGATATTAATAAACACCTGAAAAACTTCTACTTTACATTCATTCTCCTTGAAGAGATCAAACAATTCATCTGTTTGAGGCTACATATACCGAGACTTTGTGAAATATCCCAGTATACCTCAGCCATGTATATTATAAGTAATTAGTAGATACCAATCATAGCAAAACTTAGTTATGCATGATCAGCCATAAGAAGCTATTTTTGAATTCTTTTAGTACTTGGCAGAATTTTTCTTTCAATAGTGCTTCATGTTCCCTAAATCCAGCCACTAATTCTTACAACTGTCAAACACCTCAGTGAGGCTTTATAGAGCAACATGATAACTTTTGCACTTTATAAGCTTCAACAAAACAGTGACTGTGTATAGAACTGGTTGGTGTTTTTCCACACAGTTACAGTATAAAGAATTTGGCTGTACCTGTTTATTTCAATTGATACATCTATTCCTTTTTGACCCATAAATTTGAAAGTCACTTTAATGTTGAATTCAGATGCAAGCTGTGTTTTAAAGTGGTAGTGTGTGACAAGTTTATGCAATTTAGTAGCAGATTTCATTCTTTATAACTGTTCTTGAGAAAATGATGGTTGCCATGGTGACATGTCATATATGGTTTAGCTCTTCTGTTGTTAACCCTGCTAAATCCTTACAATTACAATTTTAAAGACGGCTGTATCTCCTCTTTCAGCACATTCAAAACATCAAAGAGATCATTTCCCCATCATTTAGTAAAAAACTTTTGAAGATGTCTGCTAAGGGACATTATCCAATGGCAAGGAATAAATTTTATCTTGCTTATAAATATTAAGCAAAAGTTTAAGATTTTATATCACATTCACCGAGCTGCTTTTGTCCCACATGTTTAGATTCTGCTAATAAGACAATGCATTTCTATTCTTGACACCCTTCTTCAGTTAGAGCTGGTACTTACAGCAGTCAGTGAGAAGCAGCATTGCACTGTAGGAGGTATGTCTCTCCCCATCTCCACAGCCCAAATAAGGGCTCATCTTTCAGCAGATCAGCTCATAGACTCATAGCTCAGGTTTGGATTTGGGAGTCTGAAAAAAAGATATTGCTGGTTTCCTTTCATAATTTCACTCCTTATACATATCAACAGGATTACCAGTGAGCATACATAAAAATCCCATACTCTTTCAATTCACTTTTAGATAGATGAGAAGTCAGTTGACTCATTTTAACATGTTTTTCAAGTTCTGTAATTGTAGAAGGGATTAATAGAACTACAGGAATTAAGGGAATCCAGGTGTTTGTTAAAAAAAAAAAAATTAAAGAAAAACATCAGGGTCTATACAGCACTGCTCAGTGAAAAGTCTGAAGAGCTGGAATATTGTGTAAATTACAGGGTTTTGATACTTCAGAAATATCAAGATGATTACAATTATATGTTCCAGTGCTGTGTTCAGCAGTGGATTATCATCCACCAAAGAAATTGGACCATTTGTAGATTTGTAGGAGTGAGACGATCAGGAAGAAAAAAGGAGGTATCTTTATGAAGACACTTGAATTCTGACTTGGAATATTAGATGATATCTTGGCATCTGTTATGAAGTTCTTAATAGATGATAAGCAATTCACTTACACCAGACATTTTACAGATAGCCACTAATGGCATTTTCCTCACTTTATGGGTGCCTCAACAGTCTAATTTCTAGACATGCTGAATGCTCACATTTGCAGCCCAGAGAAAGCAAGCTGTGCTGTAACATATAAGGGTATATGCACTCTTAAATCCTATGGGAAATTAGTTACTAGTGGTCTCATTCTGAATACTTACAATTAATGGAAGTATTTGTCTGCAATCACTCTATGCATCAGTTTTCCACTTATAAAATGAGGATGGTAATTTCTCTTCATTTCACAAGATTCAAATATTCATTTCAGTACAGCAGAGATTAATAAAACACTTGAAGAATACACTGGGGCTGTACAAAATACTGATTTTACATTTCAGACTATAACCCCCCCCAAAGTCTTACATTTTATTTTAAGTTAAACTAGAAATCTCTGAAATTAAATGCCTTTTAGAAATGGACTACCATATTCTGAAAACGTTGAAATAGAATTTTTGTGTATTTTACCTTTTTTCCATTTGTTTTCAGGGATAACAATTCAGTTAATTTGATGCATATTATAATAAAATTTGGTTGAATTAAATATTTTACCAAAATTTTTCACTGATATCTATATTAGCGTTGGAAGATAGAAAAGTCTCAAATGGAATTAACATTTTTTATTTAAATCAAGATTCATGTAGACAATAGTAATATTCTGAAATTGGTAATAAAATAATAAAATATTAATGACCTAGCTACTTCTTGGACTTTGTCAGATTTGTTCACTGTATAAGTAAGGAAATCTAAAACACAGCTTCAGCCTTCCTTAAATAAGTGAATTTATGTGTTCATTATATTTTTAATACAGGATGTGTGTTTGTGTCTATTTGTGTGATTACAATAATTCATAAGAAAGGATTAAGTGTCCCCAAGAAAAAAAGTTTTAGAAGTGGCCATCTGAGTCACTCACTGATGAAAAGTTGCTAAACCGTGTTTTATGCCGCCTGTATGCTTTATAATTTTTCTAGTCCCTTTTTTAGGTTTAACGCATTTTTCTAGGACTATAAGTTTCTTATAGCATTTTCCTACTCTGAGTTTACATGAAATCCACTTGTATTTAAAGAAAACTTTTTCAGCTCATTTTGCTTTTTTTATAAATCAATTTTCATTGACCAGTTTCTGGCATTTCAGTTATTTCTCTGCATGACTGCAAATCAGATGTCAATGTCTCTTGCATGTTTGTTAGGAGTTGAACAGATATAGTAAATACATAAGAAATTAAACTAAGTGTTTTTACAGATAAGGAATAGAGCTGCTTATAAAGCACAACATATTTACGGTATTCTATAGCATGCAATAATTATTTTATACAGAGTTGTAATGGAGTTGTTGAATTCCATATCCAGATGTTTAACATGTAGGAAAAGTCCATAGGGCTAATAGGACACTAAGAAAGTGTTCCACAAAGAGTGGAGTCTTTTTATTATTTTTTTTAAAGTAACCAAAACGTTCATTCAATATGTTAATTTTAGGCAGAAATATTTTCCTGGTATATCTAAGATTGCAAGGAAAGGAAGTAATTTTTTTTCCCTGTGCCTTGCAAGGATAAACACTGGAACAATTAATATTTTACACTGTCATAGAAAACTAGGTTAACTTGATATGGAAGTCATTATGCTGGGATGAAGGTATTCTATTCAGTTACTTTCCTACTAAATTCAATGATCTTCTTGCAGGTGTTTTTTTTTTTTAAGTTAACTGGGTCTAAGGATTTCTGTAAACTAAAAATAGCTCTCTGCAGGGTAGCCTTCAGATTTCCAACTTCTAAATCCAGTCCTCCTGTCTTTTTGCTGGAAGACACAATTAGAATTACTGTGCAGTAAAATACTTTTTAGTATGCCTGATAGAGAAGAATCAGCCCCCATCTATCTCAGTCACGAAAACATAAATAAATAACTAGGCCCTGTATTTGCATACGTTTGCAGATATTCAATTTGACTTTTAGATACCTTGGTTGAGATGTTCAATATTAATAGATACTCAATTCAAAGATTAAACTTTGAGCTGCAGAAAATGCAATCTTATGGAAAGTAATTTCTCGAAGCATTTTATAAATAAGGTGTCAAATAAAATTACAGACCATCTAATATCCTGAATTTACTTACTTTCCAATCCTGAAGGAACACACTTATTCCTATTCAAAAGGAATAGCCAGTAGTTCATTACAGTAGGAAAGGTGTTTGCAAATGCAATTAAATGAGCAGGGTCACAGTTTCAATTCTCCTTAAACCTCTTTTTATTTTCCCCAGACTGCTCATGCAAAAGGAAGGTATACTTCCCTTGCCATTCCTTGGTTTCCACTGGGAATTGATGTCTAGATAATGCAAACCCACTTAGCTCCTTTTCTCTGTTGTGGAAAGAAATTCCCTTCTGGGACTTACCGGTACTGAGAATGGCAGCATGGGAGACTGCTATTTCCCACTGCAGACCCTTTAGGGAAAATTAAACCACACAATAAAATAGCAAGGCTCCTTCTTTCACAACCCTCAAATAGAGATATTTTAGAATACCTTCTTTTTTTTTTCCTGGTAAAGAGATATGGCTGTACCTGAAGAGAAGCAATACATTCCTTTGTTATTGAAGCCACATGCCCTTTAGTTACCCACTCAATGTATGAACAATCAGCAGATTTGTTTCCCAAACAATTCAGAAGGTGAACTAATACTTCTTTTTTCTTCAAGGTATGCATTGTGCTGCAGAGCTACAAGGATATATTGTGATTCCTGTAATCCAGTCTTTCCTTAAAGGCAGTGTTAAATAACTTTGTATTCCACAAGGTTGCAATGAGAAGCAGTGTCTCACTTGTCTGAGTGCATCTTGATATTAAAAAAACCCCAAAATACATTCTACATAATCTTGTTCATTAACTCTTTTTCTTTCCCACCCTTCTCCCCAAAATATACATATGGATGTTCAGCAAAAAGGATACATACTTTTGTATAAAAGACTTCATGGGGTTTGTATTTTCCTAGCTCAATTTCATGCCCTTGAATACCTCAGAAAATGAATTGATGAATATACTTAAATGGCTAACTCTTCATTAGGCCTGTCAGTTCCTGAAACAAGCATCTACAGTGTATAAACTGGCTTGACTAGAGAGCTTTTCCAATTCACCTTGGATATGTCCTCCTATGTTGATAGTTACATGAATAGCCAACAGCACTTTTATGTGGATGATATATGACTTACACATAAAACTGTGCCAGCTATGTATCTTATACCTACTATAAATGAAATATTAGGCAAGTCTTCAAGATGTTGCATTTTTTTTCATTTGAACTTTGATAAAACTATATTACTGACAACTGAAAGTGCAGTCACACTCTAAATGCAAACTTGCATTTATCACAGAAACAAAGGTTTTATCGGCACAAGGTCATATTAAGGGTTACTCATTTTTCTTTTATCGTATTTCAGAGTGTATGACTGCTTATATGATGAAATGTTAATGAGGAATGAAATTTGGAACTAAAACAGCAGCTATTATAAAACACATTTTTTATTCAAGTTTGGACTGGTTTTCAAGTATATTAAAATATGAGGATGTGGTCATGAATTTTTTCCCTACTGTCAAAATTTGGGTTTTTTTTCAGAATTGTCCTTCTTTTCAAAATGTCTTAGTGTGAATAAAATACAATTCAATACAGTCTTATTACATCTTTAAAACAAAATAATAATTAATCTAAAAGTTCATAGAACTGTGGTACCTCAGGTGTGTAAAATTGTTAAAACTAAATGCTAATGTTTCCTGAAACTTCTTCAGAACCGTAGTTATCATTTGCCTCCATGAGGATAGGCAGTCATCTCAAAAAAACATTTTAAACTCATTTCTAAAACTATATAAGACAGGTTTTTAAGGCAAAACCCTCACACCTTTTTCACAGTGTGAAGCTTGGCTCAGTATAAGTTCCATGTGGTGGACTAGAGTTACTTAAATGGGGAAAAACTGCATTACGAAAGCAATTAGAGGAAGTCACCTCTTATGAGAAGCAGCAACATGCATCATGAAGTATGGCATCTATGTGAGGGCCTTTGAAATATGAACAATGAATGGGGCTTCAGAACCTGTCCACTTTCTGGTCAATTGAAGAATAATGTTCTCTACATTAGCGAAAATCAGTGAATGAGAAGATAAACACATTGTAAAAGGAATCCTCTATGGAAGATTTTCCTGAAGGAGAAAAAATGCTAGATATTTCACTAAGTACTGCACTACTAATACTGATTTTAACTGTTAAGTTGTTTAGTGTGTCCGGACTGGATGGCAGAGGGAAAGCTTGAGGTAGGCATACAAATTAGTAATCAGACCTTTCACACTGTTCACCAGGTTAAGATCATAATCTGAAATTAAACATAATACAATTTATATTGTTAGAAATAAGGCATATGTCTAGTCTGCCCCTACACAGTGTTGTTGAAACATTACTGCTGTTTGTCCCTAGTGGAGTGGACCTGCAAGGATAAAAATAAATGAACAAAGAATAGGTAACAATCACCTCACTAATCTCATAATGCATTTTTCAAATGCTCAGGGAACTGCTTAGCCATAAGCCATAATAGTTTTCTAACAGAAACAGAAAGGACAATTTTCTATTTGCAAATATGTCAGCAGTTCAGTAAACAATCCTACTCTTTTCCAGTCAGACGCTTAGGCTGAGCTTTTTGTGGTTAAATAGATTTCCTTTTCACTCAGAGATGATAAAGTAAGTTGGTTTCCTTTTCTTTTCCTCTTCTGCTGTTTTGATTATGTCTAAAAATAAAATATATCTAAGCTATCATAAAATATAATAATGAAAATATATTATAAATATATCAATAAATATGGCATTTCATTCAAAATGCCTACCTTGAAAAAAGGCTATCTGATTCTTTTCACATTCACAGTGTTTTTCTTATGTTTTACCAGAGGACTTCATGTTGCTTGAACTTATTTCTATTTTATGTCTTTTTGTCATATATTAAAATAGACCAGAAAGAAAATGGCAAGCCAGAAAATATGCTCCTGTCACAAGCAGAAAAACTCATTGTTATTTAAAGGTTACCTGAACTTTCAATTGGCAATTACAGAAGATGAACATAGTTGACCACTATTTAAAACAAGCAAACAAGCAAACAAACGAAACAGTTCAAATTTTGTATTACAGTGTTCTGCATGTTGAATGACTTTTAAACATAGCTGAGTTTCGGAAGGAAGTGATTACCCCCCCAAAAAATCCAAGGAACTCCCTAGAATAGGGTTAGGAGCTGGAGGTGTATGAGAAGGTCAGTGATGCAGCTTTTTGAAATATGCAAGGACAGTCACACACACTGGGACAAAGTCTCCAGCTTGATTTACATGGATTTTGTCAAAATCAGTAAGAAACAAACACAGTTTTGAGCTGTCAATGGTGGTAACTGAGATAAGATCTCAAACGATTAAACTGCAAAGCTCTAGCATTGCTCCTAGTGATTTTTATTTTTATTGACAACATTCAAATGGTTTCTTGGATTGAAACTTCTGCTTGCTTCATTAGAGCACTTAGACAGAAAAGACGCAAACTTCACATTTTTCTTTCTTTTTTTAAAAACCGAATCCGCATACATTTATCTTTGAATCTCTTTTTATTCCTTTTTCTTTTTTTTTTTAGTTAGCTATATTTCCTTTGCTAAAAGTGCTTAAGAATGATTGCTGTGTTGTCCAGAGTCTGACATCTTTTGACATGCTTAAGATTTTGCAATGAAAATCAATGCATATCTTCCTGAGAAACACACATATTTCTTCTGATAATGTTGCATCCCTGTAATGGAGAGTTTGAGAGACAGCTTTTCTTGCAATATCTTTTCTGTTTATCTTTCCCAGAATTAGAGTAAGGACAGCACCAATTTCATCTTCCAAGTTCTTTAGCATCAGATGTTTATCTGAAACAGGCTTTGGCTATGCTCAAGCTCAGTGACATCCAGTCATCAGCTTTTATCAAACATCCTGGTTTCAACACATCTGACATGGACCTTGATTTCCCAGGTGATGCTCAAGACACTACACGATTTCAAATCAACAGCAAACATGCTGCAACAGCATGTGAATGAGAAAGCAACTCCCTTGCCAAAGACTCATGAATACTTCACAGAACAGAAAGTACAGGTTGTTATTATTTTTTTTCCTAGAGAATCTCAAGCATAATTCTGTTTATAAAATGTCAGTTTGGAAACGAAATTTTTCTCATTCCACAATGGCATACGAAAATATAAAGTGAATTTCTGCAGGGGTGGATAAGCCAGTTGCAATGCACTGGGCTATAATGAAGAAGCTTCATTTTTAATTCATCAGATACCCTCATCCAAGGAAATATTCTTTTAGTAAATTCAGTAAATATGCTGATTCATATTCAGTACAGGAGTAATTCATATTTTAGTATTAATTCATACAGTTTGTATTCATCAACAATGTTGGAATGCATTTGCCAGAGATGCCCCTGAAAAAAAAGAGAAGCTCATTGTACAACTTTACAGGCGCATGGGTTACCTTTCTGGAGACTGCAGTCTCTTAGTCAGTTGCATTTTTTCTGAGACGAGAAAGACACAAGGGGGATATGCTCCCCCTGTTTTGCTTTATGTAAAGATTGCCTTCAGTGTTGTTCAATGAGCATCATTAGAATCTTCCTTTGCAAGATTTATTTGGCTTTATAATCTAGCCTGTGTGAGGGATGGCTTTCCCATAACTATTGCCTACTTCTGTACTTGCAAACACATACAAGTAGGCAGCTTGCAAAGAAAGGTACAACAGGCACTTGTATTTTTAATGTCTCAGTGAAGAAATCCATGCTGGAGTGTTTTACTTTGAATGAAAAATGAGTGACAGAAATCTACCTTGAACTTGGAACACTGATGAAAAAATAAGTACAGGAACAAAGGATTCTTCAAAGACATTGGCAAGCTGCAGATTCAAAAGGAGAACCTCTTCACTGAGTAAAGAACTGGCTGGAAGGATGAGCCCAGAGACTTGTGGTGAATAGAGTTAAATCTGGCTGGTGGCGGGTCACAAGCGGTGTTCCCCAGGGCTCGGTTCTGGGGCCACCTCTTGTTCAATATCTTTATTGATGACCTCGATGAGGGGATCGAGTGCTCCCTCAGTAAGTTTGCAGATGACACCAAGTTGGTATCATGACACCAAGTGTTGATCTGCTGGAGGACGGGAAGGCTCTGCAGAGGGATCTGGACAGGTTGGATTGATGGACAGAGGTCAGCTGTAAGAGGTTTAATGAGGTCAAATGCCAGGTCCTGCACTTGGGTCAAAATAACCCCATGCAATGCTACAGGCTTGGGGAGGAGTGGCTGGAGAGCTGCCCAGCGGAAAAGGCCCTGGGGGTGCTGGTTGACAGCCGGCTGAATATGAGCCAGCAGTGTGCCCAGGTGGCCAAGAAGGCCAACAGCATCCTGGCCTGTGTCAGAAATAGTGTGGCCAGCAGGAGTAGGGAAGTGATTGTGCCCCTGTACTCGGCACTGGTGAGGCCGCAGCTTGAAGCCTGTGTTCAGTTTTGGGCCCCTCACTACAAGAAGGATGCTGAGGTGCTGGAGCGTGTCCAGAGAAGGGCAACGAAGCTGGTGAGGGGTCTGGAGCACAAGTCTTATGAGGAACAGCTGAGGGAACTGGAGTTGTTTAGTCTGGAGATGAGGAGACTGAGGGAAGACCTTATTGCTCTCTACAACTACCTGAAAGAGTGTTGTGGTGAGTGGATGTTGGTCTCCTCTCCCAAGTAACTAGCGATAGAGTGAGAGGAAATGGCCTCAAGTTGTTCCAGGGGAGGTTTAGATTGGATATTAGGAAAAATTTCTTTACGGAGAGAGTGATTAAGCATTGGAACAATCTGCCCAGGGAGGTGGTGGAGTCACCATTACTGGAATTGTTCAAAAAACGTGTGGACATGGCACTCTGGGACATGGTTTAGTGGTCATGGTGGTGTTGGGTTGATGGTTGGATTTGATGATCTTAAAGGTCTTTTCCAACCTTAATAATTCTGTGATTCTGTGATTTTGTAACCCATTTACAGAACATGGAGTTAGACCTTGCAATGTTGCAGGAGTGGCTGGACTCCAGCCCTGTCTCCTTTTACCCCTGGCTGGCCCCAGGCCCTGTCTTATCACTTGCTGTGCCTGGGGCTATTGATGACCCTGTTACCACACCCAGCTCTCTTTGATGTTCGTTTTCTTTTTTAAGGCATATTAACCAAGGATCTTATCAGTTTACCATTTGTGAAGAGCATACACAACTCATTTCTGTTTCAAATTGAATTGCTTGGTATAACATCCATGAAAGAAATGAAAAAAGGTACAAATAGCAGCATTTGGTTAATAAAATGGGAGTCTATTTCAGGAAGGGAAAACTTAAGGAAAAATGTTATGCGAACAGGCCTGAATAATTGAAATTGCAAATTTACCAAGATAGAAGAGCATCAGATATAGCTCTTAATCTATAGCATTGCAAGCAGTTGTGCCCAAGCTCATAAACATTGTAAAGCTGTAGCTAAGGCATATGTACTGTCCAAAAATACAGAATCATGAGAGCATGAAATAAGCAGGAGATTAATATGATGTGAGGAACAGGTGCAATGAGACTCCAATTGTAAACCTGCATCTAGGTCTAGGGAAAAAATTCAGAAAGCACACTGAAACCTGGAAAGAGCTCTAAGAAGAGCTACACAAATGATTTTCATGTTTATAAAACTCAATCTTTAGAAACTCAGCGTGTGAAATGTATATAAGAAAAGTCTATAACATACCTACATCATGTCTTGTAAATATGTAGAGGAGGAAAAAAAGACATCAGAGCGCCCTAATCTCAATGTCTACCCGTGGTGAAAAGACAAATCAAACAAAAATAACCTTACAGTTGACACTGTACACCTTTGTTTTCTTTTGAGAGTAATAGCACTGTAGAACTTAACTAAAGATGTGGCAGGATTCAAGTCAAAAGCAGATATTTCTCATTAGATGGTTTGTTGCAGTAGTTACAAGCTGAGGTTCTGTGGACAGTTACAGAGATAAAGGTTAGGTAGCTGAAAACAGCAGTTGTTTACATACTACAAAGGCCAAGAGTCTATAAACCCTCTGTGGCTGATATTACAAGCAATTTAGGAAAAAGAAGTTTACTTTCCTTGAGAATTTGTTAAGAGAAAAAAAGGTTGTTGATGTATGAAAGCAGTTTAATTCAACAAAGATATATAATCACTTTTGCAAATGCAACTTTATATATATTATTATTTAAGGGCATTAATATTTACTTAAGTTTGAGGTGTCTCTTCCTTCAATTCCCTGTGTAAAATATAAAATTTCATAACATGAAAGCAACAGAAGGCAAGACTTATTAAGAAAGACTGAATTACACAACTGAGGTGGGGAAGCAACAGAAGGCAAGGCTTATTAAGAAAGACTGAATTACACAACTGAGGTGGGTTTTTTTTTGGTTTGGGTTTTTGGTTTAGAAAATAGATGGCTGTCCTGAGTGACATAATTTCCAGATACAAAGAGGACAGTGTTCAAAATGTAATCCAAAGGGATATTTCAAAATATCCGATACATGTGGGTTTAGATTAGATATTTTCTACAAAATAATTTAATAGTGAAAATTTCATTCTTCATATGAAAATTCCAGATTAAGTTCTTTCTTTTCTGTCACTAGACTATAGTCTAGAACAGGCACCATTCAGATGAATACTGTAATAACTCTGCCCTGGTATGTTTAGAGAAGGGTTACTCCCAAGCAGTACAGTAATATCTGTTTCATTTTACTATAAAAGTAGAAAGACATTGTTTCAGAATATGTCTAAGCACAATTCTGCAATTTAAGCATTAGAATATTCACTGAAGGGTGTCATAACTTCACAGTCATGTTACAATGATTACTTAATATTACATAGTGAATTAAACTAGATGAGGGAGTCACTCTTTCTTTCTGGACCAATGAATATTTAATTCTGCTCTGCAAAAAGGAAAGAATTTTAAACAGGGAGTCTGGGAGGTGCTCAATGCCTGAGAAATTATGTCTACTATTTCCTTTGAATGTATGTTCACTCTCAGAAGAGATTTCAATATAAATATTCTGTAACTTAAGTTAATGCTCTAACCACATGGAGTTATGATAAGGGGAAACTGGTAGCAAGAGTATCAGATGAACTGTGGCTTACAGTTAGATATGCTCTTGGAATGCTCAGCAGCTTTCATATCTATAGGATATAGGGCATATCTATGGGAGAGGGAATATATCTAGCCAACAGGTATAGACAGGCCTTTTGTACATGGGAAAGAGTCAAGCTATTCAACACTGAGTGTGTCCATGACTCAGGCAACGTGCAACCTACTAGCATCCGGATAGTAGGCACTTCAAATACTCTAATTTGCAGCTAAAATTGTATTTTAAGGACCTAGATGTTGGGCTTATGAACTTACAGGTTCAACTAGCTAGGATATAAGTCCATAAAACTTCTAGATTTTATCTTCTAATATGAATACTTGTTTCCCAAAATATAAAGTAACCACTGAACCCTGAAACAGAAGGAAATATATGGTACTCAGGCAATGGGATTTTTGTCCTTTGTATCATCTGAAGTTTTCTTGAATTCATCTCTCACAGCTCTAACCCTAACAGACCTCAAAGAATGCACAAAAGGGCAAAGTTTCAGAAACTAAGACCTTTATATTCACCAGGGGTTTTACTGTCCATAGACATGCTGTTCAAACAACGATGTTCTCAAAGTTTTCTTATCCTGTTGAAGGTCTGTGAAAAATTTATTATGTCTGAGCTAATTTGTCTTATGAAGCTATGTTTAAAACCAAACAAATTTTGATTTTACTGAGTGTGAAACTGTTCAACAGCACACAGGATTTTTTTTTTTCTAGGAAACATATTAAAAAAAGATCAATAACTTTCCATGCCAGCAAGAATGTTAGATTCCACAGGAAGAGAGCGAGTGAAGGTGAAAGTATTAACTACCTCATAAGGAGGGGGTCAAAGCTGAGAAAAGAACTCCAAAGGTAGAAATTACACATCAATCACAAAATCACTGGATGGTTGAGGTTAGAAGGAACCTTTGGAAATCAACTGGTCCAATCCACCTGTTCAAGCAAGGACACTTCTCCAGACTAACAGTCCCAGCTTTCCAGCCTTTCCTTATTATAAGGGAGATGCTCCAGTCCCTTCAGCATCTTTGTGGCCCTTTGTAGGACTCTCTCCAGTATATCCATGTCTCTCTTGTACTGGGGAACCTGGCACTGGACCGTAGTCCACAGACAACATATAGTTATAATTTCTCTGTTCTGCCCCTGTCCTCTGATTATTGCTGAAATTATCATTACATCTAGGAACAGTGAAAAGAATGGATCCTTTACTAGTTAACAACCAAGCACAGCTGCATCTAAGTGCAGTCCTCCAGGCTACAGGATCACAAGAGGAAAGCTTTCCATCTAAGCCAGATGCTGGCAGTCTATGGCATGTCTCTGCCAAGAGAAATGCAATGTTCATTTTCAAACAACAATTTTATGTTTCAGGAAGTTTAGTAGTTTGTGGTTTTAATAATGTTTTGCCTTTTTCTGCATCTTGTTTTGTATATGACTAGTTAATGTGGTATTATAAAAGACTAAAATAAAGCAAGTGTTTTCCTATGGTATTCTGATACCCATCATCAGGTCATATGGGAAAGGGAAAACGTATCATTTACAGTAAAGTTTTATGTAGTAGAGATTCATAAAAAGATAGGTTCCCTTTCAGAATTTTGGGTAGTTATCTGAATGAATGGTTGAAATATCATGCATGTTGGTTTTTGTCACCATGTTTTTTGGACTATGAAAGTCTCAGAGACATAACACTAACACCTACAATGTATCATTATATATCTACATATTTCCATTTAAGAAAGAAAAGAGAAAGTCTTATTCAACATTGTCATATACCTAGCTTGGCAAATGCACAGAATATGTTTCAAATGTATCTGAATTAATATTTTTACATGTAAAGAGTAGAGGATCCAATCCAAAGTTCATCAAAAGCATTCAGTCAAGGAATACCAGTCTTTTCAAAGGTATTTGTACCAAAACCAGAATGTAAATGCACAAAACTATTTCTCAGTCTCCATAAGATTTTCTGAAGCAGAGTCAAACGGTTTTGAAAAAATCAGGTGGTGTAAAGTTTATGGCCACATTTCAGAAATCTGGTCTCTAATAACCATAAAATAGTGTAATCTAATAGCTGACCAAAATAGGTTTTATTTGTATAGATTTTTTTTAGTCTAACAAGAATCTGTTAGGATACAATATCTTCTTAACTACACAAGCATAGTGACTGATTTTCTTAATATTTTATATTATTAGCTTGAAGCATCACTAATTGAATTGAAAATGATTCAGTCAAAATTTGTTTCAAAAGACGTAAAATTAGGGCTTATATGGCCCTTTATAATACCAAGAGAAAAACAGGCATTTATTACTTTGAGAGGTAATGCTGAACTTTACTGATACCTACTGTCAGAGCACAACCAACTTAATAGAAAATTCTAGTTGAAATAACAAATTACTATATGACTTAAATATTTACAAAGATTGATTACATTCTTAAAGCTGAATCATATTGCAGATACCACTGCATGAAAAAGTACTTGTAAAAACAGCTGTTCGGGTCCATCAGGTGAATTGATTGTGCATCAGTTCTGAAAGTGACTACTTTCAAGCCTTATGAAAACTATATTTTTAGGGGAATATTTCTTCTTCCCAGTTAGTGCACAGAAAAACAACAACATTGTGCACCGCATCTATCAACTCATTCAGTGCCTCATGAATTATCATAAATATTGTAATAAGAAAATATCATACCTAAATTTTCCAAGGGGAGTACTTGCAGTGTTCATTCCATTAAATTGAGATAAAATATGAAACTGGAGAGCTGCATTTTTCAGTAAAATACTAAGGAAGGATATGGATAAGAATTTATGACAACATTATTTGCCAAGTGCTAACTTATATATAATTCCTATATCTCATATGTAGTAGAATTTGATTTGGGTTGAATTTTCATCTCTATGTACTACATCCTTCTAACTTGTCCAAATAATTTGAATTCAAATATAGCGTAGTGTGTTATACCAGAATTCCTGATATTATTTTAAAAAAGAAAAAGAGAAGATTTGATGTTTTGCTCTGCTCTGCTGTTATATATGAGTAGAACATTTGTATGCCATGTTTGTACTTAGCAATCTCTGTCTTTGTAATGTTTATTTGATTAATATTTCTTAAAATGATCAGGCTTCTCTCACATGTATACTCATACTCAGTGGGTACAAAAAGTAGCTTTATTATGCCATCATTTGGGATATCAGTTTAAGGACAAGGAAATAGGAAAAAATCCTGAAAGGAATAGGAAAGCACACTTGGTCAAGACATGGCTCAGGGGCTGGTGCAGTCAGCAGAATTTGGGGTTTTTTGACCATGGGGCGGTTTACATGGCACCGGGACTGCTGGCAGTAGATGGAGTGCAACTGTCTCCAAGGGGCAGAAGGATTCTCGTTTACGAGCTGGCAGGCCTCATCGAGAGGGCTTTAAACTAGATTTGAAGGGGGAAGGGGATAAAACCAGGCTCACTAGAGATGAGCCTAGGGGTGGCATGCCGGAGTTGGGGGTGAAATCGATAGCCCAGCTCAGGTGCATCTACACCAATGCACGCAGCATGGGCACCAAACAGGAGGAGCTGGAAGCCATTGTGCAGCGGGACAGCTATGACTTAGTCACCATCACAGAAACATGGTGGGATGATTCTCATGACTGGAGTGCTGCAATGGACGGCTGTAAGCTCTTCCAAAGGGGTAGGCAAGGAAGGAGAGGTGGTGGTGGGGCTCTGTATGTTAGGGAGTGTTTTGATTGTATAGAACTCAATGATTGTGAAGAGCCACTCGAGTGCTTATGAGTAAGGATGGGAGGAAGGCCAACAAGGCAGATACCCTGCTCTGGGTCTGTTATAGATCACCTGACCAGGATGAAAAGGCAGATGAAACATTCTATAAGCGACTGTCAGAAGTCTCATAATCGCTAGCCCTTGTTCTTGTAGGGGACTTCAATCTACCGGACATCTGCTGGAAGTGTAACACAGCAGAGAGGAGACAGTCTAGGAGGTTCCTGGAGTGTGTGGAGGATAACTTCCTGACACAGCTGGTAAGTGAGCCCACCAGGGGAGGTGCCTTGCTTGACCTGCTGTTTGCAAACAGAGAAGGACTGGCGGGAGATGTGGTGGCTGGAGGCCGTCTTGGGCTTAGCGACCACGACATGGTAGAATTCTCAATTCTGAGTGAAGTAAGGAGAGGGGACAGCAAAACTGCTACCATGGACTTCCTTAGGGCAGACTTTGGCCTGTTCAGGTCACTGGTTGAGAGAGTCCCTTGGGCGACAGTCCAGAAGGGCAGAAGGGCCCAAGAAGGCTGGACAGTCTTCAAGAAGGAAATCTTAAGGGCGCAGGAGCAGGCAGTCCCCGTGTGCCATAAGACGAGCTGGTGGGGAAGATGACTGGCCTGGCTGAATGGGGACGTTTTGTTGGGACTCAGGAAAAAAAAGGAGAGTTTATCACCTCTGGAAGAAGGGGTAGGCAACTCAAGAAGAGTACAAGGATCTTGTTACGTCAAGCAGAGACAAAATTAGAAAAGCAAAAGCCCAGCTAGAGCTCAATCTGGCTACAGTCATAAAGGATAATAAAAAATGCTTCTACAAATATAATAACAACAAAAAGAGAGGCAAGGAGAATCTCCAGCCCCTACTGGATATGGCGGGGAACATTGTCTCCAAGGATGACAACAAGGCTGAGGTATTAAAGCCTTCTTTGTCTCAGTCTTCAATAGCCCGACCAGGTATCCAGAGGATATTGAGCCCCCTGAGCTGGAAGATGGGGATGGAGAGCAGAAAAAACTCCCCATAATCCAGGAGGAAGCAGTTAAGGACCTATTAAACAACCTGGACACCCACAAGTCTATGGGGCCTGATGAGATCCACCCAAGAGTACTGAGGGAGCTGGCAGAGGAGCTTGCCAAGCCACTCTCCATCATTTATCAGAAGTTCTGGTTAACAGGGCAGGTCCAGGCAACTGGAGGCTTGCCAATGTGACGCCCATCTACAAGAGAGGCTGGAAGGAGGATCCAGGGAAATACAGGCCTGTCAGTCTGACCTCCGTGCCAGGGAAGATTATGGAGAGGTTCATCTTGAGGGCATTCACAGGGCATCTGCAGGACAACCAAGGGATCAGGCCCAGCCAGCATGGGTTCATGAAAGGCAGGTCCTGCCTGACCAACCTGATCTCCTTCTATGATAAGGTGACCTGCCTAGTGGATGAGAGAAAGGCTGTGGATGTTGTCTACCTGGACTTTAGTAAAGCCTTTGACAGCGTCTCCTACAGCATTCTCCTGGAGAAACTGGCGGCTCGTGGTTTAGACAGGTGCAGTCTTTGCTGGGTAAAGAACTGGCTGGATGGCCGAGCGCAGAACACTGTGGTAAATGGCATTAAAACTGGCTGGCGGCCGGTCACAAGCGGTGTTCCCCAGGGCTTGGTTCTGGGGCCGCTCTAGTTCAGTATCTTTATCGATGATCTGGATGAGGGGATCAAGTGCTCCCTCACTAAGTTTGCAGATGACACTAAGTTGGGTGGGAGTGTTGATCTGCTGGAGGGCAGGAGGGCTCTGCAGAGGGATCTGGACAGGGTGGATCGATGGGCAGAGGTCAACCGTATGAGGTTTAATAAGGTCAAGTGCCAGGTCCTGTACTTGGGTCACAACAATCCCATGCAATGCTACAGGCTTGGGGAGGAGTGGCTAGAGAGCTGCCCGGCGGAAAGGAACCTGGGGTTGCTGGTTGACAGCCGGCTGAATATGAGCCAGCAGTGAGCCCAGGTGGCCAAGGTGGCCAACAGCGACCTGGCCTGTATCAGAAATAGTGTGGCCAGCAGGAGTAGGGAAGTGATCGTGCCCTTGTACTCGGCACTGGTGGGGCCACACCTTGAATCCTGTGTTCAGTTTTGGGCCCCTCACTACAAGAAGGATGTTGAGGTGCTGGAGCGTGTCCAGAGAAGGGCAATGAAGCTGATGAGGGGTCTGAAGAACAAGTCTTACGAGGAGTGGCTGAGGGAACTGGGTTTGTTTAGTCTGGAGAAGAGGAGGCTGAGGGGAGACCTTATCGCTCTCTACAACTACCTGAAAGGGGGTTGTGATGAGGTGGGTGTCATGGTTTAGCCCCAGCCAGCATCTAAGCACCACGCTGCCGCTCGTTCACTCCCCCACGGTGGGATGGGGGAGAGAATTGGAAGAGTAAAAGTGAGGAAATTCATGGTTTGAGATAAAGACAGTTTAATAGGTAAGGCAAAAGCCGTGCACACAGGCAAAACAAAACAAGGAAGTCATTCACCACTCCCAATGGGCAGGCAGGTGTTCAGCCATCTCCAGGGAATCAGGGCTCCATCATGCGCAATGAATTCTTGGGAAGACAGACACCATCACTCTGAACGTCCCTCCACCCCTTCCTTCTTCTTTGTCCCAGCTTTATATACTGAGCATGACGTCATATGGTATGGAATATCTCTTTGGCCAGCCTGGGTCAACTGTCCCAGCTGTGTCCCCTCGCAGCTTCCCATGCATCCTCCTCCTTCTTGTTAGCAGGCCAGCATGAGAAGCTGAATTGTCCTTGACTACTTAGCAACAGCTCAAAACATCAGCACATTATCAACATTTTCTCACCCCAAATCCAAAACATAGCCTCACACTAGCTTCTGTGAAGAAAATTAACTCTACCATGGCTGAAACTGGGACAGTGGGTGTTGGTCTCTTCTCCCAAGTAACTAGTGATAGGATGAGAAGAAATGGCCTCAAGTTGCGGCAGGGGAGGTTTAGACTAGATATTAGGAAAAATTTCTTTATGGAGAGAGTGGTCAAGCATTGGAACAGGCTGCCCAGGGAGGTGGTGGAGTCACCATCACTGGACGTATTCAGAAAACTTGTGGACGTGGCACTTCAAGACGTGGTTTAGCAGGCATGGTGGTGTTGGGTTGATGGGTGGACTTGATGATCTTAAAGGTCTTTTCCAACCTTGATGATTCTGTGATTCTGTGATATTATCAGATTTATTACAACAGTTATTGTGTTGCATGAACTGGCTGACTTCATTCTTGAATTTAAACCTTCAAGGATATATATGGAATGTATCTTTTATAATATGGAACTTTTCTGTAAAACTACAGCTTTTTAGAGAGTGTGAATTTTTGTGGAAATGGCCTAAAGGTCAAGGAACCCCCATCCAGGGTTCATAGTGATAGGTAAGTTATTACTATAGGTAATGTAAGAATTAACTGAAGTGATATACATAGCCATTGACTGAATGATGTCACTTCCACATGTATTTTAAGAACTGACAGAACTCCTTTGCTACTTGGGCTTAGCTCACTTCTCAACATCACTTTCTTTTTGAACTTAATTACAGAATTTTAAGTCTATCTTTGGTCTTTAATTCAAGCTCTTCCCCTGGTCACCTTGTATGTTAATGACGGTCAAGGGGCACACATACTGTCATCTTCATCATTGGCACTAATAAAATGTTATTATTTATTAACTTGTTTGTGGTTTGTAAAATAAAAATGTTTAAATAGAATTTCAGTGGCAAGTTTGTAGCTAAGAATGAGTTTGTGAAAGAGGGCAAATAAATACATAAAAATTCTACGATGCGAAATCTCGAGTATGATGATAATGCTAAAGTAATTTCAAGAAAAAATAAACTTGAATATGGTATAAAACATCACAGTTACTTGTTGTGAAAGCAGGGTGTAAAGGAGGTCCTTCCACTGTACAAAGTACAGTAAACCAGAACTGGCAAATCATCACACAAGAAAAAATTATTTTGCTTAGAAAGGTAGTTTCTTTGATAATATAGCTGATAATTATAGTACAGATTCTGAATAAAATATGTGTTCCCCAAAATTAAAGATTGAAAATGAAGGAAAAGAAGATTTCAATTTATTTATGTCCTTAATAAAAATTAAAATTAAAAATTTAAGTCCTGTATTCAGAAAAAATTAAGTCATGTATTCAGAAAAAGAAAATCCCACAGCTGTTTAAAATGTGTAGAATACTATCTAATGAGTATAGGGACATAAGAGATGATCTGGATGTCTTTGACACTCAAATTCCAACTGACATGAGATTTGGGCAGACTGTATTTTTTTTCCCAAAGTTTGTCAAAGGTTCAAAAAGCTTTTTTTGCTTGTTTTTCTAAGGTCACTTATGAAGTTAAGGCGAAAATGTGTTGGTTTTTTAAATTATTTTTTCCTCATAATTTTGAAAATATTTTGGTTTTTATTATTAGGAAAAAAACGCAATTAAATCTAGTTCGGTCTCATATTTAAATGATTAAATTATTGTTCTTTCAAAAAGTCTATATAATTTTATAAATTGCATTCATTTTTATTTTTCTGAAAGACATCAGAAGAAAATGGATAATCTCTACAGCTCTTCACTGTTTTTCGTTTGGGACAGATACATTTGTCATGTATCACCTATAAACATCTTTCTAGAAGATTAGATAGAGTCTGTAAAATCTAGTAAGTCTATATATGAAATCTCTAAAATATTTTTTTGGTGATCTTGTAAAAAATTTCAGAATTAAATTTAGAAATTTTATTTTTAAGATACTGCTTAGATAAACATAGGGTAAAAAAATATGTATGCATCTATATGAAAGAAGTAGATCATCATCTACACAGATTAGATTCAAAATCTACCTAAATTCCAAGAATAAAAATGTACAGTGAAAGCGAGATTTATTTAATCAATTTACAATATTTATTTATTCAGCTATGTATTCTGCTTGTTTCTAAGTAAATTTCAACACCAGTCTTCTGTTTTGTTTTAGAACAGTGATTGTGACAAACAGGGATATATTATTAGACATTATTTCCAGGAAAGAAGAGTTTCACAGCATTCAACTTTACGGAATGGACTGAAACAGTAGATCAGACTATATTAGTCCCTGCTCTTTTTCAGGAAAATAATAGAAAACCTAGTGACAGACAACAAGAAAACTAGT
This sequence comes from Phaethon aethereus, assembly GCF_964289735.1. Classification (NCBI taxonomy): domain Eukaryota; kingdom Metazoa; phylum Chordata; class Aves; order Phaethontiformes; family Phaethontidae; genus Phaethon; species Phaethon aethereus. The sequence goes on from NC_138575.1 coordinate 142,472,745, forward strand.
GTGGCATTCTGTGACTTATTAAACACCTTCAAGGAGACAGCATTTCCCCTAAGACTGCCAGCATGTTGCAGGATTAAGGACTAAATCCTGACATTTGCATAATTGTTTATATAAAAGAGACAACCGTGAACCTTGCTCTGTGAGTTTACTACCTGGTATGACTTTGGGAAGTTATTGACAGGATTCAGAAAGAATACTGGATGCGCAAGCTCTGCTCTTGAAGTAGTTTATATGGAGTAATCATTGATTTTGTTTTATACTCAATGGTTAGACTACTTTGTAGAGAGAAACAGATTTCACCATTTTGTCCAATACATTTTTCTTTTTCCCCTTTAGATGTGTAGCTTTTTGTTAAGCCAAAGCTTGAAAACATCTTTTACATCCCAAATAAGCACCTTATCTGCTGGGCTTTCAAGGTCTTAATCTTACTACTCTCCTGCAGTTTCATTTATTTTATGCCAATAACACAGGAGCTATTATGTTGTTTAATAAGACATTTCCATATTGGGTAACCTCTAACAACGACCCAAATTTTAAAACAGCCCTTTTTGGGTGATATCACTGGAGTTTCTAGGAAGGCTCCATACCCATGTCTATCCAATCCTGACTAACTAGATAAGCACCTCCACTTTGAGGTGTATCCACAGAAAGAACCCTAAATCTTGGGTGATTGGCCCAACCAACTAATAGATAAAGAAAGTAAAAGTATAACCATGCCCAATTTCACACATGGGTTTGTGTGCAGGTGCATGCAATTACTTTTTCTTTTTTTTCTCATAATTGTTTCCAAACTTCATCCTGCAGGCAAGAAAAATGTAAGAATCACTTGAGACTCATGGCAGAGCTTCAGCAAGGTATGGTACAGGACAACTTTGAACTCTGAGCCATGTGAAGAAACAGATCTTTAATCCCATCAGGAATCACACTGGAAAAACCTAGTGTATCAGGATGCCAACTGAAAGTTGAGCAGAAGCTCCAATAGCTACAATTTTCTTGTTCGGTGGAGAAAACAATAGTTCCTATGAAGTGAAAATGTGTTACATGTTCCTCTCAAATAATCACAGAACATGTGACACATCAAGTAATGCAAAGAAAAAACATGTTAATAAAGAATGCTTGCTTTCTCTATATATTATTGTAACGTAACTCTACGGCATTCACCAAATCAAGATTTTTTGGAAAGTATCAACTTCTAGCCATCAGAAGAGCTACCTTTATTGCTAGTTCTAAACCTGTCTTGAAAATTATACATTAAAAAAAATAAGTGCATTTGTATTAAAATTAACTTTTTTCCTGAAAATGGGTAAATACAGATGACATTGCTAGATGCGACCATGAAAATAGCATATATAACGTCTACATTGTACGTGAACGTATGTATGTCTGAGCTCTACATGAATGTTTCTACTCATAAATGAGAGGGTACCAAGCATACGCATAATTCTTGTGAAGATGAAGGACTTAGGAATGGTGAAAATAGATTTCTAACATGCTTCTGAACATTTTTTTAATTGGCTTATATTTGCTGGAATTAAAAAGTAGTTTATAATATGGCTGATTAAAGATTTCTGTTTTCTGTTTAAAGATTTCTGAGTAAGCCAAAGGGTTGAAACTAATACTTAGTTAAATTTCATCATTCTGGTTTTTTTCTTCATTCCTTATTTCTTTCTTGCAGAGTAACTCTTTAATTTAATTTGTTTGTGAAGAGGATAAGTAGTTATATATTTCAAACTGTACCATATCAGATCAGATTTATATAAGACACACAACTCCAAAGAGATAATTAGAAAGGAAGAATAACCATAATGTGTGCATAATTCAGCTGCAGAATGAGAATGTTTTCATTAACTCTGTAATTCAGTCACTTACCTGAAATGTTACTTATATATATCAGTGGTTATATGATCGCTACGCCATGACATAAGTAATTGATAAAGACACTATGGTGCTGTGCATGGGTAATGGTTACTGTATTTTCTATTTAGAAGCCTTGACAGTGCATTACTGGAAACTGTCATTTAAATTGAAATTATTTTAGGAACATAACAAGTCTAAAAAATTTCCAGTTAGACATTTCTTTATTAGTGTAGAAAAATGTTCCAACTTGAGTTACATTAACACATTAGTATGCTTATTAAATAACTCCATCAATATACAGCAAAGAATTTCTAATTTACCTTATATAAAAATGAGTTCTATGTAGTTCTGGAATTCATTCTTCAGAGTCAAGTACTAAATCTGTACATTTTATTTCATTATTTTATATACAGAATTTCTATAGTTCTTTAGTTTACTCTGCCCATAGGTAATATCCCTAGGACAGAGACACATACCTTGCATTTCCTACCTGAATTCCAGAGAATGTTACCTTTTTCCTCCACAACGCCTCAACTACAACAAACCTAACAGTGATTGAAACATACCTAAGAAAGGAAAGGAAGCATCTTTGAATTTTCTTAGGCTAAGGAAAAAAAAAAGAACAACAACTGAATTTAGGTTTTCTGCTTTTCCTGGTAGTTTGTGAGGCTTCTTTAGTTACGTGTCCCCACGTCCAACCAGCAGTGAAACTGAAGGCTGACCATGACTACCCAGTAAATAATGAGCACATTAGGAATAGCGTTTCCAGTAAATGTGTGTGCACACGTGCATGCACACGTGTGTAAACCTACACATGCACACATAGCCACATGGATCAGCACGGATGGAGAGCACAGCTTTCACACAAACATGAACAGCACAGACAGCCTGACCTGGTTCCTTCCTTTCCAGTTGATCAGGATTGAAGTCCCTGTCGTGGTTTAGCCCCAGCCGGCAACTAAGCACCACGCAGCCGCTCGCTCACTCTCCCTCCCACAGCGGGACGGGGGAGAGAATTAGGAAAAACCTCGTGGGTTGAGATAAACACGGTTTAATAGGACAGAAAGAAAGAAGGGAACAATAATGATAATACCAACAAAGGAATGTATAAGAACAAGTGAGGCCCAATACAGAAATTGCTCACCACCCCGTGATCGACAGCCCGTCCCCGAGCAGCGATTTCCGCCCCCCCGGCCAACTCCAGTTTATGTACTGGGCATGACGTCGTATGGTAGGGAATATCTCTTTGGCCAGTCTGGGTCAGCTGTCCCGGCTGTGTCCCCTCCCAGCTCCCCGTGCACCCCCAGCCTGCTCGCTGGCAGGCCAGCACAAGAAGCTGGACTGTCCTTGACGGCTCAGCAACAACCCAAAACATCAGCACATTATCAACAGTTCCTCATCCCAAATCCAAAACACAGTCTCACACTAGCTTCTGTGAGGAAAACCAGCTCTATCCTGGCTGAAACTAGGACATGTAGAACATGCTCATATTTATACATAATGTGGATTCTCCAGCTTTGGACACCTGGTGTCCCCAGCAGCTAACCCTGGATCCCCATCTGCCCAGTTGCTGGCATCAGGGAAATGTGAACCCCTGAGGCTGCACTTCCACTCCAGCTGCTGTATGGACCTGTTCTTGTCACACATACACAAACACCTCTCTCCAGGAGTTGCTCTTGACCTACAGTCTCCCCAGCAGCTGACAAACAGGCTTGCAGTTTCTCAGGTAGTGGCTCCATCCTATGGTCTCTGCAGTATCTGACCTGGATATGACATTGGTCTCTACACCATCTTGTCTCCATCCCCATGGTCTGCCCTGTAGCTGGATCTCAGACCTCTGGTGCTATCTGCCAGCTACTTCTGCATTATGTATTTTTACAAATGACACATGCATACTCACACTCACACAGAGGATCGGGGTAACCGAGGGTTTCCGTCCTTTGGTCCCTCATCTAAATACCCTTTCCGCGATGAACCTTGTGAATTCACACAATATCTCTAGAAACATCCCATTATAAGTCTTACACAGTCCCAAAATATTTTTTCCAACCTCCCCTAATGTGCCCTGTAGCCTGTTAGGCAATAATTTGAAGCCTGCAAGACATTTTTGGGATAATTTCTTTGGATGACTCATCCAGGTAGCTTTCACAGGTGAGCACGGGACAGGTCATTCCCCTTCAACAACCACAGGAGCAGCCAAGTCAGGGTGCTCTGTTTGCACAGCTCAGGTTATTTGGGTTCCTTTTCCTGCCTTGGCTTCTCCAGACCTTTGTGTTCATGGTGAATAACCTTTAAATGAATAACCTAAGAGCAGTCATTGAATGCAGTTTTTGAATCACAGTTCTAGTCTTAAGCACCTCAAAATTATTTAAGTCTATTTTCATGTTTTGGCACCTGTCTGGGGTGCTGAGAGTCACCATAGGGGTCCCGGCCTGGCTTCCCATGGCTGGGACTGGGAAACAAACCAAACCCGTTGCCATCAGTGGCTGGCAGGAACACCACCAGCACCAGAGGTAAGGAGAAGATGGCATGCTTTTTTGGGCCAGTGGGGTAGCACCTAGATCCTGTTGTTGCTGTATTGAAGCCTGTTTCAGTCCTGACGGTGTCGGCATCTGCCTACCACTTCCTAGCAAAGACCACAGACCGCTCAGCATACCAGAATAGGATCGTATCTGCCTAATCTAAGCACTCCATGTCAGCTAAATTGTTGGTGCCAAGGAAAGCAGTTGTCCTACAGCAAGTGCCCAGGTTCCCTGTCGGCAGGCATGGGGCAGGGACACACCTTTGATGGCATCGAGGGAAGGCTCTTCCACCTAAGCAAGATCCCAGTCACTGAATGCAGTTAGTGTTCTAATGCACAGCAGGAAGGTAATGAGATGCTGTAAGCTACTCACTCATTTAAATAATATTTATGAACGAATACTTTGCTACCAGTAGATTAAAAACCATGTTTTTCATACATTTTATAGACCTTGATCATATGTCTTTCCTTTGTGCATGTCTTTTTGTTAAACATCTTATTTGCTTTGTATAAAATAACTTTCTGTTATACATAATTTACTATGCTTTTAAAGCTTGGGATAATACGCCTACCCTGTATAAATATATGTGCTAAAATACTGTAACTGTTCAAAACACTGTAGTGGGCTTAGTAATCAGTAAATCAGGAGAAATGAAACTGAAAAATTAATGCAGTCCAGGATATTAATTTTTTTTCAAGTTTTTGCAGGAAACTTAAAGAACCAGTAATGAATGTTTGCAGAATGCCATGGAAAGTATGTTAGACAGTAATTGCAGGTCATGAAATGTATGATATAGGTCATGATGAAAAGAGTTTGAATCTGTAGGAATACATCTGCCACAGAATGAAAAAAAATTTTTTTGTATTTACAGCATGCCAATTCTGACTAGACAGTAAATTCCATGCCATAACATTTTAAAATATCTGGTGAGTTTTTGATCAGTCATGAAATTTGATATCATATTGTGTACTTGGAGTGAGAACATGGCTTTAGATCCACAATGGGATATCACTATCCTGATGTATGATTGCATTCAGGAAAGCCAGCTTAATACAGATAATGTCACACAGCAGAACAGGAATAATAAGCTGGTTTGTCTTCCAGAAAACACAAAGAAAATACAACAAATAATCTTTTCTGTAATATCATAAGAAAATATTTCAAGTGTAACATACATCTAATAAGATAACAGAAAGGAATTAGAGAAAAGCATCCCATTCCATTTTTCTTATTCAAATGTGTTAATTACCTCTGTGAGATGAAGAATGAGCTAATTTCTTGAAATAAGTGGAAGCAGAGAAAATGAATACAAAGGAAATATGAAAACACAAATTCTGCTGTTGATTAGAAAGATGTAAATGTGCAAACTTTCACTGAAATCAAATGTGCTATAGAGGTTGTATGTGCTATAGAGGTTGTATGTAAGCAGACTAAAAACAGAATGCACATGAAAACTTTGCAAAACCAATAAGCTTTCCTTTCAGACTTAAAAGGGTTTAAACCTCATGGGAAGTCGAGCAGTTGAAGCATTAAGATTACACTGGAAGTTGGAAAATAGTGATTTTCATTTTTCAAAATACTAACAAAATCCCACCCTAAAGTATTAAAAAAATATTTTTCTCTCTTAGTCTTTTCCCCCACTGACTTTCTTTCTGAACCTTCTAAATGCAGTATAGACCTATTTTAATGAAATGCCAAGGCTTCCTGATTTGATGTACTAGTTAGCTCACAGACAGCTTGGTCAAGCTGCGTTAAAGAATACGGACAAGAAAGTCACGTTAGATTTCAACCACAGAATGAAGATAAATGGTTTGGTGCATTTGAGAAGGAAGTTCCTGTGGGATGTGAATGCGAAAAGCACTGCTGATGAACATAGCTATGGCACGTGGTCAATATAAAAATGTTGGAAAATAAATCTTCATGCTAGCTCTCTTAAGGACACATAATATGGGCTGTGTGATATCAGACCAACAGGAAATAAAGAATTCTAAGTGAAATGAGTTGTCTAAAGCTGTCCTTTCCAGAGGAGACTAAAAATCATCATGCTATACCTGCTTATAAGTGAATGCAATTTACAACGGATATAACTGGGAAAAAATCTACTATTGTTTTTGGTTTTATCCACAGGCTTGCGTAAAACACTAATGATACCAGACAGACTGCAACAGCTGCCATGTGCAGAAACACAGGTTCTTTGTTACAATCAGGGAGCATGCCTATTTAATGCTGCCTTTATACCTGTGTCTGTTGCAAATTGTAGGGTGAGAGTAGGAAAATAAAGAGTGAGTCTGTATTTCTATTAGAACTTTCACACAGTTTTGGTTTTGTTGTTTTGGTTTGTTGTGTTTGTGGCTTTTTTAAGAATATGCCTTGAAACTTGAGATCCTGTAAGGAAATGCTATGCAACATGAATTACAGTTATGTGTATAAAGCTACACTATGTAGCTCACCTTGCAAGATGAGATGATTTAACATAAATTACTTGCTCAAAAAAGGGCTGTATAAATAGGAGGATAACCCCTTTTTTCCTATATAGGAGCAAATATCTTGTGTGCAGCTTGTGAAAGTAATGTAGTGAATTTCAGAATGGTTTTCCTTGAAGTACAATTTTAATTAAGTGCATACAAACTTATATTTACAGCATGTCTTGAACAGTATCACAGACAATATCCTTTCGTAGGACAGGTAAGTTCATGTTTGGTGTGGGGTTCTTTCCCCCATGTAGTCTTTGTTGGTTTTAGAATTCCACCTTTTTTTGTTTAATTACTAATTTTTAGAACTTTTTTTATTTTTTTCAGATTGAACTCTGTCACCTAGAAAGATCTGTCAGATAACCATAGAATCATAGAATAGTCTGGGTTGGAAGGGACCTTTAAAGGTCATCTAGTCCAAGCACCTGCCATGAGCAGGGACATCTGCAACTAGATCAGGTTACTCAGAGCCCCGTCCAACCTGACCTTGAATGTTGCCAGGGATGGAGCATCTACCACCTCTCTGGGCAACCTGGGCCAGGGTTTCACCACCCTCATTGTAAAAAATTTCTTCCTTATACCTATACGATAAATCTACCCTCTAACCCTAAACTCTAAATCTAACCTTAGTTTAAAACCATCACCCCTTGTCCTATCACAACAGGCCCTGCTAAAAAGTCTGTCCCAAACTTTCTTATAAGCCCCCTTGAAGTACTGGAAGGCTGCAATAAGGTCTCCCTGGAGTCTTCTCTTCTCCAGGCTGAACAACCCCAATTCCCTCAGCCTTTCTTCAGAGGAGAGGTGTTCCAGCCCTCTGATACTTTTGGTGGCCCTGCTGTGGACCCTCTCCAATAGGTCCATGTCTTTCCTGTGCTGAGGGCTCCAGAGCTGGATGCAGTATAATCCTACAGGTATTTCTTTTCCTGATATATCTAAGGTTCTGCAAATGGAAATTGTTGACACAGCTTCTGAATAATTATTGTAGGTCATAATTCACAAACCATGTCATTGACAGAAAAAAAATTTGTATTGGGTTTGGATTCTAAAAGAAATATTTTAAAAGCTTTACAGAAGAGATGAACCTCACAGAGATCTACATGATGTGACTAAACAATTTTATTATAGATGCATGTGATATCTTTTTATGTCTATGAAACACTTCCCACTTTTTTCCTCACTCCTAACTATTAACTATCAACTATTAACTATTATTTCTTATTTCTGCTTTATTTCCTATGTGTATATTTTTGACCGATACATTTATTTTCTGTTTTGTTATCTAAAACACTCAGCAGAAAAAAATAAAACAAAATGTCTGGGGGAAATGTAGAGGAATGTTCTCAAAACCAGAAAACATTTCTGCTATATGAACTGTTTGGTGAAATACATTAATAGGAAAATATTTATGATTACAGTGACTTTTATCAGCCAAAGAAGGTGATGTAGCATCATTCATCTGGGGAAAAGGATTAAATTTAAACTTCTTTCCAATCAACTGTGCTTTTACTGCTTTATTTCCACTTCTGTGTTCCTCTGCAATATTTATTCCTGTTCACCATTTTCCATGAGATCTCTGTGTGTGACTGTAAGGTTTCCTGGATAAAGAACAATGTCTTAAAATCTTAACTCTAATCGATGTTTGGTTAAGCCTGTCTAAGCTAGAATCACATTCCACCAGAGTGGATTTGATCACTTGACGTGTCCTGTTGTAAATTACATTTCCACATCCCAGCATTTGCAATGCAGAGACTGACATCTGAAATTTCATTTTTCCATACTCTGACTTTCATCTTAAGCCACTATTAATGTACAGCATGCTTGTCTTAAATTTAGCAGTAATCAGGTGCAACAAGCTCAACAACTGACCAAATATTTCTAGTTTGCTGATATTCAAATTATTGTTTGGAAGCATCTCTGGTAGATTAATAACTGCAGTTAAGCATGACAATATTACTTCCATAATCTGCAATTGACATACCGTATCAAAGAACTGATATTTTCTTTAATCATTGGAAGCATCCAGAGAATAAGACTGTTGGTTTAATTTTCAGACATGCATACTTCCTTATCTCATCTACTCCAATTTAGAGTTAGTTCAAAGTTGCTATCAGAACAGTGTTTTACTAACTTCTGTATTAGTTATATTTGTTTCTTATTAAAATACAATGCCAGGTCTAAAAAAAGGGCTAAATTTTTAAAGGCAGGTTTAGGTCTGAACTGAATAATATGAATTATGAATTCCACCCCCCGCTTTCTCGGATACTGATACTGAAGGTTTCCTGGCCTTGGATCTGAAGGGCTGTTTTATAATGTATTTCTTAGTTCCATGATTCTGTAGTATTCTAACGCAGTTTGAGATCTACATATCTAAAGTACTTTCTTGCAATTTTCCCCATATACCCATAATCCTAGCATACATTTGGTACACATTTTCAAGGTTAACATGGTTTGAACTTTAAAGCTTACTTTCTATTTTTATATGTTTCTATATGTTGAGCTGAAAGAAATATTTGAATGGCCAAGTATTTAAGTATTTAATGAGATAATAGACATAATTCTATATCCTCTTAAATCAAATGAAACACATGCAGCTACTTCATGTTTTTATTGTGTATAAATCATTGCAAAATATTTTAGGAAAGTTATTTTGAATGTCTTGGTTAGAGTATGCTGGAACCCCTATATTACGGTTTCCTGACCCTGTACAATTGAAAAACTCTTCTGTGTATTTTTACAAGAAACCGCACAATCGTATTTGAATAAATCTTTGGGATTCATCTGAGGGAATGGTATTGCAAAACATCTATTTTATTTGCCCTACAAAATTCCATTTTGTTTTTTCTCTAAGATGCAATCTGTCACCATTTTACAAATTTGATTTTTGCTCTTTGGGGAAATTTTGGCAGGATGACAAAGCAAACAATCTAAATAGAGGCTTATGCTACTGACAGAGCATGGACACACACACACCTGGCAGCGGTAAGGAATGATGAGAGAACTGAACTTTTTCTCCAACTATAGAACTCTTACCAGAGACCCACGTGGCATATAACATGGAAGAGTAACTTCACGATTTTCTTCTGCAGGGTAGTGAGACATCATCACCTAAGAGGGACAATAATATCTAGTAGTCCAAATGTACAGGCATACTGTCTTTTTAATATTTTCCTCTATCTATTTGGGATACAGATCAAGAGATAGCTTTCATTGGAGGCTGAGAAATAAAATTTTGACAATATGTGGTAGAAGGCGATCTTCAACAACTTCAACTTAAGGAAAATGAAAAGCTAGCAAAATTCAATCACAAGAAAAACTGGTAAAATTTATGTTTTATATTATTCAATAAAACGTATGATTTCAGCCTATTTAGGTTGAAAATTCAGAGAAAAGAAAAGAAGGGAAGATATTTATGTGATAACCTTGGACTTTAAGGTTACAATGCAGTCTCTCAATCACAAGGTGCCATATGCCTTTCCCCAAAAGTACCTAGCCTCATGCAGTATAAAGCATTGCATATGCAAATAAATTAAAATTAAGATTGCATGGACAAATGAATTTCTGAATTTTACTTGTTTGTGTGCATTTTTTTTCCTGTATGCAAAGAATTTGTGTATAAAACCACTGGTGGGTTGTTACCATTGGGGTCATATCCAAAGGGAGATTCACTGATCTGATGATATGATACTGCAACATATGTCTCTCTGGTCGTACTCCATCATGGGAAAGAAGGCCGTAGCCAAAGACTGCCATTATATGTTCAAGCAAACAGAAAATCTATGCCAATTATTTTTCTATGGTGTACGATATGTAAAAATTAGAATCTTTATTAATCACATGCAACATAAAAATACTTCTTCAAAGCAAGAGTTGTAAGATAAATATGACTTCTTTGCAAATGTCTCTCAAATATTTCAATGACAAATTTTAACTTTCTGTAATTAATCATCAAAGTGAACAACTGTTTGGTTTTAAATTGCTGAGAAGAAAAAATGTTTTATTTGGAAAGGGTAATTAAGAACCACTGATTAGCTCAGCTTTAGGAAAATTAATTATGAAGTTTAATTCCTTATAAGAATTCATGTATTTAAAATATATGGTTGAAGTTAAAGAAAAATGGAAAAATACACCATGATAGGTTAGAAATACCAGGTTTATTAATAGTAGATGAAGCAAACATTCAAAGAGATTTCAATTTATTTTTTCTATACTAATTTTAAATTATTATGGAAAACTATGCAATAATTTATTTTAAGTCATTATATTGTTCAGCCTGGACAAGCGAAGGCTCCGAGGAGACCTTATTGCAGCCTTCCAGTACTTCAAGGGTGCTTATAAGAAAAACGGAGACAGACTTTTTAGCAAGGCTTATTGCAATAGGACAAGGATTAATGGTTTTAAACTAGAAGAGGGCAGATTTAGACTAGATCTAAGGAAGAAATTTTTCACAATGAGGGTGGTGAAATGTTGGCACACGTTACCCGGAGAGGTGGTAGATGGCCCATCCCTGGCGACATTCAATGTCAGATCAGATGGGGCTCTGAGCACCCAGATCTGGTTGTAGATGTTGCTGCTCACTGCAGGGAGCTTGGACTAGATGACCTTAAAGGTCTCTTCCAATCCAAAGATGTTATGATTCTATGATTCTATGAACTGAAATTCTAGTATTCACATCAACATATTAGGTTGAGATCTTGCGGGAAAAGTATGTTGCTGGAGACAAGAAAAAGACTGAGCAAACTCTTTCCCTCTGTATTATACTGTTGTTCCTACACCCATAAACCAGCATAATATTATCTACTTTGTTCTGTAGAGTCCTTAGAGACTGATAGATTAAATGTCTAGAGTGCACTTAGATATTGCAATCATTTCTGTTAATGTCATTATCCAAAGGTGTCAGATAAGAATGAGATTTGGCTTATAAAATTACCTGCTGCTAATAACACATTGCAACTAACCACAATCTTTAATACAGGGGTTTTTTTTATTATCTGACAGAATTTTATAAATATATTTATATATGTGTTTATGCCTATTTTTACTACTTATATTTTTACATGTATTTATTATATATATCGTTATAGTCTGTATTTTACCAGTATGGTCAGAATTCTGACATATAGAAAGGAAGGAACAAATTTCCTTTACAAAGTCCTTTATAATTTTTATTTCACTGACCTTTTCCTTAAATAAAGTTCAGAAAAAATAGATTTTTTCTGTCACATCCTATTCTGTGGTTATGTATTCAATTAAAGACTAAACTTATGAAATAACACATGAATAAAGATATGTTTCAATAGATCCAAACTCAAGACTAGATCCAATTTTGTTTCTCCTATACATTGTATTTCCAATGTTTTTTGTGGTTTTGGTTTTTTTTATTTTTATTTTCAATTGGTTTAGCCTAGTGTTTACAGTAGTCATTGAAAATTTTCCTTGATCACTAAATGTATTCCCAAATCAATGAGAATGCTATTATGAAAATAATTCAATTTGTATATGCAGATTCTTTGAATGTAGAAGCACTATTTACAAAGATCTCCAGAGCTTTGGGCTGAGGATATGTCCTTCCTGTAGCCTCTTCCCCATTGATACCTTGTACTATATATGTGACAGTCTCTGCATCCGATTCCAGTATCACTGTATTGCAAATATATATATTTAATTTTACTATATGAATCATGGTAGATACAAAATATGTACACACAGTGTTTATATATTTTTTCAAATTGTTCCAAGAAATTGTGTACAGATACATCTATAATTACATAAACACTTGTATAGTTATGAATATAAACATTTAATTTCCAGTTGTGAACAATTTCATCCAGATTAAACTAAAACATTTTGTGCTTGCATTGATTTATTGGAGATAAACTAATTTAGGTAAATAACTTTGTTCTCCAAAAAGTATTTTAAATTGAGAGATAAAATGCTGTTGTTCTTCAGATTTAAGAATATATATTTTGACTTTTCCACTTGGTTTTACTTCGTTCAATATTTAATTTTTAAAATATCACTAAGCTATAGATGACCTCTGATTTAATTTTTGGGAACATGGTATTTGCTAAAATAATAATATCAAGTTAATTTAACTTTACTTATCTTTTGCGTTTCATAATTACACTGCTCCTTTGTAAATTCCCAGTACAGTGTCTACTTTTTATATTAGTGACAATATTTTAATGATTAAAATCTCTTCGGCCTGCAAAACTAAGCTGGCAATGTGTTCTATGTCTAGAATGTAGTATGACAAATGAGTGATTACAGGGCAAAAAGGTTATTCCCAGTTTTTTAAAACCTCAAGGATATGTTGGAAAAAGATTGAGTTGAGTAATGTTTTCTCCAGATATTTTCATCATTTTAGATAGGAAACTGTGGACTGGCCAGCAGCTTTTCAAAGGATTGTCAGAAGCCATATTTTAAAGTGACAAGTCTAATTTGTAAACAAACCCTCAGGGTTCTCCTAGACATTCCTATATTTTTAGGACTCAGACTCCTGTACAGATTCCCTGTAATTAAATATTTCTCAACAGATTCTCCACTGTACTGAAAGCTATTCTCAGAAATAGGATGAACACTTGAGAGGAACTGTAAAGGCTGCCTTGACTAAATGAAATGTTGAAGTGGAAACAGGTGTAAAAGGAAGTAATTTTAGTGAAGGCTTCAACTTGGATAGATTTTTGAACCACAGAGTGTTGTTAATCTTGAAGATTTCTGGAGTACTTAACCTCTAAGCCAGGCCTCCTGTATTATCAGGATTTACCTTGTGTTTACCTTGTTGACTTTTGAAATGTTATTCACTTGACATACTGAGCTGTGAAGGCTGCTATGCCCCTTAAACTCAATTTTTCTGCTGGAGACACAAAGCTGGGTTTTTTTAATGTTCAAAATATTCTATACTCATCATATTTGGGCATGTTTTAAACATAATTCCAAGCTGATGGTCTCAGCATCTTGACTTAATTTCCACTGTTCAGGAAAAAAAAAAAAAGAAAGAACCAAAAAAAGAAAAAAAAAATATATTTAGACAGTATTGAATTATCCCAAAAGTTCAGACTAAACAGTTTATATTCCACTAATTTTGAAAATTATGAAGTCCCAGTTCTCCTAGAGTTTTGTTCTTCTCTCATTACCTTTAAGCTCATGAATTAGAACTTGTTATTGGTTCTACATTGTGTAAATTATTTTGACATTCTTTAGTTTGAATTTCACTATAAAGCACAACTTTTTTTTTTTCACGATGGAAGATCATGATTACTTCTATTTGTTTTCTTAATGTGATATCCAGATATACTTAGAAGACTGCATTCCATATTTCTTGTGTGACCCATCAGGTCTTAAAACACTTCCTGTGTGCTGTTCCTTTAGCAAAAGATTTATACCTTTTACATACTAGTAGGTTTTTTTTTCAGGAATGGATCTTCTACTCCTTCTGTCTTCCTCCAGAAGTAGCCCATAGGTTTGGGATGAAAAACTCTCTTGGAAAGTGGAAAGTATTATTTTTAGTCCCTTCAGGCTAAGAACACCCTGGTCACAAAACCCCTAGCTGTTTTTTAACCACTGTGTAATACCGTAAAGGATGGTTACTTCTCCAGAAATAAAAGAAAAAATAAACAAGTAAAACAAACAAAGCAAAGCAAAGCAAAGCAAAACAAAACTAAACAACTATTGATGCTCACTTGTTGAGTACATTACCGCTGGGACTTTAAGAGAACTTTACATTGATTTGTATAATTTTTTGATCCTAATTTAGCTTGCAGAAAAGCTATGCTGATTTGGTCACATTTGGGTCTGATTTGGGTACACTAGCTTTGAAACAGCAACTCAATTACAAACTGCTTCCTAGAAAAATTCTGTAGCCTGTTAATTATTTTACCTTCTCTCGCCAGACCTCTCTCTCTTATTTCTGTATTATTCCTCTGTTTCAATCTCTGCTGTCTCTCCAGACTTTGAAGAAGTTGTTATCTAGCCTTGTCTGTGTTAGCTTCTTAATCCCTGGCCTGAGTAATCGTCGCCAGTTATTACATACCCAAAGTAGGCTATTTTAAAGGTTTAATACAACCGTTGAGAGGTATTGTGCATCAGAAATTGCTGATGGTCAGAAAATGTTAATGTGAAACAGTGAAACATCAGCTGAGTTAGGCATCTCAATATAAGGCAGTCGCTGAGGGTCTTTGTTTTTGTTATTGCTGTTGTTATTGTTTGTAATCACTTTTTGTAGCCAGGCACCGCTGTTTACTGTGTCTCCATTTAAGGATCTGATCATGGACCTCACGTGACGGTCTTTCAGAATTTATGTGTTCTTTAGATATCAGCTCACAAGACGCTTATCCTAGAAAAGTTTTGAAAACCCACTCTAAGTAAACTACCTTATTATAATTGCAATTAATATTCAGAAGATTTTTAAACAGTAGCCAAATATGTGTTGAAAATATTGTATTTACAGTTTTTCCAAAAGTAATGAGTATGTGGATCAAATAAAAATGTATTTTTCAGGTAGGAATTACAGCTTCATTTATAGACAATATATTAAAAATATTATCATTCTGTATTTTATTTAATAGGAGTTATTTTATAACACTTATTAAAGAGTATTTATTACCATGTATTGAGATAACAAATGAGCATGGGATAAACTGAAAAGCATTGTCATTTCCAAAGGTACTTGCCAAAGCTTTTACAGGATCTAATGTAAAACATTGCATTACAACTGAAAATTCATTGCCATCTGCAGACTGATTTTTCTTATTTTTAGTTTTTAAATTAAAAATGCTCTATGTTTATTTTAAAGATGTGTGGTTTATTTTTTTATTAATATCAGGATCCTGCTCATATTTACATATTTAAAATGAACTTATAATAATACACACTCACAGACATGGAGACTGGTTAGTAGATTAGCTTTTTCTCATTTACACACTTTAGGAGAAGATACAGAATATTTTCTAGGATAAGTCTGGAGCCTAGCTCGATCTGCCACAAGTCAGATTCTGTTGATGCATGGGCTTACATGTTGAGGGAGAAGCAGCAAACTACACTATTTAGAGTCCATTTTATCCATTCTCAAGACAATGTTAATATAGTTATTATTTGGTTTAAATATACATCTTAATTACAAGAGAGTTTAGGTTCTTTCTAAGGTAGGAACTAATCATTGACTAAAGATGCATCATTTTGCCTGACAGAGGTTATAGACAGCTGCAGTTATTGGGTTCCAGCTTCTATTTGATTTGTATAAACATTTTAAAATATTTTAAAATATTTTGAAATATGTTAAGACATTTCAAAACTTAATTAAGGTGGTTATTAGTTCATATTGGGGAGATAGTAGCACATTCCATGCTATCAGAGCTGCATAATCCCTAAAGAATAAAGCATACAGTATTTTCAGTAATGCTAAAAGACATTTAGGCAAGATCCATATTTTATAAACTGATAAGAACTTCCCTGCTTCTAAAACAAGTCAATGTTTTTTTCAGCTAATAGCTCAAACTTAAAAAATCTTGCTCAACATCTGGAAAAAATAAGATTTTTCTTTGCTATAGAATAGCTATAGCATGTACATTACTGTCACAAAATGCAACAGAACAGGAAGACAGTAAACAGGCTCATGTAGACTAAAGACAAGAATAGAAATGTTTATAATAAAAAGTTTTCACAGTGTTTTACAAAGTGCATCGTATGTTGTTATTACCCATTATCTTAAAGATTATGTCCAGGCGTTGAACAACTATTATTCTTACTAAAAGTCACTTTATCAAACTCCTACTGCAAGTTGAGGAGAGGTAGAATTAAGTGCAGGGTTTGGACAATTGATGACACCAGACTGCTACAATCCTAGTCACTAACAATCAGAAGATCATTTTATATTCATGTTTGTATTTTCAATAATTTAGAAATTAAAAAAAAAATGGTGTAATAAACAAGGAAACATATGTAACATGAATAGAATTTCTGTCCTCTTGTGATCCATGAGGATGCAGTCTTTTACTTTTTTCATTTAGATATAGCAGCTATTCTCTGTATTGTTCTGAAATAAAAATTTGAGATTTTTTTCCCTTCTTGCAAATTAATACAAGTGATCTAAAAATTCTTTTTTGTCAGGGAGTGTGAACGGTGAGTGAATACCCACAAGAAATGCTTGGGGGGGGGGGGGGAGATTAATCTGAATAGTAAGAACATAATGTATCAAGAAAAAATAATCTTCAAATTATAAAAGTTTTACATATATATAACTAAATTATGTGAAGTTACAGTAAGCTTAATTAGTTTAGATACTTTAGACATTGAGACTGGTATCTAAGTTATGTGACAAAAGTCTGTTTTCTTCAGTGTTTTAGTTCTGATGAGTAACACAAGCTTCTATTAAAAGAGGTATTTCCAATTAATTTATCTTATAGCTTATAAAATTGAATTCCCTGTAGAACTGCTCTCTGGCTTCTTCCACTGTCCACCTCCTCCAAACCACTTCTATATGAATTTCCTTCTTGTTGAAGTTTCCTGCCAGGAGAACTCATCTTCTTTACACTTTCCCTCTGTTACCTGCTGCCCCTTTCCGTCTTTGTTTGCTGTTTACATGTCTGCTGCTTGGACATAACATGGACAATGTGAAAATTTACTGAGAATTACACTGCTTATTGTAATTTCACATACAATATTGATAAAAGAGAATTTCAATCTTTTGAACACTTTTCTGCATGTGCTCAAGAAGCTCTGCTGGATTTAACAGCTTGTAATCATACAGCAAACAACATAATAACAAGCCAGCAAACAGATGTAGAAAGCCTTTATTGCCACATGTATCTAACCTGGCAAAATGAGCAACAAATCACATCCTTCAGTAGCAGTCATTGTCTCCACTTGAAGGACAAACATGTTTTATATGCACAAATTGGAAACTGTATAAAATATATTTTTCCCCAAAGCTTATAAAAGGTTACCTTCTGAGGTCCTGAATGATGTACTTCAATTGAGATATAATGATGTTTTTTTCATCTTGAGATTACCTTCTTCCTCCATCCTATTAATTAGATCAAGTTCCTAGCAAAGTGCACTGAGGAAACAATCCTTCTGTGAGTTTAAAATTAATTATGACATAATGATGAAACACTGAAACATTTTGGAGGGATCAGCTTCCTAAATGTCAGAATTAAATACACTATTTTGTGTTGTTCCAATGTTTTTCTAGAGAGAAGTCTGTCCTTAATACCAGAAATTGTTCTTTGTCAATTTGGTTATTTTTTCTCTTTAATTTATCAGTTTGCATGGACAATTAGAATCTCAGAGGAAAAAGATTGTGATATTTGTATTCTCCGGTACATTACAGATAGTTTCCAATAGCAGTTGTCAAACAAAATTTCTTCATGTACAGTGAAAAAAGGGTTGTACCTTAGCCTCACAATTTTAATCTTCAATACCCTGTTTTCATAAGCCTATAGTAGAAATTTAGTCTGACCTTCACATGAAGAAACAAACTTTCCTATCATATCCTACCTGTGAGGTCTTTATGGCTATATGATTTATTACTCTATTTACATTTACAATCCTCTGAAAACATTTTAAATTTGAAGACCATGGAAACTACAACAGGTAGACTGATTGATTGTATTGGGTTTGATAGCAGGGGGGCTACAGGAGTGACTTCTGTGAGAAGATAACAAAAGCTTCTCCCATGTCCAACAGAGCCAATACCAGGGATCTCCAAGATGGACCCACTGCTGGCCAAAGCTGAACCCATCAGCAGCGGTGGTAGTTCCACTGGGATAGCATATTTAAGAAAGGGAAAAAACCCTCTGAAACAGCAGCCATCAGAGAGGAGTGAGAATATGTAAGAGAAACAACTCTGCAGACACCAAGGTCAGTGAAGAAGGAGGGAGATGAGGTGTTCCAGGTGCCGGAGCAGAGATTCCCCTGCAGCCCATGGTGAAGACCATGGTGAGGCCGGCTGTCCCCCTGCAGCCCCTGGGTGGGATCCCAATCTGGAGCAGAGGAAGAGTGTGAGGAGGAAGGAGCAGCAGAGACAACATGTGATGAAATGACCATAACCCTCATTTCCCTTTCCCCTGTGCTGCTTGCAGGGAGGAGGTAGAGAAATTGGGAGTGAGAGTTGATCCCAGGAAGAAGGGAGAGGTGGGGGGAAGGTGTTTTAAGATTTGGTTTTATTTCTTATCATCCTACTCTGATTTGATTAGTAATAAACTAAACTAATTTCCAAGAGTCAAATCGGGTTTTGACGGTAACTGATGAGTGATTTCCTTTTTTTTTTCTTAATCCACAAGCCTTTAACTATATTTTTCTCTCCTCCTGTCCAGTTGAGGACAGGGAATAATAGAGTGTCTTGGTGGGTGCCTGGCATTCAGCCAGGAACAACCCACCACATTAATGAAGAACTGGATCATCAGTATCTGACCAGATACTCACCTGCCTAGAATCTGTATGTTCTTTCATGGTGTATGGGCACAGCTAGCAGCTCAGGTGGAATAATACACAGAAAGAAGCTAAAAGAAAAAGAAATAAAACAAAGAAGTAGAACACAAAAGAAACTGGAAATTATTTATTGAAATGGAAGAACTAGTGAGAGAAAATCTACTCATAAGTAGTCTTGAGATCCTGAACAACAAACCCTACATTTGAATTGATTTCTTATGCCCATTTAACTTGTTACAAAAATCAAGGATGACAGATCACTACAGAATAATTAGTAACGTGATGTTCCAAGTACTCTGTGGGATTAGATTAATACTTTCAAGCTCACATATCTTGGGAAAGTACAGTAGCTACTAAAATATTGGGGTAAGACCTCCTCTGACTGAATTCTATTTTGTGTAAAAAGAACATTGGTTAACTCATTGATTAAGGCATCCATTGATATACCCATATCTCTTTGATTAAACCAGACATTTAGGATCTCAGATATTAAAACTAAAGATCCTCTTGAAAGAACAGAAAGTTCCTACAAGGTGCATGAGTGTCCCAGTGGCAGAGTCCTGCACTTTGGCCACAACAACCCCATGCAACGCTACAGGCTTGGGGAGGAGTGGCTAGAGAGCTGCCCGGTGGAAAGGAACCTGGGGGTGCTGGTTGACAGCCGGCTGAATATGAGCCAGCAGTGTGCCCAGGTGGCCAAGAAGACCAACAACATTCTGGCCTGTATCAGAAATAGTGTGGCCAGCAGGAGCAGGGAAGTGATTGTGCCCCTGTACTCGGCACTGGTGAGGCCGCACCTTGAATCCTGTGTTCAGTTTTGGGCCCCTCACTACAAGAAGGATGTTGAGGTGCTGGAGCGTGTCCAGAGAAGGGCAACGAAGCTGGTGAGGGGTCTGGAGCACAAGTCTTATGAGGAGCGGCTGAGGGAACTGGAGTTGTTTAGTGTGGAGAAGAGGAGGCTGAGGGGAGACCTTATCGCTCTCTACAACTACCTGAAAGGGGGTTGTGGCGACGAGGGCGCTGGTCTCTTCTCCCAGGTAACTAGTGATAGGACAAGAGGAAATGGCCTCAAGTTGCGCCAGGGGAGGTTTAGATTGGATATTAGGAAAAATTTCTTCACTGAGAGGGTGGTCAGGCATTGGAGCAGGCTGCCCAGGGAGGTGGTGGAGTCGCCATCTCTAGAAGTGTCTAAAAAAATGTGTGGATGTGGCACCTTGGGACATGGTTTAGGGAACCTGGTGGTGCTGGATTAATGGTTGGACTTCATGATCTTGAAGGTCCTTTCCAACCTAGTGATTCTGTGATTCTGTGATATTCTCTGAGCATGATTCAAGAATCAGACATTTTTGCCTGAGACATGTCTGATTGTGAGCAATTTATTGTCAGCATTAGTGCTTTATTAACTGCATGCAAGTATCCAGAAAAACATAGTTACCTAAGGGACACTTACTAGTTGAAGGGATGTCAGGATCAACTAAATGATGTACATAGGCACACAACTACTTTTGAGTATCTGAGCAAGAGCAACTTGCATAGGATGACAGTGTAGGGATGTGCAGAAGTGCAACTGAATCAGTTCTTCTTGGTCCCTGACTAACCTCTGAGAAAGTGGATCATCCTTCTTTGTTTCAGCTGTGCCTTCTATATCATTATGTCCTGGTGATTTTCTGCTTCTCCCAAAAATGAAAGAGCAATTACCTCATTAAAATTGTAGAAAGAAGGAGCTTGGTGTCCTAGGGACAGTGAGATAATGATACCCAGAATAATATCTTTATTGTTTTTAAACTCAGAGTGAAACATGGGCTACAGCATGTGGAGATTTTGCAAAATCACTTTTCCAATCACCCATGTTACACATAAGAAATAAGCTTGATACCTTGCATGTCGACCAATTGGCAAGCACTGAGTTGACAGAACAGTTGGTCACCAATTTCTGCAATTCAGAAATTAACTTTGGAAAATGGAAAATAATACAGAAAATTCTGAGCTCACAATGGAGAAGAAATATCTTTGAATGTTGCAAGAAAACACAAGAAAAGTTCAGTAAAAACGGTAGTGTAGCCTCCCCCTAGAAAATCTTCTTATAGCTTTATACTCTCAGTAAATCAAGCTTGTTAAGAAAATATATTCTGCTTTATATGTTGTGTTATTGATTTTTTAATTCAAAATACTTATTTTAGATATTACTTATAATTGTTCAGTTTTCACATCTGTTAGACTTCTCTTTAAGTAACTTCATCACTCTGAGCAGGAAGTAAAGCTACTGGAAATAAAACACACATACATATTTTTATACTCATATTTTATTGATAAAAGGTTAGTTTACAACCTCATATGGAATGTGTGCTTTACTACTATTTTTGTTATGAAAGAATAATAAGATAGAAAATGCCTACAGTGTAAAATGTGCAGCACTAGCATCCTCAAGGAACTAAGGTGCCACTTCATAGGGCAAATTCTGAGTCCCAAAACCAAAGTTCTAATTAATTATACATCCCCAAGTTCCAAAAGTGTAAAGAGTGATGCCCAAGCATGTAAATATGTATGGTGTCAGACTCATAACTTCAGTAGCTTCTGGAAAATTTAATAATCTTATAATGTATTAAGCAGACCAGAGGTAATATTTTTAAGAGACAGTAACAGTAGGTTTCATGTGCCCTGGGGGAACAGTGTACATTACACTACAGTAGATTGCCCAGAATGATAGACCTTCTCTGTTTTATCTTTGTTTCTTACATACTTGTCTATGAAGTATCTCTTATCTAAGCATTTCTGCCAACCAAAAAGGGAGATTCTAGGACATGAAAGGAATAACCCACCATGCACTATTTAAAGTCAGATATTTACATCTTCCATTACTTGCTCCATCACCTCAAAATAATAACCATCAACTTTGTTCTTCAGCTTTTGTGAGCAGTGCCCTGTCTGAGCTAAAATTCAGTGCCGAGGACAGTGGATTAGCTATTGTTAGCTGAGCAAAAAGACTTTGCTTGCATATAACATTGCAGTGCTTTTTTATTGTGGAAGACTAATTAAATGATAATAGGGTACAACTGCTATGGGCAAATTTTCTTGCATACTAGGTTCCAAAATTCAAATTATGGTTATAATTGACAACAGCATAACCACTCAAATATTGAAACTGCTCTCCCTCTAACATTCAGAGTACACCTTTCCCCTTCCCCCCCAGAAAAAAAGATATTGCTTTTTCCCTTGTTACATATGTTGCATGAATTCCTGGCACTAAGAGTAATGAGTGGTTTGTAAGGTTAGTTAGAGATGAGAGCTGCAAAGTCAAGTGGAATCCTGTGAACACGACTCTCATGACACCTTGGTAACACTTGGAAGTCCTGTTTCTCTTGAATCCTGACAGGAAGATTAATGATTAAAAGCGTGGTCGTGGCATTCATTTATTACAAAGCCCTGATGCACACACGCATACACACATTTAACTTGCACCCAGAAATGTCAAATTGTGCTTCTCTGTTTCAGCTTTCCAATTTAAAAAAAAAAAAAAAAAAGTACATAAAAACAGGGGAAGAGAAGTGGAGAAAGGAATGAAAGTATTTCAGTACTTTCAGAAGTACTGAAGAATTGTTAGTCTGGACTTGAAAGTTTGAGTTCTTTATAGACTCTTGCAGAAATCTCAGGCATACGTCAAAATCACTGAGAAATCCTCAGGAATTGAGGGAAACCTCAAAAGCTGAGGTGATCTCAGCACTATCTCTACATCCTAAATTGCATTGTTCCTACAGAAAACTGCTAACAGGGAACCTCACTCAGCATAGTATACACGTTACCAGGAAGATGCATCAGTATTAATGGTTTCTATTAAAAATGTATACTACCCATACCTTTAATTAAATGTGTTTATTACTCTCCTTATATTAAGATTTTTTCTAGCAGCCCCCAGACAGTTCTCTGGGTCCCTGTGATTTTATCTACATATAGATGATATAAATAAAGAAACAAAACAAAATATTACTGTAACAATTCAGATAAAATGAATAAGAATAATAAAATAAAGGAGTTCCACCAAAGGCCTTGCTTACGTTGAATAAATTATTAAAAAATTGTGATTATGTTTTTTTTAATACTTTCCTTTTCCTCAAGTGCTTTGAAAGTAGGAAAAAACCCAACAGTTTGAACTTTATTTCTTAAAAAATATCGAGGTTCTGTTGGTTCTAGCCAGAGATACTTATCCAGATAACTCTCTTCTCTCTCCTCTCCGCCCACCCCGGCCCCTGGCCCCATCTTGCTTTTTCTTTAAAGCTTTCAGTTTTTTGACTTAGTTAGCAGTTGTTCAGGTTTGTCTTTTGTCAGTATGTCAATGAGTTACCTTAATCAATATCAATTAACATCAATTAATACAGAAATCCTGCTTTATTAATTTTCTCTCCTTATCGGCTATTGCCTATTGGCAAAGCTAAGAAAATTATCCTTTCTGACAGTCATTATAGGTTTACGTCTTCTCATGGCCTCAATTAGGAACTCTGTGTCCTTCATCCTTACAAGAGAGTCAACAATTCTAAGTACGTATTAAGAAATACAGGGGTAGAAATCAGTTGTCAATATTGCCAATAATTTTTCAAAATTTCTTCCAGGACTGCAGTGAACAGCCAGTATTTCACTTCCTCCTCTCAAGATTTAGAAGTAGAATCAGCACTGGTAGTTTCCTACAGTTCTCGCTAGTTTGCGAGGGACACATATACCAAGCATTTGTTATATGCCTTATTATTATCCCAACTGCATGACTAACAGGAAATTCCCTCTGTTTCTGGTCACTTTTCTACACTGTAAACACCTTCTAGGTAGAGAACTGTGAGAAGCGGAAAGCATAGCACAAAGGAATCTAACTGTAGCATGCAGAGATCACATTTTAATTGTTAGTTCAGCTTACAGCCCTGAATACATGAGAAAAATTGATCTTCACTCCACTGCGTGCTTTTGTCTAAGGAAGTGACATGCTGAGCATTTATGGCATTACTCATTAACAGAACAGTACTTATATGCATACAATTTAATGAACTATATGATCCTTTTGGATTTCTGTTTGTCCCTGGTCCCAATATCATTGTCCAAAGGAGGGCTACGAGGATGATTAAGGGACGGGAACATCTCTCGTATGAGGAAAGGCTGAGAGACCTGGGGCTGTTCAGTCTCAAGAGGAGAAGGCTGAGAGGGGACCTTATCAATGTCTATAAATAGCTGAAGGGTGGCTGTCAGGAGGATGGAGCCAGTCTCTTTTCAGTAGTGCCCAGTGATAGGACGAGGGGCAATGGGCATAAACTGCAGCACAGCAAGTTCCACCTCAACCTGAGGAAAAACGTCTTTACTGGGAGGGTGACGGAGCACTGGAACAGGCTGCGCAGAGAGTTTGTGGAGTCTCCTTCTCTGGAGACCTTCGAAACCCAACTGGATGCGTTCCTGTGCAACCTGCCCTAGGTGATCCTACCGTGGCAGGGGGTTGGACCCGATGATCTTCAGAGGTCCCTTCCAGCCCCTACCATTCTGTGATACTATGATTAGTCAAAAACATGATACCATCCAGACATTATTATTTCCTGAGAATTTTTGCCTCTGTGGTGGGTTGCCAGTTAATAAGTGTGTAGGTTAATGAGAAATAAACACAAAACTAAAACTACCTTCTCTCCACCCCCACCTTCCTCCGAGGCTCAATTTCACTCTTTTATATCCTCCCCGCCAAGAGGCACAGGGGCACGGGGAATGGAGGTTGGGGTCAGTTCATAACATTTCATCTCTCCTGCTCCTTACTCTTCATACTCTTCCCCTGCTTTGACATGGGGTCCCTCCCATGGGATAAAGTCCTTCACAGACTGCTCCAACATGGGTTCTTCCCACAGGAGGTAGTTCTCCAAAGAACTACTCCAGTGTGGGTTCTTTCCTCAGAGAACAGTCCTTCAGGAACTGACTGCTCCAGCACGGGTGCCACACAGGTCCTACCAGAAAACCTGCTTCTGCATGGGTTCCTGTACATGGGCTGCAGCTCCTGCAAGGAGCCTGCAGCTCCTCCGGGAGCCTGGCTCCATCATGGGATCTCTATGGGTTGCAGCTTACTTCAGAGCAATATTCATCTGCTCCAGTGTGGGGTACTCCACAGGCTACAGTGTGAATGTCTGCTCTGATGTGGTCCTCTATGGGCTGCAAGGGGACAACCTGCATCACCATGGTCTTCTGCATGGGCTGCAAGGGAATCTCTGTTCTGGCACTTGTAGCACCTACTCCCCTCCTTCTTCACTGACCTGGGTTTCTGCCAGGCCCTTTTTCTCACATTTGTCTCCTTCCTCTCTCCCAGCTGCTGCGCAACTTTTTCTACCCTTTCTTAAATGTGTTATTACAGAGGTGCTACCAGAATCGCTGATGGGCTCAGCATTGGTCAGCAGTAAGTCCATTCTGGGGACAGCTGAAACTGGTTCTGTCTGACATGGTGACAGCTCCCAGTCTCTTCTCACAGAAACCACCCCTGTAGCCACACCACTACCAGAACCTTGCTACGTAAACTGAATACAGCCCCATGTCTAGCAGAGGTTTGGTACTGCTGCTTTGCCAGGCTAGAGCTTCATAACAATACTTTTTATGGTTTTCAGAATGTCCTATTTTATTTCTTTATCAATAAGTTAAATAATAAAAAAACCCAGAACACCTTAGCCTAAAGTTGATAAATTCCTTTGTCATCTTTCTTTGTTGTTGGTGGTGGTTTGGGGGTTTATAATTTCTACTGAAGTTCCACAATGAACACATGTTTTGACATTAGCAAGCCACAAAGTTCATATTGATTTTCTGGTCTTCTTTCTTTCCTGCAGCCTTGACTAAAACGAACTAAAATATCACTTTCTGCCTTTGTCTCTTTGTTGCAAATCTTCAGCTATTCTTTACGAGAAATACTTCATGTGTCTGGACCTTCATTATCTTTGTTAAAGTGTTCATCATTTTTACCTCCCATACTTGGTTGTTTAGGCATCTTTGGCCACACACAGAGTCTTATAAGCAGAATCCACACGACATACAGTATAACTCTGGCTGACACAAAAGATACATAGGTTTCAACAAGCTATGAAGCTAAGCATCAATACGCCCCACTGGGACAAGGCACTTGACACACTTCTGCTGGTGAAGCAGCATCAGTCCATGCTGACTGTTCAGCCACTGCAAACCCTAGGATCCCTTTCACTGTGCTGCAGAGCTGTCAGCTGCCACCAGCTTTCCTGACGTGGGCACTGGTGAACTGATCCAACAGTGTCTGAATGAAATATTTTGGTTTTGTTTTTTTTTTCCCTGTTCTAGATTTTATACTTTTCCATGCTGGTATTTTTCCTCTTGAGCCCCTGATCTACAAATGGTCCCATCTCAATGGGGTCTTTCTGTAATTTTACCTTTTTTAACCTTTCTGCAGACCTTCTGATGCCTATTTCTTATAACTCTACAATTTTCTCAGCTGTCTGAGCAAAGCTTACACAGTTGTATGTATCAGATTTCAGCCTTGGACCCTTGGTATGCAGGCAACAATGCATGGGGCAGGCAGGGAAGGTAGCAGAAAAGTTTCAGGCATGTACTAGCGCATCTTATTCTGCTCGCAACAAAGTCACCTTAGCATGTCCTTGGGGAGCTACACACGCCTAACTCACCCCTAGTGCTTGTAGAAGGTTAGCCCATTCATCTTCAATACATAGTAGCTAAGTAGGGAAATTGAGACAGAACTATTAAAGAAAAAGACTCAAAAAAGGCTGTTTTTTCATAAACAGTAAAAAGAAATATTTTTATTTAGTATGTAAAATTAAGCAATTTACTCTGTGATTAAAGTACACATCTCTATGGTAACTCATTACTACCCTCTCTTTGACTGATAACTGGTTTTCTGTCATAGATGTTTTTTAGTTTTACTTTCAACTATTATTCTGAAACATAATTATTGCATGCAGACCTCTAATCACTTATTATAAATTTGTAGAGATATAATTTGAAAATAAACCACTAAGAGTTTTCTCCTCATTTTGAACACAGTTAATATAGAAGATCTGAAAAACTGTTTTTTTCTGCATTTGTACTGTTGGTTGCAGTAATAATAAAATTAATTGCCTCTAATCCAGTAAAATATAATTATACCTAGCTTGATTTAGACAAAGTTATGGATATTTCAGAATTAGATAGCATGAAGTATGAATAATTAATAAGAAAAAATGATTAATGAGACAATTTGTAGACTTAGTTTGAACAAATGTGCTGAATTATGGGCACATTGTGTGGGGTTCATCTTATCTCACTTCAGTTGCCTAACAAATAGTAAATCTAAATCTAAGTTGGTGTCTTAACAATGTCTCCATCACTAACGAAGACTAATGAACAACACAACCGGCAAGGGAAAAGTACTACTCGGGTCTCTTGGTCAGCCTGACTAAGACAGCATTAATTGCCATCTGAAAACATCTAGACTATAAAAGTATTCTGTCAATACCTGGTAGTAAACATTAAATAGCATTTTCCAGAGCCTTTGGAATGTTCAAAAACTGAAAAATTATCACTTGACTGATCTGTACAGATAATAAGATTTTTTAGATTCAGCAGTTCTGTATTTGTTATGTATAAGTACTTACTATCACAATTACAATGAAGTTAAAGAATCATCAATTAGATGCTAAATTTGAATCTAGTAAACTATATTGGTGATAGTAAATTACACTCAAGAGAAGGAGTTATTTTAAAAGGACCTTCGACACAAAGATGCTCTATATAGGGTATACAGTATATGACAATTTGCTTTACAACTTGTAAAACTCAATTGTTTAAGCACATTTTAATATTCATACTCCTATTTTTTCCTCTGTTTAGCTTTAAAGACATAATGGGTTTGCTTAATTCTTTCCAGGTTCTAAGTGAAAACAGATGAAAAAATGTAGGGTTTTTTAAATTTTATTTTCTTAATAAAGTAGAATGCTACTAAATTTGTCTTAAAGACAAATAATTTTATTTTTTTAATTTTAACTTTTAAAACTTTTGAAATTGTTTACTGAATTATTTTCTAAGGTTATTAAAAAGATGGTAGAGGATATGTAAATATGCTAAGACCATGGAAGTATAATAATCATAATATTAGGTGCAGATAAAGTGGGAACAACATCACGTAAACAAATAGGTCAGATGTAGTATTTTGTCTGGAAGTTTTAGTTTTAAGCTTATAAGTCTTTATTGTTTCTTTTCTTCACAAATGTAAGATCTAATTCCCTCACCCAACCAACAATACATTTCAAATTCACTTTTTTTTTTAATCATTTATTTTTGTGCTCTGTTTAATTAAAAAAAAAAATTATTGCAGTTGAAAGAAAGACATGTTTGTTTCAAGTGTTGGTGAAAGCACTTGGGAGGATGGTTTGCATTTCGTATAGGAAAAAATTGTCATGGTCTCTCCTCAGCCAGCAACTTAGCTGCAGTCCCTCCAGGGGTGTAACTGCTCTGTCATGGGCTTATCCACTGCCACATACTTTGAGGAGTCCTGCTCCTATGTGGAATCAGTGCCTTTGACTGGAGTTCATACTGGAGTTCCAGCCTGTCCAGTACAGCAGCACAGAAACAGCAGTGATGCCCTGGCCTTCTGTGAGCCCTGGCGCATCACCATTGTGCTTATCCAAATGTTCTCAGGCACAGCAGAGCAAAATGATAATCAGTACAGCAAGGAGCAAAAGCAAAAAGCAGCCAGTAACAAGCACAGGACTTTAACATACATCAAGGCAAGCAAGCCCCACGGCAAGAACAGAAGCCTGCCAATTAATAGCTAAACAACAATAACACATATAAATTTGATCTAGCACATTCCAATCAAACCTGTCATTATCTTGAACCCTCTGAGCCCTGCATTGGGTACCAAAAAGGACTGTCATGGTTTAACCCCAACCAACAACTAAGCACCACACAGCCACTTGCTCATTCCCCTTTGGTGGGACAGAGGAGAGAATAGGAAGGGTGAAACTGAGAAAATTCATGGGTTGAGATAAAGACAGTTTAATAGGCAAAGCAAAAGCCGTGCACGCAAGCAGAGCAAAACAAGGAATTCATTCACCACTCCCCATGGGCAGGCAGGTGTTCAGCCATCTCCAGGGAAGCAGGGCTGCATCACGCCTAATGGTTACTTGGGAAGACAAACACCACTCTGAACATCCCCCTGCTCCCCTCTTCTTCCCCCAGCTTTATATGTTGAGCATGATGTCATATGCTATGGAATATTCCTTTGGCCAGTTTTGGTCAGCTGTCCCAGCTGTGTCTCTTCCCAACTTCTTTTGTGCTCCCAGCCTACTCACTGTTGCGGTGGTATGTGAAGCAGAAAAGGCCTTGACTGAGTAAGAGAGTAAGCACTGCTCAGCAATAACAGAAACACCCCTGAATTATCAACACTATTTTCAGCACAAATCCAAAACATAGCCCCATACTAGCTACTATAAAGAAAATTAACTCTATCCCAGTTGAAGCCAGCACAAAAATATAAGGTTTCTAATTTTGTAGTTACATATATCTGATCAGAAATTCATTCTACTTTGAAATTTTCCTGTTTTACTTTGCATGTATATTCAGCTGTTTAGAAAGTCTGAGCAAAAGTAGGTCTGTAAATTTTGAATGCAGGGTGAGTGAAGAAAATATGCTATTACCATCACAGAGCAGGAGGGGAAGGGAAGAATCCTGTAATCTTTTTATGAACAGCCCTAGAGCTGAAATGGATGAGAACTGCAAGCTGAAATTTAGCATGGAAATAGCTCTAATTTAAAGAAGTACCTTTGCTTTCAGAGAAAATTGCTTTTGACTTTACCAAGGTATGAGCTTTTGAATATTGAATACTGACTACAGTAATAAGGTTTTAAGCCTTTCACCTTCTTTCTACTTTTCCTTCCCTCAGTTCCTAAAACTTTCCTTCCATATGAACATTAAAACTATACAATATATTTGCAGTAAATAGTGAAGGGCCATATATTGCTGCAGATTTGTAGTATCTCATGTTTGTTTCACAGATACGAAATTGATGAACTTTTTGATCTGTCTTGTGTTTTTGTTGTTTGTTTTGTTATAACACTTATAAATTATACTTTTTCAATACCTTCTCCCTCATATAGGAATCACTGCCCTTTATCTGAAATGGCTTTTCTATTCAAAAATTTGCCAATTCCATATCACATATGTCACAATTTGCAGAAGTGTGACAAAATTGAAACTCATATTAGTATTATATGGTCTTGACTGCAAGACCTCTTTCCACAAGAGGGTTCCATTTCTCTCATACAATCTCAGATTGGATTGCAATTATCCTTCTAAATCAATATAGTTATTGCAGCAAACTCTAGCAGCCTTGGTTAACTCTCAATGATTAAGTATAAAGCCCTCATATTTAAGTGATTTCCTAACTGGTACCAGTCTTGCCTTGCTAGAATGAGATAGTCTGGATTTAAATTACAGCTTCAGACATATGAAAAAGTGACCTTTCCTGTTCATTCTTTATTCTATCAGAACTCCTCTATCTGAATCAAGAAGATTTGGAGATGACAACATTTACTTCAAGGTTCCCTTGCATGAGAAACTTCATACGAAAAGTGTGAATGTCTTTCCATCTTGAGAACCCAATATTACCTCATATTGACTGGACTTAGAATTTTCCTCCTAACTGGATTTACTACTTCTCAAGAACTTTCAGAAGTTTAACCTTCATTGATTACTTCATTTGAAAGCTTCTAGCATAGCTTTTTAGGAACGTGGCATTATTCTAGCTGCTGCAGTCACAAAGTTATCCATATTTTACACATTTCATAGAGTATTTGCTCCTTGTCTTATCATGTGCATTTTCATTTGAATAAACACATACTTCGATTTTAATTAGTTCAAGGTAATATGCAGACATATTCGAGTGAAGACTTTCAGATAGATAGAAACTAAATTAGTTGGACTATATCACAAATCAGAAGTTAGAATTTCTGTCAGTACATGGGATTTTTTAAATGAAATTTGTAGTCAGACACTTTTATTTTTGCCTTTGAAAACATCTTTAAAAACTTAAATCCACCTTCATTGCAAAATGTAGATATCAGGACATTTTTTCAAAGGATCAAATGCCAATAAAGTCTGAGGCTGAACTTCAAGGGTTTTTCAGATAAGCAAGTAACTTTGGCTCATTTAAATTTTCTCCCAGAGTAATCTTTCTATGGTGCTTGTTCAAGATGAGTTTATTCAACTGCAAGACAATTAGTGCAGCTAATAACTGGAGAGCTTTTCTTTTAAAGGTATATGTACAGATAGTCAAGAATAAATGGTAGTCAGACATCCCTCCTGTCATTAATATAAACCAATAGGCTATGGATTTGGTTTTCTCAGTTCAGTATCTAATACTGAGGCAGAGAAAAACAGTTCCATACCTGCTCATATCCTCATCTGACTCATCATGATAAACAGGTTATGCTTCTTTAGAAACCACAGGCCTTTAACAGTCTGAAAGGAATTCAAAGAACAGCACAGGGAAACTTAACAAATATTTGTCTCCCCTTGTTATGAAGCATCAAGGTTTGGTAATAACTTTGATTACATTTTTAAACTAATGTTATTTGACATAAGAGTCTGAGAAATATCCTTTTGGCAAATAGGAGAATTGCCATTACAGCTTACCTCTCTCTTTCTCTGTTAGCACTTGCTTTTTATTATTCTTTTTAACTGTAACGATCTGTTAAGAAGTAGACCATCAAGCATAGGTGCTTAGTTCACTCTGTAGGACAAGAGGGACACCTAAATGTGCCTGGAGGATCTGATCCAATGTTTGTTTCTTTTCTCTTACTCCTACAGTGGATTTCATGCTGTTACTCCAAAACCTTATCTACATGGTAAAATTGCAGACAGAACTGATACAAAAAGTAATGGTTAGATATTTACATTTAAAATTAGCATAATAGTTTCTATTCTGACATAAATAAATGTAGTCTAATGATTTAAGCAAGCTGGTAGAAAAGGTAATACCTTTCAGAAGACTAATATAGACATAATATAGACTAGACTAATATAGACTAATAAAGACATAGCTAGAAAGAAACAAATTTATTCTCTTAGAGAAGTTAATGAGCATATTTTTGCTCTGAAAAATAAACTTAAGTTATAATAGTTCTATGCACTTTCATCAGTCATTACTTTCACAAAATGTCCTAGTTAAGTACCTCACCTTTCATAATCATCAAAGATCTGAAGTTGACTTGCTCACAGGCTTCTGAAAAAAAATGTAACTATTTTCATAAATTTTCCACTTTGCTAAACATGTACTTTGTAAAGCACAGACAGGAAGGCTGTGAAAATAACATAGATTTGTGCTGCTATTGCCTTAACTTATAGTTGAGTACAGCAAACAGTCATTTTGAATATAGCCTCATGTAGAAATTTTTAATTTTTACTACCAGCATATAACAGTAAGAAATTATTCCGATGTCTCAGTGCAGTATCAATATGTGTACCTAAATTAGCTCTGGCTAAAGCTCCCTTTCTGTTCTACTTGACCCAAACCACATACGAGTATATACCCTGTAGTCACTTATTTTATCAGAAGTGAAGTAAATTAAAGGCTACATTTATAGACAAGAAGGACAGAGTGGTTTTATTTCTATCTGTGATATTTGAGGAGTTAAAACATACTCCCTCATGATAAAAAATCATACTTTTCTTTTCTGTAAAAAAACACCATCCTTCAAGAAAGTTTGCCAGCCATCAGTCTGGGACAATATACTTTCAATCTCTGCTGCTGATGGATTTCATGTTATGTTAAAACACTCGTTGACATAAAAATAAAAATTAAGAAAAGAATAAAAGGAAGAAGGATCAAAATCTCCTACTTTTTATGTACTTTTTAATTATCCTAGACAGTAACACTTTTTTTCTAAATGTCAATCTAAGTATTTTAGACAAAGGGGAGTAGCTCTGGTGGAATTCACAAACATCTCTTCTGTGTATAAACATCGAGTTTACAATATAAGTATAAAAGATGGTATTCAGGATAAGCAAATGTTTTGTATCTCTTGTGGACAACAGAGTATAAAGGAGTCTTCGGTCTCCTCCAGAAAGGTGTGAAGTCTGCCTCCTGCTGTTTACTTCTCTGAGTCCTCTGCTGTCCTGTGAAATTATATCAGCTGGGCTTTCTGTATAATATTCTTTAATACAGGAAGAAAAGAGGCAAGATTTTCTGAAAGAAATATAAAAAAGGAGGCATAGAGAGAAGTGAAGGTATGATGTCTGAAAGGGGAAAAAACCTTAAAGGATGAGAGGGTGTTACCCTTTGAAGTATAAAGTTGTGGCATGATCAAAAGCTCACTGTAGGTAATGGAAAGATTTCTGTTGACTTTATTGGCCTTTGAATTCAGCACAGTCTAAAGGAAAACAACAAATCTTGCTTCCCTTCCCCATCAGCTCCTTTGTTGTTTTCAGAATCAGTCACACTAAATAGAAAAGATAGTCAGGAATGAAGTTAGAAACAATTAGTTTTATTTGAAAAAAGTGAGGAAAATTCATAAATTTATTTGAAAGCTGTAAAGTGTAACTATTTATCAGGGAATTTAATGGGGTTAAATATTCTGAGTAATATTTCAGATGTCTAAATATAATAATTTACCATAATTTTTCTGGGAAAAAAATAGAACAACTTTTGCACACATATAAGTCTGTACAGCTTTTTATATCATAGCTTTTCAAAACAATGAAATACTTTTTTTCTACTGTATATTGGGTCTTTCTTCCATTTAAGGCACTTCTAATAAGATGCAAAGTATACTCATTGACTTTAATGTCTTAGTGAAACTAAATGTTTTAGTGTAATTTTAATGACGAAGATTCTGAGTGTCAGATAACCACCCTCATTTATTTCTCAGACCACTTTTTCAATGCATTTGGAGAAACACTCTGAATGAGTCCTTTTAGTGATAAGTAACAGCCACAATGTCATGGTACTCATTCTAAATCTGTAGTATCTCATTGTTTTTTTAAGTTTTTAAGGGAATTTTAGTTCAAATAACATTTTTATAGAAGTAATAAAGGGCTCTAAGTTTGCAGAATAACTTGGTGCCACAACTGAGCCATCAGATAACTTTGGTCATATTAATTCAGACTCAAATTGGACACATTGGTTGTGCATTCCCATTGCTGCTACTCATACAGTCTTAAAAATCTATATGAGTTGTGCAGTACTCAAATCATGCCCACAACTGAGCTTCTGAAATAGTAAAATCTCAAGAGTCCAAGTATTCATTTTTTAAGAATTTATATTGTAGTTGTGTTCTGTTCTTTATCCTTTCAAACAGGTTGGGTTTTTTTTTTAATTTTATTATTATTCATTTTGGTTTGTTTGTTTGCTTGTTTATCTGTTTTTAGGAGACTTTAATAGTATGAAAACTCTCTACTTGTTGAAATAATCTCATTATCACAAAACAGCTATGAGTGGCAGTATTCCAAAATTATCCAACTTAATCCCACGTTGTACCTCAGGATGGACTTGGAGAAACCAGCACAGTAAAAGGATTGCTTCATAAACACATTAAGCATGAGGGAAAGACAGATTATAGTTCTCCACAGTAGTACTTCCCCTTACAGCATACCTGTTACATGTCCCACAGCTGCAACAGGACACTTGCATGGTTCTTCCCTTCAGCATTATGATTATGTCAGCATTTGAATGAGGTCCTAGAATTGTTCAAATTTTAAAGTCAATAATTATTGACAGCACTGATATTTAGACAGGAAGGACCTAGAGGTAATTCTGTTTTGTAATCTTCCATTTTGGACAGGTGCACCTGAATATGCCCCTTGAATGACTTTGTTGCACTCAAGTGGATACTTGTACATCGGTGCACCTACAGAAGATGACCACAGTTCCCATGTGTGACTTCTTCCTGAGTTTTCCTTTCATGGAAAACATGGTGTTGGATAAGTTTTTTTACTCTCCAAAAAGCAGCAAGCTTTGTTCTTGCTCTTTTAGCAAAGATTATACAGGTGTGAAAAACCATATGAGATGAAGCAAGGGATTTAACCTGCACATTATAAAAAAAGAACAATCGCCAAATTGAGCATCTATGGTTCATCTCAGGAAATGGTAATCTGTAGTTTAGGTTTAGCAACACTCAGTCCAAGAGTGTGTAGTTCTGTTAAACTATCCTTTTACTCTAGCCATGCCTGAAATAATTGGTAGAATGGGGTTAATATATCCTAGCTACAATGGATCTTGTGGCTTTATCTAAAAGAAAGTAATTTCTCGGTTTTAGTGAGATAATGAAACTTCATGTTGTAATTTTTTTACTAGTGACAAAATAATTCCTTGATATAACAGAATCCCTGATACCCAAAGAAAGCCTGTACCTGGACTTCTTTTGTTTTATTTGGTTTGTTTGGCTTTAATTTCTTTTCCATTCTGTCTCTTTTCAAAATGCCTTCAATTCTGAAGCCATTACTCAGTAACAAGAAGAATAGATATGATATCCCAGTCTGTAAGTTTTCCAAAGTTTCAATTTTGAAAATGGTTGCTTTTTTATACACTAATTTTTTTATAACTAAATGCAATGTAACAAATGGTCTTCTTCCCCACTCCCCTTTTTCATCTTGTATCCTAGGGAAACATGACTCTGATCAGATTGCTTTCAGCTGATGAGTTTCTTCGGCTCCTCTCAGGACTTCATTAGCTCATTGACTGTTTCAGCTAGGTATGACAGCTGGCTGAGGGTTTGTCTGTGTGTTTGTTTCTCAAGATATTTTGAAAAACTTGCATGTAGGTAGTGGGAGGAGAGAGGACAGAAACTGGTTCAACAGAATTGAAATCCTAGTATTGAATTCATACTTTGATAGGCACCAGATAATTCACATGACAAGAAAGATGTTTTAAGTGTCTCAGTAATGAGAAAAAAATTCACTCAGAGCTTATATTTATTCTACAGCAGGGAATATTAGGGAAAGTAAAATAAAAATGTGTAGCAAACAACACTTGGGCTTCAGGTGCATGAAGCATCAAATATGGCATCTGTCACTCCATGTCAGGCCTGGGCAATTGAGCTGCAGTTAGCTGCCTGATGAGAATCAATCAGGAGACCAAGAACAAGCCTGTTAGCCTGACTGGTGGTTTATTCTTTGTATGTAAAATCCATCACTTGTTTGTTTATTTGTTTTTTTCCTGTGTGCCACTTGGTCTCAGTTCTAGATGTCTCACTCCTATTACTGATTCAGTTTTTATTTCTTTTACCTCATCTTTGTAAACTTTTTCCATAGTTTCTGAATCCTGCCTCTGTTCTTTGTCCTTGTCCTAGTCCTCCTTCCTCCTTGTCCTGGTTGGCACTTTCTTATTCCTTGTCCCATACAATTTGCAAAACTGTTGGCTTGACATAACCCTTGCTCTCTTCAGGTCATTACATCATCTCATGTATTACACCTGGCTTGCACGCCCTCCCTTAATTCTGTAATTCTGTAATAGCTGTAATAGCTTGGAAGGCTGGCCCACGTTCTATCTGTTTCTACTTAAGAGAAGGTCTTCTCTTTTTGCCCAGAAGTAATGATGTCAGAAAGGTCAAAAGAACAAGACAAGGAAGTGAACCATTGCAGCTTGGTACTAGAGGTGTTTGACTCATATGAAGGTCATATGAGTTTTAACTTACTCAAATTAGTACTCTGTACTAATTCTTTTATTCAAAAATTTGGTTTTACTTTAATAATATAGTTGTTAAGCATAAATAAAAATAAGACAACACTGATGAACTGATCCAATAATATGATAACTCACACAGAATCATTAAGGTTGGAAAAAACCTTTAAGATCATCAAGTCCAACCATTAACCCAACACCACCATGCTCCCTAAACCATGTCCTGAAGTGCCACATCTACAAGTTTTTTGAACACCTTCCGTGATGGTGACTCCACCACGTCCCTGGGCAGCCTGTTCCAATGCCTGACCACTCTCGCAGTACAGAAATTTTTCCTAATATCTAGTCTAAACCTCCCCTGGCACAAGTTGAGGCCATTTTCTCTCATTCTATCGCTAGTTACTTGGGAGAAGAGACCAACACCCACCTCACCATAACCCCCTTTCAGGTAGTTGTAGAGAGTGATAAGGTCACCCCTCAGCCTCCTCTCCTCCAGACTGAACAACCCCAATTCCCTCAGCTGCTCCTCATAAGACTTGTGCTCCAGCCCCCTCACCAGCTTCCTTGCCCTTCTCTGGACATTCTCCAGCAACTCAATGTCCTTCTTGTAGTGAGGGCCCCAAACGCCTCCCTATACTTTTTGTCTTGTTTTGTTTGTTGTTTTTTTTTTCCACTTTAGGATTTTATATATCTCCACATTGGAGTTTTTCCTCTTGAATCCTTGAGTTATTAATAATCACATGTCAACAATTATTCTGCTGCCTGTATTTTTTTTCTCTTTTTCTTCAATGGATTTTCTCACAGCTCTTTCTTAGCAGTCTCAGGAAGAGCTGTGCACTTTGCCATATAAGAGATGGGCCTTGGCTCCTTGGTACACAGGTGGCCAAGTGCTTTGTCAACAAGGGTTTGAAGCGGGATTATGGAGAGAAAGAAGGTTATGGTCCTTCTGGGTCCTAAGGTCAACTATATTAATCTTCTTCAAGCAAAGATAAGGTAGGTTGTCTCAGCAAGTCTTAAGCATCTTGAGTCTGCAGGGAGCGGTTTTGATGCTCATGGTGACAGTCTTTTCCTACTTATTCTAGAGTCTTAAAATTTTCTTAAAACATTTTACATTCTTATTAGTTCACAGTTAAAAAGTTGCACACTAGCACACCCAGCATCAGTTAGATGTTCTTTGTTATGTAGTAACTACCTAGTTTTATTAGACTTTCAACTACATATGGTTTTATCTGACCTTAAGCTAAAACAGGTTGGGCAAGAGTCACTTGACCCCTAGGCCATTGCTAGGTAAAACTGTTTCAGGCCAATGTAAGTCCACATAAATGCTGAGATCTTGCACTGTCAGGTCGATATAACAAATCTACATCCTTTTGCAAATAATGTCAAAAAAGTGTTTTTAC
This sequence comes from Phaethon aethereus, assembly GCF_964289735.1. Taxonomy (NCBI): domain Eukaryota; kingdom Metazoa; phylum Chordata; class Aves; order Phaethontiformes; family Phaethontidae; genus Phaethon; species Phaethon aethereus. The sequence goes on from NC_138575.1 coordinate 142,511,056, forward strand.
TAGGCTACAACACCTTGGACTGGATTAAGAACAAGACATTTAGCATGTTGGTCATTTCCTCCCACTCATATTTCTTTTCATGTATTGACAACTGAATTTAACATCTATTTTTCTTTACCTTTTTTCTCCTTCTAAAAAAAAAACCTCTAAAGTTTTTATAGCAGTAGGAAAAAAATAATAAAAATATAAGTGTAAATGAATGACTTCAAAGAATGTAACAAGTTAGATGATACTACTAAACTTTATTGAAACTGTATTCCTACTGTATGCAATAAGAAGGAAAAAAATAGCATAGAGAATTAGAAAGATGTGGTTACTTAATAGTAGGCAAAAATTTAGAAATTTAAATAATTTATTTAAAATATTAAGTGTATTTATAACACACAAATTTATACCACATGGTTTAATTTTAGTTTAATTGACTTAATATATAGTTTATTATATATGCACATATATTCTACAATATATGGATATGATATATTCATCTCCTCAAAGATGGAAAATTTTGCCCTGTACAGTAGAACATGAACTTGTCTAATTTAGACAGGCTATGATCACATGATAATCAATTACGCTTAGGCAGAGCCAAAGTACCTGCTTAACATTTACCCTTCGGTGCATACATACAAAAGTCAGTGTATAATAGATATTTTCTCTTACAAGTCTGCCAGTCTGGTATTTTAATAACATTATTATGGCTACCTATTTAATAGCATTTGTAGAGTGAATGTAGTAGGCAAAGACAGAGGTAATAGCACAGATGGAACTATTCAAGATTCGGAAACAAGCAGCTTGTTGTGGATCATTTCAAATCTGAAATGGTAGTCTCAAGCCAGGTATTGATCTTTATAGGTTATCTTTGGGGGGGGGTTAAAGTTAAACATTTCACAATTTAGGGAAAATAGATTTAAAGCAAGTTATTTTGTGAACTGGGATGTTGAAATGAATGGTATTCATTCAAATATAAAAGTATCTATTATTAGAATAAATGCAGAGCAGTTCCACTGATTACAAAACATAATAAATATCATATTGCTCATGTTTTCAACATCTTTTTTATTTATCTCACATATATTATATGGTTACAGGATATCCATGTTAAACACATGGGTGCAGGGTGCAAGGCAGTCTGCTTTGATTTATATGTTTAGTTATACCTTAGTGTACTTACTTGACATAGCTTCATATTGAAATATAATGAAGGGGTAGCCCAGGAAATACATAGGAAAATTAAAAAGATTTCCCACATAAAAAAAAGCATGGCAGCAAAAAGTCAAACAAAAACCACCAATCTTAATGACTAGGAAGAACTGTGTTGGATTAGACTTAGATGGTGTTTTTATCTCTCTGTTACTGGCAAAGCCAAGCAATCGGAAATTAACTGCCCCCAGGTGGTAAAAAATGCAACTAGCCATTAAACATAACCAGCTATGAAACTATTGAGGGACAGACTAAAATTTATTGAATCTTCTATAATCTCCCTCAGGTGTATATATTAGAAGTATTGTCTTTATTAACTCCAGTCACATACTGTGAAACTATTTTACTTTTCCTTTAGTGATACATGACCCTTGGATGACTATACATTCATTTCACAAGGACAGCTCTTTGCTGAGGGACAGGCAAGAGCGACTCATCTGTGGACAACCTTCCTACCTTGTCCTCTACCAGACCACCAAGTTGTGTTCTTTCTTTTTCTGCCTGGATTTCAATAGACTTATTCTGATATACTCCAGTATAAGACATAGGTGTAACCAGCCAGTCAAAGGAGGTGATTATCCCACTGTATTCAGCATTGGTGTGGCCTCACCTTGAGTATTGTGTGCAGTTCTGGGCCCCACAATTTAAGAAGGGTGTGAAGGTCCTTGAATGCGTACAGAGGAAGGCAACAAAGCTGGTGAAATGGCTGGAAGAAATGTCCTATGAGGAGCAGCTAAGGACTTTGGGTTTGTCTAGTTTGGAGAAAAGGAGGCTGAGGGGTAACTGCACTGCTCTCTACAGCTTCCTGACGAGGGGAAGCGGAGAGGGAGGTGCTAACCAATTCTCCCTAGTATCCAGTGTTAGGATGCATGGGAATGGTTCCAGGCTGTTCCAGATGAGATTTAGACTGGACATTAGGAAGCGTTTCTTTACTGAGGGGATGGTCAACCACTGGAGCAGGCTTCCTAGAGAGGTGGTCGATGCCCCAAGCCTGTCAATGTTTAAGAGGCATTACAGCAAAGTCCTTAATAACATGCTTTAACTTTTGGTCAGTCCTGAATTGGTGAGGTGCTAGGGCTAGATGATCATTTTAGGTCCATTCCAACTTAAATAGTCTTTTCTCTTCTTCCCTTCCCTTCCCCTTCCCCTTCCCCTTCCATTCCCCTTCCCTTCCCCTTTCCCCTTTCCTTCCCCTTTCCCTTCCCCTTTCCCTTCCCCTTTCCTTTTCTCTGTCCAAAGACAGAATTTATTTCATCTGTATTAACAATGATTTATAACGTTTTTCAGTCCTTGAAGCTGTTCTGTTTTATTTCACAAATGGAAGAAGTTAGTTCTTGTTTTATATTGTAAGACATCCCCAATATTAATACTGAACTGTTTATTTCACTGAGGTTGAATTAACGTTACAAATGGCTGATTAAGAAAGTAGCATTGTCAAAATTGAGATAAATTCATATTTATCTCAGTTTTGAGATAAATTGACAGATTTAAGTGTTGACTTTCGAGACTTTTACAATGTTATAATCTACTTATTCTGAATGGAGAATTCTATCAGTATATTAATTGTCAGGCTATTTCTAATATTTATTTATTCAACTTAGTATATCTTAGTATATCTTAAAGAGCAATTCTATCTCGTGAGAGCATCATGCCTATAGCACTCCTACCCTTCACTTTCTGATCTACCAAAAGCTTGCATGAAACTTGCCCAGGTAAATCTTATCCAGGAAAAAGGAAAAATCAAGTATGTTTCTTCCTTATTATTTTCTTGTTCCCATAGGTTTCTTCTCTTTTATTCCATAGCCTTTCTGCTCTCTTAGATAAAATGGCTGGTAGAACAAAAGGAGTGTCATGATTCCAGCATACTTGAAGAAATGTGACAGTTTAAACAAATATAATTGCTTTAGGAACAAATTTTCCAGGGAGACTTACACACACACTGACACTTAAACACTAAGGCTTTCAGAATAGAATGTACTAGAAACACTGATAGATTATTCAACTACAGCAAAGAGTAAAAAACAGAAAGAAAGCAATCTCTATGCTCATCTTTTGAAAATACAACCTTAAATTACTACTTAACAATACATTTCAGTTTTTTTCTCACAAAAGTATTGCTTCATTCATTCATGATCCTCTTTGTGCTTTTTCTCCTAGTAAAGCACGGTTTACAGAAGATTTGATTTTCTTCCGTAAAGCAGCAACCTCATGTAATCAGTTTTTACAGTTCTATTTTTTAGCTAGCATAATCTGGGGAAAGATTAATTCATTTAATTGTGTTGTACTAACACCGTTTAGTCTCAGAAATTATGTATTTATATATATTTAGTAGGATAGTAACTCTGCAATACATCAATGGCAGAGACACATGCTACAGAGAATGTAAGATTTGCAAATACAGTACTGCCAGTGTAAGTGACAGATCTAGACACAGTGTAAAAGCCCCTGGGGTTTGTGATGCCACAGCTAATTTCCTTTCCCTTTTTGCTTTATTTTCCACAATAGCTTCCTTTTCTATCCTTTTCACTGCTTTCACTAATTTGACCCAGATACCTACATTATATCATTTACATGCTAGTTTTGGACATTGTGTTAATAAAAGACAGCGTTTCTCTAATAAAGGTACAGAATTTTAAATGATAATTATTTAAATGTTGTCCTACCAAGTGAGACATATAACTGAATTGTATCTTTTAGAGACTTTTGTGAGTTAAATTTTTTACTGGTAGAAAACCAAACTTGAATATGGGTTATCAAAAACTAATAAATAAACATGACTGTCCTGGTTTTGGCTGGGATGACGTGTTTTTTTTTTTTCTCTCCAATAGCTGGTACAGTGCTGTGCTTTGGAGCTGGTATGAGAATGATGTTGATAACACACTGAAGTTTTAGTTGTGGCTAAGTAGTTGTGGTGCTTATAGTCAATCAAGGACTTTTCAGATTCCCGTGCTCTGCCAGTAGGGAGATGCACAAGGAGCTGGGAAGGGGGCATGGCCGGGACAGCTGACCCAGACCGGCCAGAGGGATATTCCCTACCATACGACGTCATGCCCAGTACATAAACTGCAGTTGGCCGGGAGGTGGGGATTGTGGCTCAGGGACAGGCTATCAATCACTGGGTGGTGAGCAATTGCTGTATTGGGCATCACTTGTTCTTGTACATTCCTTCGTCAGTATTATTATCATTGTTGTTTCCTCCTCTCTTGCTGTCCTATTAAACTGTTTTTATCTCAACCCACGAGTTTTTCCTGATTGTCTCCCCTGTCCCACTGGGGGAGGTGGGGAGTGAGCGAGCAGCTGTGTGATGCTTAATTGCTGGCTGGGGATAAACCATGACAGTGACATATTTACATTTGTAATATACATTCATTTGACAACTTCAGAGGTGAAGGTTAAAGTTTGAATATGTTGGCTAATTTCTCTTCCTATGAAAAAGATCTTTTTTGTTTATTTGCTTTCTTTAGTGAAATAACTGCAGCTGGACTGATATTTGGTTCTTTTCATTTTCATTTTTACTTTTAACACTGCCTAATTTTGTCCCTTGTAGATGTAACTATGAGGTCTATTTATGACAGTTGCAGAGTTTGAGACTTTATAAAAATTATGCAGTGTTCTCAGTCAAGGTGGTCAGCTGTTTATAATTTTTTTTGATTCAATAACTAGATTAAGAATGATGTGGCAGCAAGAGATAGATAGGTTAATCAGATATAAAAGGAATTCACTCCTCCCTGTGCTACCCCATCCCAGAGAAAAGAAAGGAAACTAGCCTACTCGGCCTCCAGTAATCAAGCAAAAGAGATGTAAAGGTAATAAGCTGCCAAAGACTACTCTTCTAGCCTTTTATCCGTCCACAGTAAAAAAATGAGGAATGTTATAAAGATATCACAATGTTGTATAACTACCTGATGCATTGCAATTACATATTGTTCTCATACTAGTTTAAAATTCTTAAATCAGTACCTTAAAAAAATTTAGGACATGTTTTACAGAAAAAAGTTAATTTTTTCTGTAACTCTAAGTGAGAACCATTTCACCTTATTTTAGCCCATCTGAAAACTTGCCATCTGAAGGTAGGATAGTTATTTACTTTAATTCTCTTTTCACATGATAAAAATAAGTTCCTTCAGAAAGTAATTTATTTTACCCTAAAAGATGTTTCTGATCAGTTCAACAAGAATCCTCTTCAGTGTCTGTGGAGGTAACCTAGCTGAGGTGAGACCTTTAATTTTTAGATAATTGATGTTAAGTGAAATTAATCTCATCTTCAAATACCACATTAATACTTCTAATGTTCTTTTAGTGTTTCTAATGTAATGTCACTAGGCCAAGCCAAATACAAATTAAAAATCATGGGAATCTATTACATCTCCTGAAACAATATGAACAATTTCAACTATTAACCAGTGTGAGTTTGATGTTGCAAAAATTTCTTTTGATTATTCCATGTATTTTTTCATTTATAAATGATTATGTGTTTTCATTTTCTTGGTAACATTCATGACCAGAAACTTAATACAATAATCTATTCTCTTCTTCTAAGCCGTTATATATTAGTAGAATAAATTTTATAATGTACCTTCACAAGAAATTCAATTTTTCTTTGCTATGAAGTTTTATGACATTATTTAATTGCCGGTATGCCTGAATAGACAGTGCTGTTGCACTTCCTAAATGTTATTGCTGATTATTTGGGTTAAATATGGATATTTAACATGTTTCATCTTTGAAATATTATGTTTGTGTCAGAACTACCAAATAGGCATCCAGACAAGTTCTCAAATTTCAATACATAATACATAACCAATTGTACTTTACTGTGTGGTGCTCATTTCAATTATTTTGTGCCAGGTACGGCAGCAAACCTTTACACTGAAGTGAACAAAACATGAATTGCAGACACTTTGTGAAACTCTGAAAAATTCAAAATATCATGCTAAGAACTGATCTGAAGCTTTAAAAGATTCTTTAGAGACTGTGGGTCATGCTGATAGTTAGACCATCAGAGTCATGAAAGAGAGTAATAGAGAAGGTTTTGGAATAACTCCGGTTCTATAGAACCAACAATGACTGAATATAAGATGATAAATAATCACTACAAAAGTGTGTCTTGAAAAATTTATCTTTCCATCCTAAAATTGTTGTCCCAGAAAAAATGTCTGTTCCTATCAGTGATTATCAGGGAACAGGCAGATTTATCCAAAAAAGCAGCTGGAGGTAGAGAAATCATTGTGAAGGGGTATAACCCTAAATAGCTACAAAATTATTAGAAGATATTGTACATGTTGGCCTAGCACTCCAGAGTTATATCAAGCCATCGAGCCAACTCTAAGTGTTTGCAGCTAGCAAATTGACAAGTAATGGAATGACAGTCTGGGAATAGAGGAAAAACGCCTTTCATGAGATACTAGCTATTACAACCCAATGCTGTTATCTTCTCTGCAGAAAACTTTAAGGTCCAAACAATCACTGGGGAAAATAAATAAATAAATAAAATCCAGGCTTCTTATCTTATTGAAAAACCTGGGCATTTACAAGAAGACAGACAGACAACCTGATATATCTTTGATTTGAACAAGACTATAATCAGTAAGCAAAAATGATTGCTAGATCAGGCCTATGAAGATGTCTGAGTGATCAGTTATGATTATAGTGAAATCCATTCAGTGGGTTTTTACTGGCCAAGAGTTGTGGTTATGATGAAAGAAAACAGATCAAAAAGCATCTCCTGGATACAATTTTATAGGGTTTCCATTTGTTGCTGGCCTGACTGAAGGCAAAAATGAAGTACAATACCTACCAGGACTGCTAGCAAAATCTTATTATCAATTGCCTGCACTGAGAAATAATATCTATCACAGAAAAAGGAGTGTTAAATTAAACTCACCAATGACGTCTATAGTTAAAAAGACAGACGGTAAAGAAACACGGCATATTGTAATTTGCAGTGAAGAAGCCTGGAGTCAAATGCACTATTTGTTGTAGATCTCTATTGTAGCCAAACTGTGAAAGTGTAACACTTAACTCATAAGCTAAAGCTTGGATAAAATGGGAGTAGATTCTCATGGACATGGGCCAATATTAATTTCAAATCTTTGTATTATCTAGAAAAGGGTAGTCCAGCAAGAATAGTTGCAGAAATAAAAGCTGTACAGAAAACAAAATGTATGTTTTGTGTGTATTGATAGGGCTATGTTCCAGACCTCTTAATTTCTACTCTCTAGATCCTTGCTTTATTTTTTATAGTGGCTTATGTGCTAATAATTATAATGTATTTGTACTTCAGTACACTACTTACTTATTTAAAGGCACTTTCCAATAAATGGAATTAAAATATTTGGGAGATTTTCTGTCAGAATTTAGCTAATAAATAGAAATAAGGAAATTCTGCTGTACATAAACAAGAAGCAGAAAAACAATTAGAACTATAGCTATGCTTTTCTTAACTCATATGAAATATAAGAACTTAGGAAAAATTTGTGGTTTGGTATGGCTGATCAATATATCTGCTCAAAAAGCAGATATAAAAAGATGGTAAGCTAATGTTCTTATAGTGATGACAGCTCATTCTACTTAGGCAGAAGTGAAATACAGGAAAACTAAGGAGAGGCATGGGACAAGATTATTGATCTGAAAAGTTTCTCTTGGGAGAGAAAAATGAAACCATTTGAACTACGTGATTCATGAAAGTAAGAACAGGAGCTTGTCAAAAAAAGATATACAAATTAAAAAGAGAGAAAAAAGAAAACATATTGTCTGCTAATTTATATTAAAAAAAAAAGACAGAAATTATACTTAGGAGATGGACAAGGATTTTGACTAGTTTAAGTAGAATTAAAGAGTTTTCTTTACTTTTTACTTTATTCTCTTGTAGGCTGCAACTTGCTGGGTTTAGTTCTTAGTTGCATTTTCAGTCATTGTGTTTCATTTGACATTTCCATATTTACTTTCTATCACAGTTCTTTTCCCTTCAGTTCAATCTCAAATCACTCAGAGGCTGTAGTGATACCCAGATCAGGTCTTTATTTGATTACACACATGTGTATTACATGTTTTTATTTATATCCAAAATGAGCAATTAGAAATAATAGGAAGAGGTGGAAAAGTAACTACAACCCAAAACAAAGATATTGATTGAAATCAGAGCTTCCTAGGAGACAGTGATAAACAGGGGGTTACAAAAAAGCAGTTACCAAGCAGACATATTTCCCTCTATTGTTAGCAAAGATCATCAGAACCACTACTGATTAACATACAATTATACAAAGTAGAAAAGGGAAAACCTTAGAACCTTACTAAATGTCTTCCTTGACAAACAACACTGTTATTTCTTCAAAATAACATACATCTAAATTCTTAATTATTGTAAAATAATTGAAGAATTATAGAATAATACAGGTTAGAACGGCTTCTTAGAAATCATCTGGTTGATCTACTTGCTCAAAGAAGGATCTACATAGATCAGGCATCTCACTGCTCTGCCCAGCTCCGTTGTGAGAATCTTCAAAGATGGAGGTTCCACAACTTCTCCAGAAGCCTCTCATGCTGTTTGACCACCCTCCTGGTAAAAACATCTCCAGATATACTTGGAATATCACATATGGTCACTTGGGTGTCCATTGCCTCTTGTCCGATCACTGTGCAGCTTCAGGAGAACTCTGCACCTGCAAGGCAAGTCTTTTTCCCCCACGCTCTGCCACTGGGTAGCTGAAGCACAATTAGGTCTCCCCTTAGCTTAGACCCAGCTCTCAGCATCTCCTTGCATGTCACATACCCCAGCCCCTGAGCAACCTGGTGGCCCTGCCCTGGATTTGCTCCAGTAGGTCAATAGCCTTCTAGTATGGGAGGGCTCAAAACTAGCCTCCCAAGTGCCAAATCACCTCCCTGGTCCTGCTGGCATTACTCTGGCTGGTACAGCCTTGGATGGCGAGGCTGACTTTCTACCCCGTAAAAACACACTGCAGATTCATATTTAACTTATCCACTGGGATCCCAGGTCCTTTTCTGCAAAGTTTCTGCCCAGACAGTCAGACACCAGCCTGTTCCATTTCATGGGTTAATTCCATACCATGTGCAGAACTTTACATTTTCTTGTGCTGAACCAAGCTGTTGTTAGCTCATCATTCATCACAAAACAGTGTTCCTTATATTCCAGCTTCGTACTGTCAAAGACTTTAATGCACTAATAAGACTTAATTGACCTCACCTGACACCCCCAACTTATGCCTGCTATGCATGGACTCTTTTAAGTTCAGGCCTGGGTTTGCCATCATCTTTTTTTCTTAATTGCTGTTCCTAGTTCGACTTTGAATTTGGCTTGTAACTGTGCCTGATGATGACTGAGCTGTCAATATGAGCCATCCAGCTTTGCTCATCTGCGTGGTGTGCTGTGGCACAGCACACTTCTGGAGAGGACATTGCCTGGCTTCTGCTGTTCCTGCTCTTGCCTTCCAACTCACCTTTAAGGAACAGAATCAAACTTGCTCCTAGCTGGCATGCTCTTTTAATGGAGCCAGTGTCCATCCAGTGCAGCACTGCATCCGTGTGGACTATCTCACCAAATCTCTTTAATCCCACTGGGATCATAGCTCTGCACTGTTCATGAATTTCTAATTCGTCTTCTGTTTCCCATACTGATGTATTTTTGCAGTGACACTTGAAATGGACAACAAGTTGTTCTGCTTTCATATAAGGAGTATTAGGGCCACTTCTTTACTGTGCCCCATATCTTCTTTTCTCTTTAGTCACCATCCCTTATCAAGTATCATTAAAAGCCCTGCTGTTCAGATTAGGAACAATCAAAGACACTCTCAAAGATGGTCTCTCCTTGCTTTGTCAGATGAACTCTTGTTTGTCCATCAGTCCTCATTTCTTAGAGAGGGTTCCCTGGTTATAAAAAGCTAAAGACCTTGCTGCAGCACAAGCTTTACAACCAGGTGCTGGCCTGCAGAATGTGCCTGCTTTTTATCAATGTCTTCCCTTTCATCAGCAGTCTAGGAAAATGCCACCCAGGTTCCTACTCCTTGCACCCTTACATCACCTCCAGAATCCTGTTCACTTGCTGCTGTGGCAAAATTTTAGAAATAGGACACCCCTATAGTTTTCAACCTTATAGTATTGTCATATTTTCCCACTTCTTTTACAGTGCAGAGTTTTTATCATCTTCCAAAAATAATTGTTTCCACTAGACACAATTTGAATTCCAAATTCTAGTAGAATTTGGAGCTATGTGGGTCTTGATCTAAATCAACAGGGTTATTTCTATATTGCTAAACTTTCTTCTCTCTGCTGATTTAAAAAGATAACATAAAATAACAGAAAGGTCATGCATGAAGTTGGACAACATGACACAGGATATAAGCAATCGGATCCTAAATAATCATCCCAAATCATTAAGCAATGTTACAGCTACAACTGAAAGGAATTACATTTGTACTAAGGCATTTTACTGCATTAAAAATGAGTCTATTTTGTTTTATCTCTGATTTAAAAAAATTTTTTCAACAACTCATAGTACAAATGAGCTTTGCATGTAATTAGTGTTGAAGACCTGGTTATGCCCAAGAGGGCATAATTATTACTAATATGAAATTGCCATCTGGAGGTACCCTTTGAGACAGTCCATCAAGTCAAACTAAAAATGGCATTACAAAGGTGTTGACAGTGATACCTTAAGAAAAAAAAAAAAATCCCTGTAGATACTACTTTGTGATGTTGTGACCAATTCATTTTGTCTTTACTGTGAGTCACAACATCCCCTCAAGACCACAGGTTATCAGAATGCTCCTACCTAGGGATAAATGCATATACATGAAATGAACCAGAAGTAGTAGTACAAGGAAACAGCACTAAGGAAATGCATCTATTGCTTTCAACACTTCAAATGCCTGTAATGTGTATTAGTTTTACATGGTGAATAACACGGGTGTTACTAATATTTCACTGCCTTTTCTTGATTCAGAGTTAAGAGCAAACAAATTAGTATTATGTAAAGAAGATAAAGAGAATTGGAATGTTTGGTTTATACTTTCCAAGATACAGCACATTTTCAGATTTAAGCAATCTGTAACCTGCAGGACTGTAGGCAAAATGAAATGAACAAATAAAACAAATCTACTGAGGTTTCACACTGAGAGCATATTTGATTTGTTAGATTGAGCATGATGCTTCAATGTTGTTTGCATTTAAAGAGAGGCAGTGTGTCACAGTTAAGGTCAAGATCTTTCCTTTATTATTTTTTTTTAAATACATTAATTAACGTTCTTTTAAAAAACAAAACAGAACACCCTCAAATTTCACAAGAACTCATGTATTTCTGATCTAGAAGTGAAATAATTAATAGAATGCCATAATATGAAATACTCTATGTTCAACATATTTCATTTTTCTGCTGGACTTTTGCAGTAAACAATGTTGGATTAGATGATCCCTCAGAGTCCCTTATGACCTTCTTTTTCTGTCTCAGTTACATTATATTTCGGTGCCTTCTGGAGTGGCAAATTATATGAATTTACACTTTGAATCAAAGAATTTGAAATACTTTGTCTTTGAAAATATGCATGAATATACTTACACGTCAGTTTACAAGTAAGTGCTTTTATCAAAAAAGAAAGTACATGCTCTTATAATTATCTTGCTCATAAGAGGCCTGATTCAATATGGACAGAAGATTTGACTCTTTCTGAAAATTGGAACCTTTTGAAAGTATTTCACCTTGAGCATCCAATGTTTAAGATACTTAATATTCACACTCATAAATAATGTTATCTTCACATGAAAAATACTGATCATTAGCAGTATTTTCCTTTTCCTTTTTTAAACTTCAGTAGGATTTTAGACAAAAATAGGCAAGAAATTTAAATTCAAATGATAGCCAGGATTCAGTTAGTTGTCCAGGACAAGATGTTTCACTGTTACACCAAAATGTTTACACAGTACCACTAGACATACACGGTTTCTTGAGATTGGTTCAGCAATATTCAGGTCACTACACATTGTTATCTTATAAGCATAGACTAATAGAGAAAGAGGGACAAAAATGTAACCAAGAATAACTGCAGTGCCATGCACCTTGTCAGGCACTACTTTAAATTAGAGTTCCTCTTTGGGCTATAACTACTCTCTGAACTAGATGAACCCAGGCTTGTAGTAAAATGTTGCTATGCTACTCTAGAAAATCTAGTTTCTTTTGCTCATTTGTTACTTGAGTCGAACTTCAAGAAAAATTTGATACAATTGATCACCAAATTAATTAACAGCAGCATGAAATTAATTTTTGTAACTGTACACTTAAATTAGAAACGTCTTTTTAATGTGTTATCCTTCACTTGCTTAAAACAAATGCAGTTCAAACTACACAATTCACATCAACTAAAGACACAGAAGCATATTCAATTGTTAGTATGGACGTCTCTGTTAAACTACAGAGTATATGAAGATACATAAGAGCAGCATGACTTTCAAATTTCTAATGCTTTCTATGAACTACGTTTAAGCACTTCATTGTCATAACTCCCTTGCAATATTGCAGTACACACATTAGTTGAAAATATTTTGCTGAAAGATACTGTACTTTAAGGTTAGCTTCAGAGCCTGCTAATCAGCAAGTAAAGGCCTAGGTCTCAGCAAGTTTTACTCTTAATTTTCAGAAATCTGTAGAGGTTTTGTATATAGTTAGTAGCACTGAGGAAGCACATCTAATATCTGTCAAAATAAATCATCCATATGAGCACTTATTATATACCAAGTTGCAACTCCATTTTTATTGTGCTGGGGAACTTTTCCTTTGGGGGACTTAGGGAAAATGGAGGGGAGAAACCGAAGTCTTTAAGGAGCCTATGAAGAGAGTTTATGCCCATCAGAAAAGTTCATTGAGCCACGAAAGAGAAACTAACAAACGACACAAAGCAGAATTTAAAAACAAAATAAAACCAACCAACTAAACAAACAAACAAAAACCCCAAACACCAGCAACTAAGGCAGAAATAAGAAATTACATAGTGTGCCCATGGTGAAAAAAGAGGGTCAAGCTTTCCTGCAGAAAAGGGTTCATCAGTTATAAGCTGGCTGTAGCCAGGTCGCAGATTCAGGTAACAATAAGACAACTACTTCTCAGCTTGGTGCCCTACATATCTTCCAACACGAAGGGTCAAAAATAAACTCAGAATTTTGCTTTAAAACTTTTAACATATGAACATTTCAACTTGGGTATTCCTTTACAGAGCATGATAATATATACAACAGTACCTCAAAAAAAAAAAAGAAAAAAAGAAATGCTAGTGTTAAACTTTAGTTATCACTAGGCTTACTTTTTAATTATTACAGTTTACTTTTTCTTGTTATGGATGTGATTATCTATGTTATTGAGTAATTGTTCTTTAGAATGGATTATGGTTTTAAGTGACTGGCAAGGTGCCAGGCATTGAAATAGATATTTTCCTTCCTTTTAAATAGAAGTAAATAAGTGTATTGACAGACTGTGAAGACTATATCTTACCAGTTACGCAACAGATTTAACTCCAAAACTGAACTGCACTGACCTGTTGGTCCAGACAGCTAGTCCATAATGAATATATAAAACAAAAAATGACCAAATGCACCTTTTTCAAAGTTTAGTCTGTTGAGATGGTACTCTACAAATACCCCGTAATCTTCTCAACATTTCAAATGAAAAGATGTTAGTTTTAAAGCAATTTTTTGTGTTTTTATACAAAATTTTAACATGAATACTAGTCTTTTATCAGTTACTACATCAGGTACATGATGAATTATATATTTAAGGAAAATTATAAGACTACCAAAACAAATAAACAAATGAGAATCCTCACTTGATCTTGGAGGCATAAATTATAATGCAGTGCTTTTGTGCATAGTCTGATTTCCAGAACCTTCACTGTGCTTCAATTTGGTATGTAAAATCTTTCTGAGATGCAGGATATAGATACTGCTAAACAGTTGAAAAATATCTCAGCTAACATCTCTTTAATGTTAGTTTTTATTAGAAAACAATGTTGATGAAATTACAATATGCTTTTTTTTACTGTAGTTACATGTAATCCTTTCCCTCATTGTTCCTTGTACAGTTGTCTTAGGTGAATTCCAAGTTTATAAAACGAAGATATGTCTAGAATATGACTATGAAAAAGTAGATCTTCTTAGGAATAACAGCTGGTAAATGACAGGAAATCTTCCCTTGTATCTGAAATAAAAAAGGTAGAAAATAACACACCTGTTAAAATTTCTATATTGAAAATAAAAAGGAAAATGATAACCCCTGCCTGTAAGCTCAGTAGGCAACACATCACAAAAAAGGAAGGTACATGAAGCAGTCTGTGAATCGTGAGGATTTTAATTATCCAAATATACGGAATATTTCGGCAGTTATACAGTCAAAATTAATTTAATCTAACTCTGCATTTTCACAGTGTAGATACTATATAAGTTATTTTAGACTGTTTCTTCTGAAAAATAGGTACTGTTACAACATTTTTTTTATCTGATACTTTTCAGACATCCACACAGAATAAGATGCATCACACCTTAGAAACACATATCTTTCTCTGTTGTTTATAAGATTGGATGGCCATCTCAGAGGTAGTCAGCTATATTTGGTCAGGATTTATAACTGTAAAACCTCCCACCCCCTGTTTTAAAGGCTTTTTAACAATTATTTGATACAGAGGAACACTAGGACAAATAAAAAAGGTGCTCTAGATTGACTCTGCAGTTGTAAAGAACTGACTGAAAAGATGAAAGAAAATGTAAGAGCAGTCATGAAATGATGGCGTTCATAACTCAAGGGAAAGGAAGAGAAGGTATACCATAATGAAAACAAGATTTTTTTAAAATGTTGTGTAATCTTTGTTTTTGGAAGTGTAAGCAAAATGTAGGCAAAAATCCACCAGACAGGCCAATGTTGTTGCAGAACCTACCTTTGAGGCAGAGTAGATGACCATTTGAGTTCCCTTCTAGTCTGTTTTGCATGTTCATAGACATTATGACTTCAGCAAAGAAATAACGTAGCCTCAAATAATAGTCGTATGGACAATGTTACTTCCGGATTATGAGGCTTCACAAACTAGGATCAGTCTGACATCAGTCAGTGGAGGCAGTCACACAATTTTTCTGTGAGTTATGTCCTGAAAATACAAGTCACACTTGATCATTTCACACAACCTGGCACTTTACGTTGTTTGTAGTGGTTTTACATAAAGCTTTTCAGACTTAAAATTCCCTGACTTTTCCTCACTTCTGTATAATGTTGTTATCTACAGACAGATCTGTTTAAAGGATGCACATAATGTGATCACTTTTAAGTCAAGAATACTACTTATTTTATTTAATAGTAAGACTACTATTTATTTTATTTAAGTCAAGAATACTACAAGAATTCTATATCTGAAAGCTGATTTTTCAGTTACAGTTAAGAAAAAGATATAATGTTCAAATGCATTCTCTGAAGTGGAGGCTTCCATGTCAAGGTAAAACTGTCAAGTTTATTTTTTGCTGTTTGACAAAAATACATTATTACACTTCTGTATGGCTGGTTCTACAAAACAAATTTCTCAGCAGAATAGAAACTGATAGGCTTTTAATCCTGTTTGTAGTGTACAGTTTGCAAAGCTTTCCCAAGTGATCCCATACTTTACTGGTTAATGGTACAGAGTGTACTTACTCTGAGCTGATTACATTTTGGTTTGTAGTTACCAATTAGAGAAATCAATTACAGCTCCAAACCCAGTCAATAGAGTTTGACCTAATTTGATGCTGGTTAATCAGTTACGTAAACAAATTCGGTTTATAGAACAAATTGAATTTGAGTTAAAAATACATAATATACAATATAAACTCAAAACCATACTTTAGCTATGAAAATGTAATCAAGTGTATTATTTAGAATGACTTTATTGAAAAGTGAAGGAGTCCCCTGGAAAGTAAGCGTGCTTGGAGAAGCACACAGCTTAGGACAGTAGCTACTATCTTCTTATCTGCTGAGAATCTATTGTATTGAGCTGTTTTGTAAGAGGTGGTAAAGTACCACTTAAGCTCTTTCTTTTATTTATCTGAAAGGATGTAGCAATGCAGATTTAAATTAATGGGTACCCATCTGCCAAACATGTGAGCTATTTGGCAACTTCTTGTTTTTTCTATTTTAAGAGCATTATGTTGTGATTGGCCAAATTATATTTTGGGATTTAAAGCAGATTGAGACATTCACAAAGACCTCAAGTTTGGAGTAATATATAAAAGATAAAAAGTCCATATACTTTTGTTTCTCTTGAGTAGCAAATATTAGATATCAACTCACACAGGGTAGAAAACTAAAAAAAAAAAAAAAAGGAAAAAAAAAGCAAAAAAAAAAAAGCTAAATGTCAGTTCCAGACAGCGATGGAATCACAGCGTATGAACAGAAGATGGAAGCTATGAAATCGGGGTTGTTGAGGGTGGAAGTGAGGGGAATGTGTGCTCCAGAAAGAAAATAGAAAGGAAGGCAGTGGATAAAAAAAAATCTTGTTTATAACTTATAGAAGGTGGACATTTCTGAAGGTAAGACTATGATAAAGTACAGTAATCATAAAAACAGAAGAAAAAAGAACCAGTAAAAAACCAGAACTACTAAAAAAGAAGCTAGCCTTCAGCAAAAATTTATATGTGAGAAATACCTTGGTGTCAGAGAAGGGTCGTTCCTGAGATTACCTCATCTGGAGCAGGGGCTGAATACTAGTTGGAGAGAACTGTCTTCTAATTACAGTGGAATATAACCCAAGTTAGAAGTAATCTGTCTGCTTTGCCAATAGAGTGGCAAAGTTAAGTTACCTCATTTATCAACCTAAGGGTCCTAAATATGAGTAGTATCAATTTCATTTTAGTGGAAAGCATCTTTTTGAAGCAGACTGAGTGAAAAAATGTCAATGTTTATCAGTAAGCACTCATTTGTCATACTTTAATATATTTTTTCATTAATCCCATCATGTTTATTATGTACTTCTGCAGTTGTCAGAGTATTTTGCTTCAAGAGAAACAGCGTTAAAACTACCTGTAGCTTCCACAAAACTTAGACGGTTCAGGTTATGAATTTTTGATGAACAGCAAATATTTGTCAACCAGCAATATTGGGTAATAGTATGACATACTAGATCTCCATGAATAAACTCTTATGCAGCTGCTACAGTTCTAGGGAGAAGAAGAACAATTTTGCTAAATACTGTTGTGTGTATTTAATTTTATAATAACTTATTCTGAAGGTAGATAATGAACTGAACATTATGTTATACTACAACTTGGAACAAATGTACTACAGAGCAATGAACAGCAAGATAAAATCTTGGTGCGGTTTTCAAAGAATTATTTAAGACTGCAAATGTTTTACTGATGAATCTGTAAATAGCCAAGGCACAATACCTCTACATGGCATAAGCATTGTACAGAGGCTTATAGCGTAATTGCCACATGTATTTTCTGGATTGTAGATGTTCAGCCTTTTCAATGTATTTTGTACTTCAGTGTTCTTACAGTAATTTATCCCTTCCCCAACACTCTTTTTTTTTTTTTTTTAATGCTTGTGACTTTCTAATAGGATGAAGGATATTGATGTGAAATATCCACACACACACACACACGATTTTAAAAATAAAAATTCTCAGTCTCTTTTCCAAGGTCTGAGCTAAACCCCATTGCATTTAATTGAAAACTCCTACGAGCCTTCCAGTGTCAAGTGGAATCTTAGTTGCATGACTAATACAAATACGCTCTGAACCATTTAATAATGTTTCACCATCCTGCTCACTTACTCAGGGTAGAGACTTACTGATCATATTCCCTATGTAGTGGCAAAACTATCTTTCTGAACTGAATCTAGATGTTGAGAAGCCAAGATACTTGAACCAGGAATCTCTTCTACTGTAGTACCAGTGCTGTCTCCCTCTGAAGACAGCATGAATGTTTCCATTTGTTCCAAGGACTTTGCAATGATCTCTCCCTTTCTTTATCCTTCTGCAGTTGCACTGTCTGTGATATATTACTTTTTATTCTTACCAGTGAAAAAAGTAACATGAACTTATTTGTCACAACCATAATAGATAGTATACAAAGGCAAGTTATTAAAGGGAACATTATAAATGGGAACATTTCCTCCTACTCCATTTCCCAACTCTCCTGCTCTCATCTTCTCTCTGACCATCATAACCAGACAATTCACAAGAGCCTTTGACAGTCTTTGAGACATTTTGTCCATGTTTGAGCTAGGCTTCAGGTTTTTCAAAAGTGTACAAGATACAAAAGTACCTTGTAATGTGCTTGTATTCCTAAATTATTTGGCTAGAATTTACACAATACAAATACAGCTAATGAAGGAACTACTCATATGGTGATATATAGTGTAGATACCCTCCTGAAACAACATAAAATATTAAAGGACTGTGACTCTATCATATCTTTGCCCTAAAAGCTGTAATTACCTCTGAAGTTAACAAAAGGGAATAATGGCTCCTGTGTTGCCTCATGGTTCAAGAAAGATGGATGAACTCCAATTGTCTAATCGTTCTATACTCAACTACATACTCGGATTCAGTGTAGCTGGAGTACCTTTCACCTGTAAAAAGTGTTATCATTTGGAGAATCATTGATGTGGCATAAGGCAAAGCTTGCAACATCTTAAAATAATATGTTGTACAAACTATTAGTGTCTTTTCTGTCACAGTTCAAGTCATTTCAATATAAGAAAAGAATATTCCAGAGAGTATACCAAATGTTCATAACCTTCTCCCATTAATATGTTTTTTCATTACAATGTTTTAGTAAGACTATTAAACTATTACACAGGGTGACAAAATGTCTTTAGTCATTTCTCCTGGAGGCATCACAGATGAGCTTTCCCAAGATTCAGTTATTTCCCCTTATTTTCCGTCTCCTTTACTCTACAAAGTATATCCTGTATTAGGTTTTCCTGGGCCATTAACATTTTGGAGACTTTTACATTGCATTATGTATAACATTGCTCTTGTTAATAAAAATAACGAAGGAGCAAAGATTTTACATGTGAATATGGTTTAATTCTTTGGTGGACACAGCCTTGATTGCTGGAGTTAGGTACTGCATGTTATCAATAACTATGAACCAACTGTACACACTTATAAAGTAAGCAGGTTAAACATAATATACTTTTTTAAATTTCAGATAATCGAAACATTTAAAATAAATAATAAAGCTGTTTTCCTAAATATTTTCTCACAAACACAAATAAAATCATTTTCCACTTAAGATTAATATAAAGGAAAGCTCAAAATCTCCTTAAAAACCTTATTTAAAATTATATGAAAAATCAGTACTATTTACTGAGTTACTGTTACACAACACCCTCATGTGTCAATATGACAAGTTTTCCTTTTACAGCATTCCTTGTCTCCTGTTTCAGTCTGCTTTCATATCAAGGAACAGAGATGAATAGCGTTAGGAACATTTTCATATTAAAGCAGAAATTAAGTTTCTATCACTTATCACTCTCCGTGTCTCCCTTTCTCTAATAAGCAGTCTGGTGACTATTAATTCCTATTTTAAACATGGGAAAAGTACTGATATAAATGCACATTGGTAATATAGTTAAATAGATATTCATCTATGTACAGAAATGTATACTAATTTAGTTTTATTAAAGAAAAGACACATGATTGTCATCTGACTTGAAAATCATAATTATTCTATTGAGTGTTTAACAGTTGAAGAAAGAAATTGTAAAATCAATAGCACAAAACGTTGATGATTTGTGAAATGATTAAAAGTAATCTATTCCACTTTCAATTTTTATAAGAGTTGTTATATATAACAGAGCCTTGAATTTGACTCATGATGCTGAAGTCAGAATAATTCAGACATACTAAATCTGGGCATAATCAAAATAGACATTTGAAAATATGTATCATCAAGAAATTATGACTGATTTTTTTTCTTGATTTCCTGTTTGACAGCAATCAAAAATAGAGAATAGAATTTGAAGTCACATTAAAGACACAAGTATTCTTAAGCAACTTTCATAAGTAAATGTTCACAACGGTAAATTAAACCTTGTATCCTCCTTAGCACTGATAGAAATCAGGAGCAAGCAGCCTGCATCTATATAGGTAAAACAGCTGCTCAGTTGGCTCTGTGCCACCTGCTGCCTGGGAATTACTGACCCTGGGAGCAGTATCTCCAGGATCATGTCAGGGGCCTCATTTCCCAGGTCTGAGGGAGCACAGGCTTGCTTCAGCCAGGAGCAAGCTGTGGCTGTTCTCAGACATTTTCTTCCACCTTGAAAGTATTTTGGGTCAATTTATGAGCATAAACACAGCTTTAGCATTCCAGTCTGCATAGATAGATCTTAAATGGGTGGATGAATTTTGTGTATAAAGAAACTTTCAGGAGATCCCAGATACCTAGTTAGGACTAATGAGGTAAATTCTACAAATTTCCTTAAATATGTCTATCCTTGCCTTTTTTATTGTTGTATAATTCTCATTAATGGTAGTTGGAAGAATTTTGCTACAAAATGAAGACTGAATTTATCTAACTTGATTTACCTAAATATGCTGTGCTGACTAAAACATCATGATAAATGTGGGTTTTGGTCTCCAGCAATGGTGATATTGATGACATAATGGTGATATTTACATATGTAAGTTTAAAGTTAATGGGACAGCCTGTCTCTGTTTTCTATGCTTAGTCTATCTACACTACAGAGCTTGGATCATATTGTCACATTTGAATTGCTGAAATTGGATAAAAGCAGAGTGAGTGAAATCACTCTGCAAAAAATCACGTAACATATACAGAGTGATAAGTTTTGCTATAGTCTCCTATATATTATTACCCTGAGTATCAGAAACATTCACTTTACCACTACTGATCAAATTAGGTCAGCTCTGAAGAATCCCTTAAACTAAATAGGGGATTTCAGTATGTGGATTGAAGTAATAATAAAGACAAAATATACAGCAATGCCAAACCCTCAGTTACAATGTTTTACAGTTATTTTTCAAAGAGGCCAGTAAGAATTATAATCATCTTGATTTATTTGGCTTAGTTTCCTATAAGCATCTCTAGACAGTAAACCTCAGTTCTCAGAGTAGAGGGGAGTTAAGAATAACAGCTTGCAAGTATTCAAGACCTCATACTGCTTTCAGTCTGCTAGAGAGAATGATGACCCTAGTTTCTATGCCAACATACGACTGAACTGCATACTGTACACCAGATGATTTATTAACTAATGTTTTTCTGAGAGATGGGTCATGTAAATGTGTGTATCAATACATTGTAGTATAAGGATTTACCTAGTACATCTGCAACTTTAAGTTTTAGAATTAAATGTTAAACTTTCAATTATAAGAACTCTTTTATATTTCAAAGGTTTTCAATCAAACATAAATTTGCATACTTTACGAAGTATGTAATTGACTCAAGTATGTGTCATTTACTTAGGTATGTAACTGTTATATGTAAAGTTTGATGGAGCAGCTAATCCTGGAAACCATTTCCAGGCACATGAATGACAAGAAAATCATCAGGAATAGTCAGCATGAATTCACCAAGGGGAAGTCATGCTTGGCCAACTTGATAAACTTCTATGATGAAATGACTGGCTTAACAGATGAGGGGAAAGCAGTGGATATTGTCTACCTAGACTTCAGTAAGGCCTTTGGCACTGTCTTTGATATGATCCTCATAGAGAAGCCATTGAAGTGTGGGCTGGATGAGCAGACAGTGAAGTGGATTGAAAACTGGCTGACTGGGCACGCCCAGAGGGTGATGATCAGTGGCACAAAGTCTAGTTGGAGGCCAGTGACTAGTGGTATACCCCAGGGGTCAATACTGGGTCCAGTCCTGTTTAATATCTTCATTAATGATCTGGATGATGGGACAGAGTGTATCCTCAGCAAGTTTGCAGAAGACACAAAATGGAGTAATGGCTGATACGCCAGGGGATCATGCTGCCATCCAGTGAGACCTTGAGGGATTGAAGAAATGGACTGATAGTTCAAGAGGATGTGCAAAATCCTGCACCTGAGGATGAACAACTCCATGTACCAGTATATTCTAGGGGCTGCCCAGCTAGAAAGCAACTTGGCAGAAGAAGTGTCCTGGTGGACAGCAAGTTGAACATGAGCCAGCTATGTGCTCTTGCTGCAAAGGTGGCTAATGGTATCCTGGGCTGCAATAAAGTCAAAGGAAATGATCCTTGCCCTCTACTCAGCACTGTTGAGGCCACACCTGGAGCACTCTATCCAGTTCTGATCCCTCCAGGCCAAGAGAGACATGGAGCTACCAGAGCGAGTCCAGCAAAGGGCCACAAAAATGACTAAGGGTCTGGAGCATCTGTCCTATGAGGAAAGGCTGAGGGAGCCGGAACTGTTCAGCCTGGAGAAAAGAAGGCTCAAGGGGGATCTTGTAAATGTGTATTATATATATTATATTCCTTATATACCTGAAGGGAGCATGCAAAGAAGATGGAGCCAGACTCTTTTCAGTGGTGGCCAGTGACAGGACCAGAGGCAATGGGCACAACCTAAAACTTAGCAGGGTCTGTCTGAACACCAGGAAACACTTTTTTACTGTGAGGGTGACCAAGCACTGGCACAGGTTGCCCAGTGAGGTTGTGGAGTCTCTGTTCTTGGAGCTATTCAAAAGCCATCTGGACATGGTCCTGGGCAACTGGCTCTGAGGCCTACTTGAACAAGTGATTTGGACCAGATGATCTCCAGAGCTCCTGTCTAACCTTAACCATCCTGTGATTATATGACTTTCTTACTGTATGCCTGATAGTGAAGTATGCAGTTTTACAGAAAATTGATGATATCTGTTTGCTCTCACAAAGATGAAGACATAGATAAAAATCACTATTGTGTGTTACCAAAATTAACATGTTAACTATTGCTATGCTCAAATCCTCATCATGGCAAATTTAGGATGTTTACTTAAATTAATTATAAGCATTCACCATTAAAAATTGATCTGAGCAGTGGCTTGCTGAAATGGAGGCTAGTGATTTCTGTAGAGTGCTGAAGCATGCAAGCTTTTGAAAATTTTGGTAAGTTACTCCATTCGGTATCATATCATTCTGAAGGTAAGAATCACATTTTTTAAGACATAAATGCTGTAGACCAGTGAACAAAGAGGCCCAACTGAATATTCCTCTTACATAGAGTCCTATTATTCCCAATTATCTAGAACTGTTCTTATTTATAAACATAGTGATAACCCAAATATTGAAAGTATTATTTTAAAGATTTCTTCTTCCTGACATGAACCAAGATTTACAGCTGGGGTGGATCATATCTGACTTCTTTAGTATCCAAGTAGTTCTGCCTGAATGTGGTTATCTAAAATTAGTTTAGGTGCTATGAGTGTCTAGCTTCTCCTTTATAACTTAGCCTTGACAACTTTGCCTCTTAGAAATGGGTGAAGATTTCTGACAAACTTATATCTGCCAGATGTATGTATTCTTAAACAGCCTAAAACAGATCAAATAGCAAAATGTGCCTCTGTCCAAGCATCTGAATCTAATCCTTGGGTTTTGTTTCCTATGCCCATACAAAGCCATCTAGTGCTATTTCTGTGACATCTCTGACTATGGTCCATGCCCCTTTGTCTCCAGCTACTGCTCTGGATGACCACAGATACCCTCTTCATCTTTTATGTTTCCTGACAGATGTCTTGGATACTGTAGGCATCTTAAACAGCACTAGGCATTTTAGCATGAGCAACTTATTTGCGTTCCAGCAGCATAAATTTTTGGATCTTCGTTCAGTTACTTAAACACTGAGGAACCATTTGAGATAACCTACTGTCCTGGATTTAGGCTCCAGTCATTTCGATGGCATGGGGGTTTTTTTGTTTGTTTGTTTGTTTTTTAAAAGGACTGTTGTGGTTTAGCCCCAGCCAGCAACTAAGCACCCCATCTTCTCGCTCACTCCCCCCTGGTGGGACAGGGGAGAGAATCGGAAGAGTAAAAGTGGGGAAACCCATGGGTTGAGATAAAGACAGTTTAATAAGTAAATAAAAAGCTGTGCACACAAGCAGAGCAAAACAAGGAATTCATTCACCACTCCCCATCGGCAGGCAGATGTTCAGCCATCTCCAGGGAAGCAGGGCTCCATCACACGTAATGGTTTCTTGGGAAGACAGACGCCATCACTCTGAACATCCCTCCACCCCTTCCTTCTTCTTCTTTCCAGCTTTATATATTGAGCATGACATTATATGGTAGGGAATAGCCCTTTGGCCAGTTTGGGTCAGCTGTCCTGGCTGTGTCCCCTCCCAGCTTCCCATGCAGGGAAGCATGAGAAGCTGGACTGTCCTTGACTGCTTAGCAACAACTGAAAACATCGGCACATTATCAACATTTTCTCATCCCAAATACAAAACACAGCCTCACACTAGTTTCTATGAAGAAAATTAACTCTACCCTGGCTGAAACCAGGACATCTACACAAGGCCATAGCCTTCCGTTGACAGCTGGAGGCCAAGGGAGGATACCTTAGGGTATCTAGTGGAACACAAAATGGAATGGGATATGAATGGATAGGTAAATATACTGAGTCCTATGTGGTTAAATGTATGCTTTTGTCTACTAAGTATCTAAACTACCATTGAAATTAATGGAGATCTAATCAGTACAGTTAAAGAGAACTAGAGAGTTGATTCAGTTCACCTTAGTAGAACAAACACACGTAGTTTGAAGAACAGCACTCAAAACTTTATTCACTACAATCATTTCATTTGCTATGAGTATGGATGTTATTGTAACAGATTAGAAGACTACACTCACCTAACCACTTGTGAGATGAGATATTCAATGTCTTTACAGATCTAATTTTATTGTATTCCCAATTTGCTAAATTTATATTGTGCTCTGTTTATATTGATGGTTTAAATGATTTATAACCAAAGATCATGTATAAGCATATGGCACCTGATGAGGTGTATCCCAGAACACTGAGCGAATTGGCTGATGGAATTGTCAAACCACTCTCCATGATATTGGAAAAGTCCTGGCAGTCAGATGAAGTCCCTGGAGACTGGGAAAAGGGAAACATTGCACCCATTCTTCAAAAGGGTGGCAAGGAGGATCCTGGGAACTACTGACCTGTCAGCCTCCCCTCTGTGCCTGGGAAGATCATGGAACAAATCCTCCTAGAAGATATGCCAATGCACATGGAGGACAGGGAGGTGACCTGAGACAGCCAGCATAGCTTCACCAAGGGCAAGTCCTGCCTGACGAATGTAGTGGCCTTGTATGACAGAGTGACCACATCAGTGGACAAGGGAAGAGCTACCGGTGTCATCTATCTGGAGTTCTGTGAGGCCTTTGACACAGTCCGCCACAACATCCTTCTCTCTAAATTGGAGAGAGATGGATTTGATAGGTGGACTGTTGAGTGGATGAGGAATTGTCTGGATGGTCGCATCCAGAGGGTAGTGGTCAATGGCTCAATGTCCAGATGGAGATCGGTGATGAGTGGTATTCTTCAGGGGTCTGTATTGGGACCATTACTCTTTAATATCTTCATCATAGAAGATGCACATAGACAGTGGGATCAAGTGCACCCTCAGCAAGTTTTTAGGTGACACCAAGCTGAGTGGTGCTGTTGACACACCTGAGGGACAGGATGCCATCTAAAGGGACCTGGACAAGCTTGAGGATTGGGCCCATGTGAACCTCATGAGGTTCAACAAGGCCAAGTGCAGGGTCCTGCACTTGGGTCAGGGCAATCCCTGGTATCAATACAGGCTGAGGGATGAAGGGCTTGTGAACAGCCCTGCCAAGAAGGACTTGGGGGTACTGGTGGATGGAAAGCTGGACATGAGCTGGCAATGCACGCTTACAACCCAGAATGTCAGATGTATCCTGGATTGTGGAAAAAGTGTGGCCAGCATGTCGAGGGAGATGATTCTGCTGCTCTGCTCTGGTGAAAACCCACCCACAGTACTGTGTCCAGCTCTGGAGCCCTCAGCACAGGAAAGACATGGGCCTGTTGGAGCAGGTCCAGAGGAGGGTCACCAAAATGATCAGAGGTATGGAACACCTCTCCTATGAGGATAGGCTGAGAGAGTTGGCGTAGTTCAGGCTGGAGAAGAGAAGGCGCTGGGGACACCTTATTGCAGCCTTCCAGTACTTCAAGGGGGCCTATAGGAAAGATGGGGACAGACTTTTTAGCAGGGCCTGTAGCAATAGGACAAGGGGTAATGGTTTTAAACTCAAAGAGGGTAGATTTCAATTAATTCTAAGGAAGAACTTTTTCATGATGAGGGTGATGAAACACTGGCACAGGTTGCCCAGAGAAGTGTTAGATGCCCCATCCCTGGCAATATTCCAGGTCAGGTTGGATGAGGCTCTGAGCAACCTGATCTGGTTGAAGATGTCCCTGCTCACTGCAGGGTGGGTTGGACTAGCTGTCCTTTAAAGGTCCCTTCCAACGTTAACTATTCTATAATTCTATGATTCTATGACCAAAGATTACTGGCTCAGAACTTCCTGGTAGGTATGACTTATATAATGAAGTATCAGTATTAATGAAAGAGGAAAAGAAGTATTGGTGAATTATGATGAAAATGAAGCAGAAAAATGCATAAAACTTTACCTCATATATGCCAGCATTTTACATATATTTTCAGGTACTTACGGTGCAATTCTGAAAACCTTGCTTAAGCTGTTATTTAAATTTATGAAAATTTTGAACAAAATTTAAAAGAACACCACTAATTTTACCATACCAATCTTTATCTCCAAACAGAATACGCATGTAGTATTTCACTTTTTTCAACAAGATTTTAAGCACAGAACATACTTTAAACTATTTACAATTTTCTCTTGAAAATACTGTATCACAAATGAGAATAAGTAATGCTTAATAACAACCTGTTAATTCAAAATGATTTTAGAAGACTCATTTATTTTTCTCAAACATTGCAGGAATATAGTAGTTTGCAACTTTGAAATACATAAAGTTACAGATTTTTTTTTTTTTGTCTTGAACAGAATAATGAATTTGTTATTTATAGTTATATTTCAGAGTAAACAACAAAAAACCTACAAATTAATTAGAAATAATTTAAACTTTTTTTTCACATTGTATTATAAGGGGTGGATTTTACTAATCCAAACCTGAAACTTTTCATAAAATTATACACTCTTAGAATATGTTAGATTGAAGTGGTCATATGCAGAACATCTGGTTGATCTATCTGCTCAAAGAAGGATCTACATAGATCAGGCATCTCACTGCTCTGCCCAGCTCCGTTGTGAGAATCTTCAAAGATGGAGGTTCCACAACTTCTCCAGAAGCCTCTCATGCTGTTTGGCCACCCTCCTGGTAAAAACATCTCCAGATATACTTGGAATATCACATATGGTCACTTGGGTGTCCATTGCCTCTTGTCCGATCACTGTGCAGCTTCAGGAGAACTCTGCACCTGCAAGGCAAGTCTTTTTCCCCCACGCTCTGCCACTGGGTAGCTGAAGCACAATTAGGTCTCCCCTTAGCTTAGACCCAGCTCTCAGCATCTCCTTGCATGTCACATACCCCAGCCCCTGAGCAACCTGGTGGCCCTGCCCTGGATTTGCTCCAGTAGGTCAATAGCCTTCTAGTATGGGAGGGCTCAAAACTAGTCTCCCAAGTGCCAAATGGAGGGGAGCCATCACCTCCCTGGACCTGCTGGCATTACTCTGGCTGGTACAGCCTGGGATGGCGAGGCTGACTTTCTCCCCCGTAAAAACACACTGCAGATTCATATTTAACTTATCCACTGGGATCCCAGGTCCTTTTCTGCAAAGAACACAATATGTAATGAACAGCCAGCTTGACTTCGTAGCACTAATTGCAACCCTTTGAGCTCTGCAATCTATCCAATTTTTCATCCTCACTATAGTCCCTTCTGAACCATATAACAATAATTTGATTTTAAGAATATTATGGGATACAATCTCATTGTCATTTTGTACCATTACAAAAATATTAACTTCAGTAGGACTATCTGTATTATTAGGTACTGTTCATTATGAGAAAAAAATAGAAATTAAAAACTTCCAGTTGTATTGGAGCTATGCAGAGTTAGACAGATGTTCACGAAGATGTGTGAGTAGCAAGACTCGCAGGAAGAGAGTAAAAATTGCATTCACATCTTCATGGTTGTCTACCTCAGTGCCCTTCATAACAATTTAGAGGACTGAAGTCACTGCAGGCTGATCTTGCTCCAACCTGAAGTTGCTGAGAATCATGATAACAGCATAAGCATTCTTCCAGCAGTATGACTGAGCTATGTATATTAAGCTTATATACCTCATTGCACTGCATCTATGCTAGGGTTATAGCAGGAAGTAAAAATTTTCCCTGCTGTCTTTATGCATTTGTAAAGTCCAGATAATGCTGTCATCTGAATAGCTTTACACCACTTGAATAATATAAATCGTTGTAGCAACCACTAAAGGAATCCCTTAAGGACACATTATCATGCTTTTACTTTGGCTGGATCTTTCCTGTCATTATTCCAGAGAAAGAGAAGGAAATGGATCCCCTGACACCTGAATAGTGTCAGATGGCAATACATAGAACAGCAGTCTTAGCATACACTGTGGATAAGCCCACTACTCAAGCAATCTCAGGATTGCAATATGGTATTACATCCCCATCACTGTACTGAGTGCTCTAAGCTATGGCAAAGGATGTAGAAATTTGCCGTGTATGAAAAGAATAAATGAGCCCTGAATACAGCCTTTTCTCCCTTCAGTGAATATGTAGCTCCCTTTGATGCTGATGGCAATTACTTGCATACATGAAGAAGAGATTATTTGCACACCTTGGAAAATTTTAGCTAGGCTTTGTTAATAGGTACTGTGAATGCAAAGGAGAACTAGGAAACTGAATAAAAGAACACAATATTATGGAATGGTTAACAACTTTATATGTGACTTTATAGTTAAATGGACTTCTGCTTCAAAGTTTGGTTCTTCCCTTCCCTTCCCTTCCCTTCCCTTCCCTTCCCTTCCCTTCCCTTCCCTTCCCTTCCCTTCCCTTCCCTTCCCTTCCCTTCCCTTCCCTTCCCTTCCCTTCCCTTCCCTCCTTCCCTTCCCTTCCCTTCCCTTCCCTTCCCTTCCCTTCCCTTCCCTTCCCTTCCCTTCCCTTCCCTTCCCTTCCCTTCCCTTCCCTTCCCTTCCCTTCCCTTCCCTTCCCTTCCCTTCCCTTCCCTTCCCTTCCCTTCCCTTCCCTTCCCTTCCCTTCCCTTCCCTTCCCTTCCCTTCCCTCCCCTCCCCTCCCCTCCCCTCCCCTCCCCTCCCCTCCCTCCCCTCCCCTTCCCTTCCCTTCCCTTCCCTTCCCTTCCCTTCCCTTCCCTTCCCTTCCCTTCCCTTCCCATAAATGTGGCTACAGGATGAAATTTACAACGGAAACATTTCTTTTTACTGCACACCAGAGAAGCCAGCAATCACAGTTCATTAAATACTGATGTAGGTGATATTTTCAGACCCTTTGCTACTAATGGCAGAGTGCAAAAGCTTACTATGGAAAGAAGTTTCCATTAACGTAAGTTTCCACCTAAAGGTTTGTTTTGTTGACAATGAAGAAGATATACAGAAAAGCTAGGAGGATTGTAGGTTAATGATACAGCATTAATTTAGTTATATTAACACATACATATTTTTACAAGATAATTTATATACACAAGTAGGCAACTGTCTGTACATTTAAAAAATATGTTCCTGTTTTATTTGGTAAACTTAATAAATGTACTTTATCAAAGTTATATATTTATAGGCCTATAAAACATGCATCTTTTTTCTCTTACTAAGGAAACTGAAACAAATGTTATAGCACTAGGAAAATTTTGTGTGCTTTGCACACACTTGGCATTGTATAAGCAGTAGGATGTGTAAGCTCAGAAGAGCTTACCTTTTCCCCTTGTTAACAGTACTAAATTAATATATTTAGGACATGAGACTGCAGTCACAAGCCTACCTGTCTAATTCTGTTTCCAAAATATTGACAAAGTAAAAGGAGCTAAAGGAATTGTCAAGTTATGAGAATCAGCATTTGAATTGCTATAAAACTGTTCAGCTCTGGCTCAGGAATTTAGTATAGAGTTTGATAGAAACTTTGAAATATATAGGCTTGTCTTGACAAGTTAGATGGTGATTGTCTTTTCCACTCCATAACCTTCAGGTAAGAGTGTTCTTGTGGAAGGTGGGTTCTTGTAGTGAATGGAGTTAAATCTAGTTGGTGGCCAGTCACAAGTGGTGTTCCCCAGGACTCAGTATTGGGGCCAGTTCTGTTTAATGTCAACAATCTGGATGAGGGGATTGAGTGTTCCCTCAGTAAGTTTGCAGATGCAGACAACACTAAGTTGGGCAAGAGTGTTGATCTGCTCGAGGGCAGGAAGGCCCTGCAGAGGGATCTGGACAGGCTGGATCAATGGGCCGAGGCCAACTGTATGAGGTTCAACAAGGTTAAGTGCTGGGTCCTGCACTTGGATCACAACAACCCCATGCAATGCTACAGGCTCTAGGAACAGTGGCTGGAGAGCTGCCTGGCAGAAAAGGACCTGGGGGTATTAGTCAACACACAGCTGAATAAGAGCCAGCAGTGTGCCCAGGTGGTCAAGAAGGCCAACAGCATCCTGGCCTGTATCAGAAATAGTGTGGCCGTCAGGAGTAGGGAAGTGATCGTGCCCCTGTACTTGGCACTGGTGAGGACGCATCTCGCACCCTGTGTTCAGTTTTCGGCCTCTAAATGCAAGAAAGGCATTGAGTTGCTGGAGCATGTCCAAAGAAGGACAACAAAGCTGGGGAAGAGTCTAGAGCACAAGTCGTATGAGGAGCAATTGAGACAACTGAGGTTGTTTAGTCTGGAGAAGAGGAGGCTGAGGGGAGACCTTATCGTTCTCTGCAACTACCTTAATGGAGGTTGTAGTGAGGTAGGTGTCAGTCTTTTTCCCATGTGACAAGCAATAAGATGAGAGGAAATGGCCTCAAGTTGCACCAGGGGAGGATTAGACTGGATATTAGGAAAAATTTATTCACTGAAAAGGTTGTCAAGCACTGGAACAGGCTGCCCAGGGAAGTGGTGGAGTCACCATCTCTGGAGGTATTTAAAAGACATGTATATGTGGTGTTTAGGGATATGGTTTAGTGGTGAACTTAGTGCTAGGTTAATGGTTGGACTTGATGGAAGGCAGGCAGGCAGGAAGGCAGGAAGGAAGGCAGGAAGGCAGGAAGGCAGGAAGGCAGGAAGGAAGGAAGGAAGGAAGGGAGGAAGGGAGAGAGGGAATAAAGGCCTTCTCAATTGCTATAAGATTATAGATTGTGATTGTAGGTTGTGGACCCTCGGTGAAAAGTGATACCTTGCAGAACAAGATGGGATTCACACTAATATTATGTTAAAACTTTATCACACTTTAACAGCAATCTTAAGTCAATGGGCATTGAGATTAGACTCATTCATTTCTCAAATAATGTATAATAAATCAAAAAGAATCATCACATTTAAACACAAAATTATGGTTGAGAATGTCCTCATGAATTTCAAAAACTACATTTAGTATCTGAAGTGTGTTCACATCACAAATACAGATATGTAAATTAATCACCTCAGACAGCTTGCTAAGTTTCTGCTGTAATCAGTGAAGAAAGAGATCAGTCTTATGAACTGATCTCTGTCAGAGACTAATTTATGCTATTGCTACTTTTGGAGTCTAAACTGCATATTGAAAACACTGACCCATTTGTACCATAAGGTACAAATTTCACAAACATATAGCTTGATTTCAGTTTGAAACGCACAGGCATTGAGTGTTGCTCAAATCATACTAAGACCTCCTGAATTTGTAGTGGAAACATATTTTCCAAAATCTGAGAAGTCATCCGTATCTAGTGAGAGTGCTTTATGGTCAACTATAGAGTGTCTGAGAATAACAGGTGAATGCTTGGCTTTTATAAACTGACTTAATTCTTATCCTTTCATTAGCCAACTGAGCATGTGATGGTAAGAGGGTAATAAGAACACTGAAATATAATGTGGTAATTCAGTGACTTTGGTATTGTAAAAATAAAATAAGCACCAAAGATGATTTTTCAGATAGAGGATAAAGAACATTTTCCTTCATGCCCTTTGATTAGAAACATGTTTCTCTAGAATTGGTTTTTAATCTACTTTACTGCACACCTACATGAAACATAACGAACTTGTTTTTGAAAAATAATACATATTAAAGCCCTGGAATCTAAGAGGTTTTATGACAACTTCAGAAGCATGTTTCTTCAAAACAAACTGTAATCACATGTTATCACAAATAACACTAAAATTTGAAGAAACAATAATAAGATTATTCCAAAATTCACTTCCAGTTAAGATATCCCCTAATTTATTTTATTAAAAACACCCATATATTTCCTCCTGCAAAAAAACCCAAACCAAAACCTGTCTATCTTGTAATAAAAGAAATCTATGCAAAACTCCCCTCTTGCAACTGACAAAGACCATGCCGCAGAATACAGTATTGTGATATTCATTCCTGTTGGAGCAAGCAATCTTTTCTCCATGGTGCAGCATAACGCCCTGCATGTTTTTATGATAACACTATATCCCTGTTAGCATGATAAACCAACTCGAACAGAATACAGCTTGGATTTAACTATCCTGCTGCTTGCAGGAGAGCTGAATCAGTCAGGGACAGTTAAGGAAGTCTGCACTTCCCTCTGTTGCATGGTATGGACATGACCCTGTCACTCTCTGCTGTGATGATATGATTTTATTTCCAAGCCACTATCTAATTACCATTCACATACACCATTTATTTGTTCACAGTGGAGAGCATTGCAATGTAAGAATGGGTCAGGAACTTTGCAGTGTCATAGTTTTTCAGTAAGAAAGGTCTGTTTGTCAAGGAATAACACCCTCCCGCCCCTCATATTATCTCAAGGACATATCCTTTAATAATTTTTCTTCAATTAAAACGTTGAAAAAGAAAGCTCAACATTCTCAACATATAATTTTCAAAACTATTGAATGAAAGGTTGCTATTTCCTGCCTAGGTAAAATGCATTTCCTATTGCACCAGATCATCAACTGAGATCTCGATATTTTTGATGATAATTGTTTTTTTCTCTTAAAAACCTTTCCAACCAAGCAACAGAAGAAGATAGGCAGACCTTTGGGGTCTTTTGGTGCTGCATAACATCTGAAAGTAATTGTTTTTCAATGCAATATTTAAATATATTACTTTAGGCCTAACACAATAAAGGGCTGTGTTTTTTTGTTTTGTTTTGTTTCTCCTTAGGGTAAATCAACAAGGAATAAACATGGGAAAATTGAACTTAAGATAAATAATTATGCAGATAACATGCTTACAATTTCCAAGCTTCAGACAGACTGTTTAGTGCAGTTTTGTAAAATTGAGCTCTCAGAAGTAAAGACTTGGGGAACCCTGCCCTGACTGACAAAGCAAGTCGGTCAGGAAGGCCCAGGGGAGCAGAAATAGTCTCTGAGGTTTTAGTAGTGCAGCATTCATAAAATCCTAATTGTATTCTGGAAGCAAAGAACAAAGTCTGACCTTGTTTATCTTACTAAATCACAGAATCACAGAATCACAGAATCTCTAGGTTGGAAAGGATCTTCAAGATCATGAAGTCCAACCATTAATCCAGCACCACCAGGTTCCCTAAACCATGTCCCAAAACGCCACATCCACATGTTTTCTGAACACTTCCAGAGATGGCGACTCCACCACCTCTCTGGGCAGCCTGTTCCAATGCCTGACCACCCTCTCAGTGAAGAAATGTTTCCTAATATCCAATCTAAACCTCCCTGGTGCAACTTGAGGCCATTTCCTCTCGTCCTATCACCAGTTGCTTGGGAGAAGAGACCAACACCCACTTCACCACAACCCCCTTTCAGGTAGTTGTAGAGAGCGATAAGGTCTCCCCTCAGCCTCCTCTTCTCCAGACTAAACAACCCCATTTCCCTCAGCCATACTATGCATCTATTTGTTAAGACCTAGAGGTCTCAATAAAAACAAGAAACATATCATCAAATACTTTGGGGGCTGTTGAGACGTTCCCAGACAGTTAATTTAATCCTGAAGAATATAAGAATAACAATAAACCAAGAATAAAATTCTAGACCAAAGCAGATTTTCATTTTTAGATCAGGCTTTAAACATAAAAATGTGTTTTTATACCAAATATTTGTTATGCTTGTGCTAATGAAACTTTTGATTTCAGCAGTAAAATTCAAGCATATTAAACTTTTTCATGAGCTGAAAGAACTATTTTCTATGCCAAAAGAATATGTGACTGACATAACATTCTATTAATCACAAAAAAATGCTAAAATCTGAAGTCAACATGTTGCCATGCTCAGTGTGACAGGTTGTGAAACACATCCATGTTGAGCACAATATGCTGATTTCTTTGTAGCTACATTTCACCATAAGATTCCCTTAATTATTAGTCCTCTGATATTGCACAAAATTCATGATCAGCTCAGCCATAGGCTGGTTCTGATTAGGCAACACCAAGCAGATGTCACCTCTCTTTTCTCAGTCATTGTCCTGTGAAGATCAAAGTATAACATCATTTTGTGATGAGAAAAAACATCATTTTTGGGGGACTGCTGAAATCTAGGAAAGTAAATTTTCATTTAAAAAGGCAGAAAAGAATTAGAATACACATGGAGCAGCTTTCAGTCTGTTGTAGGTCATAATTGTATAATGAATTAAACCAAAGTAAATACTAGAAAGGAGAAGAAACTATTAACATTTTGAGCTGACATTTTCACCTTTTCTGGCAACAAAATAGTAGTCCTGCTGCATTAAAGAGCACATGGTGAAACTTTCTCACATACTTTTAAGAGGCCTCATGATAACACAGCTAAACTCAGAGGTAAATATACTCTGACATAAAACCTCAAACTTTTGTTGACTTTTTATGACCCAGATGCCCTTCTAGAAACCACATCCTTTTACCTCCAAACTCCTGGCCCACTTACTATTTACAGACTGTTTGTTTGGGGTTTTTTTGGTATTATACCTATTCATCCTGCCTTGTAAAATTAAAATATAATCTGCATATAACATAAAAATGAATGGAATAAACGAAGATAAGTATTGGTATCGAATTTGTATTTCAGTGCAAATACAGAAATGCAAACTATTCAGAAATAGTTTACAGAGGCACAAAACTAGACATAGACTTGGTCCATGTTTTCTTTAGGGTATTTTGGTTTTGTGATTTAATTATTTTTCTTTGTTCATTTATTTTAGAGTGTATTAAATAAAACATCCAGAGAATTTATGCTAAAAATCTTTACTTTCTGAAAATAAGACTAAAGTAAAATGTTTTATGTTCTGCCTAAGGGTGCAATGCTTTTTTTCCCCTGGGTTTAGTTTTATATAATTGAAATATTATGAGAATTTAAATCATCAAAACACTTGTGTGCACAACCGGCATGCTATATGGTTTAAGAGAGTTATTATGAAAACCCTGTGTCAGGCAACTAAGCACCATGCAGCCACTTGCTCACCACTCGGCTCCCCAGGTGTGATGGGGGAGAGAATAGAGGAAAAAAAACCTCATGGGTTGAGAAAAGAACAGTTTAACAGGACAGCAAAGAAAGAGGAAATACTGCTACTACTGATAAAGGAATATACAAAAACAAGTGACAGAGAATGCAACAATTGCTCGCAACCTGGTTATAGATAGCCCATCCCCGAGCAGCTATTCCCACTCCCTGGATAACTCCAGATTTACATACTGAGCACGGAATACCTTTTGGCAAGTCTGGGTCAGCAATGTTTGAATACCTCATTACCCATTGCTCTCTATGAGGAAGACAAGAGGTACATCAGCTACCAAAAACAATT
The DNA here is from genome assembly GCF_964289735.1 of Phaethon aethereus. Taxonomy (NCBI): domain Eukaryota; kingdom Metazoa; phylum Chordata; class Aves; order Phaethontiformes; family Phaethontidae; genus Phaethon; species Phaethon aethereus. The sequence continues at coordinate 142,547,131 of NC_138575.1, forward strand.
AGGAAAATATCTGCCTACTGCTGATTGCGACTGGGCTCTGGTGACAGAAGACACAGAAAATGTCAAGGTACTCAAGTGCTGCCTTTGCCTCAGTCTCTCTTGGTAAGACCGGCCTTCAAAAAGCTCAGGCCCTAGAGGTCAGAGAGAAAGTCTAGAGCAAGGAAGACTTACACTTTGTGGAGAAGGATCAGGTTAGGGAAGATTTGAACAAGTTGGACATAAACAAGTTTAAGGGACTGGACAGGACTCACCCACGAATGCTGAGGATGCTTGCTGATTTCATTGTGAGGTCACTCTCAAATACCTTTGAAAGGTCATGGCAGTTCAGAGAGGTTCCTGAAAAATGAAAGCAAGCAATCATCAGTCTGATCTTCAAGGGGAAGGATATAGGAACTACAGGCAAGTCAGCTTTAACTTAGTCTCTGAGAAGGTGTTGCAGCAATTAATCCTGGAAACCATCTCCAGGCACGTGAAGGACAAAGAAGTGATCAGGAATAGTCAACATGGGTTTATGATGGGGAAGTCGTGCTTAACCAACCTGACATCTTTCTAGCATGAGCCTGACTAGGCTGGTAGACGAGGGGAGAGCAGTAAACACTGTTTATCTTGACTTTAGCAAGGCTTTTGACACTCTCTCCCATAAAATCCTCACAGAAAAGCTCTCATGGGTTAGGGAAGTGGACAGTGAGAGGGACTGAAAACTGACTGAACGGCCAGGTTCGTAAGGGTTGTAATAAGCAGCACAAGAGCCAGCTGGAGGACAGTCACTAGAGTTATACTCAAAGTGTTGCCTTTGTGTCCAATATTGTTTAAGCTTATCTGTAATGATATGGATGATGGGCCTAAGTAGAGGACACAGAACTAGGAGGAGTGAGTGATACAGCAGGTGGTTGTACTGCCGTTCAGAGGGGTGTTGGCAGGCTGGGCAGTTGAAGAGAAGGAAGAGACTCCCGAAGTTCAGCAAAGGGAAATGCCAAACCTGGCACCTGGAGAGGAACAACCCCTTGCATCAGTGCATGCTAGGGGCCAACAGGCTGGAAAGAGCTTTTCAGAGAAGGATCTTGGTTGAACAAGTTGAATATGATCCAGAAACATGTCCTTGTGGTAAAGGCTGCCCCCCAGCAGCCTTTGCTGACAGGTAATAGAAGATGATCCTTCTCGTCTAAGCAGAGCTCTACTGAGGCCACATCTAGCTTGCTGGACCTGGTTCTGGGCTCCCTAGCACACAAGAGCCATGAACATACTGGAATGAGTCTAGCAAAGGGCTGCAAAGATGATAAATGGATTGAGAGAAGCCCTGTGGAGAAGGACTTGGGGGTGTTGGTTGATGAGAAGCTCAACGTGACATGACAAGGGGCTCTTGCAGCCCAGAAGGCCAACCATAACTTGGGCTGCATCAAAAGAAGCATGGCCAGCAGGTCAAGGGAGGTGATTCTGGCCCTCTACTCCACTCTGGTGAGACCCCACCTGGAGTCCTGCATCCAGCTCTGGGGCCTCCAACATAAAAAGGACATAGACCTGTTGGACAGAATGAAGAGGAGAGCCACAAAGATGCTCAAAGGGCTGAAGCACCTCTCATACGAAGACAGGCTGAGGGAGTTGGGGTTGTTCAGGCTGCAGAAGAGAAGGCTCCAGGGAGACCTTATTGTGCTATTTCAGTGCCTGAAGGGGGCCGACAAGAAAGCTGGAGAGGGACCTTTTATAAGTCGTAGGTAGTGATAGGACAAGGGGTAATGGCTTTATACCGAAAGAGGGTAAATTTAGATTAGATCTAAGGACGAAATTCTTCACAATGAGGGTGGTGAGGCAGTGGAACAGGTTGCCCAAAGAAGTTGTGGATAGAGGGTTTGGAGCATCTCTCACACAAGGAGAAGCTGGTAGAGCTGGGACTGTTCAGCCTGAAGAGGAGAAGGCTCAGCGGGATCTTATCCCAGCCTATAAAGAGTTGATGGAGCGTAATAAAGAAGGGTGAACTAGGCTTTTCTCAGTGGTGCCCATGATGGGACAAGAGGCAATGGGCACAAATTGAATTTCCACATGAAAAGAAGTATGGCTCAGCACCCATACATGAGGGTGATTGAACAATGTAACAAGTTGCCCAGAGAGGTTGTGGAGTCTCTGTCCTTGAAGATATGTTGTGGTTTCACCTGGCAGGCAGTTAAGCCCCACACAGCCATTTACTCACTCCCTCCTGCCCCAGTGGGATGGGCAATAGAATTGGGGAAAAAAAGTAAAATTTGTGAGCTGAGATAAACAACCGCATGCAACACTAGAGGCTTGGGGAGGAGTGGTTGGAGAGATGCCCGGTGGAAAAGGACCTGGGGGTGCTGGTTGACAGCCGGCTGAAGATGAACCAGCAGTGTGCCCAGGTGGCCAAGGTGGCCAACAGCATCCTGGCCTGTATCAGAAATAGTGTGGCCAGCAGGAGTGGGGGAATGATTGTGCCCCTGTACTTGGCACTGGTGAAGCCTCACCTCAAATACTGTGTTCAGTTTTGGGTCCCTGACTACAAGAAGGACATTGTATTGCTGGAGAGTGTTCAGAGAAGAGTAACGAAGCTGGTGAGGGGTCTGGAGCACAAGTCTTATAAGGAGTGTCTGAGGGAACTGGAGTTGTTTAGTCTGGGGCAGAGGAGGCTGAGGGGAGACCTTATCGCTCTCTACAACTACCTGAAAGGGGGTTGTGGCGACAAGGGTGTTGGCCTCTTCTCCCAAGTAACTAGTGATAGGACAAGAGGAAATGTCCTTAAGTTGCGCCAAGGGAAGTTTAGATTGGATATTAGGAACAACTTCTTCACTGAGAGAGTGGTCAAGCATTGGAACAGGCTGCCCAGGGAAGTGGTGGAGTCACCATCACTGGAGGTGTTAAAAAAATTTGTAGATGTGGTACTTTGGGACATGGTTTAGTGGGCAGGGTGGTGTTGTGTTGATGGTTGGACTTGATGTTCTTAAAGGTCTTTTCCAACGTAAATGATTCTATGACAAGTGATGCAGAATGCAACAATTGCTCACCACCCAATGTTCTATAGCCCATCACCGAGTAGCGATTCCTGCCCTCTGGCCAACTTCAGTTTATATACTGAGCATGAGGTTTTATGGTGGGGAATATCTCTTTGGCCAGCCTGGGCCACCTGTCCTGGCCGTGCCCTCTCCCAGCTTTTTGTGCACCTCCCCGCTGGCAGAGCGTGGGGAGCTGAAAGTCCTTCACTCAGTATAAGCTCTACAAGTACTTAACAACAGCTGAAAACATCAGCGTGTTATCAACATTATTCTCATACTAAATCCAAAACACAACAGCATACTAGGTATATATTAACTCTATCCTAGCTGAAACCAGGACACCCACAATAAAAGATAAAAAATAATGACATACATATATCTCAGTACTGAAATAGTATTTGCCACGGCAGTTTTTTACCTCACGATAAAACAGGTAAGTGCAGTGATAGAAGAAACATGTACTTCCTCCTTTCCTTTCTTTTTTCATATGAAAAGAAATTCCCTTCTCTGTTATACTCTGAAAAAAGAAGAAAAATAATTATTTTGCCATTTTTGAAACATGGATATTCTTCAGTTTGCAGTGGCACTTTTTGAAAATTCAATTCACTTCGGAAAATGAAATGTTTCCTTCTGACTGAAAACAACAGTTTACAAAACTTCTGCTTCTGATTGATTTATTATGCTTTTTATGTATTTTCCTAGGTATAATCTGAAAGTAATTTATTACATTTTGGAATTTCTAGGGAAACAGAGAGATCTATTATCATCAGTGTCAGAAGTCCCAGCAGCACTAAGGATCCTTTCCAGGGACCAACTTTTCTCCTCCTGACTGACACCTGCCAGGCCAAAAAAGTCTCCTCAGGTACCTTGTTAGTGTGGTGAGCAAGTTAGTAGTGGTCAGCCTAAAACTCCTTAAGTGTTAGCTCTCTTTTGTTTGTGTTAGCCAATAATTAAATGCTTTATATATTAAGCTGTATACGTCCCTCTTGCAGAAACTTTTTGCATCCTGCAAATAAAAATGATCAAAAAACCAAACCCAAAACAGGTCCTACGACGACAAACTAAGATCTCTGGCTCTCTGTCATACATGCCTATTATATCTTGTCTGTATATCCTCTTGTAGCCATAAGTACCATGAAGAGCATCTCTAGGTAAGAGTTAAAAGTCAGGGTTTCGAGAGAAATTCTCTGAAATTCCCTGTGTTTCATGTTCACTACCTATATAATAATCTCAGAATATGCTTTTGTATGCCTTGTATGTAGAATAAACACAATGTCATCTTCAAGCTGTGTTTGCTTTTTCTCTATTTACTGTGATAGATCAGGAAGTATCAAACTAGAAAATTTTTCTTTATATAAATATATTGCAGTTCAGCTGTATCTCCCTTTTAAAATTGAGTGATCTCATGGGTTTTGTTTTAAAACATCTGTATGTAATATCTGCCTGTATGGGCTTAGCTTTTCCTTTCCTATATTCACTTTAACCCATGTGCAATGTTCTTTAATACTAGCATGTGAATTTAAGGTCAATCAACCCCAAACTCATTATCAATATGATATTTATTTTCATCAGGTTTAGCTATGAGAAACTAATAAACTATATGTTTGAAGAAAGTGTCACTGTTTTACTATGGTTTTGTATTAAATTATTTTTTGGTCTATAAAAACTTGTATATTGATGTTTAAACATCAGCCTCTGTTTGCATAGGGATTATCATTCAGTAAAAGACGTGTTTAAGGTGACTAAGAACTAGGCAAATATATAATGTTATTTTTACTGTCTGGCTAGGACATGGCTCTACCTGATCATACTCAGAAGAGACTCTGTGTAGTAACACTCAAAACTTCCTTAGAAGAAGTGGCAAAAATGGATAGCTTGATTAAGCAACAAACATATGAATAATACAAAGACTTTTGGGAGAAGTTTCAGCCTATGGGGTGGTTCCACAGGCCTTAAGAAAAATCTCACTCCCTGTGCAGGAGTGCATTTAGAGATAGAAGCATCTAGACAAGAACTATTTTACAGCAACTACAACTATAAAAACATGCCAACAGCTTAGCTTGTTGAACCAGGTGGATCAGAACCAAAGTGTGAGTAATTTTAAGAGTTGTCTTCTTTTGTTTCTGGATGACTGTGTCAGCATGGTCCTCTATTTCATCTTCATATTATAATTTTGATATTAACATTTCTTTAACATGGGATCTCATGCTATCTGGGATCATGTAACCATGAGAACTGTTCCCTCCTCACAGGGTCTAGAACCCCAACAAAAAATTACAGAGGAAGTGGGATGTTCCCACCTGTACTGCACAGGCTAATCTTAGGAAATGTGTGCTGCCAGTTTAGACAGTTGTTTCCTTACAATAAATACTATCAGGATATTTTTGATATGCAGAACAAAGGGGAAAGGAATGACTGAAATTAATTTCTTCTAAATTTTATAACCATATGCTTTCCTAATTCAGCTGCTTAGACAACATATCTTTTTTTTTGTTCAATAGTTCATAATTATTTAATTTCTTTATATTATTTGCCCTCAAATGGTACATTAGTGCCTCTTTGTAAATTAAGAATTTCCTGAGTGTGGTTTCAGTGGAGATGTATTCTTTCTAAAGGAATTACTTTCTGATGATGAATCATGAAATTTACTGTATTAGATCAGTGGGCTGGTCTAGCCTTTTCCTATTACTGTTTCTATTATTGAAGGTCAGAGTTTATTTAGGAAGATGTATAGAAGTTCTAATATCATTTTACATTGATTATAAACTACAGTACAGACCATTCTACTGCATGGTCTATCTCCACCTCCAACCTTCTCCAAATATGACCTGCCTGCAAGACAGAGCAGACAGTCTCTGTCTCCTTTACAGTATGCATATTCTTCTGTTGCTTTTATATAAATTCCCTTTAGTTGATACAATGTTTTAAAGGAATGACAAGAGTATGTGATGTATAATACCTGATTCTTTTAATATTTCTTTCAGTAAGCATCTGTAAGTGATCTGTAAATCCCCTGGCTGCAAAATTCCTCAGATCTTTTGATTAGAGTACATTAGATGTGGTTTCACACATACATGAGTAGAGACAGTGCATTTATTACAAGTTGTAAGGCTACATATACATAGTAAGGACATCATGAGTCATGACTTAATATAAGTAAAAATGTCAGCCTATAGTCTGTTACTGCTAACAATTTTATTTAAAATACAAAAAGAATTTAGGTAAATTATATCTTCAGCCCCATTTTAAGGCCCTCTGTATCACATCCTCATGTTTTGCTCAACCGTATTAATGACCCGCACTCTTAACATTGCATCCAAGATTTACCAAAAGCCTGTTGATCATTTTTTGCCTCTCTACTTCTAACTTAATATACAACTATTTTATATTTGTCAGCCTATTCATAGCAGGTAAAATCACAAAGGTTGTCCATTTCAGGAGCTTTCTCTCCACAGACAGGTCCATGAAGTGTCAGAGTACATCATTTACAAATTATATCATTACATCGGTATATAAATTTGCTGAGGATAATGCTTTCAAAACCTTTCTGGAGTGCCCTTGAAAGACATAATGTACATCCAAACACTTATGTAACCATTAGTATCCTCTGAAAAATAATCCCATGCATGGAACAGGAAATAGAAGGGAAGGATTCACTTTAGTTGACAAGTCCCCAGAACTAATAGTCTTGAAATGGTAGGAAAACTTAAAATTGGCAAAACTGATGTGGGTGTTATCAGTTTGTTTCATGGCCTTAGTGCTGCTGATTGTCAGCAGAGCTCTATAGCCACCTCATGTGCATTGCACACCCTTTTCTGCATGAGTGTTATTCACTCAAGGATGGAAAACAAATTATCTGTTCTGTCCTTAAAACACACTCAGATCCTAATTTTGGCATAGCCTGGACTTCAACTTGTCATTGGCTTTCTGATGCTTCAGATGCTGGCTCTCCAAGCACTTAACTACAAGGTTATTTTCTGTTTCATACTTGTTTTTTTTATCTTTTTTGGGTTGTGGTTGGATTGATGTTGATCTCTGAAAGTAAAAGAGAGCCCAAGAGTGTTTTCACAGGATATATCAGGGGACCTTTAGACCTTTAGCTGTTAACATTGGAAGAGAAAGCTGTTATTCAAAACACTGTCATGGATTTTACTATTCAAAAATAATTAAAAATTACTCTTAGTATCTGAGTTAACTACTATTCCTTTGCCAAATTTCTTGCAGATGCACATGCAATGCATTGTAATAGAAAAAAAAAATCAGCTCTTTTCAACCCTCAGTGAACTCTCAGACATAAAATCAAAGTATGGTAAACAAAAGAGAAGGGAAGGTACATTTGACCTTGTAATGATGAAAAAATGACACTGGAACTCCCATCTCTTTCAAATATTGCCTTTCGAAGGAACAGGAACATTTTGGAGAAATCATGAGAAAACAATAATAGAAATTGGGAATTTAAACAAAATGTCATAAATAATACATATATAATGTAAGACATTATTTTTTATGTCCTAAGGAAATTTAGAAAATAGTAGACACTGTACCAGTTTAAAATAAAGTTCTAATTTATCTGATTGAGAATGACAGACCTAATGACAAATGCAGTGCTCAAAAGGAAAGACAATCCCTTGAAAAGACTTTTAGGTTGCTAATTTGCAGTAATAGAATAAAATCCATATTTTTCCATAAAATCTATATCCATTTTCCTTTTATACTAAAATAGATGTTTTCAGGGGACCAATATATGCAATTTTACTTTAACATAAAAAATGTAACAACAGAAATTAAGGAATTAAAATATTTATTATTTCATTCTCCAGATATGGTGAGTTACAGAAACATAAAGCACTTGAACCAAAGGCTTTTATCCCATTAATTTGAATCAAGCCATTATCACGTAAAGTGAATAAATGAACAAAAAATCTACATTATGTATGTCAGCTGCAGACCAGAGGCTGAGAGAAGAGGATCTATTACACAGCAAGATTAAAACATTTCTGTTTCAAAAAAAGAAAAAATACTCTTCCATACATTAAAAAAACCAAACAAAAACCACACCCCCAAAAAAACACAAATACCTGCCTTTCAGTATGGTTGCTGATGTCTGCCTCCATCTGTTTTGCATTCAGAATTTACTGCCTAGACATTCTTGACGCCCCTCCTTAACACCAATGTTAGAGCCATATGTGGTTTAGGCTGCTTAAGGAATAACCACCAAAGATATCCAAAAGAAAATTATTTTAATATAAATTTGTAAAAAGTGCAGCTTACCAAGATTCGATGGCAAGGTCCACTCTATTACTTATTCAACATGGAAAAAGCATACAAAGAGAGAAATTAAAATCGACTTAGTTTAGTGTGTTTTATGTGTAGATCAGGCAAAGAAAGTGAGGGAGATTCCTGTTGAGTCACGAGGTTCAGAGTGGACCAGAATCCACCTCTAGTTCCATACTTTGTCAATGGTCTAGAAAAAGAAAAAACAAAAAAAGTAAGTTGCTGCTCAAGTGAAACTGTATTAAAAGTAAAAAATCAGAATTAGAGAATAATTTTTAGCTGTGCTAAAACCAGATCCTTATCTGTAGAGAAAAATTTCTTGGAACTGTAGATATTTATGTTACATGTGTATGTATATTATTATGTATGAAATCATACCTCTGTGTGATATACAGAAAGTGGGAAGAGTTCAGTACAAAATCTATAGAAAATGCAGGTATACCAAATGTCTCTGGAGAGGTAGAGTCTGACATTATTTCAGTGTTCACTGATTTGTGGTCTGTAGCTAAAATAGGTCTCAAAGAGTACTACTACTGATGGAATTTGCTCATTAATGTCTGCAAAGGACCATCTTTGGTATTTACCTGTTTTAGGGTGAAGATCAGTCTAATTCTGATTAGCAAGTGATGTCTATAACATAGTATTTCTTTTCTATGAATATGTTTGTCTATATTCCTAGAGTAGGATCTACTGGATACTGATAAACGTTTCTATACAACGTCTCTCTATATTAAATTTTCAGCTGAGAAGTTGTAAAAATACTAATTCATCTGTGTGGGTTTTTCTTGTTTGTTTGCTCAGTTTAGCCCATTTAGGGAAGCTAGATGCTCTATATTTTTACTTGTTCTCAAAACTTTAGAGACAAATCACAATTTACATCAAAATATGTACAAAAACCATCTTGCCTGACAATCATTGAAAGTGTTTCTTAATATAAAACTGAGCATAAAATACACTCCTAGATTATAATTTCAAGTATTGTTCCACTTAACATATTACTTTTCTATATAATCAATTAATTATCCTATATTATAGTTCTCACCAAAGCCAATTCCCCAAGCACAAGAAAATAGATAAAAATGTGTTCATTCAGAAAGTGAAATTTTAAAATAATGAGTGAAATAATAGCCTTTGAAAAACAGCTATCATTTTGATAAAACAGTTTTTCAACAGTTTATAACTTAGCTCTATGAGGTCTAATGAACAGAGAATATAACATAGCATTTAAAATTCACACAGAATTAAAAATATCCGTAAGGAGTCCACACTATAAAAAACTTACCACTGTCTTACAGATACCAATAAATACATTACCATGTGTCTAAGGAAGTTACACTAATTGAGTGGTTTCCAGTACACAGTGTGGCAAGCTCCTTTGTCTTACTTACAACTGGGTCAACTCTAAGAATATTCATATTAACATTTGGCCTGTTCAGCTATTATTTTTAGCTTGAGGACAAAAAAAGATAAAAGCATAAGTGGGGTGTTTTTAATAGTTCATGCAGTGATTTCATGGATTTTTTTGAACAAAGAAAAAAATTCCTCTGTCCTGGGAATTATTTTCCAGCCACTTTTCAAAGACCTGTGATCAGCAATGGATATTGCAATACTTTTTAGAAAAAATGGAAACATTTTCTAAAGTATTAAGGAAATAACTACCAGGAGCATTGACAGCTTTTTTTACATTATCATGAAGGTCTTCTACATGTTTAGTAAATATATAGGAGGTGTATATTGATGTGAGAGAGAGACAACCATCTCTTTGTTCTGAGACGTTAATGGGGTTATGCAATGAGGGTAGGACACAATTTGTATCACTCACTCATCTTTTAATAATGTGGACAGTCTACACCTTACACCTCATACCTTCTACTAAAGTAGAATCATAAAAAGTGTGAAGAAGGGTGATAAGGTTGGTCAAAACATAGATTTAATGAACGGAACAACTGAAAGAACTAAGTTTCTTCAAACAAGAAAACAGGTGATTAGTGGCGGGGATTGTATTTGTCCATGGAGGTGCACATCCCAGAAAACTGATAGACATCAGTTGTTCAATACTTATTCCTGCACTGGAAGTGGGGACATCACAAGAAACTAACAGAAGGTAATTTCAAAACATGTGAATGAAAATTACTTTTCATTCAGTATATAGTTGAGCTGTGGGACTCTTGCTGTAGGAAACTGAACACTAAACATTGGCATAAATTCAAAAGTAGACAGAAAAAATTCATGACCATTCATCTAGCTCGGGAAATTCTTGAGATGTAAACTGCTAAAGGTTAAGAGAATACAGTGGGGGAGCTACTTTTACTTGTCCTTCTCTTTAAATTTTCCCTGAGCTTTCACTATTAGCTATTATTGAAGACAAGATACTCAGTGGATCCTTGGTCCATTGAGTCTTTCCTTCTCTTAGTTTAATTAAAATCAATATAAATTCATCTCCTGAATGGACAAACTTCAAATCAGTTCCACGGTCTGTGAATAATTTCATCTTTTTAGTAATGATTGATTTTGTCTACATATGGACACAAAATTAACGTTGAATTCATTCTGCATATTATGATCACATTGGTAAACGTAAATTGCCTTCAACCATCGTAATGTATTTAGGGTTTTATAGGATGTAACGGACAGAAAAGGGTACAGGTGCTATACTATAGCATATATAAAGATACATATTTTCCAGTAGTAGCATTTGAAAACTGACCGTTCTGTACCACTACACTGCAGTGTCCTGGTTCTGGCTGGGATGGAGGTTTTTTTCTTCCTAATAGCTGGTATAGTGCTGTGCTTTGGAGTTGGTATGAGAATAATGTTGCCAACACACTGGTGTGTTTAGTTGTGGGTAATTAGTTGTAGCACTTATACTAAGTCAAGGACTTTTCAGATTCCCGTGCTCTGCCAGTGGGGAGGTGCACAAGAAGCTGGGAAGGGGGCACGGCTGGGACACCTGACCCAGACTGGCCAGAGAGATATTGCCTACCATATAATGTCATGCCCAGTACATAAACTGGAGTTAGCTGGGGGCAGGAACTGCTGTTCAAGGACGGGCTGTCGATCGCCAGGTGGTGAGTAATTGCGGTATCAGGCATCACTTGTTCTTGTACATTCCTTTGTCAGTATTATTTTTGTCATAATTATCATTGTTGTTTCCTCCTCTCTTGCTGTCCTATTAAACTTTTTTTATCTCAGCCCACAAGTTTTTCCCAATTGTCTCCCCATCCCACTGCAGGAGAGGGGAGTGAGTGAGTGGCTGTGTGGTGTTTAGTTGCTGGCTGGGACTAAACTACAACATGCAGTAAGCAGTTCTGGCAGATACAAGGAGTGCTTTCATGCTGTTGATGTCCTAATGAAATATGCCAGACATCTGGTGTCGGTCCTTTGACCAGCTTCTCATAGTAGAAGATTTTGTTCCTCTTACATTTGTGAATTAAGGTCACTAAAATTTGCCTTTATGTGTCCATGTTCTAAAGGAAGTTATATTTAAATTCCAGGTACACTGTCAAATATTTTGTAAACTGTTTCATGGTAAGGGTGGACTAAGAGTTAAGGCTGTCAAGGAAGAGGGGTGAGGAAAGAACTACTTCTGAAAACACAAAATTGACCACTTGATAAGAGAGAACAAATATTTGGAGATAAAAAGAAAGTTAAATAAAATTTAATCTTTCTTTATCAAAGCTAGGTCAGGACAGGACAACTGAAATAATTTTATTAGATAAATACTTTCCTACGAAGAAGAAATATGGAAAATTTTATAACTTAGATAAACTATTTTGGGTTGACTCCAGCCAACAGCTAAGCACCCTCACATCACTCACTCGCTTTCCCTCCTCCCACAGTGGGAAGACAGAATGAACAGGGAAGAGCAAAAGTGAAAAAAACTTCATGATTTGAGTAAGACAGTTTAATAAGTGAAGAGGGTGAAAAAAGTGGTACAAAGACAATCACTCAACACCTCCCACAAGAAGATTGATGCCCAGCCAGCCTGAGCAATAGCTACCTCAGAAGACAGCCCCGCCTCCCCTAGTTGTTACTGCTGAGCATGACATTATATGGCAATATCCCTTTGGCCAGTTCAGGTCAGTTGTCTTGGGTCAGCTCTCTTGCCTACTGTGCCCTCCCAGCTTCATGCCTAATGTGCCTTCCCCCCTCACTGTGGGGGGAGCTGAGAGAGAACCAGAGAAAGCCATGACCTGTGCAAGCACTACTCAGCATTAGATGAAAGACTGGTGTATTATCTACACTTAGTCACAAATCCAAATCACAGCATCCTAGGGGCTGCTACGAAAAAAGTTTAACTCCATCCCAGCCACACCCCAGCCAGACCCAGTACAACACAGTCCTATGTTCATAGGAAAATATTATTTAAAATAAAAATGCACAGGAAAAAAAAGTTGTAAAAAGACTTTTCTCTGAGGAGATTAACATTAATGACATTGAAAGTCAGTGTCATATTGAAAGGAGATGACTGGTGGACAGGCTTTCAGGGCTAAATATGGTGACTAATCTTGTTAAGTAAGCTAGTAATGACCTTGAAACACTGATGAAGATCTGGGAAACACCTTTGAAACAGAGAATATGCCCACAGGGAAGGGAAAGCAAAGCAAGGCAAAGTAGAGCAAGGCCAAGGGTTCCAAATTGCATTGTAGATTCAGGGTAGTAAAAACAGATTGAAAGTGGATTCTGTCACATTAAAGGGCTAAAATACCTGAGTCAATTTAATCTACCAAAATGGACTTCTGTCCATAAATGTAACAGCAAGGTAAATACAAGGGAGGGCAAAACCCCTTTGTCCAATTTTCTGTCCCTTGGTTATGCTAAAAATTATTACTGGAACATGTATAAAAAATAACAATAGTTTATCCATAGCCTATATATCTACAAAATTCTGGTAAAATCTTTCAGAAGGATGATTATGAGACAAAAAAAAAAAAAAATCAAAGTACTTTTAAGAAGGGTTCTGTGAATTATAACAAAGGCTACAGAATGTGTTAGTTTCAACAGCTGCGGAATAATAAACAATTAGAAGACTTCTTACAGATCCCTATAATCAGCTATTACAAATATACGTATGTTAGGTAACATAACACACTAACATGTAAATTGCTGTGTAAATCAAAAGAATTATTTGCAGTGCCTACATAACAGTTTCTACTGAAAATAGTTTTTTTAAATGAAATCTAAATAATTTTTCTTCCACAAATATACATTATTTTTGCTCATCCAGGTTGAAACAGTGATTATTTCCTCCTGTCTAGCCTCTCATTGTACTAGCAACACTTCATAATGTGATTTATTCATTTATTTATTTATTTATCTGAAAACAGCAACCAGAGTTTTCCCATTACTTAATACAACAACCAATTTATTAGACTGTTTTGTTCTGGCTGCAAGCACAAATTCTTTCAATGGCACATACAGTATTATAGCCATATAGGAGGACCTTCACATTGTAAATCAACAGCTCATTTGACTCAGCTTGTTTTGTACCATTTTTGCCTGAGTCTGCATTTCTTAGTTCAGAGAGATCACTTTCTTACTGTGCTGATGTAATAACACCGTCACTGTTAGATGTGATGAAATGGACATACTGCATTTAATGTAATTTACAATTAAAAAGTTATGAAGTTGTATTTCTGTTTAAAAAAAACACACTAAGTATTAAGATACACAAAAGAGTTATTATAACTTTTGATTAAACCTCTTTCTTATTCCCTTGCTAAATATCACAATTTACTTAAATTAAGTTCTGTCAGAATGATTGTTAGTGTTTGTGGTGATTGGTAAAATTTCATCATTCAAGTTTAAATAAATGATTAAAGATGCAGTTGTTTCTTAACATGATCCAGCACCTAAGGTAATCTGTTTATTTGGTGTTTCATTGTCTGCCAAAGATACAAAAGTATTAAGACTGAAGTAAACCTTCTTCTGTTCTGTTTGCTACAGAGCACAGCAGCAAGAGCATGGAGATTTTGTCTGATAAAGTAAGAGGTATTTTCTCAGAATTAAATCTATTCTAATATTTCTGTTTATGAAATTATAACATGTAACCCTTGCAATCACATATGCATTTCAAATTTTTTCTTTTTTCCTAACAAAAAAGAAGAGTTTATGAACCAGTGCCTGAATGTATTTTGTACAATCATCTCATGCAAACTGTTAAGGAGAATTCTGCTATAAATGGTGCTAGATCACTTCTTCATCCTAACCAAATACCTTTAGTCCATAGTGAAAAATTAGATGGAAATGCTAGCAACTTTTTGGGTCTTGGTCCCTTCAGTTCTGGAGTTGCTTTTTATGATAAGGACTGTTCCCAAAAGAAAAACTGATTTGTGGCTATTCTAGCTGAAATTACACATGCAGCTATTAAGAAGGACCAAGCAACACTCAGGGAGCAATACATTTCTCAAGCAGTATTCAGTAATATAAAAAATTAACTGTGTTCTTAATAAATCTCCTATTACCATACTTTCATTATTTACTTTACAATTACTCCTGCTTTAATTTCATATATTTGAACCTCTTGTGCTGTTGAGAGTCATGCAGACAACATACTTTTCAGGAAACCTATGGTCAACATGGGGCTAATAATGAGAAAGCTAATGGATATTTTCTTTGCATTTTTTATTTAATATTTATCAAGTACATATTATAAATAAAATATGTCATTATTAGGCAGCACTGAAAAGAATATGAGCAAGTCAAGATAACTGACTGATCTCTTTTGGGTGGTATGAAATAGCTCAGTAGCTTGAATTCAGTCAGATGCCAATTTACATGAATCTGGAGACTAAAAGGTAATTATTTTGTTGTTATGTTCAGAGAAATGAGGAAGAACTTGTTCCCACAAGAAAAATTCAGATAAACAGAATAAAATTGGAGTAACAAGGTTTCTGATATACTTAGATATGTTTGCAAAAAAAATAAAAAATATAATTATCCAATACTTTTGTGGAATGAAATTGGCAAAAATCTCTTTTGATACAGACAGTAGAGAGCAACAGACTTTTCTACATTTGGTTCTGACAAGAGGGAAGAAGTCCACTGTGTCAAAACAAGGTGTGTGACTGTAATTGTAGAATAAAAGTTTTCTTCATTCTCAGGAGGGAAAGAACAATCACAGGCATATAATAACAGCAGGTTTGAAGAACACATTTATCCGTAGAAACAAATAAATAAGAATGTATATGAAACCCTATGGGAATAAAAATCTAAAGAAAAGGGTATTTGGGTACAAGATATCTTTTAAAATAATAATTATTATTAAGGGTACAAGTGCAGATTAGCAAAGCTGAAAATAAAACAGAGAAGTGCAAGAAGAGGACAAGAGCTAACTCATGAGCTCTTAATTGACCTGAAATTTTACACAGCGATATATAAAATGTAAAGCAATAAAGGATAAAGCACAAAAAGTTAAAATTAGTAGAGTGTGAGACAGTAAAAGGAAAATATTCTAGAAATACAATTTTATGAGTGGAAGATATAACTGGTTTATCTAACAGGTACTAAAAACTAAGAATGGCCAATATAATTTTTTCAATGTTATTTAGCATCAGTATTTATTGTAAAAAAACCCAACGTTACAAAAAATAAAAAGCTCAGGAATTTCTAAGTAACAATGTTACTGACATTTTCACATGTGCTTAACCTAGAATAAGAAAAATAATGTTTAAAAAAATTACTGTGTAGATGTCTTCAGTTTAGTAAGCCTAATCAATTTCATCATTCTGCAGTGAAACATCTGTCTAAAGCAAATAAAAGCCATTTGATTTAAAGTGTAAAGAACCATAGAAGTCAGGTGGCAGTGTCACCCTTTAGTTCCTTTGAGGTCTTTCTCTAGTGCAACAGGCTGAGGGGCCTTGCTAGCAACCCATGCCTCTAACCTTGGTGTGTCATCCCACAGCTTACGGTGGGTAAGCCATATGTTATCTCCCTCTCTCTTCAAATCTAGTTTAAAGCCCTGCTATATGGAATCAAGTCTTAAAGGGTAATAACTAGCTAAAACAGGAAAGCTATGAAAAGATATTTGTCTTTCAAGAAAACATTAGAAAATTCTCATGATATATTTAATAATTAAATATCATTAGATGAAATCATGTCTTTTTTTGGTGACAGAAAGCACCATTACATGATTAGGTATTCATCAATTCACCTTGCTTCTAAATTCATGTGCTATGTGGAGCTAAGTTTGTTCTACTACTTTAATAAAATTGCTTTGGACTTGAAAGATTTGGAACAAAGTGTTCATTAGCTTACTTCATCGTTCACAAGTCATTTGAGATATCCCTTTTTTGCTTAAATTTTGTTAAATCTTTTCACTAGTAAGTATGTAGTTCATCTCATTTGTAGGAAATACAGAACATAATTTATTATTTTTCAAATCTACATCCTAACCCCTGAGGCCCTTCCTGACCTTCCTCTGTTTCTATCTCCCTTTTCCTGATTTTCTGGAAAATCAAGGCAAGGCAAGGTGGAAAAAAGGGAGAAGGAATGCTGAAAGACAAGGAGACAGGAAGGCAGGGAAAGAATGTAGTATAGATGTACAATAACCTATCGGGAATTAAACTGAATCCATATTACTGCTATATCTAAGAAACAGAATCTGTAAAAGAATTTTCTCATGGAGATAGCTGATCACAAAAGTCACACACAAAACGTACTTAAACCTAAAGCACATATTTTCCTATTGACTTCAGTAATGCCATTTTGCTTAATTGAATGGGATAGATCACATTTGAAAATAAAATTCAATGGTGATGTATTTAAAAATGTTATTTCCAAATTTATGGTCATTTTTTGGTTTTGTCTTCTGTATTTTCTAATCCTCAAATATTTCTTTAAAATTGCAAGCAAAATACTGTCTTCCTATACTGTATAGATATGCATTTTTACACCTTATCAAAGAAAAGACAGATTTGTTTCTTTGATGACCATTTAAATTTAAACTTTAAATTTAACTTTATCCTTAGCCTAAATCTTATTATTACACAAAATGAAGGTAAGTTCATATGAATTGCTTTGAGTATTGTACTGTCAAATGTTATTTAATGATATAAAAAATGCATGCATGTATATATAGACATATATACATATATATGCATATATAATGTTTGTATATGTTTTGATCCTATGTCTCTCTTTTCCTCAATACCTGACCTATGTATCCTCCATGCTTATTTTTTCTGCATTATTGTTCTTCTATCTATGAATTGGTTTTGATTCTTTGATTCTATCCCTTTATCTTTAAGCAGCTTTAAGCTTTCAGTACTACTACAATTTCTCTGTAATTGCATACCTTGTAAGAAAAAATATTCCTTGGGATTTTTGTAAAGTTTTGTGGTCAATATTACAGAACGTTTTTCTGTAGGCATTGTTCCTTAAAATGCTCCTATCATGAAATTGTATCTTCTGTCATGATGCATTTTCTTAACAAAAGTACTGACTTTTGTGCTCTGTATGTTCTGACTTTATCATATTCTTTAGCATGCAAAAATTACTTATTTGCCGATGGCAAATGGCATGCATTGTGCATGGATTCTGAACAAGATATTTTACAGTTTTCAACAATTCATCTTATGTTTTAAATTTTTAGCAGGAGCTGTGGCATGTTTCAGTCTGTCCCTGATCCAGATTAGAGTGACAGAGGCAACAACACGTTCCAGATGCTAAATCTAGATGCAGGGTGTATGTCTGTCTTTCCTAGCACTGCAGTTAGCAGGCCCAATGCTGAAGTCCCACTTTAGAAACCTAGCACACATAGCTTCTCCACAGAGTATGTCTTGTATTTTTGCTTCTGTATTTTCACTGTAAGAACATAAGAAAAATTCATTTTATGTCTACTTTTCTCCAGAGGACATCAACACAGACAGAAGAATTAAGATAATTTCTTAAATTTAAGCAAATACTTTCTGTTAATTTATTTACCCCAAACTGTTTCATGTCAAATACACCATGATGGTAAATTTACTCATAGAACAGGACCTGGCAATCAAAATTTAAGATAAGTATCTATCTCACAGCTGGATGTTTCTTATCAAAATTTGAAGAAGGTGAAATTTCAAGTATGTCCTGTGCAAGTCTCTTTGTCTTAGGTCACTAAAATTCCAGCATCCAGAAGGAGATGAATAACACTTTGTGAAGGAATAGAAGACATTTTATTTTTCATCTAAATATCTTTGTTTCCTGTCAAATAAAAGCTAAATTCTAAGAAAATATGTCAATTTCAGACCACTTTACAGAGCCTGTGTTTGCTTCTAGCATGTTGTGTCCCTGAAAAGGAAAACTCTAAATTTGATTAAACATAAAACAGATCTCAATAAAAATTTTTCTCAAGCAACTAGTATGCCTAAGAGGATTTGTGAGTCACTGGACCATGTAGTTTTATTCATTAGACAACTGATGAAGGCTCTAAGTTAAGAAGAATATGACAGAACTCATAGGAAAGAATGGGACTTCAACACAGGTGAAGGAGCAACTGGAGTCTCTCTAACTGCACTAACCTCAGGATTGCAGCCTTTGGAGAAAAAATTGTAGAGATGCTGAAGACAACTGCATGAAAGCCAGCATGAAGCAATATGGGTTAGTTTCATAGTCCCATTCTGCATGAATGTGGCCCTAAGCCTTCATAACATGTCATTCCATTTCCAAGTACTACAAGCAAACAAACATGCAAAGGAAACATAGTCTTTAAAAATACTTCAATTTTAACTTTTTGACAGCACACTGTATAATATAATTCTTTTTCATTTTAATTCTCAATCCCAAAATGCTATGAGTCAGTAATTTCTATGTGACCATTCTGGCGATATCATATCATATCATGTAATACTAGAGAATAGGCTTTTCTTTGCTGTTTCTAAAATTGTTTAAGTTCAAGGCTAAACCCCAGAGATTGGAAATCAGAAAAGAAGAAATGTGTACTTTCCAGTGGTTTCTCAAATTTTATTTCAATATTATTATGGTAGCAGTTATTGAACTATGCATGCTTTCCTTTCTTTTTTTATGTCATACTTTTCATAAACAAAATAAATTAGCAGTCAAAACTCTAGAGGCTTGGAGATTAAATTTATTAAAGGGGCGGGGGGTAGAGACTTTGTGGGAGCTTGTTGCTTTTGTTTTAAAATGTCACCTCCTGTTTTTAAGTTACAGTTGCACAAATGCACTAAACTGTGTGCTACCTGGTCAAACAAATTGAAAGGACGACAGGTTGTCATAGAAACAACATCAGGGCAAGCCTGCGGTATTGTTAAAAGAAAGCAATGGTTACAAAATCAGCAGTGCTTGAATCACAAAAACAGATGAAATGCTGAAGAATCCCTTCACTGAAGAAAGGGCAAGTGTATAAGGATCAGTCATTGAGCTGCTCATCAGAGTTTCATACTGTGGTAAATAAGTTCCTTTAGACTCTCTTACAAAGCTTCCAAGCACAGGCCAAAATTTATTTGTAAAGTACACAAAGTCTAAACTGAAAAGAAATAAATGCATTTCAAGGTATTGAGTCTGCGTGGTGGTGCCAGTGAATCAACAGGGAAAAGAAAGTTCACCGTCTCCTGAGTTGTGACTGAAAACACTTAAGAATGGGGCATAAAACAATAGAAAAGGAACAGTGAGATTGATGAAACAGAACAGCAGAATAAAATTGAATATACTTATAGGAAATGCTCAGAGAAGAAAATGAAGCAAGACTGTTGGCCAAATATTTAATACACTCCCACTTCAGAAAATACTAGGTAGAAATGTTGAAGATGTCTTCTCTATATAAGAATGTCCTAAGGACAGTAAATGAGAAGTCAGGTAAAACAAAGCCTAGCATGGCAAAGCAACTGAAGGAAAATGGAAGGGGAAGAGGAAGGGGAAAAGGGAAAAGTAAGAATTACTTTTTCTATAGCTCGTAGTCTTCAAAAGGAAGCATCATGAGAATTATTAACTACTTCTCATCTTCTTTTCTAAGTTGATCTGCTCTCACCATAGACTGTGATAATATATTATTAAAGACAGAAAAGGGATCAGCACAATGTAGAAGGCCTGGGACTGTTTTCAATAAAGTATGTCTAATGACTATCAAAATAAACTTTAGAAAATGTTCATGTCTATTTTATTTGACTTAACACATGGGAACTTAGATCTGGGATATACTGATGAGAGCAATACAGAAGTTTATTTATAGGTCGGTATATAACCATTAAAGTTTCTTTCATGTTTGAATCTGACTAAATAATTTATTAAGTATAAACTTACTACCTTGAGGCTATCCCCCAACAAACAAATGTTCTGTGATGTCAGAAGCTGTACAGATGTATTAGGCTCTATGTGTGCCAAAACGTGTGCACTCCCAGTAGCAGTCTGACACTCGCATATGTTTTGGGCTTTGATGTACCCAGAGTCCACAATAATTTCAGATATTCCTTGGAAGAGATGTTGTGATTACTCTTAACATGAAAACGTCTTGTGTGTGTGATTTTTGAAAGGGATTACTATTACTTACAAAGAAAGTAATAAACTGTTGCAATGAAGATGAAGGTTTGCTTTGACTACATGACTATGTTGATAACGCCTCTTTGCATTTTCCTATATTTTTGCTTTAAAATATGTAACCAAATTCTTAATGCCTTTTTAATATCACCAGAATTGCTATTTAGATGGTAGAAAAATGTGAAAGAAAGTATTTAGATAATGTATAATCCAGTACTTTAAAAAGTATTAGATAATGTAATTTATAATCCCCCCAAATTTGAAAAGAAATCTATCTTGGCAATGAATTGTGAATATATCTGATTTTTTTAAGCTTCCAGAATGCTTCTAAAAACTTTTCAGTATTGTAAGATATTTTCTGTCAACATTGTTTTAGACATTTAGAAGTATTTTTCCACTGCATCTGATAAACAATAAAGGTGACAAGAAGCAGGATAATCTGGCACATCTACCAAGATCAAAGGACTGCAAAGTCACTTCATTGCACAGGATTCTTTATGTCAGTCAAGCAATTATCTTCTTTCATCATTAAGATGGTATAATAATATTTTAAATAGTTAAATTGTGCTTCTCAGTGATGAGATTTCAAGCATCATTAGTGCTGTACATTTAAGTTTTCATTATCATTGACAAAACATCCTTCATGAATTTAAGATGTGGGAGAACTATACATCTGTATTTTTTCTTTTTTTTTAACATCAGTAACTTTGTTTCTACCATAGATCATGTAGTTTGTTTGTTTGTTTTTCAGAAATGCTTAGCTTTACTGACTCTTTGTTCCACGTAAAAATGTTGGTTTAACTAAAAGCCGTAAGGTACACGGCACATAATCCGCAATGTTTGGATAAGGCAATGCTCTGAGAGTAGTTCAGAGAAGAGGAACAGAGACTGCTCCTTTCTGTTACTGAGCTAGGTGGTAGCTTCCTTGGATCTAAATCAATGAGGAATGCTCTAAATGACTAAGACATCAAAGAAAGCTTGCTGAAGCAAGCTGCTTCAGACTCCACACCAGTCTGAAGAAGAAAGTTTTGGAGGAAATACAATAATTTTCTGGCTCATGAATATACTTAAGCAAACCTTCCATTTTAAAACTTCTGATTTCAAGTAGAAGATTCCATTATTCTAGGAAAGACAAAATATCTGTAGCAAGACTTCCACATTGATTTATTATGCTGCACACTTCTACTTAGAGAGAAAGATTCACATGGGATAAATATATTCTGTATTTCAATGTATTGGGCTCATATGTGTGCCACCTTGCTCCTTTCAGACAGTATTTTAGAGTCATGCTTCCATGTTATAAAGCAGCAATCCAATCTCTTATGCAGCACTCACCACAGACTTCCAGCCAGGGAGGTGTACACTGGAGCCTTAACCTCTAGTGTTCCTGGGCAGCTGAGGTAGAAAACATTTGGAGAACAATGGGAGACTTTCCCATTCCGAGGCATGTATTGTAGAGTAAAGGGGTAATACTAGGGAAAAAAAAACAAAAAACAAAACCCACAAATAAACCCCACAAAAAAAACTCTTGTTTGTGGGGGTGCCTCAGTAACAAAAATATTACGGATTTTACTTCTGTCTTATGTACTGGTATCAGTAGTTAGAAGTGCTGTCCAATTATCTATGACAAGGACAGAAAAATGAACAGCCATAAAATAAGTGCTAAGAGTAGAGAAAAACTGGGCAGATCATTTTCAAATTGTGTGGGTGATAAAAACATCAAGAGGGAGAAACTTCAGCCAGAATACAGATTTTGCAAAGTGCTAAGCAATTGGCATGTCCTTCTTCAAAACAGAGGTCAATTGTTGCATGTTTGTACCATTCAGGAAAGAACAGAAACCACAGATAACAGACTTAAAGGCACCTAAGCTCAAAGTATATTCATCAAAACCATGTGACCTTTGTAATCAGTTATGGGAAACGTGTCAATGGGGTGACTTAGATAATTGATTGACTGTGCTGTAACCTAGACATATCAAGGTAGTTGATATGAATTTTGTTCCACATGATTCTGCTGAAGACTAGCAGTGAATCTCTTCTCTAGATGTGTGTCATTACACTAAGTCTCTTATCTCTTGCTTCATATAAGACACAGGACCCAGGAATGTCTCCTGTCCCCTGAGTCTGACTGTGAACACTGATTGTCCCAGATGTCATTTAGGGAGAGATTTTTTGTGAAGACTAACCTCTTTTTTGGGATGGAAACACAGGGCCATGAACTGAAACTGCACAGAACTGATTTGTTCCGTAGTTTTGGCATAACCTCTGAGAGGTATAAAATCACTAGTTTTACATATTTGACTTGTTAAATATATCCTGTCTGGGTACCAATCCCTGAGTAGGAGACATAGTCTATTCAGCACTGAACTAATACATATCTATGTTTGTTAAGCCTAGGGAAACCTACTCCTTTTTAATTCTTGTTACCTGAAAGCTTTTTAAACTATTTCCTTTAAAATAAATGTAAACATATACCTATAGCTTGAAGTTGAGAGATCTGGAGGGGGTAATGCAAACCTGGAAGAGACATACACATGTACTCTTAATGCTGTTTTATTGTCAGAATTTTTTTATTTTTATTGTCAACAATTATTACTTTTTATTGTAAGCAAAGCTGTTTAGAGGTGCAGCCCTTCTCTTGTATAATTCTGGGCTCACAGGTGTCTGATAGTTTGGGCAAGGACAAACAAAACCTAACAAAACAACAAAATGACAAAATTATGTTAAAAATTAAATGACCTAAATTTAAATTACAAAACTAAATGTCCTAACAAAATAATAAAATGTTCTGACAAAAAACCACCAATGATGGGCTAGAGTTTTAGGCCCTATCCCCTGAGTAACCACCCACTCCTTCATAGTCCTATTCATTTTAACAAGAGACCAGACAGAATGAAACTCTTCTCAATGTAAAAAAACCCACGAGCATAAAAGTTTACACAAGTTTGACGCAATGTCTACAGACGTTGAAGAGAACGAACATGATTTCAATTAATGAAAGTTTTGAGACTTGCTACTAACTCACTGCTCTCTAACTAAGTGATAGAAATTGCTGTGGTAAAAACTCAAGAAAAATTCTCACATTTATTGACACACTAATAAAGTAAGAATAAATTTGTAGCTATAGAATCCATTTTATAGACATACATTTATTTACCAAAATAAGTATTTCTGCATGCAGGCATATATGTCAATATTACAACTTCCAGGCCTAACTGGTTTAAAGTCTTTAGGTTGCAAACTTTCAGATTTCTTAGTGAAAGAAATTTGCGATTCAATGAATTTATGCATAGTTTACAATAACATATAGTGTTCATATGACAGTATTAGTGAAGTGATAGTAGAAATATAGAAAACCTTATTGTAAATCTGTAGGGGTTTTTCTATATTCTGTCACCTGGGTAAGCTGAAACCACAGTTTTTATCTTTTGAGAGGGAAAAAAAAGAAAGAAAAAAATACATAAGATCTATATGGCCAGACACATCTCTTCACTATGATTTCTACTTCAGAAGAAGCACTCCTTTAAATGCTGTCTTTGGCAAAGTTCCTAATTAGCTATATTTTAAAAGATTCAAAAATAAAGAAGTTATTCAATAAAACAACTTAAATCATTAAAACAAAATGTAACAATTTACTATATCTTTAATACCTAGTCTTAAATGAAAGCACCTGTTTCCACTTCAGTTAAAATTAAATGTTTAGAATTAATTTGTTAAAAGTCAGTAGAACTTTAAGTGTCTCATTATCAAGAATGTGATTAGTATTCTTTATAGTACTGCTAATAAAAGACGCACTTGTGATTCCTGTGGAGATCTCATTTATTATTACAGTTTCTCATTGAAATATCTTCATTTAATACACAGTTTTAAAAGTGTTCCTAAAGGTTTACATGTTGTATTATTTATTTGTAATTTTGCACCATTATTTA
The DNA here is from genome assembly GCF_964289735.1 of Phaethon aethereus. Lineage (NCBI taxonomy): Eukaryota > Metazoa > Chordata > Aves > Phaethontiformes > Phaethontidae > Phaethon > Phaethon aethereus. The sequence goes on from NC_138575.1 coordinate 142,571,804, forward strand.
ATAATTCACCTTGATAATACTATTCCCTGACTATCTTCAGCTTCTGCTCAGGCAGACCATAAAGCTGTGTTGCCTATACCCCAGACTCTTATCTGTAAAATGGAAGATATATTTTAAGCATTGAATATATTTTTATATATATATAAAAGCTAAGGAATCTAGTTATGTAATTTCATCAGTCTGGAAGCTTTATGTCATTCACTGAGATTGAAACAATGAAAAGAAAACTTTAAGTGTTGAAAATGAAAAAAAATCGGTTATTGAAATGCATATTTTCACACCACAGTCCAAGTGTGGCATTGAAAAGAAGAAGAGAAGGAATATGTCTGTTGTAGGCTGGGGTCAGCAGATAGATTATATGATAGATCTCATAGCTGTGGATTGCATATTGTTGCATACAAATTATGACCAGATTTTAAGAGTGGAGTACAAGACCAGGTGCAAGCAATAGTGGTAAATGTCCCTTTAATGATAATATAACAGTGCTTACATAGATAGCAGTGCAGTACAAAGTTTATGACCAATCATTTCTGCCCAGCTATAAAATAATCTGCCAACTTCACTCTGAAGAAAAGGGGAAATTGCACAGCTCAGCAGGGTTGACTACAGTCTTATACACCAAAACCTGAGGCAGATCCATCTATGTTGCTAAATTACAGACAACTTCCTGGCTACTCTGCGTTGCCAAAATGCAAACCCCCTGTATGAAGTTAACTGTTTTTTTCACAGAAGACACTTGTTTTCTTTGATAACACACCCATTCTGTTAACATATATTTTCTGTGATAACCTATTTTTTCTATCTAGCTTGTTTGTCTGTGGACTACTCTTGAACAGCCTTTGAATAGTGTTTCAGGTTTAAACATACTATTTACTAATCCACAAGTTATGGAGCTTTATACAATGCTAAGGAATTTAACATTGCACACAAACTGTATAGAAATGAAACCTAATATAATGTCTGTCAGGCCTAAGAAGCTTTCAAGCACTTTTGTGCCAGACCAATATTTCAATACTCTGCTTTGATACCCACTTAGGGCTTGGAAGTACCTTGATTATTTCAGTAATTCATTTAACAGTGTGGCACCAAGAAGAGTTCCATTAGTGGACCTAAAGAGGTGATGAGTTGTGGTTTGTGAAAAAGAGGGAAGGAATGTAAATCTTAATATGTTAGAAGATTTTGAAAACAAGGACAGAAAGAGGGCAAGAATCAAAAGTAATCAATTCTTTACAAAAGTTGTTTTCCCCCCACCTAGTACTGTATTTGCATACATGTTCCTCTGACTGCATCCTGGCTTGTCCATTGCATTAAGGCTACTTTGTAGTTTTCACAGCAAAAGTAGGACTCTGGGCTAGATCTGATGATTTGACTCATCCGAGAGAAATCTCACCCCTGAGAAAACCTGTGGAGTAAAAGCATCTTGTCCCGGGATGACAGACACAGAAAAGAGAATTTTAGGCACTGGCTTGACGAAAAAAGTTTGCATTTCTACGATAATATCCACTGTACCAGCCTCTCTGTGCAACAGTTACCTTTCTGTCATTAATATTCATAAAGCTACTTCCACAAAGATTATTGTAAAATACTTTCACTACTTTTAACAAAGCATCTGATTTTGGATTACAATTCTGAAACAAAGAACACACCTGAAAACGAAACAAGGGGTTTCACTCATACTCTCTGCACTGGATTTAGGAGCCAGAATAAGGTCCATAATGCCCATTTCTTTATTATTTGAATCATCAGTGACCAGACTATTTTTCTTAGTAATACAGAAGATGAAAGTTCATCTCCTTTGAGTTATAACTTTCCCAGAAGTGAGGTAGGTGTTTAAAACTTCATGACTAATCCCACTTCCTATATCAGAAGACCAGTTTGTGGAGATAGGTCTACAAAACACATCATAGGTGACAAATGAAATCACAATAAAATCTGACTTTTTATATTCAAGTCCCTGGCCTTTTACAGGTTCCTTGAAGATGTATACAATTCTCCACGGCATAACTTCATAGTCATAGGTCCTCTGTGACTCTGCTGGAAATCAATCAAACAAATGCCTTAGAAAATTTTGTAGAACAAATACTACTCTCTTCTATCCTGCTGGTTTCAACAGATACTAAAGACATTCCTTTCAAGCCCAAAACCTTTTTGGAGTCTCAACAGTAAATTGGCCAACTCTTTTTGCAGCCGATATGTTTCTTATACTGCATTATTTTCTTTCATGTATTCATTTTTTATTCCTTTCATTTCTTGGCAAAGGGACTCCATTACTTTGTTTCAGAGTTGTTATGTTTTAAGAACCTAAAGCCTTTGCTGCTGTGTTTAACCTGCAATCGCTGCCACGTTTATTCCTGGGAGGAAGGAAATGGTTGTTGGATCTGTGCTGCATTTGGATCTAAACAAACACTATGTAGGGGTTTAATCAAAGACTTACACTTTTACGTCAATAACCTGTGCATGGATAGCTTACAGTGTTTACTACATACATTCTATGCTGACATTTATGCTCCAAGCAAACTCCAGCAATAATAATTTGTCTTTGGATTATAACGTAGGCTCTGTGAGTGTTGGATCATCTGAACTAAAACTGCGTTCTTCGATTTTGCTTGAATATCTAGGTAGTTGCTTCTGCTTTATAACTGAATAAATTCTTTTTCTTGGACCCAGATTTCCTATGTAAATGCTGCAATGAGTTAAAATTCAGATCCATTAACATTTCCCTTTGTGAAAACATCATTTCCAGTCAACTCATTCAATATAATATCCACTGTACTGCCATTAGAAAATGTGCATAAACACAGCCAAGTAAACTGCAAATTTTATTCCAGGAAATATTTGCCTAACTTCTTTGTGTGTGAGTTCAAAGCCTCACTTCTTTTCATGAAGACCAGATTTATCTTTCTACAAGGGTACAAAAATATCAGTGATGCTCAGTGATTTACTTACACTGAATTCTGCAAGTCTGTTTTCTCTCACCTATTCTACAGCATTCCTGAACACACATTTTTATACATAATTTTATTCCTTCATTTTTTGTTTTGCTCTCTTTTATCCTCCACTGAAATTGTGCAGGAGTTAATACAGTTTTAGTTCCTTATGAAGTGAAATTTAGTCTTTAGTATTTTGAAAGGTTTGATTTGCCCAATAGACAAATCAGTTATATTTCTTTAAATACATGGGAATAATTTGGAATACATGGGAAATATTGGGAATTTGCCCAGTCGAAAAAACAGTTATATTGTTTTAAATGAAGGATGAAGAGACGGATGAGACATTCTATAAGCGACTGGCAGAGGTCTCGCATTCGCTGGCCCTTGTTCTTGTGGGGGACTTCAACCTACCGGACATCTGCTGGAAGTATAACACGGCAGAGAGGAAACAGTCTAGGAGGTTCCTGGAGTGTGTGGAGGATAACTTCCTGATGCAGCTGGTGAGTGAGCCCACCACGGGAGGTGCCTTGCTGGACCTGCTGTTTACAAACAGAGAAGGACTGGTGAGAGATGTGGTGGTCGGAGGCCATCTTGGGCTTAGCGACCATGACATGATAGAATTCTCAGTTGTGAGTGAAGTAAGGAGACAACTCAGCAAAACTGCTATCATGGACTTCCGGAGGGCAGACTTTGGCCTGTTCAGGTCACTGGTTGAGAAAGTCCCTTGGGAGACAGTCCTGAAGGACAAAGGGGTCCAGGAAGGCTGGACAGTCTTCAAGAAGGAAATCTTAAAGGCGCAGGAGCAGGCGGTCCCCATGTGCTGTAAGAAGAGCTGGCGGGGAAGGCGACCGGCCTGGCTGAACAGGGAGATTTTGCTGGGACTCAGGGAAAAGAGGAGAGTTTATCACCTCTGGAAGAAGGGGAAGGCAACTCATGAAGAGTACAAAGATCTCGTTAGGTCAAGCAGGGACAAAATTAGAAAGGCAAAAGCCCAGCTAGAGCTCAGTCTGGCCACAGTCGTAAAGGATAATAAAAAATGTTTTTACAAATATATTAACAACACAAAGAGAGGCAAGGAGAATCTCCATCCCCTACTGGATATGGCGGGGAACATTGTCTCCAAGGACGAGGACAAGGCTGAGGTACTTAATGCCTTCTTCGCCTCAGTCTTTAATAGCCACTCCAGGTATCCACAGGATATTCAGCCCCCTGAGCTGGAAGACGGGGATGGAGAGCACAATGTACTCCTCATAATCCAGGAGGAAGCAGTCAAGGACATGCTAAGCCACCTGGACACCCACAAGTCTATGGGGCCTGATGGGATCCACCCGAGAGTACTGAGAGAGCTGGCGGAGGAGCTTGCCAAGCCACTCTCCATCGTTTATCAGCAGTCCTGGTTAACAGGGGAGGTCCCAGAAGACTGGAGGCTTGCCAATGTGACACCCGTCTACAAGAAAGGCCGGAAGGAGGATCCTGGGAACTACAGGCCTGTCAGCCTGACCTCTGTTCCAGGGAAGATTATGGAGCGGTTGGTTTTGAGAGTGCTCACAGGGCATCTGCAGAACAGCCAAAGGATCAGGCCCAGCCAGCATGGGTTCATGAAAGGCAGGTCCTGCTTGACCAACCTGATCTCCTTCTATGACCAGGTGACCCGCCTAGTGGATGAGGGAAAGGCTGTGGACGTTGTCTACCTGGACTTTAGTAAAGCCTTTGACAGCGTCTCCCACAGCATTCTCCTGGAGAAACTGGCGGCTCGAGGCTTAGACGGGTTTACTCTTCGCTGGGTGAGGAACTGGCTGGATGGCCGAGCCCAGAGAGTTGTGGTGAATGGCGTTAAATCCGGCTGGCGGCCGGTCACGAGTGGTGTTCCCCAGGGCTCGGTTCTGGGACCAGTCTTGTTCAATATCTTTATAGATGATCTGGATGAGGGAATTGAGTGCTCCCTCAGTAAGTTTGCAGATGACACCAAGCTGAGTGGGAGTGTTGATCTGCTGGAGGGCAGGAGGGCTCTGCAGAGGGATCTGGACAGGCTGGATCGATGGGCAGAGGCCAACTGTATGAGGTTTAATAAGGCCAAATGCAGGGTCCTGCACTTTGGCCACAACAACCCCATGCAATGCTACAGGCTTGGGGAGGAGTGGCTGGAGAGCAGCCCGGCGGAAAGGGACCTGGGGGTGCTGGTTGACAGCCGGCTGAATATGAGCCGGCAGTGTGCCCAGGTGGCCAAGAAGGCCAACAGCGTCCTGGCCTGTATCAGGAATAGTGTGGCCAGCAGGAGTAGGGAAGTGATTGTGCCCCTGTACTCGGCACTGGTGAGGCCGCACCTTGAATCCTGTGTTCAGTTTTGGGCCCCTCACTACAAGAAGGATGTTGAGGTGCTGGACCGTGTCCAGAGAAGGGCAACGAAGCTGGTGAGGGGTCTGGAGCACAAGTCTTATGAGGAGCGGCTGAGGGAACTGGGGTTGTTTAGTCTGGAGAAGAGGAGGCTGAGGGGAGACCTTATCGCTCTCTACAACTACCTGAAAGGGGGTTGTGGCGATGAGGGTGTTGGTCTCTTCTCCCAAGTAACTAGTGATAGGACAAGAGGAAATGGCCTCAAGTTGCGCCAGGGGAGGTTTAGATTGGATATTAGGAAAAATTTCTTCACTGAGAGGGTGGTCAGGCATTGGAACAGGCTGCCCAGGGAGGTGGTGGAGTCGCCATCCCTGGAAGTGTTCAAAAAACGTTTGGATGTGGCACTTCAGGACATGGTTTAGGGGACATGGTGGTTCTGGATTAATGGTTGGACTTGATGATCTTAAAGGTCCTTTCCAACCTAGTGATTCTGTGATTCTGTGATTCTGTGAAATACATTAAACACAGGGAACTGAAGAGACTTTAGTCTTCCTCTTACCACTGCCTTCTGTGTTTTTGGTCCAGTTCAATTTTTTGCCATTGCAGATGATGTGGGAATGGGATCATTTATTTAGGATTTTGGGATTCTGCCTACCTCTGTTGGGACACGCACTCCAGCTGTCTGCCTGCTGCCCAGAAAACCTAGACGAACAGCCCGTACACAAGCACAGTTCCTGTTCTCTGAGGTATCCAGAGCATACTCTGCACACACTGACCACCTGCTCCCTCATTCCCTGGTCAGATTTGCAGTGGACATCAAGGGTAGGCAGCATGTGCTACAGCTTTGTCTAGGGTAAATACAAGGGCCACAGTACCGTGCACGGTATATTTCTGGACTTACTGTAGGTGGATCCCCGCAAATCAGCCGCCGCCTCTGTTACTTTTGGACTGTTCAAGAACCAAAATGATGCCTCTCTGCCATAGATTGCTCATTTTGTCAAAGGGTCTGTGATCCTTTCTGTCTTTAATATGTGCATCTTTACAACATTGTAAAGGGTTATAAAACCATTGCCTTTACACAGGGAAAGAACAGTGTCCCACATAAAAAATGAGTGGGATTTAGAAAAAATTCAGACAAAGTTGAAATTCTACTCATCCAAATATGACCAGCTGCTGTCTCTTTTGCAAGGCTTCTGAACTTAATTATGTCTCTTTTAAAGTTGCTTGCCTTCTGTCTCTGGGAATATGCAGATTTGTCTCAGACTTTGCAGGTATTCCTAAATGCAAAAAGGGTCTAGAAATTAGTCGTGTTTCCAGATATATTTCCTCAGCTGATATTTTCACAGTATATCCACTGGCTTGCATTTCTCACCAAAAGACTGATACACTTCCCAGTTTCTTGTAAATAACAGAGAAAGGGAGAGGAAAGTAGTGAACATGTTATCAAGATCTGTATACAGTAAAACTGCAGTGTAACACAATGCAGTAACAGTAGGAACATTTGTCAGGTGTTTGGCTGCAGTCCTGCTGTCTGCTCAGTGGCATTTAAAATAATCCCTCTCCCTTCCCTGAAGGAATGCTTTATCGCCCTCACTCTGTACATGTAGGTTATACTGAGTAGAATGACACTCTGCCCCTCTTGTTAAAACCTGTTTCTCCTGGCAAAATATATTCTTGAAGGTGAAAGAATAAGTAGAGAAAGCAAGCAAACAGACCCTCATCATCGTTCTCTAGATTAGGAATTTTCTCACTTCAGATCAGATGAGCTGAGCTTGGGATACCATGTTGCTTAGAGCCTTTTTACATTTTATATATGTTAGTACATTAAAAAAAAATCTTGGAGAAGGAAACAGGATCCAGGACTACTTCCTTCAGCATAAGCACTCTCACTACTAGGCTACAGTATAATTCTTCTGGTGTTTATTTTCCTGTGTTTATCTTTTTGTGTACTGACATTTTAATTATTTACACAAATGTTAAAACATTGATGGGATATGCTGAGAATGTCAAACTCATCCACTACAAAGATTGCAATATACACATTCCAGGGTAAGGTTTTTGTTTTGTTTTGTGTCTGCTCTTTTTTTTCTTTTCTTTCTCCTGAGAATAAGGAATGCATGGAGCACCTCTCTTATGGTGAAGGGCTGAGAGAGTTGGGGTTTTTCAGCCTGGAGAAGAAAAGGCTCCAGCCTTCCCAGTACTTAAAGGGAGTTTATAAGAAAGATGGGGACAGACTTTTTAGCAGGGCCTGTTGCTGTAGGACAAGAGCTAGTGGTTTTAAACTAAAAGAGGGTAAATTTAGACTAGATGTAAGTAAGAAATTTTTCACAATGAAGGTAGTGAAATACTGGCACGGGTTGCCCAGAGAGGTGGTAGATGCCCCATCCCTGGCAACAATCCAGATCAGGCTGGACGGAGCTCCGAGAAGCCTGATCTAGTTGCAGATGTCCCTGCCCATTGCAGGGTGGTTGGACTAGATGACCTTAAAAAGTGCCTTCCAACCCAAAGTTTCTATGATGCTATAATTCTATGATTCTACATGAGTTCTTACAGATGCCTTCATACTTCAAGTCAGTGTTTTAATTACTATCTAAAAGGAGCATTTCCTCCTCCTGCAGTGTCAAGAGAACAAGAGTGGACATAGACATCTAAGTAAGGAGACAGCTCTGAACTAGGAGCTCTGAGAAGTCTTCCAGCTAATCTTGAAACACATTTGAGCAGTCTTGAATTCCACTGGGAAAATGGTAGCTATGTTTTTATCTCCTCTTTTCTAACTTTTTTTTTTTGTATGCATTTAGTATCAGTATAAGAGTCAACATCAACAAATGCTGGAGCAGCTGTGTGACTGCTGAAGTTAACCCCAACCAGCTTTGAGAGGAAGCTGGCAACAACTCCATCATGAAATACATTGTTGGCTTCCCAGATGTGTCATAAAACTGAAGGAAAAGAAACTTAGGGATACATGTTGTAGTTTGAGTAGAACAATATAGTCTCAACAAGGAGGATATGGCCTTTGATGTGAAAGGAAAACATACTGTATATTTAGTATGTGGGTATGTGTGTATATTTTTACAGTGCCAGAGAAATCAGTATATATCAGTATATATCTGTCCCTGACATTTCTCTGAAAAAGACATACTATTATATATGGTGTATTATATTTATTAGATAAAAAGCATAAGACATATATTGTATAATGTATTATATATAATAATATATGCATATTACATATATATTTTATAGATATAAAAATAATAAATTACGGCCCAACCCTTCAATCACTTTTTTTTATGTTGTGTTGCAATACCGTAAGAAAGTTCAAATATTTTACCCTCTCAGTTTCCCCAAACTACTTGGGTACAGTAGGATTCTTTTGTACTTCACCAATATTTTGCAAGAATAAACCTTTCTCTTCAACTTAGTAAAGAGTAGTCTTATGTTACAGTTGCTTTATTTATCAAAATCCATAAACCTAAACACTTTTCTACAGCCCTGTTATGTTACTTGCAATTTTCATATAATTGGGAAGATAATCATTCCTTGTTGCATCATTTCTTTAAGTCTTAATAGAAAACTACCTGAGGACTGATATTTTGTAAATGATATTGAACTAAGGCAACTGCCTGAGGACTGGTATGAATTACAATTCTTAATATAATTTAATTAAAAAAAACAGGGCAGAATGAAACAGAATAGTTTTAGTCGCATCACTTCAGATCTCATTGGCTACATGAAAGTAATCTAACTCAAACTAATTAATCAGAATTCATTATAATAGGTACATAGGTAAGTTGGATTTTTTCACCTTTTCATTTTGTAATTCTCCATATAATACCAAAGAACTTTGTCAGACTGACACCGAAGGGGAGGCATAATGTATTACAGAATGCAAGTGCTAATAGATTTCCAAGTACATAATGCTTTAGGTTCTGCCAAAACATTGAGGAGTTAGTGGTAATGTAGTTTATAGAGATGCAAACAGAAAAAGCTGTATAACCAACCCTGTCTCTATTCGGCTAAAGTACTCAACAAAGGGAGTACCAGAGAAACTTAATTCTAGCAACTGAGGTAATCTCACTGTGACATCCAAAGACTTGAGAGATTGTACATGGCTTCCAATTCAAGGCACAAAACAGAAAACTACTAATTACTTGACTTCAGATTCACCATGCAAATACTACAAGTAATCTTTTATATGACATGTAAATCATAGAGATGGAAGAAAGGTTATCTAAAGAAAAATTCACATTTTATATTGCAATAAAAACAACTTCAAAATTGACTATCTGATTAAAACAAAAAGGTATGCAATTTAAAAGTGAAGTTTTTTGAAATTTCCACATAGTTGGGCTGACACTGGAAGGAATATAATACAAACTCTTTATAGTTAGTGTATTGCCACTAAAAAGTAAGTAACAGAGGAAAATCCAGAGAATGCCTCTAAATAAGTGTAGGTCAGTGATATACAGACTTTGTGTTGATTTGGTGCAACAAGGCAACAAAAGACCTTTTATAATATTTTAAGATACAAAAATCCTCACCCAAGATATAAAAATGTATAACAAACATTAATTCAAAAAATCTTGCAAGTAAACCACTTTTTTCCCCAAAAAAGTTTGTGGCAAGGGATATATTATGATACTTTCCCTTATACAGTATATTATGAGGTTTGAGAAGAGTGAGCAGAGAATAGCAAAAGACAGAATAATTTATTAGGGATTTCTACCTATATATGTCTTTTTCATGTAACTTTTTAAAATAACTTGAACACACAAAAAAATTGAGACACCTCAAAGAGTGGGGTCTAGACTAACTGACCCAACAGTGTTGTCTTTAAAGCAAGGATCAACAGATGGTAAAAGCAAAGGAAACAAAGATGGGAAGCCCTCCATCAATTCCTGTCTCTTTCTTCACTACGGTGAGTCTAGACACATGAAATAACAGAGCTGTAACTGTTTAACAACTGACTCATTAGCATAACACCCATTGACCAAACCTCTATGGTCTGTCCTAATTTTTGACCGGAAGTTAGATGCCTAAATATCAGCTGTTGACCTACAATTCCTGTCAGATAATGGGCAGAAAGATGCACAGGTGATGGAGATCCATCTGCTCCTAGGATTGGCACCTGAAACAGGTCAGTTTAACTACTAACTTAGCTCGTACCTAAATATCTGCTCTTCAGATGTAAAGCACAGTCAGCCAGATAATGATTGTCATCTGTTTTTAATACCACTGCAATTTAGAAAAAATTTAGTTCTGTAGCACAATTGGTAACAATGAAATGGAAACCCTGAGAGGAAATCAAAATGAGTAGTCTAAGAAATGGGAACCTTGACAGAAGGGCCAAGTTACATCTATAAGACATGGGTTTCATAATCATATAAGCTTAATTTCTAAAGATAATATTTGAAAATTATATCGAAGGTGACAGAATGTACAGTTAGATGTGAAAAAAATGAAATAATCTTCAGTTTTAAACTACATGATATAATAAAAAAAGCAGGATAGCTACATCCCTGAGATAAAAAATAATGGCTATAAAAAATGATGTTGTATATGTTAAAGTAGGCAAACAAGATGAGTATTTAAATTGATAAGCAAGTGGTCAAGATGGGTTTGAAAGGTATGAATGCAAAATGGAAAAAAAGAAGATATATTGCTTGGTAGTAATATGACAATGACAGATTGAATAATGGAATAAAATGTGCAGTAGACTTTTTTTTCCACAAAACTGTTATCACAAGTTTTCTAAACCTAATATTAATACTAGTATATAAGAAGCCACAAGCTATCATTCAGTACATAGAAAAAGAATACTTGGGATACGAGCACAATCATCCTCACAGTTGAGGCAGTTTCTGCTCTAGTAAACAACACAGGAAGGAATACTATTTAAGTATCAGAAGATATTCCTTCGTCATTGCCCACATTATTTTCAAAGAAATTATCAGTTTGCATTTCAGACATTGTTAAATTCTCTGGAAACTTGGCTTTATTGTAGTCCTCACTACCAGAAAATCATAATCTCACAGAATCACAGAACCACAGAATCACCAATGTTAGAAAAGACCTTTAAGATCATCAAGTGCAACCATCAACCCAACACCACCCTGCCCACTAAACCATGTCCCGAAGTACCACATCTACAAATTTTTTGAACACCTCCAGTGATGGTGACTCCACCACCACCCTGAGCAGCCTCTTCCAATGCTTGACCACTCTCTCAGCAAAGAAATGAAATTTTCCCTAATGTCTAATGTAAACCTCCCCTGGTGCAACTTGAGGCCATTTCCTCTTGTCCTATCACTACTTACTTGGAGAAGAGACCAACACCCACCTCAATACAAACCCCTTTCAGGTAGTTGTAGAGAGTGCTGAGGTCTCCCCTCAGCCTCCTCTTCGCCAGACTCAACAACCCCAGTTCCCTCAGCTGCTCCTCATAGGACTTATTCTCCAGACCCCTCACCAGCTTCGTTGTCCTTCTCTGGACACGCTCCAGCAAATAATTTCCTTCTTGTAGTGAAGGCCCCAAAACAGAAACACAGTATTTGAAGTATGGCCTCACCAGTGCCGAGTACAGGGGCACAATTACTTCCCTACTCCTGCTGGCCACACTATTCCTGATACAGGACAGGATGTTGCTGGCCTTTTTGGCGATCTGGGCACACTGCTGACTCACGCCCAGCCAGCGGTCAACCAGCACCCCCAGGTTATTTTCTGCTGGGCAGCTTTCCAGCCACTTTTCCCCAAATTTGTAATGTTGCATGGGGTTGCTGTTACCAAAGTGCAGGACCTGGCACTTGGCCTTGTTAAACCTCATACTGTTGACCTCTGCCCATCGATCCAGCCTGTCCAGATCCCTCTACAGAGCCTTCCTGCCCTTGAGCAGATCAACACTCCCGCCCAAATTGGTGTCATCTGCAGTCTTACTGAGGGAGCATTCGATGCCCTCATCCAGGTCATCAATAAAGATATTAAACAAGACTGGCCCTAAGTCTGAGCCCTGGGGAACACCACTTGTGACTGGTAGCCAACTGGATTTAACTCCATTCAACAGAACTCTCTGGGCTCGGCCGTCCAGCCAGTTTTTTACTCAGTGAAGAGTACACCTGCAAATTCATAGAATGTTTGGATTGGAAGGGACATTTTTAAAGTCATCAAGTTCAACCCCCCAGCAACAAGCAGGGACAGATCAGGTGCTCAGAGCTCCATCACCCCTTACTTAAAATATCTCCAGGGATGAGGCAACTACCACCTCTCTGGGTAACCTGTGCCAGTGTATCACCACGCTAATTGTGAAAAATTTCTTCCTTGTATCTAGTCTGAAGCTATCCTCTTTCAGTTTAAAATCATTACCCCTTGACATCTCATGTCCAGCTGTTCATCGACCATTAGACCCAAGTTGTTCTCGGCAGGGCTGCTTACAATCCCTTCATCCTTCTGCCTATATTCATACTAAGGGGGTTGCCCCAAACCAGGTGCAGGACCCTGCACTTGGCCTTGTTGAACCTCATGAGGTTCACATGGGTCCAATCCTCAAGCTTGTCCAGGTCCCTTTGGGTGGCATCCTGTCCCTCAGGTGTGTCAACAGCACCACTCAGCTTGGTGTCACCTAAAATCTTGCTGAGGGTGCACTTGATCCCACTGTCTATGTCATTGATGAAGATATTAAAGAGTAATGGTCCCAATACAGACCCCTGAGGGATACCACTCATCATTGATCTCCATCTGGACATAGAGCCATTGACCACTACCCTCTGGATGTGACCATCCAGACAATTCCTCATCCACTCAACAGTCCACCTATCAAATCCATCTCTCTCCAATTTAGAGAGAAGGATGTTGTGGCGGACTGTGTCAAAGGCCTCACAGAACTCCAGATAGATGACACCGGTAGCTCTTCCCTTGTCCACTGATGTGGTCACTCTGTCATACAAGGCCACTACATTCGTCAGGCAGGACTTGCCCTTGGTGAAGCTGTGCTGGCTGTCTCAGGTTACCTCCCTGTCCTCCATGTGTGTTGGCATATCTTCTAAGAGGATCTGTTCCATGACCTTCCCAGGCACAGAGGTGAGGCTGACAGGTCGGTAGTTCCCAGGATCCTCCTTGCTGCCTTTTTTAAAAATGAGTGCAGTGTTTCCCTTTTCCCTGTTTCCAGGGACTTCCCCTGACTGCCAGGGCTTTTCCAATATCATGGAGAGTGGCTTGGCAACTACCTCAGCCAATTCCCTCAGCACTCTGGGATGCATCTTGTCAGGTCCCACAGACTTGTGCATGTTCGGGTTCTTCAGGTGGTCTCGAACCTCATCTTCTCTTACAGTGGAAGGGAGTTTGCTCCTCCAGTCCCCATCTTGCAGTCCATCCCCTCAAGAGGGTGGGAAGAGACACTGCCAGTGAAGACTGAGTTGTTGAGTTCCTCAGCCTTGTCCTCGTCCATTGTTACCAGTCTACCAGTCTTGCTCATTGGGGACGGTACGCTTTCTTTGAACTTTGTTTTCTGGCTGACATACCTATAGAAGCCTTTCTCACTATTCTTTGCATCCCATGCCAAGTTCAGCTCCAGCCATGCCTTGTCCTTCCTGACCTCATCTCTACACAACTGGGCAGCATCCCTGTACTCTTCTGAGGATACCTGTCCCTGCTTCCACTGCCTGTGCATTTCCTTCTTGCCTTTTAGTTGGACCAGCAGGTCTCCACTCAGCCGTGCTGGTCTCTTGCCTTCCTTCCCTTATTTCTTACACTTGGGGATTGAGAGCTCTTCTACTCTCTGGAAAACCCCCTTAAAGATCTGCCAGCTCTGTTCTGCTCTCAGGGCAAGAGCCTGTGAACTCGATGCCTCCCATAGCTGGTGTGAGAAGGCTTCGTCAACACAGTCCCCTTGATTGGGTGGCCTGTAGGAGACACAAGGTTCCCTTTGTTGCCTCAGTCTCTGATTCTTACCCATCAGCTTTCACCCTGCCATGGCTATTCCTGAGAGACAGCTCTTCACATTTTATCCATTTCTTGACATAGAGCACAAGGCCTTCGCCCTTCCTTCCTCGCCTGTCTCTTCTGAACAACCTGTAGCCATCCATAGCCACACTCCAGCCATGGGATTCGTCCCACCAAGTTTCAGTGACAGCAACCAGATCATAGCTTTCTAGGATATGTAGTGTCCCTGGAGCCTTCTCTTCTCCAGCCTGAACAACCCCAGCTCTCTCAGCCTTTTTTCATATGAGGGGTGTTGCATCCCTCTGAACATCTTCACGGCTCTCCTCTCGATTCTGTCCAATAGGTTTATGTCCTTCTTATGTTGGGGGCCCCAAAGGTGAATGCAGTATTCCAGGTGGGGTCCCACCAGAGCAGAGTAGAACGGCACAATCAGCTCCCTTGACCTGCTGGCCATGCTTCTTTTGATGTAGCCCAAGATACGGTTGGCTTTCTAGGCTGCAAGCACCCCTTGTCATGTCATGTTGAGCTTCTCATCAACCAACACCCCCAAGTCCTTCTTCCCCACGGCTGCTCACCATCCATTCTCCACACAGCCTGTAAAATATTTTTTTTTCTTATTTACTTGTGGTTATTAGGGGTTTTGGGATTTTTTTTTTTTTGAGCGTTTACCTTTTGGACAAAGTATGGAATTACTGCACCATACTTATGTCACATAGTTTGTATTTGTCTATATCTGAAGTAAACTTGAAAGAATTAGTTTCTTGGATATTTTATAACCAAGTTTTAAATGTGACTTAATATTTCCCTTGTAAATTAGTTTTTTAGAATTACTTTCTGTACACGTATTATAAGAAAAGCTGAAATCTTCCAATGGGAGACTGCTTCTGCCTCCAAGGAGATGTTTTGCCTCTGGCAGGCAGATATGTAAATCCAGTTTTGGTCTTGCATTGTAGGCATTCAACATGCCTTACCGAGACAAAATGTGTGGCAGATGCTCTTGATAGAATGTTAAGTACCTGGCTTGGCTTTTTAAAGTTCATTTTAATATGTAAATAATATGGTCACAATATATTTGTACTCAGTCCCACATTTAATCACTTCCACTAAAATCAATATTTTCTCTCTGAATTTAATAGGAGTCAATAAACAGGAAGCCTCTAATAAAAAGCAGTAAGTGACATTTTTCTTACAGTTTTATTCATATCACCTTCAAGCTCACTGCACCATTCATGACCTCAGGGACCTGAATATATTCACTAGAAACAAAATTCCAATCTCTCAGCACTAATCCGTGCCCACCGTGTTGGTTAACAACGCCCCACATCACCCGCCTCCACTCTAAAAAAGTATTTTTTTTAACTGCAAACTATTCTGAATGTAATACATTTTTGTACTTTATATGTCATAATAAACATGATAGGTTGTTAACACAGACCTGAGGCTATTTCACAGACCTTAGAGATTAGCTGGGAAAAGTCCTCTCAGCAGCAACATATGAAGATGTGTCAGTTATCTCTAGAGTGCTTCTGAAACAATTATTTCAGATATGACTATAATTAGAACATATTTTGTCTCCCTCTGGCTTCTTACACGTGTATGGTATTCGTGTATAGACATAGATATCTCTAGTTAATAGACAAAAAGTTCTGTATATTTGGCATGCATGAATGTTTGATATTTTTTACAATGATAATTTTGAGGTCTTGCTTATTTCTACCTACCAGTGTGTCTATTTGTCTACTTATTTATGAAATGCATATATTACCCTGTACATATGAAGGGGGTTACCCTAGAAACTTATTTCTAAAGAACCTTTAAATGTTTTTGTACCATGAATATTTGTAAACATCTCTGTTTTACTAGGTGAAGCAGATGTTATGGGTAGGCACACAGAGTACCATGATGCTTTAGGTCTCAAAACCAGAATGCTTTTGCCAATTTTTTTCCGACAGCAAAGACAATACCATGATAGTCAAAAAATTCATGGGTATTTGCCATTTCCTTCACATAGAGGTTGTGGTGCTGCTTAGGAATTCTGTCTTAGCTCCTCTCTGCTCCATCCATGGATAATGCACGGATAACTGCTTTATACAGATAATGCTTCTAACAAAATCTTGACATTGCAGCGGCATGACACATGCCAATTGTCAGTATATATGAGTTACCTGGTATCAGACTACTCCTTAAATTGAGAACATACTGTTTTCTCATTATCTGTACTACAGTTCAATATTTACCCATCACTGTGATCAACCTTCTTCTTTAGTGATAAAAATGTAAGACAATATCACCACGTGACCCTGTAATACAGTATTGGCATTGCTAGCAACATGCTTTGTACTGAATTTGCAAAGCCTCAGGACTGACTTTTGTCAGGTTTCCTCTGTCTGAACTTTTTTTGACCTGCCTGCAGCCTGGATTTAACTCTAACAGCAATTTCTCTATTTGACCAGGTGTCTATGGCTCATTTGTTTTATTTTCATTTATCTTTATGTGGTACAACCGTATTTTTATATAGATAGCAGTAATAAGCATGTAGAATGCTTATGTAGAGTAAGACATTTAGAACTCTAACACAGTGATGCAGCACAGACAAAAACATGCCTGGTACAATAGCAGGGATCTTCAAAAAAGCAGAGACACAACACGTATCATAGAGGGGTACCTGCATGGGAGGACTGGAGGTGGGCACAGGTCCCCATGATCTGGGGACCACGAACTGTTGAACAGTGAGCGAATCACTAATTGTCAGTTAAATGCAGACCTGGAGATGGGAAAAACTTGGCTTTGGGTAGCAAAGGAAAGGAAGGAATAGTATCTAACATACATAAAAGGCACCTTATATAATACATTTGGATACAACAAGGATGTGCAAATGAATGAGGAATGCATGTAAATGTGTATTAAAAAAAAAACATATTAAAAGGCTCTGAAAGTGTCTCCTACAGTGAGGAAGGAGAAACCATTTACATGAACATCATATTCCTCCCAGGGAAGGAATCCAGATACCAACAGCTCTCTGTAACACACTCCATGCCTCCACCCCACTACCAGAATGAAACACGAGGAGCCGGAGGAGCATGGAAAGGATGAGTGTAAAACCAGAAAAAGGGATAAAAACTAAGAATTGTGTGTGCTACATTTTAAATTATATTGTTAGTATTACTGAGACTTTTTCAGAATTATTCTGAACGTGCTATTATTCTTTCTTCCATTTTTTGTAAATATTAAGTCTATACTAGTAATGATTCTTGAACTAGACTGTTAAGATTTCAGTTGTTCTGAAAATAAATGTTTGGCTTTGTATGTATACACATATAAGCATATATATTTGCACACATATGCTCTATACGTTTACATATACATATGTATGTGCATATAAGGTGTACTTCCTCTCTGCCTACAAACCAGATTTTGAGTATAACAACACAAATTCACAAAAGAAATGTACATGTAAGATTTTGTCTTAGGGAAGGTATTTTGATCAGTTTTTCTTTTGATGCACACATGACAGTACATAACACTTCTTTTTCATTTTTATCACTATATCAAGGGAATATGCTTGACAAGAAAGAACTACTCTTTAATGTTCCTACAGTAAAATGTCAGGTACATAGCAATTTGATGTAGCACTTAAATTTTGTCCAAGATCCTCCATCTGTCTCATATTTTCCATATGTTGATTGGCATTTGCATGCTTACAGCAACTATCTGTCCCATGAGCATGCTGACATAGGTTAGCATATTTTCTTTACCTCTGCCATGGGAGATAATACCTCTGAGATACTCTTTTTTAGGATATTATTCCTCAAATGCTTTTTTTTCATTGATCAAATAGCCTTTGTAATATGAAATATTATGGCTGGAGCAAAATGCTCAATAGGCAATGATCAGCCTTCATGGTTTTCAGGTTCTTGTACACTATGCACTTACCTACTTAGCAAAGGCAGTTTGCCATATCCTTTTTTTGCAGCAGCATCAGCTGCATCAAGGGGCATCAATTCTTGCATTTTCCATGAAATACTTGACTTGACATATAGTGGTATTGTATTTGTCCTTTTCACAGAGGTTCCACAATGGCTGTTTACTTATTATCAATTAACACACCCAAGTTTTTTACACTACTGACTGTGGTGGGTTGACCTTGGCTGGACACCAGGTGCCATCAAGCTGCTCTATCACTTCCCTCCTCAGCAGGACAGGGCAGGAGAAATTAGGATGGGAAAAAAAATAACCACACAAAATAAAAACAGTTTAAAGCAGAAAGCAAAGGCTGCACACGGAAGCAAAAGAAAACAAAAGATTTACTCTCTACTTCCCATCAGCAGGTGATGTTCAGCCACTTCTGAGAAGCAGGCCTTCAGGACATGTAATGGTTGCTCTGGAAGACAATCAGAAAAATTAATGCCTCACCATTCCTCCTTTCTCTTAGCTTTTATTGCTGAGCTAATGTCATATGGTATGGAATATCCCTTTGGCCAGTTTGGGTCAGCTGTCCTGGCTGTGTCCCCTCGCAAGGTCTTGCCCACCCCCAGCTTGCTGGTGGGGGGAATGTGGGAGAGACAGCCTGGATGCTGTGGGAGCACTGCCCAGCAGCAGCCAAAACATGTTATTACCAACACCGTTCAGGCTACCAGTGCACAGCACAGCACTGCGAGGGCTGCTGTGGGGAAAATGAACTTCATCTCAGCCAGACCCAATACACTGACGTTTGCAATTCTTGACTCTTACAGCTTACACCTGAAGTCTCAGGCAAACAGTTTTGTCTATCTTACCAACAGTAGTTTAGCCTAACAAGTATTATTTTGTGTAAAACTGGATCTAGAGTGTTCAAATATATCTCAACATACCAACAATTGCTCCTGTATTCACTAAAATTCCTCCTAGTTTGAGGTATTTCCTGAACACCAAGATATACCTGCCAAGGAAGATTTAATTTGGCTAATAATTTGCAACCAACAGTAATGGCATGTGGGAAGGGTTGGGGGGGTATATTTCCCTTTTTTTTTTTTTTCTCTTTTCTTCCTGTATTTCTAAAAGGAATATCATTATTCCTGTTTTTTTATTACTATTATAGAGATATTGAATCTTAGTGGAATATTGAAACTTCACTGAAAGAACTGGGATTGAATGGGTCACCAGCTTATTTTACGGTCTTCTCTAATACTCATTTCTGAAAACTCAAGATTCATTTGAAGTTTCCTTAGGTTTCATAACAGTACATTTGAAAATATAATGAATCAGAAGTATCTTTTTGCTTATATACAGCTACACTTAACTGGAAAACCCTGTTCACCAAAATGGTACCAAATGTGTAATATGATGATATAACCATGATCTGTTGGTACACTAAAGAAATTAATCAGTATCTTTTCTTTAGAAAAATCACAGAACATAATGTAATAAGTAACATTTCTGTCAATTGTTTCACTGACTCACAGAGGACAAATTAACACTGAAGGAATTTACCTACAATATTATTACAATATTTTACTTACAACACTTTACTTACAGTATTCTATTTGCAAGTTAACAGGGATTTTGAAAACCCCTGTCTTCATAAGCTATTAATACAAGAAAGCAGGACTGTTAGAGGCATGTTTTTTGAAAATTACATGAGTAGCTTCCAGTAATATTAACACAAAATTATCTCAAAATTATGTAAAAATTACTGTTAAAAGAGAACGAATACAACGAAATCTGGTGGTATAAATGTCATTTGATAAGCACATACCATTCTTGATAAATGCTGTGTAGGATAATAATTTCAAATATGAGCATGTCTAGTGTACATGTACATATACATGTATCTATGTATTTCCTTTGTAAGCCTTTTTGGTACAAAACACTTTGTCTTTAGTCTGAAAATGAGATTATGAACTGCTACTGAAACCTATATAAGAGAATACTTTACCAGCTGTAATCTTATTCCAAGAATTTTTAATAAAAAGCAGTAATTTCAACAAATAGTGGATGGTAAATTTAACTTTCTATCAAGATATTTTCCTTTTTTTTTTTCCCAGTTATTTTTATCTGTATTTAAAAGATCAGTGATGGCCCAGAGGCATCTATTCAGTACATTTCTAGAACAGAAGCAGGACAGAAGTAATAAAAATGGAAATTAACACTGTAAAACCATGCAAATAACATACTGATTTAAAAAATCCTATACTACAGGATGACAAAATATAGAACAATTTTCTAATTAATATTTTCTGAAAAAAAAAAAACTCCTGAAGTTGTCATGGCTGAACTTTGAGCAAAACTTTTAAGGTGATAATAACACATTGGACTGGTGAACTCTGTTCCTCTTGATTTAGAATACAGCACCCATTTATAGTTAAATGAATGTGCATGATGCCTTTGTTCCATTTCTTTCTTCTGCTTTGTAAGCCAAATGCCGTGTTGATTTTAAAATTCTTCACTGGTTTATAAAAGCTTGAATCTCAGTTGCATAATGTCTCCAGGCACTTTCTTCATCCTTGATCTCAGTAATGGTAAATTTGGTCTAGGTATATCATGTTACTGAACTGTAAATTTCAAAAACCGAAAAGCCTCAAAACAAAGTTTCAAGATTCAAGGGGCTGTCATTTGCGACGGGTTGAAATAGGTACATGTGAGTAGCATACTTGTCTTCTGTCCATTCTAGACAAGTTTACCTTCATTTCACTTAGGGCATATACCATGTTATACAGCCTGGTTTTTTACTTCAGGATGAGGATGTTCAAAAAGGCTATTACTGTGGAATAGCTAATACATCATAATTTGTTATCCAGGATAACTTGCTCATGTCCATAACCTCACTTAGCTGTTCTACAAATCTAAGACACGTCTCTCTACTTATCATTCTAATGCAAGTAAAGTTCTACAGCCTTTGGGACATATTTGAGTACTCTTGTATAATACTTCATTCTCTGAACAAACCCATTGGTTTCACTATAAAGGCTCTCAAAGACTTCAATGAGCTGTGAAATTAAGCTCTACCCTTGTACTCTTTTCAATCGGAATTTCATCATGGACATTTGTACAGCTGTTTTGTTGTACGATGTTTGTGGAAGAGCTTTTAATTCACCTGAATCCCTGATATTCACACATGGATGACCACATTCATAATCCCACCATATAAACATGAAATTACTAGTAGAGTTTGACAAGGCAAAGTTGAATGAAGGTTGTGCAAGATAGTACTTATGATTAAACCAAGCTTTGGGGGTCCCTAACATCTCAATTTTTACTGGGTTTTTTTGTTTGTATGTTTTTGGGGGTTTTTTGTGGTTTTTTTTTTTTTAATCTACGCGAGAATCTTTATGTCCTATGTACAGTAGAATGTCATGGTTTTGTCCTTACAAGTACCAAATATTAATTGTGGAAATATTACTAAGATCAGTAAAGCTGTGTTAGTTTACAGTAGTTTAAGATTTTCCCTTTAAGGTTGGGGGGAGGAATGATATTTGAACAGATTTAACCTAAAAAAAAAAAATACAGAAAAGAATAAAGAATAGATTTGATTGTTGAAGAAATACCTTGTTTTAGGACAGTATTATGATTTTCAGGGAACCTAGTTCTGATTTTCGATGATTCTCAGTAATGATGTTGTGTTTGAAGGCCATGGACGGGCACTGCAGCACTTTGTGATATTCACCACACCAGCTGAGTATCCTGCTCGGTCCTAGTCAGAAGCTGTGCAGAGAAGAGCAGGAGTAACTTCTTTCAAGAAATACTGGAGTCAAACCCAGTAACACTACCAATGGAAATATTTGGGAGAGGGAAGAGAAAAGAGACTGTGTTGTGTTAATGACACATGGAAACATGGGGAATAAGAAACCTGTGTAATAGCACAGCCATTCCTCTCTTCATCCTCTGACATCCATTACTTACAACTATTCTACTCAAAGTCTGCCTGTCCTTTGTAGACAGGGAGGTTGGTGAGATACTGGATCTCAGCCGGACAGATAGTCTTACCATGTGAATAAACAGCAGCACACATGAGGTGACCCAGTATGATAAGATAATAAATCCTCTCAGTCTATCTTATGTATATTAGAAACCCTTTGAGCAATTACAGCTAATGAGAAAATAATTACAGATCACAGTCTATAAGGAAGATAAACAGGGAAGAAAAAGGAGCACTTATAAAAAATGTATTCTTTGATCAGCTTAGAGATGGGTGCTTGTTGAATGACCTCTCCTGGTTAAAATCAGAAGTTCTTCATGTTGGTGAATAAAAGAAAATCTAAGATACAAGCACTTTCACTTGAAAATCCTGGTAAAGATAGGTTTCAGTAGATAGGAATAGCAAGTTTTGACTGTTTCAGATCTAGCTTACTCTTTATAACTTTTTAGCATGTTTGCCTCAACAGAAATTAGGTTAAAGTATGAAGATTGATGAAAAAGGTACATAAGTTTCTTTCAGATAATTTTTGCCTCATTTGAGCCAGAGTCCTCCAGCCACAAACCAGAAAGCATGTTGGAACAAGGTCAATAGTGCTGGTATTAAACCTGACAGAAGTGGATGATTGTTATAGCCATACTTAAAAGCACATTTTCTTATTGGAATTTGATGATCTTCTAGCATCTTCACAGTCTGTAACAAAGTTTGAATATAAACAGAACATATTTTTACAGTATGTATGCATTATGGTACCTTTTGTTTGTATCTTGGTTTCTTGGTTTCAGATTCAGCACTCTATGCTACAATTTTTTTGTCACCTGATATGACATAGGATGCAGGTATTAGTAAACTCAGTGTAATTGTACTAAAACACTAGGTGGCCAGGGCTTTTTTTTTTTTTTTTTTTTTGAGAAAGGCAACATATTTGAAAAGCATCACCGCTAACACAGCTAATTTGAATATTAAGCTTTTTCATACAGTTTATTGACAAAATATGGATGAGGACATTTAGTCTGGTATAAAATAGAACATTGGAGAACTTTGTGCTGAACGTTCAATTTAGTAGTATTATCAGTAAGTGATATTGGTGATTAATATTTTTCCCATTGCAGTGTTAAAAAATACTTTTTTGTCACTTGAAACATCAGTTTATTAGAAACTGAAGCATGACCGAAATTATGAAAAAGTGACATATCTGTTGCACACACACTAGTCCCTGCAGTCTGAGGAGCCAAATTGTCACCACAATTCTTTGCTGCCTTTCATTCCTGAACACAGATTTGAAGCATTGATCCTTGAATGTTTGTACATCTATCTATAAATTAATGTTATAAGATATATAAAGACACTTTTTAGAAATATTAAATTTAATTAAATGCTCTCAGAACATCAGGAGTTAACACAAGCATGTCATTTGTCCTGAAATATTGGCTGACTTTTCATAGCAGCATGTGTGGTTAGAGTAGGTATTAGCAACACTACCAGCCTGACACCTGCACTAAAGCAACAGACTCACCGTAATGTAATTTAATAAGGTGTCTTTTGTTATTAAACCAAGAATTACATGTTGCCAGCCGAGGTAGAAAATAGGTCCCAGAGGTTGTTCTTTCTTATTCCATTTGCAGTTATTTTTAGGGGGCTTTAATATTTAAAAGTCTATTACTAATTTCAGCATTGCCTGCACAAACCTGCTTTGTAGTTCTATTGCCAAATTATCCCTTGAAGGCAAGTGCTGTAAATAATTTCTCAGTTCTGTTCCTAGACACTTGCCAAGGTCATTATCTGGCTTTCCCACAATCCCTCTAGTCGACTTTGATTGTGAGTGGTAACTAAGAAACAGTTATGAGATGAAATCACAAGCTGTGGCAGTCTTATCAAAAGCTGAAGATGGTCCCCGAGCACTCTGATGAAGCCAGTGGCTCAGCTGTTCTTGCTTCCTTATTACTTCATTTATCTTTCGATTTGGTCAACCAGCAGAGCTGCAACAAGAGCAAACGCAGAACAGGTGCTACAAAGCAGACATGACAGCCAGAGAGAAAGGAGGCTCCAGAAAACCAGCTGGCTGGAGCTGATTATAGAATTCCAACGTTTAACTTCCAACCGGCAATAATTTGTTCTTGTGTTCTTATACTTTGCTTCCTTATCTCTCACATTGTCAAAAGTCTGATAATTTTTAAAAATGTAAGTAATTATTCCATGACAAGTTTTACTTGAGTGGAGGCATGAGTTTCAGGACAAAAAGAATTGAAGTGTAAAGTCCCTGTTTTATATAGCCTTATGATGAAAAAACATGCCAAAATTTTAGTATCACAGATTGCTCATTTGTGAAAGTCATATGTCTACATGCGTTAAACATAGGACAAAAAGAAGTAAGGTTGATGTGCAATACAGAGACCTAGTTATACACTGAAAAGTAATCTTAAGTGTCTATGTGCAGTTCAGGTCCTTAAGTTTAGGAACCACACAAAGAGATAGGACTGCAGTTATTCAAGTTCACTTAGTAAGTATATGGCAAAATCCTTAGCAGATTCCATCTTCCAGCCCCACATCCTGGCATCACACAACCCCTCTGACTTCGAGTAATACTGCTTTCTCTAACTTTAGGCATTTGGCCTCTACAGATTGACAAGCTGAAAATGAAAATGCTTTACAAGCTCCTGGCATTTCAGGGTGAAATCTGGTCCCAGTAGAGAGAAAATAATGTTTACCCCTTTTCAACTGTTCACTTCAAGGAGAGATGGGGAAAAAAAAAGAAAAAAGAAGGAGGACAGAAAGAAGAGGAAGAGAAAGAAAGAAAAAGAGAAGGAAAGAAGGAAAGAAAAATGGAAAAAAGTCAGGCTTCTGACTTTGAAAACTTCAGTGCTGACAAGAAATGCATTACATTCTTTTACTTTTATAGTGAATGAATTATGTATGTAATATTTTAGTCATAACCTACTTTAAATTCAAAAGCTACATCTCTACTATTAAATTAGATAGAGTCAAGCAATATTCCTAGGAGCTGGAAGTTGATTGTGCATATCGATAAATTTTTAAGGTAGGGTCTCACACAGTGTTTTGTCTGGGTCAGTCGGCATGCTTCTAAACAACTTCTGGGCACAGACAGAGGTGTACTAAGGCACAGGGAGCTTTCTGCTTCTGAATAAGTATTTTGCATGACTGTCGTCTTTTAGGAGATAAGAGAGTGTAATAGTATGAAAGCAATTTTTCTATGTCTGTTCGTTTGAGTGTTAGAGAATAATCCCAGCATCTTTAAATTTGTTTGGATATAAAAAATAACACTGTTATTTGGAAATCAGAATGTAATTTTGTTTTATAAAATAAATAAGCATTCTATACAGTAAGACTGTATTCAATCTTAGTTGCTGTATTTTTGAGGAAAAATTAATTCTGGGGAAAAAAAAAAAAAGTTCTATTTTATTTTATTTTAATCCATGCAAAACAAGACCAGAACCTCATCAGCACAATTTTTAATTTGTATTCACCCATGACTAAAATTGGGGTAACACAGTAAATACTTATGTATTAAAACCTGAGGAGAAGGACTTGGGGGTGTTTGTTGATGAGAAGCTCAACATGACATGACAAGGGGCGCTTGCAGCCTAGAAAGCCAACCGTATCTTGGGCTGCATCAAAAGAAGCATGGCCAGCAGGTCAAAGGAGGTGATTCTGGCCCTCTACTCCACTCTGGTGAGACCCCACCTGGAGTCCTGCATTCACCTTTGGGGCCCCCAACATAAGAAGGACATAAACCTGTTGGACAGAATCGAGAGGAGAGCCGTGAAGATGTTCAGAGGGATGCAACACCTCTCCTATGAAGACAGGCTGAGAGAGTTGGGGTGGTTGGGACTGGAGAAGAGAAGGTGCCGGGGAGACCTTATAGCATCTTTCCAGGACCTACAAGGGTAGTTTCCTACAAGAAAGTTTCCTACAAGAAAGCTGGAAAGGGACTTTTTCCAATGGCATGTAGTGATAGGGCGAGAGGTAATGAGTTTAAACAGAAAGAGAGTAGTTTTAGATTAGATAGAAAGAAGAAATTCTTCACTATGATGGTGGTGAGGCACTGGAAAAGATTGCCCAAAGAAGTTGTGGATAACCCATTCCTGGGAGTGTGCAAGGCCAGTTTGGATGGGGTTTTGAGCAACCTGGTCTGGTTGAAGGTGTCCCTACCCATCATAGGGGAGTTGGAACTAGATCACGTTTAAAGGTCCCTACCAACCCAAACCATTCTATCATTCTATGAGTCTATGATCTATTTTTGTTTTACAGGTGTGGATAATTCATTTCATAATTTTAACCAGCCTGTAATATGTTTAACCCAAAATAATTTATACAAGGGAAGAAAAATATTCTGTAGCTCTATGTTTCTTATTGTAATATTTGGACCTTAATTCAAACTGTTTCAGTAAAAGTATATCCAAGCAGTATATCCTTCTACAACTGGGTAGTTAGTTCTTTGTGAGACTAAAGTATCATATTTTCCACATGATATTTCTTATACATTATAAGGACATACATTATGAAGATACACATTATATTTATCCTTTGGAAATCCTTATAGGAAACATACACTTGTCAACATAGGTCATGATGTGGGTTCATTTGTTTCTTTCTCTTTTTTTTCTTAAATGAGAATACTATGTTTAACTGAAAAATACAATTTTAAATCACTTTAATAAATTCATTAAATATTTCTGTCTATAAATAAGCAATAGATCAGAAGGAAAGAAGAAAAAGTATAGGTAGAAATATTACTCTGAAAAAGAGTTATATTTAATTCTAAAAGGAGGGTCAAAAATGGTCTACACATATACACAAGGGAACATTTCCTGTTTCAGTATAACACTGAACTCTATCTTAAGTAACATTAATTCATTAATTTACGACTTGTTGTTCTAACTCTTCTTTACCAATTCAGATGTTCCCCCATCACATGTAAAAAAAAGCCAAAAGGCAAAAAACTGAAAAGCAAGCAAACAAACAAACAACCACTCACACCTCTGATAATTAACTCTACAGCTGCAACTAAAGCAAGCAGTGTGGCTGATTTAATCTTGTATTCTGTGTTTGTTGTGTTGATTTGGGTGGGAGTGTTGATCTGCTGGAGGGCAGGAGGGCTCTGCAGAAGGATCCAGACAGGCTGGATCGATGGGCTGAGATCATCTGTATGAGGTTTAGTAGGGCCAAGTGCCGGGTCCTGCACTTTGGTCACAACAACCCCACGCAACGCTACAGGCTTGAGGAAGAGTGGCTGGAGAGCTGCCCAGTGGAAAAGGACCTGGGGGTGCTGGTTGACAGACAGCTGAACATGAGCCAGCAGTGTGCCCAGGTGGCCAAGAAGGCCAACAGCATCCTGGCCTGTATCAGAAATATTGTGGCCAGCAGGAGTAGGGAAGTGATTGTGCCCCTGTACTCGGCATTGGTGAGGCCATACCTCAAATCCTATGTTTCTGTTTTGGGGCCTTCACAACAAGAAGGAAATTATTTGCTGGAGCATGTCCAGAGAAGGGCAACGAAGCTGGTGAGGGGTCTGGAGCACAAGTCTTATGAGGAGCGGCTGAGGGAACTGGGATTGTTGAGTCTGGAGAAGAGGAGGCAGAGAGGAGACCTCATCACTCTCTACAACTACCTGAAAGGGGGTTGTGGTGACGAGGGTGTTGGTCTCTTCTCCCAAGTAACTAGCGATAGGACAAGAGGAAATGGCCTCAAGTTGCGCCAGGGGAGGTTTAGATTGGATATTAGGAAAAATTTCTTCACTGAGAGAGTGGTCAGGCATTGGAACAGGCTGCCCAGGGAGGTGGTGGAGTTGCCATCTCTAGAAGTGTTCAAAAAACGTGTGGATGTGGTACTTCAGGACATGGTGGCGCTGGATTAATGGTTGGACTTGATGGTCTTAAAGGTCTTTTCCAATCTTAATGATTCTGTGATTCTGTGATTTGTCACTCAGGTTTGCATTACCCTTCTACTTACTTAGTAAGCACTGATGAAATCGCTTTACAAAATGTTGCAAAGAGATATGGTGATTTTTTATTGATCAGTTAGAAATTTCAATGTTCAGACTAGGTCTATCCTTCAAGGATTTGCTGGACTGGTTGTGCAGATAGAATTTTTAATAAAATAAAATTGTACTCCTGATTTAGAGCAGCTACTGCCTACAACATATGCCAGCTCCAAGTCCACAAACTGACATGAACACTTTTTTAGTCACATACTCTATTATGTTGTCTTTGGTATACCAAAAACCCCCACCAATCTTGGCTGAGAGACAGGACCAGCCTCTTTCCAAAGAGGCTTTGCTGGCATAGCTAGGCAGTGTAAAACCCAGATAAACTTTGTGTTTCTTTCTCAGCTTCAAACAGGGAGAGAGTTTAAACTACCAGTTTAAATTAGACACCTAACAATTAGACAGCTAAATTCAGATAAGCTTTATCCTTTATGTTCTGGAATAAGAGGTATTTCTTTTCAGTATGAATGCAATGTACATGTTTATGGCAAAAAATAAATAAATTAGAACTAAACATATGGGTTTACTGAGATATAAACAGGCAAAGAGAAATATAATTTTGTCACCTCATAGTCAAAGTCTGGATTTAAGTAGGTCAATTTTTCTTGTTCTATGTGTTTTTCCCCAGTATGAGGCCATCAGTAGGTTCTTTTTTGTCTTTTAGAAAAGACATTTACATTTTCTTGGAGATATATTTAGAGGTTTAAACTGCTGATGAGAGGACAAACATCAGACAATGCTTTTAGGAAGGTGGTGGTTCACACTATGATTCTGTAAAGCTCAAAAATACAGGATCCAGTCAGATCTTTTCTCTTCTGACCTTGTCTAGTTGCATTTTCTTATCCTTCTCTCATACTTCATAGCTATCCCTTGATATCTATGATATCTCCCCCAATACTTCTTCAAAGCTTTAGGTTTCGAACTTGCATTTGTCCCTTGCATTAATTTTATAGAAACTCAGTGTCTTTTATCTGTATGTTTTTAAGGAAATTTGAGAGCCTTTATCCTGCAATTCTCTGGCTTCAATTGATGATAGACTGTTTTCTCGGTAAGCTTAGAGCAATGTCTCTAGTTAAGAAGAAGCTCAAATAACTTTTGACTCAAGTGATTATAGGATTGTTTCACATACTCATTTAATTTCCCAAGGAATATCAGACAATAAGTTGAAAATAGGGCAACAAAGGCTTACTTATAGGCTGGAGGAAATGTGATAATTTTTCATTCATTTCACATTTACTCACAAAATTGTATCATATTCCAAAGAAGATTTTAAAAAAACTACAGAAATGGCCCTCTGTGTGTGAGAGGACCTTGTCACATTTCAACTGAGTCATTCCATCTATTTCACAGATGAAGTTATTTATATTTTTCTCAGTAGTGACATGTGAGATAATGTTATATTTCGTTCCTCACAGGAATTATTGAAAAGGTGCCCCTCAACAAATGAGCTTTCATCTACTTTTTCTTAGGTGTGTGGAAAAAAAAAGGAAGGTTAATCTCTCTTCAGTTTTATTTTTTTGTGTGCTTCTGAATAATTATCCTTTTTATCTCCCTGAAATCTATTAACGTTTTTATATAGAAACTTGTCATATTAATTTTTCCTTAAAAAAATTATAGTTCTTTCAATGAAAATTTTTCTTGTTTAAATTAAAAAGAAAAAAAAGATTAGAGAACAGATTGTGTCCGCTGCTCCATGACCTGGGCCCTCCCCATTCCATTACCACAGAGGTTCAGTCTTCAACTCCATTGCTAACAATTCAGCAAACTTTCACGCACCTCAGTGGTTGTGTCAGGATAAAAGAATCAGTGCTCCTTCAACTCAGTTAACTCCACCACGTCATTTAAACACTGCTTTCCCAAGCTGTGCTGGTGCTTGTGCTGTGCCTGCAGCTCAGCCACAATAGTTAGCTATTAATGCTTCAAAGGTATTAATTTTAAACAATATTAATGGTCTGTTTTCAGTAAGGATTTACTTCATGAGGAGTGTTGAGTTTTCTTTCTGACATGCTGCACACTTAACCAATAATGCCTCTTGCTCCCAGTTCTGTGCTAGAGGATCCCATGTGCCATTTTTATATCTGTGTCCAAGCCCTGACAGAATGGTAACTTTGCTCAACGCTCTAAATCCAAAGCTGCTGGAAGAATAGCCTGGGTTTGCTATTCTATAATACTGCAAAATTAGTGCCTACAAAAGCCAATCACTTAGCAGCAGTATAACCAGAAAACTGTTTCAATGCATGGGTCAAATTTTGCCCTGAGGCAAGAAAGAATCATCAGAATCCACAAAAGTAATATAGAAGAGTATGACACATAACGTCATATGCAGAGAAATTTATGGTTAATTCCAAAATCAGCCTGACTGGATATCACTCTAGGAACAAAATAAAAGCCTCAGTGGGTGTATGAAAAGGGATAAAATTAGGGATGTACACACTTCTGTCTTATGAAGAGC
Source organism: Phaethon aethereus (assembly GCF_964289735.1). Taxonomy (NCBI): domain Eukaryota; kingdom Metazoa; phylum Chordata; class Aves; order Phaethontiformes; family Phaethontidae; genus Phaethon; species Phaethon aethereus. The sequence continues at coordinate 142,602,349 of NC_138575.1, forward strand.
TGGACAGCTTCCCCTGGACAGCCCAATGAATGCCAATGCCCGTATGAAGTGTGTTATTACCTTTATTCCCAGAACAGTAAATTCAATACAAAACTGTCTGAGGATTCTCACCTATCATTCAGCCATGAAAATTTATTAGAGGAAGCATGACCCACATCATAGAATTTCTTTGGTGATTTTCTGCACATTTAATAGGCACAAAGAATAGATATGATGATACCAGAAATGTACACAGAAAATAAATATTCTATCATGCTAAAGAGTTATGAGGATTTCAGAAATATCCTTAAAAAGTTTTACCAGAAAAACACCGTAAACTTATTGCATGAAACTAACATGTTCCCTCTCCACAGAATAATGGCTACTTGGTCAGAGATATTTTTATTTTTCCATTTCTCAGGAATAATAAGATTCAGTTTTCATTTCTTAGAAATTCCAAGTAACCTTTATATCCATTTACTAGCCCTTTTCTGATACACGATGCAGAAAACTTTCTCTTTTATATCCAGATTTTTTTCACAGTAAGGTCTGAGTAAACCACTCCCTCTGCTAGTCTAGGACAATGTCATTACCTAAAACCAGTACGGTCCAGTTTGAAAGTAAGTCTGAGCACTATCCTGCTGCTTCAATAGAAGAAGAATGGATGATAATAGAGTAACAATTGGGGAAGCAGGGAGATTCAAGTAGCTCACCATGCTTTCCCTAGAAATATTACTGAACTAAGGATAGGATCTACAAAAAGTAAAGTTTGCCTCTTAAAGGGAAGAAATGAGAATTTTTATATGTATTAAAATTTTAAAAGAAAATTTAATCTAAGCTTATACATAAAGACCTTGAATCTGTGATGGTATTCAGAATATTGAAAGACAGAAAGCTTCTTTTTCTTTTTTAGAGTAATTTTTCAGACAGTGCAATAATGAAAGACTGAAAAAAAGGATACTACGTATTTTTCTGTGTATTCAACTGTGGAAAAGGTGCCAAGTTGTATAGAAACCATTATTTTCTCCCAGTAGATGGATGAGTGAAAGCCTATTAACACAGTTAGATAATTAATCTTTTTATTGTAAGTTATTTCATGGCTTACCTGGCAAATGCCAAATTTGCATCTATATTTGCCATGTTAGAAGTAAAAAAAACTCCACAAAACTGTTCATACGTTTTCAGAAGCATGACTCTCTAAATTTTCTCTTCTATACAAATACCAAATATTTTCTTTTCAGAGGTAGCCTGAGTAGTAGCTACATACTCTTCTACATTAATTCTGAATTAAGCAGCTAATATTTCTGTACCACTATCATGATGGCTCCTGACTTTTGCCTGAATGCCATTCTCTCCCTACCCTCTCCTTAGGTTTTTCGGAGTGTCCTGTTCTGATAGCAAGCATGTCACCTCTTCAGTGTCCAACTCACATTAAATACATACTAATTACAGCAGGAGTTAGCTCCACTACTGCATTGGTGTTTCATCCATATTGTATTCTTTATTGGATATTCACATCTGTAAGAGTGTCCTGACATGGACCTTTGCCCAATTCATTTTAGCTTTTTACTATTAATTCATAGAACATACAGTCACAGAATGGTCTGTGTTGGAAGGGACCTTTAAAGGTGATCTAGTTCCAATCCCCCTATGATGGGTAGGGATACCTTCAACTACACCAGGTTGCTCAAAGCCCCATCCAAACTGGCCTTGAACACTCCCAGGGAGGGGGCATCCACAACTTCTTTGGGCAACCTGTTCCAGTGCCTCACCACCCTCACAGTAAAGAATTTCTTCTTTATATCTAATCTAAATCTACCTTCTTTCAGTTTAAAACTGTTACCCTTCATCCCATCACTACACTCCCTGACAAAGAGTCCCTCCCCATCTTTCCTATAGGCCCCCTTTAATCCTTTTGTTTCACTTAATTTCCCATATCTTTCTTACTTTATACATATACAATAGTACACATGGACAGACTGGCACACACATGCAGAGATCCTTCTCTTCATTTCGATTTGGCCTTTCTCCTAAGTCTGACTAACACTGCCTGACTGTACCCTAAACAGATTGCCCTGGGAATCTCTTTAAGGCCCTACCAAGGCAATACAACTCACCGTACTAACAGACAAGGTAGATGAAAACAGTTATAGTCACATGATCATGACAATACACTTATGTATTCTTCCCACACAGCTACTCTGGCTCTTAAGTGCCAGGAAAAGCTTACCACAGTTTGCTTTCCAGAATGTGTCAATAAAATTACCTGGGACATAAAGGAACCAGGTGTGTCCTATAGGTCCCTCCTTACACTGGCTGTATGAATGGACTGTGGGGTAAAAACATATTGCAAAACAGCTATCTGCGCCTTGAACCATAAAAGATCAGATGGGAAGAACTGTGCTGGCTGCTCATTGAAATATTCCTGCAATAGCTGCAAGACTTACTTCAGCAGATGTAAATCTATTTGGGCCATGGTAGAATTAGGGAAGCAGAGCTCAGGAAATCGGAGACATTATCACTTTCAACAAGAGCCAAAAACAAGCGTAAGAAAAGGTTCTTACTGTGTACAAACTTTGTGATACTACAAACCTTCCCAGGGAGGTTTGGTGATCACATAGAAGGTATTTAGTTATCGCAAGGTTTGGTACAGCTAAATTTAGCAAATGCTGCTCTATAGCACTTAGTGTCTGAACAGAGATAGAAACATGCACAAACCCTGGCAGTCATGCTCTCCTAACAGAATTTTACTGTGGAAAAAATGTAAGATGTGGGGAGTTCTTATTTAACTGCAGCAATTTGTGCAGTGAATATGTACTCTTCTGTTAAAGAAAAAAAGAAAAAAAGAAAAAGATCCGTTTTTCTCTGTTTTTTTAAAGGGAACTAGTAATTTTTTAAGTCACTGTCCTGAAATCATATTTATTCTCAATTTTTTTTCTAGATCATTTCTCTTTCTAGTTGTCAGAAGCTAGTGATGCCAAAAGTCCATCATGTCAAATATTTCTTCTATGAAACTTACAAGGCAGAAGGGGCAAATTCTCCAAACTGGCAAGCTGGAGAGGGACCATTTCAGCAGCTATAAAAAGCAAGAATTTATATTTTCAATTAACCACCAGGAAAATTCATTTTTTAGGAAGTGTGTCCTACTAAATCAAGACATCTGGTAGCCTCAGTCCCAAATGAATATGTTTAGTAAATCTTCAGAATGTTTAGGTTCCCACATAAGATCAAGAGAAGCGAATCTCAATGTCTTAACCAATTTTTGCTGTCTACATGAAAACTACTGCACGAGTTGGCACTGTTAGAGATACTCACAGCTGTATAAGAAATGTTGTTATTTCCAAAACAGAGACAAGAGTGTAGTATACTGTCACTGCAAAAACTTTGTAAATTGTTCTACTGAAAAACACTGGTATAGAGTAATACAATTAAACATTTTTTCAGCAACCACCATAATGATAACAAAACAGCTTTCTGTGGATGAAAGATGTGAGGTGAAAATAATATGCAGCTATTTTGAAATTGTTACTGGAATTATCTTCCATTTTCCTCCACAAAAAAAGATGGGGAGGGAATGCAAATGTAAACCAATGCCAAACTTCACACATTTAAGATTGTTCTTAAACATCAAGGTGATTATATTGCAAAGAGGTAAAAACATGCAGATTTTAACGTGGAAGTTCTCTTATATTCTTAAGTAAGGCTACAAAGCAATATTTTTTGTGAGTTTTGTAAACATGGAATTCACATGCATTCTTCTAGCTGCTACTGGTCAGGGAATAAGGGAAGAGATAAAACCCTAACCTTAAACTATTTAAACATAAAATGCTCCTTTATAAATATAGAAAAGGTAAGAACAAAATAAATACAATTAATATTTTGAGGAAAATTATAATTTTACATGCATAAAATTAATGTACCTCTATTAACTTCTGACTTAAAACTCTTTCATAAATATGTCTTTCATTTTTACTGCAGGAGTTTAAGAACAGATACTTAAAGAAATATTATGGGTTCAAATGTTTCAAACATGCTATACTAAACATGATTTTTTTTTTCATTTGTGTACAACATATAATTTCTCCTGCTCAAAAAAAAGCCCAGTTGGTAAAATATCGAAGTACAGAAGTATAGAAAAAATTATTGCAATAACTTGGAGTCATAAATATTTTATAAATAAGTTTGGTAAGTTGTGATTCTATTACCATTTCCCATCCATTACTTTATAAATGACAGGTGATGTTAATGTTAATTAAAATTTGATGTGATAGGTTTTAACAAGTGGGAAAATTCTTGCTTACTCAATGTTCCTTCCCTCTCCCCTGCACCTCCTCCCCAAGTCTATCATTAAAATAGCAAATTGGTCATATGAACTATAAACGGTGACCTAAGTAGCAAAATATGTAGTTAACATTAAGAAGACTGGGATTACCATCAATACAGCATGGTTCAGTAACCAGGATAGTCTCTTTTTTACTATTGCCTTAACAGAGAACCTAAATTAGATTTTTATATCTGACAAGATTAAGAGACAGAAGATATTTCACATCCCGTATCAAAATATCTCCTTAGAAGCAGAGCTTTGCTTCTTGGTCAGATAGTTTCGTTGTGTCCATAATTAGTTTTGAAGCTTACATTGTCACAGCTTTTCCTGGTGCAAGAGTATGAGGCCAAGTGACAGACATGGACTGCAGTCTTTGAAAGAAACTTGAGCAACTACCTTTTTCTAGTCCCTAGAAATTTTTTTCTCTTGGAAAAGGTAAAAAAATTATTAATGTTTTCCTTCATGTAAAAATGAAAAAAAACTTGCCTTCTAATATTGTCATGATTTAACCCCAGGAGGCAAGTATGCACCACACAGCTGCTCGCTCAGTCCCCTCCTACCCTGCAGGGGTATGGGGGAGAGAAATCAGAAAAAAGTAAAACTCATGGGTTGAGATAAAGAGAGTTTTATAGGACAGAAAAGGAAGGAAATAGAAGTAGCAGTAACAGTAATAGTAATAAAGAGACTATAAAAAACAAGTGATGCACAATACAATTGCTCAGCACTGTCTGACCGATGCCCATTCAGTTCCCAAGGCACGGTCACTGCCCCTCAGCAAACTCCCCCTAGTTTATATACTGAGCATGATGTGATACGGTATGGAATATCCCTTTGGCCAGTCTGGGTCAGCTGTCCTGGCTGTGTCTCCTCCCAGCTTCCTATGCACCTCCCCACTGGCAGAGCGTGGGAAGCTGAAAAGTCCTTAACTTAATATAAGCACTACTTAGCAACAACTAAAACATTAGTGTGTTATCAACTTTATTCTCATGCTAAATTCAAAACACAGCACTATTCCAGCTACTAGGAAGAAAATTAACCCTATCTTAGCTGAAACCAGGACACAAACTCTGGGGCATATGCAGATTTATCTCAGAAACATTGGCCCCAAACACAGCTGGATCTAAAAAGAGCCTGGCCAAATAAGTGTACTGCCACAGAGTTTTCCAATAACAGCTTATAAGAAATATCTCACTGCTGGTGGAAGTTAGTAGTATTGGAATCTGGTAGTATTATCATGGACATATTCCTTTAGTCTGTTAACTTTAAGCTGCTGCCATCTGCTACCCAAGCAATGCTCTTGACCATTTCCTCCTTTTCCTGGTCTCCTGTGCTATAGAAATGTTGAGACCTACTCAGAAAAGACAATAATTAATAGGTCTTTTCAAAGGCATACCTAGTAAATTCATTAAATCATCAACTTTAGACAAATTGCTAGCATACCCAGACATTGCAGCAAGTAGTAAAAACAAACTCTAGCTCTGTCAAGGGGCTAATCTAAAGACTTGGCAAGTTTGAGCTAAAAAAGATACAAGGATCAGACTTGATCTTAAGGGTCTTTTCTAACCTAAATGATTCTATCACAGAATCACAGAATCACTAGGTTGGAAAGGACCTTCAAGACCATCAAGTCCAACCATTAATCCAGCGCCACCATGTCCCCTAAACCATGTCCTGAAGTACCACATCCACACGTTTTTTGAACGCTTCTAGAGATGGCAACTCCACCACCTCCCTGGGCAGCCTGTTCCAATGCCTGACCACTCTCTCAGTGAAGAAATTTTTCCTAATATCCAATCTAAACCTCCCCTGGCGCAACTTGAGGCCATTTCCTCTTGTCCTATCGCTAGTTACTTGGGAGAAGAGACCAACACCCTTGTCACCACAAGCCCCTTTCAGGTAGTTGTAGAGAGCAATAAGGTCTCCTCTCAGCCTCCTCTTCTCCAGACTAAACAACTCCAGTTCCCTCAGCCGCTCCTCATAAGACTTGTGCACCAGACCCCTCACCAGCTTCGTTGCCCTTCTCTGGATACACTCCAGCACCTCAACATCCTTCTTGTAGTGAGGGGCCCAAAACTGAACACAGTATTCGAAGTGTGGCCTCACCAATGCCGAGTACAGGGGCACAATCACTTCCCTACTCCTGCTGGCCACACTATTTCTGATACAGGCCAGGACGCTGTTGGCCTTCTTGGCCACCTGGGAACACTGCCGGCTCATGTTCAGCTGGCTGTCAACCAGCACCCCCGGGTCCCTTTCTGCCAGGCTGCTCTCTAGCCACTCCTCCCCAAGCCTGTAGCATTGCATGGGGTTGTTGTGGCCAAAGTGCAGGACCCTGCATTTGGCCTTATTAAACCTCATACAGCTGGCCTCTGCCCATCGATCCACCCTGTCCAGATCCCTCTGCAGAGCCCTCCTGCCCTCCAGCAGATCAACACTCCCACCCAACTTGGTGTCATCTGCAAACTTACTGAGGGAGCGCTTGATCCCCTCATCCAGATCACCAACGAAGATATTGAACAAGACCAGCCCCAGAACTGAGCCCTGGGGAACACCGCTTGTGACCAGCCGCCAGCTGGATTTAATGCCATTCACCACAACTCTCTGGGCTCGGCCATCCAGCCAGTTCTTCACCCAGCGAAGAGTAAACCTGTCTAAGCCACGAGCCGCCAGTTTCTCCAGGAGAATGCTGTGGGAGACGCTGTCAAAGGCTTTACTAAAGTCCAGGTAGACAATGTCCACAGTCTTTCCCTTCTTTCCCTCATCCACTAGGCGGGTCACCTGGTCATAGACGGAGATCAGGTTGGTCAAGCAGGACCTGCCTTTCATGAACCCATGCTGGCTGGGCCTGATCCCTTGGTTGTCCTGCAGATGGTCTGTGAACACTCTATGATTTTATGAAAATAAGGAAACAACTTTCTTAAGTTCCCCTTCAAATATTTACTGAACCATTAGCATCTTAGAGGAGAGTGTATTTTGCAAGCCTTGAATAGAAAAGTGTATTTATTTACCACATCTCAGGAGCAGGTCAGTTGTTTGCATTATATCTCATTCTCCTTCTGCCTTGATCTGTGTAACAGCCTCATAGCAGATTTTGGTAGCTTCATGCTACAAAGACTCTCCTTAATTTTTATGGTCCAAATCGTGACATAACAGGGTTTCAATGTCATGAAGGTAAATTTAACATGATAATAACAGCAAATGTGTGGTTGGAACAGAAGGCTCTGGGGAGACGACCTTATTACAGTTTTTCAGTAATTAAAAGGGGCTTATAAGAAAGATGGGGACAGACTTTTTAGGAGGGCCTGTTGCTGTAGGACAAGTGCTAGTGGTTTTAAACTAAAAGAGGGTAAATTCAGACTAGGTATAAGGAAGAACTTTTTCACAATGAGGGTGGCGAAACACTGGCAAAGGTTTCCCAGAGAGGTAGTAGATGCCCCATCCCTGGCAACATTCAAGGTCAGGTTGGATGGGGCTCTGAGCAACCTGATCTAGTTGAAGATGTCCCTGCTCATTGCAGGGGGGTTGGACTAGATGACCTCTAAAGGTCCCTTCCAGCCCAAACTATTCTGTGATTCTATTATATGATTCTATGATTGTAGCAGCACTTGACCAGTGATGGCATGTAATGGTTTGCTAGAACATACCAAAAATGTACATAGATTCCTTTTTTTAATGAATCCTAAACTTGTTACAGTTTTTATTTGTGTTTATGCATCCCTACATAATGCCAAACTCACAGAGGCATTCAGGCTGGCCATTTTTCTGCTTTCCAGTGTGTAGCAGCCATATAGTCTGATCTTTTGAGTATTATCTAGAAAACAAATACATCACTCTTTATATATAGCATGTTGCTCTCCTAAACCTCCATTCGTGCTGCATGCCTGCATGTCACTGGTAAGACAGAACATCGAAGACGGATATTACTAAAGAAACCTCTGGTAAGAATGGCCTTACATTCCCCAAGAAAGGACCTGTCTCTGAATCAAGGAAAGTAATACAAGCAAGTGAAAGATAAAAGTGACTTATGAGGAATATTATCAGAACATGTTGACTGAAAGGCTGCTTCATTTTTTCCAAGCTTTTCTCTTTCAGGAACTGTTAGGAGGCAAGGATTCTTCTTCCCCCTTTTTCGTTTTTCTTCCATTCTCTACTATTTATTGGAGCTTAGCCATAGTGAAATTAAGGCAGAGGATGAGGATTTATTTTCAATTCAAATCCCAAATTTATGATTCACATGCAATAATCAGGAAAGCAGAAGAAACATAGTTAAAGGTGAGATTGATGGGTGTAGTTGCTACAACAGGGAAGTTCTGTGCTGTGTAAAATACTCTATCCGTCGTGGTTTAACCCCAGCTGGCAACTAAGTACTGCACAGTTGCTTGCTCACTCCCCCCAACCCCCACCATTGGATATTAAAAAAACCCCAGACATTAAAATTCATAGGTTGAGATGAAGAGAGTTTAACAGGACAGCAAGGGAAGATAACCTCATGATGATAATAATAATAATAATAATAATAATAATAATAATAATACATCACATACATACAAAATGATGTACACAATACAATTGCTTACCACTTGCTGATTTATGCCCATCCAGTTCCTGAGCATCAGTGCCCCCAGCCGATCCCCCCAGTTTATAGATTGACCATAACATTATATGGTAGGGAATATCCCTTTGGCCAGTCTGGGTCAGCTGTCCTGGCTGCACCACCTCCCAAATTCTTGTGCATCTCCCCACTGGCAGATCATGGGAAGCTGAAAAGTCCTTGACTTAATATAAAAACTACTTAACAGCAACTAAAACATCAGTTATCAACATTATTCTCATACTAAATCCAAAACACAGCACTATTCCAACTATTAGGAGGAAAACTAACTCTACCCAGCCAAAACCAGGACACTATCATATGCTGTCCCTCTGGAAAGTCCCAAAGGGTGAGCGCAGAAAGGTGCACATCTCTCCAAGGTCCTGTGTCAGCTTCACGCTTTTGCCCTGTGAGTCACATGCAAAAACCTTAATGTATCTGAGACACACAAAACCACTTCAAATAACTTGGAAAACTGAGAGTGTGAAGAGGTCTGAGAGAGATTTCTAAGTTCACTCGGACAGTAGCCCTGGAAGAATATGAATGCTCTCACGTTGTATGGTACTGAGATGCTTGGGTGGGTTGCATCTCCAGATCCTGGAGCATTAAATGGTATTAGCCACTGCTGCTTCCCTTCCTCCCACAGCAGGAGATTTGGATGGCCCAGAAGTCCCCATACCAGCCAAAAGGATGCAATTAAAAATCTTGTGAGCTGGATGAGGCTCAAAAGCCACGGTTTAGCCTCCTTTATGCAACATGAAAGAACGTAGCAACTGTGCAAGTGTAATTGCTTTACGAGGTTTCATGGTGAGATTTTTCCAAACTGCATGGAATAACCGGATGTCTATGTTAGTGCTCTCCCACACGGTCTACATTTTCAACCAGAACAGCATCCAAGAGAGTAACACAGAGTAATACCTTCAGCTACTGTTTGCATCTTTGAAAGCAGTTATAAACCTGATCCCAAAGCTGGTTGCTGTAAGTTAGAATTCCTTTAACACACTGTATCAGACTTGCCAGACAAAAAGCTTTTCTTTCCACTGACAATGTTATGCATGTGCTAAATTCTTAATGGTTAAAGGCACAATATTCCCTGTAATGGAGTTGGCACAATGCATGAAAATATTGCAGCCTAGAAAAGCTCCTTATATGTGCACCTTGATAGCTTAAAGGAACTCAGCTGTGTTATCATTCTTTGTCATGTAATAAAATGATATAATTTAACACACAGTAATGGACTTTTTATCATACTTCATATAATACTATTGTTAAAAGATGATTTTTTTTCTCTAGCATCAACTAAAACAGTATTCTGAAGGAGAAAATCGAGATTACCTGAAGAACTCATAATTCTGTTACTAATGGACTAATGCATTTTCAGCTTTTATTTTTATATAAAATTCACTATTTACAGTGCTTTGAGGTCACCCCCTCCCCCATATCTGCAAAATACACACAAGAGGTCCTCTCTATGTGACAATATTTTGCATTAAAGCAATCAAAATTTTGGAACTGAAAACAATGGTGGATGTATTTTTAAAGAACTCAGTTCTGCAAAGACAGATTGTCCTCTTTGTCCTACCAATCTTTTTTGGGCTTCTGCCTGTCACTGCTAGGAAAACTGAATCTCTCTGCAGGTCTTTGGATTTGGAGTATAAACAAAAATTAAACTTAATTCTGAACTCCTCTGAAATCCTTCATGGCAATGAGATGATTTATGCAGGATTAACAGAAATCCTTTTACTTGTGTTTATATTTGTCAACTTTTTTTTAATACATTCTAATAGGCTTACATTTCCACATGAACTGATATGATTTTTCATACCAAATAAAACTCTACTTTTTGTCTAATTTTTTGTTGCTTCAATCTTTCGTAACTTAGTGAACTTAATAACAGAGCCTTTTTATTTAAATTTTACATGTATGATGTAATATAGTGCTTTAATAATGACAAATGATAGAATGATACTGTAAGCTCAAGTTGTTAAGGAAAACAAATAGGTCAGACTCATTTTCAGTAATGCAGCTGAAGGTTAATCTTATTCTGGTCATTTTTGTATCTTAGATAATATAGTATGCTACCTTTAAAAATTTCAGCACTTAATATACTCCTTCACATGTATAAAAAAAAAAAAAAGGAATATTACTGTGTATACATGGAAAAAATCCCACTTCTGTGGTTTCCTCCAAGTGAAATGTTTTATGTCAAGTTTGCAGAAACAAAGTTTGGGTTTTTTCAGTGAATTAAAAACATATTGTTCTATCAGAATGTAAAAAAACCTAAATGGTCTGGTTTCTTTCTAGTGTGATAGCCTGTGATGCAGGCTATGGTTGCAGCCTATTCATCATCTTCTCCTGGAGATATTAGGGAAGTAGTTTAAAATCAACAGAAGCCACTATGAAGATCTGGATTGTTCCCAGACAAATACAACAATTTTTTCCCTTCTTATTCCATCCTTTGTCAAACACTTGGCACTCACTTCGGGCTGTGTATGAACAGTACGTGCGCAGATCAGTTGTGCAGCATATATGATATAGATCCAGTGCATTTCTTGTCTAGACAGACACAAAGATGGTTAAAAGGTTGGAGTTCCTCTCATAAGGAAGGAAGTTGGGACTATTCAGCCACATAACCACAGGTTCAAAGTTAGAGTATTAGCCCTGCTATCCTACCTCCTTCTTCTCATGGCCTCTGTAGAGGCAATGACTCAGCTGTCAACTTCTGCTGAGTTCTGATCCTTTCTCTGTTGTCCATTTCTCTCCTTACGTTGTAAATTCATTTTACCATCTGCTTGATATTTCTTCTCCTTTAACCTCATTTCTATCTACATATTTTTTTAAAAACGTTAAGATTTGCTGTTTTTTCATCTGTTATTTATTTTACCTTAACATTTTTTTACCTCTTAACATTTATAATTAATACTATTTCTTTTAGAAATCATTTTTTGACTGCTCTAGTTTTTTTGTACCAACCTGCCAAGAGGTGGCAGAAAACAAGTGTTTCAAATCTTTTTTCAAGCAGAAAAAGGGACAAATGTTCCAATATACCAAATATTTAAAAACAGTATTTGGATTTATGACATGGGTTTTCTTGCAATATTTTTGGTAAGCCTAGAACAGATCTATCGAAATTGGCAAAGATAAGAATTTATAAGAAGGTAGTAGGTATGTTTCATTTATGGAAGAAAGATTAGGATCATGATGGGAGAAATAATGAAGAAAGAGAATAACAGGACAGACCCCCTGTCTGTACTTCTTAAGCAACAAAGAGAAAAAGTAAGAGTTTTCAAAAAATATTTTTTTCCCTAAATACTGATTTGGATTCATGGTAACTTTTTTAACTATCAGCAAATGTTCAGTTTAATATTTGAAATTTAGTAATTAAACGTCTATATTTCAAAAAAACAAACAAATAAACCAATAGGGGAGAGAAGATATCCTAAATCAGAAATAATTTTACCCAAATATTAGAAAGCCATTGACTTCAGTGAAAATTGCTGGTACAGTAATGACTAAGGAAGAATCTTCTTTCAGAGAAAAATGTACTGAATTTTTCTAAGTATGAAACTTTAAAGTTATATTTAATCTTCTATTTTTTTGAAGAACAGAAGAGCATAGCAAAATTCAGAATAAATTTCCTTAGATTAAATGGTGCATTTCAGATTTTTGAAACAATAGAAATATCATTGGTAAGCTATGTTAAACTGTAGGAAAACACCCTTTATTGTTCAGCATAACCAAAAAATAATTTTTTAATTTGATATGTTCATTAAAGCTACCGCACGTATTTTTTTATTTATTATTTACTTTCCTGAAACATTTTAATAGAGGTCATACATTGTTAGCTTAATGACATGCTGTCATTTTAAAATATTCACCTCACTAAAAATAGTAAATTAAATGTGTATACTTCCCACAGCATTAAATTAATCCTTTTACGTGAAACAATAATTTAAACTGATGTTCATTTTATTGAAACTGTTGATACAAAAAAGAAAAGGTACTTATACTCTGTTTTGTGTATTTTAAGTGATTTTCAGCTATAATTAGTCTCTACATGTAGCCCTATTCATTATTTAAATGAAAAAATCAGTAGTCAAGTTTCTTTTATTGCTTTTTGTTTATCGCTATTAAGAACATATAGGACACTGATATTGGTTTTTTTTTTTTAGGTTTTTCTGTTACCTTCTTATAACATATATGTGTTACTTTGTAATTGAAATATCAACCAATGCAGATACAAGGCATAAATATTTCTCAAATTAAAAATGCTAAGAAAGCATATTCTAACAATCGCTTTGTTGCTTATCAGCTATATGTTTGTTGCAGTAATAGATGATTCACAGGGACAGAGAAAGCTGGACCCAGGAAATTTTCTACCTTCTTGTGACTTCTTAGGAAGATTTTTGATTTTAAAAATACTCTTATATTGCTGCAAGTAGCAGTAGTATCATTATTATTATTTTCATTGTTATATCAGTACTGATGCACCCACAAGTGTCTGCGTTTCAATCTAACAAAGACCAGCTGCTGAAATCTGACTTCCTGTGTGTGGTGGGTCGACCTTGGCTAGGTGCCCACCAAAAGAGCTCTATCACTCCCTTTCTCAACTGGACAAGGGAGAGAAAGTGTAGCAAGAAGCTTGTGGGTTGAGATAAAGGAGATCATTCAGCAACTACTGTCATGGGCAAAACAGACTTGACTTGGGGGAAAAAATAATTTATTACAAATCAAATTGGAGTACAGACAATGGGAACTAAAACCAAATCTTAAAACACCTTCTCCCCACCCGTTCCTTCTTCCCAGGCTCAACTTCACTCCCGATTTTCTATACCTCCTCCTCTCAGGCAGCACAGGGATACAGGGAATGGGGGTTGTGGTCAGTTCATCACATGTCTCTGCCACTCCTTCCTCAGGGAGAGGACTCCTCACACTCTTCCCCTGCCTCAGCATAGAGGAGTCTCCCACTGTCTCCCACAGGAGACAGTCCTCCACAAATTTCTCCAATGTGAGTCCTTCCCATGGGCTGCAGTTCTTCACGAACTGCTCCAGCCTGGGTCCCCCCACGGGGTGCCGTCCTTCACGAACAGACTGCTCCAGCATGGGTCCCCCACAGGGTCACAGATCCTGCAAGCAAATCTACTCTAATGTGGGCTCCTCTCTCCACAGGTGCACAGGTCCTGCCAGGAGCCTGCTCCAGAGCAGGCTTCCCACAGGGTCACAGCCCCCTTTCGGGCATCCACCTGCTCCGGTGTGGGTCCCCCCACTGCAGGTGGAGATCTGCTCCAGCATGGAGCTCAATGGGCTGCAAGGGGACAGTCTGCTTCACCATGGTCTTCACCACAGGCTGCAGGGGAATCTCTGCTCCGGTGCCTGGAGCATGTCCTCTGCCTCCTTCTTCATTGACCTCGGTGTCTGCAGAGTTTTTTCTCTCACATATTCTCACTCCTCTCTCTGGCTGCAATTGTTTTTGCTGGTCATGTTTCTTCCCCCTTCTTAAATATGTGTAAGGATCCGGAAAAGCCCAGACTTTAGAGTTCGATATGATCACCCTGGCTGAGATTAAAACATAAATGAGGTTATGTATTGGTTGGGAAGGCTCCAAGATTTATTGGTGAAGAAAGGAGTGAGAGAGAGAGACAGAGAGAAAGGGAAAAGATGGCAAATACAGATTTTAAGCAGGGGATAGTCACCACCATGGGGATCCGACTGACATCTCGCAGGGTCCTGTGCAGTCTTCTCTTGGTGGGGGGAATTCCACCCAGCCACGCTGATTGCCACCTTTTATATCTTTCAGTCCCACCTTTTTACTCAGGTTGCCTGGGGAAATGGCACCTCTCACATGTTCCTCAGCGCCCATTAGAAGATCGCAAGGTGCCCTGGGTAGCACGGGCCTCTGTCCCCTCCTACCACGGGCGACTGGCATCAGACACGTTGTCGGCAGGAAGCGATCTCCAAAACAGGAGGTGGGTGAAAGTGTGTGTTCCACGGGTGGCATCTGAGACAACAAGTCTGCACAAGTCTGCCTTAGTCTGCCACAATATGTTATCCCAGAGGCACTGTCAATGTTGCTGATGGGCTTGGTCTTGGCCAGCAGTGGGTCCACGTTGGAGCCGGCTGGCATTGGCTCTATCAGATATAGGGGAAGCTTCTAGCAGCTTCTCACAGAAGCTACCCTTGTAGCCCCCCGGCTACCAAAACCTTGCCACGCAAACCCCATACACTGTGCTGACTTCCGGGATTTTGATACTTGCATCTCAAAACTATTTGCAATTAGCCATTTCTGAGAAAGGGTGCTGGGAAAACTTGTAATTTGTCCATGTTAAAAAAAAAAAAATTAGAATAGTCTTATAATATCTTCAATAAGCATATGTGTCGTGGTTTAACCCCATCCAGCAACTAAGCACTACCCAGCTGCTCGCTCACTCCCCAATGGTGGGACAGGGGAGAGAATAGGAAGAGTAAAAGTGAGGAAACTCATGGGTTGAGATAAAGACAGTTTAATAAATAAAACAAAAGCCGTGCACGCAAGCAAAGCAAAACAAGGAATTCATTCACCACTCCCCATGGGCGGGCAGGTGTTCAGCCATCTCCAGGGAAGCAGGGCTCCGTCACGTGTAATGGTTTCTTGGGAAGACAGACACCATCACTCTGAATGTCCCTCCACCCCTTCCTTCTTCTTTGCCCCAGCTTTATATACTGAGCATGATGTCGTATGGTATGGAATATCCCTTTGGCCAGCCCAGGTCAGCTGTGCTGGCTGTGTCCCCTCCCAGCTCCCCGGGCACCCCCAGCCTCCTCGCTGGCAGGGCAGCACGAGAAGCTGGACTGTCCTTGACTGCTCAGCAACAGCTCAAAACATCAGCACCTTATCAAGATTTTCTCATCCCAAATTTCAAACATAGCCTCATACTAGCTTCTGCGAAGAAAATTAACTCTATCCCAGCTGAAACCAGGACAGCATGTTTTGCAACAGGAATTTGACATCTGGTAGAGGCATAGAAATCTTCTGGGACACAGAGATTTGCCCAAACTAGAGGAAGTTTTATTTAATGACTATTTAAATATTTATTTATTTATTGAGCTTTTTTTTAAGTGACTATTTTTGATGGCATGATCCCAGTGTAACTTAGTGAATAATATAGGTGCTTTTAAAAAAAATCATGACTATTTAGAAACTTGATTGTTGTCTATAGGCTCCAAAACTTATTTGTTAAGTAAAGGAATTATTGTAGCACATGATAAAATCCTGAAATTAATAGTGTATAGTGCAGTCCCATTAACAGAGCTGGATTATACATACATACCTACATACATATGTGTATATATAAACATATACATATGTAAAAATATTTAGAAATAAAAAATAAAGATAAAATATGCATGTGCATATGCATTCAATATAAAGAAAATGTATAAATATATCTTTACATTAAGATTAGCAGGTCTTTACATCTTACCTGTGAGTTTATCTATTATCTATATATACAATTGTTATCCTATGTGAATTCTAGGAATATAAAGTATATAAGGATTTCTCCAGTCCTGTCATAGCTCATTTGCACTGGAGGAATAGTGAGGTAATCTCATAAAGTGCTGTACACAGTGGTGTCCCCTATTCTATGTTACAAACTTAGAGAATGAGGCAGTTGTTTGAGAATGTGGTCTATAACCATATGATTTTTCAATACCTTATGAAAAGCTTTCTTCCCACAAAGTATTTGATTTTCTTCTCCATTCTTTGTCTAAGAAAAATCTCTTAGAACTCAAAAAGTTTAGTTTTAGATATTCAATGTGTAAGCAATTTTCAAATTTATGTCACTTTTGTAAAATTAGTAAACAAAAGTTACTTCACTTACTTTCACTTTTGTAAACCTTTGTAAACAATAAATTGCAAAAACTCAGTTGCATGTTTAACTTAAATTTACTAGTTATCATACGAATTTGTCCATTAAAAACATTAATATCTGAACAGACAATTCACTCTGGTTTTGGACAAGATATCCACAGAAAAAACTGAGTATGGTCTTTGGAGAAATTATGTTCTTTAGCATGAATTCAGTATTCTAAAAGCAAAACACTTCTGCAAAGGTTGTTTTGAAAAATGGTGGTATCAGCTGTAAAGATCAGTTTCTGATGGCAATTCATAAACTGGCCATAGAAAAGGTCATGCATAGGTTACCAGAGATTTGGGATGTCATCAGCATTTGGAAGATTAAAAGCATGAGCTGCTTTGTCCCATGACTAAAATGGTAACAGGCTAAACATGTATACTAATAGAAAAGGAAGCTCTGCAATGGCTGTATCAAAATTAATATTCACTGAAAGAGACAGGAGTTGTGGGCAAAAATATTATCTGATTGAGTATGCAAAGATGGTATCAAATTGTATTTGCACAGGCAGGCAGATTGAGAATGTTGTCATCCTTAATTATGAATTGCCTAACTTTTGAACTCTGACATTCTTTTAACATAAATTTTCAATAGTGTGTAATGTATAATGCACATATGCAGAAAAGGCAGTTCTGACAGTAACATGTTCTCACTTCATCTGCTGTTAGCTATTTCTTTTCTCAGAAAACCAACCCAAAGGCATGTCATAATTTGCAAAAAAGTTAATTGACTTTCTTCTAGAAGTCTTAAACTGTTTCTTTTTGTAATTTTTAAAACAGTTATTTGTGCCAGATAATTTTACTTTGATTACATTTATATACTGTATTCTTATTTTTGATTGTCTGAAAGGAAAGGGAAATCCCTGAACATTAAAACGTTCAATTAATCTCTGTCTATTCTGCTCTCACAAATATAGTGAAAGGTGATGCTTTCAAAGGATCTTTTTTTATTACAAAGTTGTCTTTTTTTATTACGAAAGTCATTTGTAGTATCAAGACAAAACTGTATTAAAATAACTAAAAAAATATTATTAAAAAAATAACTCCTAGGAGTTTCAGTCAGAATTGTCATTTAATTTGTACCAGAACATTTTAACATGCCATCTTGTTTCAGCAAGCAGATGGTGTAGCATTCAGTTCTCAGCTGTTGGGAATGTTGATGGACTCATCATCTTTGGCACAGTTTGTGTTGTACTTTTTAAAGAATAACACTTTACACTAATTGACAGAAATTACACAGTTCAACTATGTACCCAATGTTCAGCACAGTGATGCATTATATGAAATTAGTGTTTCACTAACTTGACTTAGTAATTTCAGTTTTCTGATAGTCTGAGACATTTCAGGTCAAGAGACATTAGTCATTTCACAGATTTGATTTATCTGAACTTTGCTTGTTTAAGACTAAATACCCGAGATCAGTTTTAGGTTTTTTTAATACATAAAATGTGTAGATTATACAGGCATTTTGAGAAATTTGCATTGTTTAAGGGAATCCTGGAGATTTATGTAGATATCAGTAAGAACCATATTGTAGCTGTAGAAAAAGTCTGTTTCTGTATCTTTAATCAGTGTGATTTTAGAAGCTATAAGAACAATAAGTCACAAAATTACTGTTTTCCTTTGTCATTGAGTCCCATTTTTTCCTTCCTCCGCTACCTGTGTTCATGACATCTCAGTCTTGTACATTTTGTTATAAAAAGCAAACTCTTATATTACTCAAAGTACAGGATAAACCTAAACACACAGTTATTAGGCTAAAGATTTCTATACTAAAGTTAAACTAATCATGTGATCAATAACATTCCATACATTAAGAAATTTGCAAAACTTAGTTATTAGTGACACATGTTAAAACCTTATAATTGTTTTAGATCCTTGTTTCAGAGTTGTAGTTAAAGTCTGTTTTAAAAACTATTATCTGATTTTACATACAAGATTTGCGGCTAAGTGACAACAGTGTTTAAACAATGAACCAGCTGAGTATAAAATTGAACTAAACAAATTAAGAAGAATAGCGCTAAAATAAGATTGTGTTAGCACTTCATAATGCCTTAATATCTAAGAGCTTATCGACTTAAAAAGAGATGATGTAGGACACAAACAATTTCCAAATCTTTCTAAATGAAGGGTCATTTTTGAAAGGAGTATCTATCAACTTGTTGGAAGTGCAAGTCTGAAAGTTCTTATTCAACCAGTTCAATCTGTGTTGTACATATTTACTCAGCATATAACAATTTAGATAGGTATCACTTTAGCTACTATCACTTAACTGTATAATAAATCATAAAAAAAAAAAGTCTTTACAGAAGAAAATAGGCTGAATAGTAACCCTTCAGCATGTAACTTCTAGAACTGTATTAACACATGTGTTTAAACTTTTAAATTATTCATCTTTGCTAACCTGAGAAATTTATTGTGCAGAAATGACAAAATTGGAAAGAATATAAAAACCTGAAAAGCTATGTGACTTTTTCAAGAGATTATCTACATATTAGTGAACACAATAAACATACCCACTGATAAACATCATTGGTCTCAGCCACCTGAAAGCTGTTTCAGCAAGTTAAAATGAAGTAAACTAAACAATAAAAAAGAAGATCAGAGGAGCAGGAGCAGAAGAGAAAAGATGTTGAGAAAGAAAAGCAGAGAAGAGAAAAAAACCCAACTTTGAAAGGCTTGATGGCATAAAACTGTTTACACCAAATTTAAAAATAAACTGAAAATAATATTTTCTCTATCTAGACAGACTGCTAGAGAGGACTCCAAGCACGTTCTGAAAACCAGATTTGTTGCTGACATCACTATGCAGTTTAAACTTCTATAAATTTCAAGAAAAGTACACACAGCTGCAAAAGCTGAATTACAGCTTTAAGATTAGTTAGCTATTAATTCATAAATACAAATTACTAAATAAAATTTAGAATTATTTTTGTATTGGTTTTGTTTTTCCAATTTTAATGTAAAATAAATTTCCATGATATCTTTCCAGTTATCCCTAATGATTTCTTAGCAGTATCACTAAAAGGGTCCGAAACTTCTTCACTTTATCCTTTTAATTTGAGATTACAGTTTTGAAAGGATTTCATTGCAAGTCTATAGACAATACATTGGAGTCTGAGACAGCAAACCAGTGTATTCATATGTTAAGAACGTCAAATAAAATGATATTAGAAGGTGAGATAGAAGCAGTGAAAGAAATTCAATGCAAGTCTTAAATTGCTTTGTTTATAGTATCAAGATTAATGTATCAATGTCTATAGGAAACAACAGGAAACTAATAAAATTCTAGATTTTTTTTTCCTTATAATTATTCAGTCTCTCAAATTACTATTGATTTTTTTGTTTTGTTTTACAAAGGGCTCTCCAATGTGATTCAGCAAGGTGCTCAATTTCATCATGTTCTTAACTTAGAGGGTATGAACTATCTACACAAGTTAATATGACAAAAGATTCATCAAAGTAAGTACTATTAATGATCCTTTCCTCACAGCATAAAATAGTTTCAATTGTGGAGTCCATTTTGTATGACAATAAAAAGAAATTAAGAAGATGTTTTGGTTGGTAATGTAATATGCAAAAGTTTTACCTTACCCCTTTACACAACTGTTCTGTCATATAAAAATTTTCAAACTATTCTGTAATAATATATTATATTCTGTAATAAAATAAGTGTATATCTGAAAACATCACCATCTCATGAAGTTTTATTGAATATTTTTACAGTATGTGTATATTATCTGCTTCTCTTCAGTATTTGTTAAATGGACAAACAGTCCACAGAATTAACTCATGTACAAAATCCACTTAGAGACTAGTACAATTTGTGCTGCAGTTGGTGTAGCTAAAAGATAGTGCTTTTCCTCTCTCACTACTTGATTTTTCTTTTTGTCTGAATTATTATTCCAGTTTCCCTTGAAGAACTTCCCTCCTAAGAAGAATCTGTCATGTGTCTTCATGGCTGTTTCTTTTCATGATAAAGCATACGATATGCAGAACACTGGGATGTTACACAGATGTATCAAAAACTTTAGATTCTTCTAACTTTTCAAAACACTTTCTAATTAAAGTATTTGAAACACATGCTTCGTTATATTAGAGCTAAAATATCTGGAAACGTTAGATTCCAAGAAGTTCTGTGTACACTTCTATTGATCCAAAGCTGTGTATTTTATATGTTGGCAAAAAATATCAGATGACATTTAATTAACCATACATTATTTTCCTTAATACTTATCACATATTTCTGTTATTGCATATTAGGCCCAGAAACAGCAGCCATAGACCAAGACTTGACAGTTCCAGCTGCAGTAAAAGCAAAAGAACAAAAAGCGCTTTTTTATACTCCTGGAAAATCCTTGGTGTTGTAGGTGATAACGTTGTGGAGGAAGCCTTGTGTAACAATGGTATAAATCTCATAAAAATATGTGGGTTTGTTTTTTTAAAAACAGACACAATATTTTTTATATTTTATATCAAAAGGAAATCTTAACTTTCTTTTGAAATAGTGATATTCCAGTGAAATGGACTATATCTTTATAACATTTTACAAAAGAATAAATGTGCCCAAAAGAACATTTAACCAAACATCTTTGAATATGAAAAATTAAATCTTCTGGAGACAAAAATCTCTTCCTCTGTTCTCAGAGCACTTTAAGTATTTCTGAATTTTCAGAAATGGATAGAAATTTTAGGATTCTTCTTGTCAAGTCTAAGCGCCAAAATCAATACCAAATATATGGCTAAAATCTACTCTGCTTCACCACCTCTCACTTAACCTTTTTTCCGTAGCATTACTGCTGCAAAATGGCTACCACATTTCTAATCCAAAGGCAGGCAGATGATGTTAGAATTCAGCAATGGAGTGACGCAGGCCCTCTGTTCACCCTGCTGTTACTGAAAAGCTATAAAATGAAATGTTCTTTGTAAATGTAAAATAATATTACGGTTGATATGTCAAGTGGATTTGCATAATGAAACTATCTAAATACAGTAACTGAAAAGTGGAGGCAACAATTTCCTTTAAATATTTGTGGAAGAATTTTTCAAAACATTTAGTCAGCATTAAAGATCGATACTAAATACTCCTCCTACAGTCACATTAAGGACTTGAGGGTACTGGTGGATGAAAAGCTGGGCATGAGCTGGCAATGCGCTCTCGCAGCCCAGAAGGCCAACTGTATCCTGGGCTGCGTCCAAAGCAGTGTGGCCAGCAGGTTGAGGGAGATGATTCTGCCCCTCTACTTCACTCTGGTGAGACCCCACCTGGAGTCCTGCATCCAGCTCTGGAGCCCTCAGCACAGGAAAGACATGCACCTGTTGGAGTGGGTCCAGAGGAGGGCCACCAAAATGATCAGAGGGATGGAACACCTCTGCTGTGAGGAAAGGCTGGGAGAGATGGGGTTGTTCAGCCTGGAGAAGAGAAGGCTCCGGGGAGACTTACTGTGGTCTTTCAGTACTTAAGGGGGCTTACAAGAAAGATGGTGACATACTTTTTCGGAGGGCCTTTTGCAATAGGACAAGGGGTAATTAAAACTAAAAGAGGGCAGATTCAGACTCGATATAAGGAAGAAATTTTTTACAGTGAGGGTGGTGAAACACTGGCACAGTTTTCCCAGAGAGGTGGTAGATGCCCCATCCCTGGAAACATTCAAGGTCAGGCTTGATCAGGCTCTGGGCAACCTGATCTACTTGAAGATGTCCCTGTTCATAGCAGGTGGATGGGACTAGATGAGATGACCTTTAAAGTTCCCTTCGAACCCAAAGAACTTTATCATTCTATGATTATAGAAAATATCTTTTAAGATGTCAAAATATTTCCTTAGTTACTGAAATTTTACCAAATGTACCTCTCTACACTAAAATAAAACATAGGTGCTAGTGTAGCTCAGGATCCTGTGAGGAGAGAGCAGGGCTAAAAGCAGGATGACAGCCCTGGACTTCAGGAGAAAAGGCTTTGGTCTACCAGAGATTCAGCAATCTCCTTGGAAGAATCCCGTGGGATATAACCATGGTGAGAATAGGGTCCAAGAGAGCTGAATGATATTCAAGGGTCACCGCCTCCAGTCTCAAAATACTCCACTTCAAATAGCAGGAAGTTAAGCAAAGGTGGCAGGAGGGTTACATGTATGAACAATGCATTCTGACTAAACTCAGATGTGAAAAGGACGTAGACAGGAGGTAGAATTAGGGTCAGGTGACCTGGGAGGGATATACAAGCGCTGTCTAAGTGTTCAGCAATGGAGTTAGGAAAGCTAAAGCCCACCTGGACTTGGATCTGTCAGGGGATGTGAAGGACAATAAGAAAGACATCAAGAGGTACATAAGCTACCAAAAAAAAAATTAGGAAAATACTGCCTACTGCTGATTGCGACCGGGCTCTGGTGACAAAAAAGACACAGAAGGTACTCAGTGCATTCGATGCCTCTTGACTCTTACAAGTCTTTCTTGGTAAGACCGACCTTCAAAAACCTCAGGCCCTAGAGATCAGAGAGAAAGCCTAGAGCAAGGAAAACTTACACTTTGTGGAGAAGGATCAGGTTAGGGAAGATTTGAACAAGTTGGACATAAACAAGTCTAAGGGACTGGACAGGACTCACCCACGAATGCTGAGGATGCTTGCTGATTTCATTGTGAGGTCACTCTCAAATACCTTTGAAAGGTCATGGCAGTTCAGAGAGGTTCCTGAAAAATGAAAGCAAGCAATCATCAGTCTGATCTTCAAGGGGAAGGATATAGGAACTACAGGCAAGTCAGCTTTAACTTAGTCTCTGAGAAGGTGTTGCAGCAATTAATCCTGGAAACCATCTCCAGGCACGTGAAGGACAAAGAAGTGATCAGGAATAGTCAACATGGGTTTATGATGGGGAAGTCGTGCTTAACCAACCTGACATCTTTCTAGCATGAGCCTGACTAGGCTGGTAGACGAGGGGAGAGCAGTAAACACTGTTTATCTTGACTTTAGCAAGGCTTTTGACACTCTCTCCCATAAAATCCTCACAGAAAAGCTCTCATGGGTTAGGGAAGTGGACAGTGAGAGGGACTGAAAACTGACTGAACGGCCAGGTTCGTAAGGGTTGTAATAAGCAGCACAAGAGCCAGCTGGAGGACAGTCACTAGAGTTATACTCAAAGTGTTGCCTTTGTGTCCAATATTGTTTAAGCTTATCTGTAATGATATGGATGATGGGCCCAAGTAGAGGACACAGAACTAGGAGGAGTGAGTGATACAGCAGGTGGTTGTACTGCCGTTCAGAGGGGTGTTGGCAGGCTGGGCAGTTGAAGAGAAGGAAGAGACTCCCGAAGTTCAGCAAAGGGAAATGCCAAACCTGGCACCTGGAGAGGAACAACCCCTTGCATCAGTGCATGCTAGGGGCCAACAGGCTGGAAAGAGCTTTTCAGAGAAGGATCTTGGTTGAACAAGTTGAATATGATCCAGAAACATGTCCTTGTGGTAAAGGCTGCCCCCCAGCAGCCTTTGCTGACAGGTAAAGGAAGATGATCCTTCTCGTCTAAGCAGAGCTCTACTGAGGCCACATCTAGCTTGCTGGACCTGGTTCTGGGCTCCCTAGCACACAAGAGCCATGAACATACTGGAATGAGTCTAGCAAAGGGCTGCAAAGATGATAAATGGATTGAGAGAAGCCCTGTGGAGAAGGACTTGGGGGTGTTGGTTGATGAGAAGCTCAACGTGACATGACAAGGGGCTCTTGCAGCCCAGAAGGCCAACCATAACTTGGGCTGCATCAAAAGAAGCATGGCCAGCAGGTCAAGGGAGGTGATTCTGGCCCTCTACTCCACTCTGGTGAGACCCCACCTGGAGTCCTGCATCCAGCTCTGGGGCCTCCAACATAAAAAGGACATAGACCTGTTGGACAGAATGAAGAGGAGAGCCACAAAGATGCTCAAAGGGCTGAAGCACCTCTCATACGAAGACAGGCTGAGGGAGTTGGGGTTGTTCAGGCTGCAGAAGAGAAGGCTCCAGGGAGACCTTATTGTGCTATTTCAGTGCCTGAAGGGGGCCAACAAGAAAGCTGGAGAGGGACCTTTTATAAGTCGTAGGTAGTGATAGGACAAGGGGTAATGGCTTTATGCTGGAAGAGGGTAAATTTAGATTAGATCTAAGGACGAAATTCTTCACAATGAGGGTGGTGAGGCAGTGGAACAGGTTGCCCAAAGAAGTTGTGGGTAGAGGGTTTGGAGCATCTCTCACACAAGGAGAACCTGGTAGAGCTGGGACTGTTCAGCCTGAAGAGGAGAAGGCTCAGCGGGATCTTATCCCAGCCTATAAAGAGTTGATGGAGCGTAATAAAGAAGGGTGAACTAGGCTTTTCTCAGTGGTGCCCATGATGGGACAAGAGGCAATGGGCACAAATTGAATTTCCACATGAAAAGAAGTATGGCTCAGCACCCATACATGAGGGTGATTGAACAATGTAACAAGTTGCCCAGAGAGGTTGTGGAGTCTCTGTCCTTGAAGATATGTTGTAGTTTCACCTGGCAGGCAGTTAAATCCCACACAGCCATTTGCTCACTCCCTCCTGCCCCAGTGGGATGGGCAATAGAATTGGGGAAAAAAAGTAAAATTTGTGAGCTGAGATAAACAACCGCATGCAACACTAGAGGCTTGGGGAGGAGTGGCTGGAGAGATGCCCGGTGGAAAAGGACCTGGGGGTGCTGGTTGACAGACAGCTGAACATGAGCCGGCAGTGTGCCCAGGTGGCCAAGGTGGCCAAAAGCATCCTGGCCTGTATCAGAAATAGTGTGGCCAGCAGGAGTGGGGGAATGATTGTGCCCCTGTACTTGGCACTGGTGAAGCCTCACCTCAAATACTGTGTTCAGTTTTGGGTCCCTGACTACAAGAAGGACATTGTATTGCTGGAGAGTGTCCAGAGAAGAGTAATGAAGCTGGTGAGGGGTCTGGAGAACAAGTCTTATGAGGAGCGGCTGAGGGAACTGGGGTTGTTCAGTCTGAAGAAGAGGAGGCTGAGGGGAGACCTTATCGCTCTCTACAACTCCCTGAAAGGAGGTTGTGGCAAGGTGGATGTTGGTCTCTTCTCCCAAGTAACTGGTGATAGGACGAGAGGAAATGGCCTCAAATTGCACCGGGGGAGGTTTAGATTGGATATTAGGAAAAATTTCTTCACTGAGAGAGTGCTCAAGCATGGGAACAGGCTGCCCAGGGCGGTGGTGGAGTTACCATCACTGAAGGTGTTCAAAAAATGTGTAGACGTGGCACTTCAGGACATGGTTTAGTGGTCATGGTGGTGTTGGGTTGATGGTTGGACTTGATGGTCTTAAAGGTCTTTTCCAATGTAAATGTTTCTGTGATTCCGTAAAGACAGTTTAATAGGCCAGAAAAGGAAGGGAAAACAGTAATAATAATAATAATAATAATAATAATAATAATAATAATAATAATGACAAAAGAGTATACGAAAGAAGTGAAGCACAGCACAATTGCTCACCACCTGCTGATCAATGCCCAGTTAGTTCCTGAGCTGTGGCACCTCCCTGGCCAACTTCCCCAGTTTCTATACTGAGCATGATGTCATATGGTATGGAATATCCCTTTAGCCAGTTTTGGTCAGCTGTCTTTGCTGTGTCCCCTTCCAGCTTCCTGTGCATCCCTCCCTCTTCTCACTGGCAGGCCAGAGCATGAGAAGCTGAAAAATCCTTGACTGCTCAGCAACAACTAAAAAACATCAGAATGTTATCAACAGTATTTTCATCCCAACTCCAAAACACAGCACTATACCAGCTATCAGGAAGAAAACTACCTCTATCCCAGTCAAAACCAGGACAAGGTATTAAAATCTCAACTGGACATATTCCTGGGCAACCTGCTCTAGCTGACCCTGTCCTGAGCATTGGAGGTTGGACTAGATGATCTCCAGAGGTGCCTTCCAACTTTAATCATCCTGTAGTTCTGTGACTGTGAACATGGATGTTGAGTCTGAGTAGCAGGCTTGAGCAAGGTGATGTCTGGATACACCCTTCAACTGATGTTATTTTATGATTCTATAAAGACAGTTTTTATAAAGACATTTTAAGTTGGCAAGCTTATTTCTTCTAATAGATAATAATAATAATAATTACTTTTAATGATTACTCTCTAATATGTTATCCAACACTGTCTGTTATGCTTTTTCTTTGGATGCAGGAGACCCCCTGCATGATAGGGGGTAGATACTCATGTAGAAAATAGTTGTCACGTACCGTTAGCTATATTATTTGACCTTGACCTATTTTTCTTTATTTCCATACAGTGTCCAAAGAACATTAATTCATTTTTTAAAATGGATTTTCACTGGAAAGCATAAAATATATTATTATGACAGTGGCAGTATTTATTGTATTCTGATCTTCTACTCAGTGTGGATTTTAAGTGTGTCTCAGTGAGCTTAGTGCTAGTACCTTGTTGTGATATATTTTAGGAGATCAGCAGGTACCTCAAATTTTGCAGACACAAATTATATTCTCCAAAGGATGATTAAAGAACCATATGTTCTCTGAAAGATTCTTTCGTATGTCTTTTTTCCAAAGAAGAACTTTAATTTTTGGGGGTCTGCCATAAAGCTAGTGCTTGAGTCTTCACAGACCACGGTCAGGTTACCTTTTTAATTTTATTTCTGATCAACTACAAAAGGTCAATCAGTTCACTCTTTTTTTGTAAGGCTGCCATTCCACAGGTCAAATAATATAACACCACTTTACAGACTTAGAATCTCTCATTAATAATCAAAGGAGCTCATCAGCTTTCGTACTGAGAAACTTACAGAGCTAACTAATGATCACATAGCTATTCACTATGATCCCTAAATCCCTTTTAAAATCACAGCTTGCAAAATGAAATGTCAACAATTACCTTTTTCTCTTTTTTTTTGTTTACTTAGTAGAAAGTATATTGAATAAATCTGAACGAAAATACAAAGTTTTCTGTGACATTCAAAGGAAAAACCCCATTCCTTAATTAAATAGAGCTTGTGTCATGGTTTAGCCCCAGCTGGCAACTAAACACCATGCAGCTGCTCATTTGCCCCCCTTTCAACCTCCCAGGTGGGATGGGAGAGAGAATCAGAAAAACCAAAAACCTCATGGGTTGAAATAAAAACAGTTTGGTAGGACAGCAAAGAAAGAGGAAATAACAATAATAACTGAATATACAAAGACAAGTGATGCACAATGCAGCAATTGCTCACTACCCAGTAATTGATGACCTGTCACTGAGTAGCGATTCCCACCCCCTTGCCAGCTCCAATTTATATACTGAGCATGACTTTACATGGTAGGGAATATTCTTTTGGCCAGCTTGGGTCAGCTGTCCTGGCTATGACCCCTCCCAGCTTCTTGTGCACCTCCCCACTGGCAGAGCACAGGAAGGACCCCATTTAAAATCCTTCTTACTGGTCATTTGATAGAGAGGGCTTACAATCAGACTGTAATTTGCAATTTGCATTCTCTAGAAACCCACAATGCCCAAAAATGCTTGTGTTTCTTTTTTGCTAGTTGGTGGAGACATAACTGTTATTTTGTTGATCACATCCATTGGGATCTGACAGCGTCTATCTTGCCATTTTTCATCGTAAATACCTCCAGCATGGCTAATTCCCTTAGGTACTGGATACATCTCTCCATGGTGGTCCACTTGCTTGGGTGACACAGAACATCTTCCTTGAAGGGATATCTTTCCTTCACACCTGACAGGAGTCACCTGCAGAAGCTAAGGACTTGTGCCCCTTTTCCAATCGCTTTGACAATGCCCCCTTCCCTAGAAAGGGATCCCAGCTCCTTGACCTCCTTACCCTGTAATTCCAGGCTACCAGATCTGATATCCCAGCATCACAGCAGCCAGGTGACAATGTGCTCACCTGGATGATGGCTGAAATCCTTTTGCATATCTCATACCTCACTCAGGGACAGGGATTGGGTGGTTACCACCTCGTTTATGAGTTCTTCCTCTTCCTCCTTCACGAGCAGCAGCTGCTTCTCTTCCCACACCTTTTTTTATAATGGCCCTGCTTTGGAGTAGTCTACCTCCTCCATTTCTTCCTCCTGCTCTCTCTTAGAAGAAGCTTCTTTGCCCCTTACTAAATGAGCTGACTTCTGCTTTATGCAAAAGATGTCTTCTTTTGTATAGGGGAGACTGATACTGGGATGGGTTGGTTCTCTGGTTCAGTTGCAGTGTCTTCACTGGAGTTGGAGTAGCTGCAGTGCCTGTTACTGGGGTTGCAGTAGCCACAGTACTTGTCATGTTGTTGTCAGATCCAGAGACACTCTCTTCACTTTGAAGCTACTGAACAGTGTTGAAGAGAGCTTGGTAGGCATCGGCCAGGTCCCAGCACATTGCAATGATTTGTGTCTCCTTGGAACTGCCAGGGTGACAGTATACTTCCAAATATTCTACTAGTTTTTCAGGATTCTGCATTTGTTCAGGGATAAAGTTCCAAAACACTGGAGGTGCCCACCGCCCTAGGCATTTACTCATGCTATTCCATGCACCCTGCCCCACTCATAACTACGCAGCCTTTGGGTAGATCTCTAGAACGGCTTGCTAACCTTAGACAAAACTGAAACAATATTCCCAAGAAGTACCAATATAAGTATTTTAAGTACCCAAGGATGTTCAAGATACTGAAGTTATTGTAAAGAAGGAGGAAGCATCATGGTAGAAGGCAGCGAAGGTGTTATTCTGTATTTCCTCCATAAAAAAGTCACAGAGGAAGAAGTATAATTGCTAATTGTCTCCACAAGATAATACCCGAAATACAGTAATGGCTTTAGTACAAAGCTCAGATACCACATTAGGCTCAAGGTCAGTGTCCTAAAAACAAATCTTCCAGGCAAAACATTACTAATGATTGCAGAGTACAGCAGCCTGTAAAAGCCAACACCAATCTTTAACATGTACAACAAAGATGAGAGCATGATGTAAATCAAATAAAATAGTATCATGACCCACAACTGTTAACAGATATTATAAAACCTTTAGTATGCTCTGATTGATCTGTTATTATCTCAAACACTTTGTGTCCCATGTTGGGTGTCAAAAAAGGACTGTTGTGGCTTGGCCCTAGCTGGCAACTAAGCACCATGCAGCCTCTCACTTGCCCCCACCCCCAGGTGGGATGCAGAGAGAATTGGAAAAAAATGATTTGAGATAAAAAGAGTTTAGTAGGGCAGCAAAGAGGAAATAATAATAATAATAATGGAAGATACCAAGGCAAGTGATGCACAATGCAGCAATTGCTCACCACCCAGTAATTGATAACCTGTTCCCAAGCAGCGATTCCCACCCCCCAGCCAAATCCAGTTTTATATACTGAGCATGATGTTATATAGTGGGGAATATTCTTTTGGCCAGCCTGGGCCAGCTGTCTGGCTGTGCCCCCTCCCAGCTTCTTGTGCACCTCCCCGCTGGCAGAGCCTGGGAAGCTGAAAAGCCCTTGACTGAGTATAAGCACCACAACTACTTAGTAACAACTGAAAACATCAGTGTGTTATTGACATTATTCTCATGCTAAATCCAAAACACAGCACTATACCAGCTATTAGGAAGAAAATTAATTCTATCCCAGACAAAACCAGGACAGCTTGGAAGCCTACCCTACCCTGTCAATGGAGATTATATTTTGTACATACGTAAGTGGTTGTGTACAATACTAGATTTCTTATACAATAAAATTATTTGTCATACAGTAGCATTCACCATCTCCAAATCCATATTTCCTGGGAGACATGTGAGATTGGTTGTTCTTGGTTGTCACTGATGACAAAATTATATACAGATACATTCCCTTCCTCATTAAATAACACAGTTTTAGTCAGGCAACTGTATTTCAGATTTGGGCTACATCTAGACTATGCATCCCTAAATTTTATCTTTTTAAATCTAGATTCCTTTGAGAAATCCAAGTTTAGCACAAAGCAGAATAGTTTCATTTGGGACCACTTTTTTTGGATTTAAAAGCACGATGCTGATATCTTTGCCTCTATAATTCCATATGAATGTAATTAGGTAATATCCACAGAATGGCATTTGGAAGAAGAATTCTAAGTACATTGCAAAATTTGTATGTAGCACTGAGTAGGATAAATGCTACTGTTGTGTCATTCAGAGTTCATTATATTAATTATATACTGAAGAACAGTATTGGATATTCTTACATCCAAAGCAATTTGCATATATCTCTCTTCAGAAAAATATATGTGATTAGATCACAGAAAACAAATTGAAAATTAAAAATTTTACAAACTATGTACAAGGAGATTAGAATTATATGTACGTATATGTGTATGTGTATCTATATATGTATACTTATAAATGTTCTCTTTTGAAAATTTCATTCAGGTTCTGGTCCAATTTGCATTTAGATCAAGAAAGAATTTCAAAATAAAACATCAGAAACAAGCAAATAGGTTATGTTCTTCGAAAAATATAACTTCTTAAGCTGGAAACACAGTCCTTTCTCCAGTTGTTTTTACACAGAATCACAGAATCATTAAGGTTGGAAAAGGCCTTTAAGATCACCAAGTCCAACCATCAACCCAACACCACTAAAACATGTCCTGAAGTGCCACGTTCAACACTGTGGGTGCTGCACCCCATTGGCTACAAAAGTTACCATTGTCAGCTGAAATATCAAAAGAAAAGTCAGTAATTTTACAAGATGTTTTATTAAAAAGCAATACCAATGAGCAAAGTATTCCCCATTAAGTGGAAATCAGTAAGTTATAACACATTAATGTATGAAAAATATAGCAGCATATAGATGTTCATATCTGTGTATGGTGAACTAAGCTGCCAGTCATAAACCGCATTTTTTAAACAGCGGGTGCTGTTAAGGTCATTTTAGCATTCCAGCTGTGATTGATTAAAAAAGAATGGTAGACATGTATTATTGTGTTAAATGCAGGCTAAGATATTTTACCCATTCTTACCACAACTTTCAAATCAGTAAAAAAATTCCCATTGACTTAACCTGGTGTGAGAGACGGAACCATGGGGCAACCCACGGGGCATTTCTCTCAAAGATTGTCTGGGCAAGAACTCCTTCGGCTGGCGATGGGAGCGGCTGTGGGGCCACAGAGACCTCTGGTTGGTGCTACAAGGCCCAATCATGCACCATTGTGTCATGCGATAGTCGTGATAGTCACGTGAGGAGCGGGGCTGGAGCCGCGTGAAGCGTATGCGCGTGTGCAGACGGGCAAGTATCCCGAGATCCACCCGAGAGTACTGAGAGAGCTGGCGGAGGAGCTTGCCAAGCCACTCTCCATCGTTTATCAGCAGTCCTGGTTAACAGGGGACGTCCCAGAAGACTGGAGGCTTGCCAATGTGACGCCCGTCTACAAGAAAGGCCGGAAGGAGGATCCTGGGAACTACAGGCCTGTCAGCCTGACCTCTGTTCCAGGGAAGATTATGGAGCGGTTGGTTTTGAGAGTGCTCACAGGGCATCTGCAGAACAGCCAAAGGATCAGGCCCAGCCAGCATGGGTTCATGAAAGGCAGGTCCTGCTTGACCAACCTGATCTCCTTCTATGACCAGGTGACCCGCCTAGTGGATGAGGGAAAGGCTGTGGACGTTGTCTACCTGGACTTTAGTAAAGCCTTTGACAGCGTCTCCCACAGCATTCTCCTGGAGAAACTGGCGGCTCGAGGCTTAGACGGGTTTACTCTTCGCTGGGTGAGGAACTGGCTGGATGGCCGAGCCCAGAGAGTTGTGGTGAATGGCGTTAAATCCGGCTGGCGGCCGGTCACGAGTGGTGTTCCCCAGGGCTCGGTTCTGGGACCAGTCTTGTTCAATATCTTTATAGATGATCTGGATGAGGGAATTGAGTGCTCCCTCAGTAAGTTTGCAGATGACACCAAGCTGAGTGGGAGTGTTGATCTGCTGGAGGGCAGGAGGGCTCTGCAGAGGGATCTGGACAGGCTGGATCGATGGGCAGAGGCCAACTGTATGAGGTTTAATAAGGCCAAGTGCAGGGTCCTGCACTTTGGCCACAACAACCCCATGCAATGCTACAGGCTTGGGGAGGAGTGGCTGGAGAGCAGCCCGGCGGAAAGGGACCTGGGGGTGCTGGTTGACAGCCGGCTGAATATGAGCCGGCAGTGTGCCCAGGTGGCCAAGAAGGCCAACAGCGTCCTGGCCTGTATCAGGAATAGTGTGGCCAGCAGGAGCAGGGAAGTGATTGTGCCCCTGTACTCGGCACTGGTGAGGCCGCACCTTGAATACTGTGTTCAGTTTTGGGCCCCTCACTACAAGAAGGATGTTGAGGTGCTGGACCGTGTCCAGAGAAGGGCAACGAAGCTGGTGAGGGGTCTGGAGCACATGTCATATGAGGAGCGGCTGAGGGAACTGGGGTTGTTTAGTCTGGAGAAGAGGAGGCTGAGGGGAGACCTTATCGCTCTCTACAACTACCTGAAAGGGGGTTGTGGCGATGAGGGTGTTGGTCTCTTCTCCCAAGTAACTAGTGATAGGACAAGAGGAAATGGCCTCAAGTTGCGCCAGGGGAGGTTTAGATTGGATATTAGGAAAAATTTCTTCACTGAGAGGGTGGTCAGGCATTGGAACAGGCTGCCCAGGGAGGTGGTGGAGTCGCCATCCCTGGAAGTGTTCAAAAAACGTGTGGATGTGGCGCTTCAGGACATGGTTTAGGGGACATGGTGGTTCTGGATTAATGGTTGGACTTGATGATCTTAAAGGTCCTTTCCAACCTAGTGATTCTGTGATTCTGTGATTCTGTATTGTTGTCATGGGAATCACAGTCCCTGAATGAGAATAAAAGGGGCTGCCAAGACAAGTCCTCGTGTGTGCTGCCGCTGGCGCGATCACCCACCACTGAAACATTGAGAGGCTTGGACCCCGGGACGCCGCAGATTCATAGTGGTGACTTTCCTTGCAAGTCTATCCCAAACGCTTGCTTGATTTCTGTCTTTTTATTCCGTTCTGTCCTATCGCTATTAATTTCTTACTTTTAATTATCACTACTAATTTTTTTTTTTATAATAAAAGTTGTTTTGGGTATACGGCATTTGACCTCGTTTGTGTCTTAATCTTCCTCTTGGGATCATATCAAAACCTCCCCCGATGTTGGATCGGGACACCTGGAACTTGATACAGGTCTCCATCTAAAAAGAGCCCTAGCAATAATGTTTTCTTGACTTACCTCCATTTGTATTCAATAACATACTGGCACACATTCATGTATCTGAAGAATATATATATATGTCGTTTGCAGCTGACTAGATGAAATGGTAGAATTGTATTTAGATTATAAGATAAAATATTATTCATGATAACTGAAGCTGTGCTAAAAATCAGTCAAAGGCAAAGGCTCCGTTATATAAAGCATTGTATAAATACAAAACAGGTAATGTTTTTTGTCATTAAAAGTTTATAGATTAAATATACATTATACGTAATTATGACTGTGCTGAAAGGGACAGAAAGAAGTCCCTTTACAACCTTTAAACAGGCAAAATGGGTTTGTCATCCAAGCAGATGACCGTCTCCTCATCTGTGGTTGGTTGACATTGGCTGACTGCCAGATTTCCCCACAGCTGCGCTCTCACTGCCCCTTCTCAAACAGGAGAAGCTCATGGGTCAAGGTAAAGACAGTGAGATCACTTACCAATTACCATCACAGGTAAAACAGAATCATCTTGAGGGAAATTGATTTAATTTATTGCCAATTCAAATAGATTTGGCTAGTAAGAAAAAAAGACAAATTAAAACAACATTTTCTCCACACATTCCCAGACTTTATTCCACTCCTTCATTCCCAACTCCTCTACCTCTCCCCCACCCCAAGCAGCACAGGGAGATATTGGGAATTGGGAGCAGTTACAGTCAGCCCAGCTCCCCTCTGCTGCTCCTTCCTCCTCACACTTTTCCCTTGCAACAACATGGGCTCTCTGTGGAACACAGTTCCTTCAGGAAATACCCAGCTGCTCTGTAGTGAGGTCCTACATGGGCTGCAGTATGGATATCTGCTCTGGCATGGTCCTCTCCAAGGGCTGTAGGTACATACAGCTTCACCATGGTCTCTCCACCAGCTGCAGTGGAACCTCTGTTCCAGCATCTGGAGCACCTCCTCCCACTCCGTCTCTGACCCTGGTATCTGCAGGGTTGTTTCTCACACTTTTTTTCCTCACTTGTCACCACCTGTGCAGCATCTTCTGCCTCTTCTTAACTATGTTTTCCCAGGGATGCCCCATACATGGCTGCCAAGCTCAGCTGTGCCCTGTGGTGGGTCCACTGGAGCTGTGTCCAGCATGGGGCAGCCCCTGGCCTCTTAACACACACCACCACCACTCCCCACCACCTCCCCATCAGAACCTGGACACCTACATGTCACCTCTGCAGAGAGGCAAGAAGGACTAAATCCTGACTGGACCTTATCCTCTGCTTCCCTTTTACATTAACCAGTGTCACCGATTCCACGCACAAGTGCTGGGCTCTGCAAACAGTATAAATTAACAGGAGATATTTGTATCTTATTGGAAATAGTGGAAGAATAAACTAATGCACATGCATGAGATAAAGAGGCATACAGATGCTTTTCTATCCCTGTGAAATTTATAGCTCAAGCTCAAGTTTTACCAAAAACAATGCACTCAAAATCACACTGCTGATAGCATAGAAGCTGATGCCCAAATACCTCTATAGGCAAGGAGCAGATTACTTGAACACTGTTACTGAGCAAGAGTCTGATAAGCCTAGAGAATAGTGTCTTATAATGAGAAGCTATTTATTTGCATTAGGGAAGCATATTGTGTATGGTCAAGTTTCAGAACAGGAACCAAGACACAAAATTATCATTGTGTGTCTTAGCACTATCTAAATAGAAATATGGGTACATTATGATCTGAACTGGTACTAGTCTGTGTTATTAAAATACAAATTTGTTTGAAATATATTGTGCTATTATGAAAGTAATACATTCAGCTGACAAAGAAATACACATTAAGAGTTCTTAATAAAATTTTTCACATATTTCAAAAGTGGATCTACTGAATCTGTGAAAGAATGTGTTCTTAATGGTGTCTAATTCAGTATGCTAAATCTATCTCATATATTTCTTTTGTCGAATAACAATGGTTATATTTTCTGCATTTTATTAGTTCATCTCTAAATGGAGATAGGTGAGTGAATTCTTCAAGAAACGTTCATATTTGAATTTTTAAATAACATATATGTGTAAATGCATATGTATATTTATCTATCACATATTTTTATTTCTCTGCTGAAGAGACAAATAATCCTCACATGAATTTTCATAGTAAACCATCTAGAATTTTTACAATTTAACCCAAAGACAATGCAAGGTTTAGATACTGTTACTGATGTCACTTAAAGAACCACCTTCTCAGTGTCTGTCTAGCTGTTCACCCACAGAGGTACAATTTCTGGTTCTGAAATCCACTTTATCTATTTAAACATGGATAGTAACCTATTTGCTATGAAGGCTATCATACGCTCTCAGTAACTTCTGTAAGAGCAAATGGCAATCTGATTTTTCAAAAATGAGGACTAGAGTACTGTCAAGTGACTTTGTGCCTTTCCGTATGCACATACAGATTTCTATATATTTGGCCACTTTTTATAAGTATAATATCTAAGAAACATTAAACATACTCATATATATCATTAAAGTAGGTTGACACTAAAAACATATTTAATATGAAAAAAAAGTTTAGACATTTTAATGATACCTAGAAGATAATATATGGCTTATTAGTATTCAGTTTTCAAACAGGCTGATGACCCGACAGAGCTGAGGTTTCTATTGGACAACCTCATGGCAGAATATTATTTGCCAAGTAATGGTGTTTATCTTGTTTATTTAAATTGCTTTAGGTGGGTTGTTGGTGTGTCTTGGAAAGAACATTTTTCAACTTTTATTTGCCTCTCCTGCTTGTTTAGATTGCATACTTGGAGCAGAAACTTCTTAATTAGATTTTTTCCAGATGGCAGAAACTTGGGCTTAGCTGATGTTCCTTGCAGTCCTGTAATAAAACTAAATACTACTGTTAATAAACTATTTATACTCTCATATAGTTGCTGTACATAAGTGGTCTTGTTTTGCCTATTTACATAGCATTAATAATACTTCACTTATAACAGTGGCATTAGAATATTGTATTGTAATCACAAGAGTCAGGAAATATCATTATGAAAGTCACCTGGCCAGTTCTGTATGCATTGCAAAATACTCTTTAGGTTTTTCTTCCACAGAAATCTTTGATTGTTTCATTTCATGTGCTGTAAAAGTTTATTGAGTGATAAAGGTAATCAATATTTTAAGATTTATGGCCACTCTTTACCTTCCCTATTAACTGCATATTGTTGAAATCTTGTTCTAAACTTCTAATTATTGATTTTCTTACAGTGGTCTTTTCCAAGTCAGTGCTAAGCCCCCTGGGAAATGTTAACACAAGCATCAAAATGGGAGAGGATAAAAAGGTTAATTTACAAAATTCTGATCGTATATTCTTCAAAGCCTTTTTTTTTTTTTAGATCTAAAGGATTTTCTTACCCTGTGCATTTCATGAGAACTTGTATGTTCTAATTTTGCCTACAATATTTAAAAAAGAAGACAGTTATATTTCAGAAATATCTCAGTATCACACTTTTAAATGACAGGGCTAAGTATTTTGTCAACTTTTATTGCCTTTTTACAGGATTGTAAGATAATTCAGAGGGGAAGGGACTTCTGGAAATTTCTGGTCCAACTTTCTGCGCAAAGCAGGATCAAGTACTAAATAAGGACTGCACAAACCTCTCTAGGAGGCCTTATTGCGCTTTATTACCTTCACCATAAGACTTTTTTCCTTGTATCCAGCTGAAACATCCCTGTTTGAGTTTATGATCACTGTCTCTCACTTTACCACTGTGGAAGTCTGGCTCTATCTTCTTTTAACCTGCCTTATAGGATCCCAAGTGCACCCCTAGCTTTGACTGTCCCTGCCCAACAATCCCCCAGGGGCTCCCCCCACCCTGTCTACAGTTCAGGATCCCAATTCAGCCACCTTGGGATCACCAGTTCCTTCCTGAGCTACTCTGTAGAGATGGAGCTTTGGATGGCATGGAAGCTGACCTGACAGCTGGGTTATCATGCTTGATTCTCAGCTCTCCATCCCTTAAGAAGCAGGTACTCCCTGCAGCACCCTGACAGCACTCATATGTGCTGGGGAGCCTGCAGCCCTGAAGCCATCTGTTCTCCACACTGAACCAGCCCAGCTCCACCAGCCTCTCCTCACAGGGCAAATGCTTCAGGCCTGACAACCTTGGGGGCCTTCCACTGAACTTGCTTTAGCCTGTCAATGTCTTTCTTGTGCTGATGGGGCCAAAAATGGACACAGTATTTACAAGTGCTACGCAAAGATGGATAATCACTTCCTTCAGCCTACTGGCTGAGATATTGCTGATACAGCCTGGTATACTGTAAGCTTTCTTCACTGCCAAGGCAAATGGCTAGCTCATGTTTAGCCTACTGTCCACTGGGATCTTTTGCAGCAGAGCAGCTCCCCAGACAGTCTGTCTCCATCCAGTCTACCGGGCCCAGTGCAGGGCTTTGCAGTTGCCATTGTGGAATTCATACAGTTCTTGCCAGCCTGTTGCTCCAGCCTGCCTATATCTCTCTGCAAGCTGTCCCTGCCTTTGAACATTTTTGCGGCACTCCAAAGTGTGGTGCTGTCCATGAACTTGATAAAAGTACATTTTACCTCCTTCTCCAGATCACTGACAAAAATTTTAGTAAGAAAATGCCCCTGGATAGGCATGTGAAGAACTCAGTTTGTAACTGTCTCCAGCATGAATACTAACCTTTAACAGGAACGCTATCAGCCCAACAAGCCAGTCAGTTTTTCACTCATTTGGTAGTCTATACATCTTGGCCAAAGAGATAAAAATATATGTTAGGAAACACTCTCAAAAATCTTTCTAAATATCCACAGATCTTATTTCATCATAGAAGACTTTCGGTCAAACATGATTTACCCTCAGTAAGTCCATGATGGTTGTTCCTAGTCACCTTCTTCTGATGTGTTCCAAAATACCATTCAAGATTATTTGCTCTGTGATTTCCCCATGGACCTGAGTGAACCTGACTAGGCTCCAATTCTCCAGATGCCTTTTTCACCCTTTGTGAATATGGATGCAACAGTTGCTTTTACCTAGATATTGGGGTTCTTCCCTAGTCTCCATGATCTTTCAAAGATGATAGACAGTAGCTTGACAATGACATTAGCCAGGTTTCAGCATCCCTACATTCATCCAATTTAGTCCCATGGACTTGCATCAGTCAAGATTTCTCAAGAGATCACAGACTTGATCCTTTTCCATTGCTCATACCTCCTGACTTAATCAACACTATTTCTAGGCAGAAGGGTCTGGAAGATATTGTCAGTAAAAATGAAGGCAAAGAAGGCATTGAGTATCTGCATTACCTGTAGGCGCTGTCACTAAATCATTCACCACTTTCAGCTGCAGGCCCAATTTTTCCTTATTTATTTTTTTATTCATAATATAACAGTGGAAGTTCTTTTAGCCCTTATTGTCCCTTGTTGGTTTCACTCCCAGTTGTACTTTGGCTTTCCTAATACCAGCTGTGCATACCCTGGCAATATTGCTATAATCTGCTTTTGTAGTTGGGCCTCACTTCTATCCTTCTATGCTTTGAGGGTCAATAATGAGTTCCCTGTTTAATAACCATGCTAGTCTCCTTATATGTCTGTTCATTTCCTGTAAATGAGGATGAACCATTTTTGTGTTTGAAAGATGTTCTCCCTAAAAACTTAGTATAAATTTTCTTCTACTTCTAACTCAAGACAAGGTGAACTTAACTATCTACTAGCTTATATGACTTTACTGAAGTATGGAGACTTATACATCCATGTCTTAAAGCTGACAAAAAAACCCATATTTTTGTCTTTTTTTGGACAACTGCGGTGTCCATGCCTGAAACCAATCAAGATGAGTGAACACTAGAGCCACCTTTTGGACTGAGGAGGGTTGCTGTCTAGGGTGTGAGAGACAGGATGCAAGGCAAGAGCATTTTGTGATTTCACAAGTTTTATTATGGGATGTTTGGAGGAGGAACCAAAAGTGGGGAAAGGATTTGATTTTGGTGATTTGGGAAACGGCAAATATGGGAAAATAGAGGAGTAAAGGGATAAAATGGGCTGGTCACATGTAAATAGTTGCCTGGCTGATATATTTGTCTGGCCATGCCCTGCACCTGATAGCACATTCTGTCCTATCTTCTTATTAAATTCCTTTATAGCTCTTTTCCTGATTAAGGGACATCTATTTTCTCTGTGTGTGTGTGTATATGGGGATCTAAGTGTCAGCAACTAGAGTCAGACCATGGGGTGGCGGGCCCATGTGTCTGTGGTGCCAAGCTAGTGTTACTGAGGGTATGATCAATATGAATACAGGCTGAGGGATGAAGGGCGTGAGAGCAGACGTGCCGAGAAGGAGGTGAGGGCATTGGCTGACAAAAAGCTGGACATGAGCCAGCAACATGCATTCACAGCCCAGAAGGCCAACCGTATTCCAGACTGCATCCAAAGTAGCATGACCAGCATGTCTAGGGAGGGGATTCTGCCCCTCTACTATGCCCTAGTGAGACCCTACCTGGAGTCCTGTGTTCAGCTCTGGAGGCCTCAGCACAGGGAAGACATGGACTTGTTGGAGTGGGTCCAGAGGAGGCCACCAAAATGATCAGAGGGATGGAACACCTCTCCTCTGAAGAAAGGGTGAGAGAGTTGGGGTTGTTCAGTCTGGAGAAGAAAAGGCTCCAGGGAGACCTTATTGCAGCCTTCCAGTACCTGAAGGGGGCCTATAAGAAAGATGAGGACAGATTTTTAGCAGAGCCTGTTGCCATAGAACAAGGAGTAATGGTTCAAAACTAAAAGAGAGCAGGTTTAGATAAGATATAAGGAAGAAATTTTTCACACTGAAGGTGGTGAAACCCTGACACAGGTTTCCCAGAGAGGTGGTGGATGCCCCATGGCTGGCAACGTTCAAGGTCAGGTTGAACGGGGCTCTGAATACCCTGATATAGTTGAAGATGTCCCTGCTTATTGCAAGGGGGCTGGACTATATGACCTTTAAATGTCCCTTCCATCCCAAAGATTCTATGATTCTATGATGCTGTGACCACTAGTGAAGTTGAAGCTGCACTAGTCAGTGAGGTGACCTAGGAGCTAGGGATGTCTCCAGGAGTAAGACCACATGGAACCTGGCTACTGGGGACTAAGGCGAGTCCTGGAGAGGTTTGGGTATGCAAGTGTGATGGAGGAATCCACACTGTATTTGTGTATAAACATATCCCCATGGGTACATCTCCATCCTCATCGGCCAGAGAGGGGAACAGGTTGAGGCTGTTTGTGCTGTCTGTTCGTGTGAGGGCTCTCTGTGTTTGCTTGTATTATTTTTGTGGCCAGTCATGTACATATGTGGTGTATAGGTACCATATGTGTGTGTATATTTGGAATACATCTTCAGCTTCAATAATGGTTGCAACTGGGGCAGGGAGCAGAAGTGGCCTCACCTCTTGCACACACCTTCACAAATACTAAGTTCTTATCTTGTGAGTAGGTAGAATAGGCCAAAATCTTCTGTGTCCAAAGACGAAGTGCTCATTACTGAAAAAGAAAAATCAAAAGAAATTGTGAAGATGTGTGATCAGTTAAATCTTTTAGAAAAATAGAAGAAAACAGGTGGGAAAAAAATCATTTATTGTAGCTCACACCATAAATAATATCCTATAAGAAGTTACAAGTGAATAGATTTGTTTGTTTTGTTGAAGTTATTTATCCTTATTTGTATAAATGAGGAGTTATTAATATGAGTATCAATGACATCCATAGGTTTTATCTTCTTAGATGCTTACTGGAACTAATCAGATTTCCCTAATTCAAGCTTGTGAATATAACAAGAGGTAAGACAGAACATTTTTCCTAGCATTAAGATGGAGCATATCTCCTTTAACAGTGCTTGGAGTTTGAAAGTGATTGTCTTTATGGATTTTTTCTCTGGTTTTATGAACCATAATTTAGCCCCTGAAGTACATTACAGTTTTCATAGTTTCATATTCTTCTGGCTTGACATGTCAAGTGCTGACAGAATGACATTTTGGATATTCATATTTCAGTGATCTGCAATGTGCGTGGGAATGATAAATTCCTGCTCTGCACATTTACAAACTTTTTCAGGCAGTGTTGCTCAGCCCATTCTTATTTAATTCTTACTCAGAGTTTCACCAGGAAAAACATATTGTGAAGCACATACAATCAACCAAACATGCTATATTTCTTGTGTACATTTGGTGTAGAGCAGACTATGTAATAATTATGAGAATGAGAGTTATAAATCAACTAGTAAATATTGCCATAATTATAATTGGGTTGTATAATTTGACTAATACAGATATTCCAGTCTAGCAAATATATTTTGAGTTTGGTTTT
Organism: Phaethon aethereus; assembly: GCF_964289735.1. Classification (NCBI taxonomy): domain Eukaryota; kingdom Metazoa; phylum Chordata; class Aves; order Phaethontiformes; family Phaethontidae; genus Phaethon; species Phaethon aethereus. The sequence goes on from NC_138575.1 coordinate 142,644,606, forward strand.
ATTTTAAAAAAAGCAGATGGGCAGGGGGTAGGATGGGATGAGGGATGAAAATTACAGTCTTTTTACATGGCCTGGTGTAAAATTAGTGAAATGTTATTATGTTTTATTGGTATAAAAAAAATTAGATGACATGATGGTCAGGAAAAAACTTTTAAGTAAAAAGGTCAAAATGAAATATAAATGCTTCAGTACTGTCTAACTGAAGTATTTCCATTCATTAAAGCCAAGATTATTTTCAGTGTTTATGTATACTCCTTTTGTGGTTTCTGCCTCAAGATTAATAATTTTGAAATCACAGAGATGTAGGATGTGAAAAAAGAAATCACTTCACATTTGATTCTAATCATACTCTGTCAGGGTTTCCCCTAACTGGGGAAAAAAACTTACCCTAACAATGCCAAGATGGTATGTTGTGCAAACCTATGATCACTCCAGCCATGCTGTGATTCTCATAGATACAGATTTTTGTCAGCATATTTGCCTGGTTTCTCAGTACCTGGTAACTTGTATTTAGTTACCCTTTTCTACTATTTTTAGCCAGAAGAGATTGTTCCACTTTTTCCTTGCATGAGTCCTTATGAGGTAGATAGAGAGCTGGAGAATGAATGATCTCAAGCCTTGAGAGAGTCCTTGGCATGAAGGACTTGACTTTTATTTGTTTCTATTTTATTCTAGGACTGCCACTCCAGCCACCTTTTTTGGGGAGTGGCAGGGGGGTGGTGGGGGTGGTGATTGTTCATTGGTATCAATGCTGTTATGCATATGGTCCTCTGAAGGGAATAGAAAGATTATTGTGAGTGCTCACATTTTTCCAGATAATTCAGCCAATGAAACTTTCATGTTGAATTTTGCTAGTGATCCATAAAGACTCAGTGTGTTGAAACTACACTGTGTGATTTCAGCAGTTTTGATATATAAATATTCATTCTTATAAACAGACATATATTTGTGTGTGTGTGCCATTGCTTGCTCAGAAATTCAAATGTTTATTTTGACTTTCTCCTAAATAAGAATGCAAACACTAACCTATTCTCTTAGGAAAACCATACTACTTTTAGGCTAAAAACCAGTACAACAGGTTGGTTTCTATCACTGAATTTGGTCTGCCAGAATGAATGTGACCTCTTTTGTTACATTATTAAGGTTGTGTTCTCTAGAGTAATCCTTTGGGATGTATCGGTGTAATCTCTGTCTTTTGGCATTCCTCCCATGTCAAAGAACAACTGTTATAAGAGGACGTTTTTATAACTATTTTTTTCCCTATGAGGATGAACTATTTGTTCCTGTTGGTTCATCACGAAAAAAATTGGAGCATAGGAAATGGACCAGATCCAAGGTCAGTCTCTGAATTAATGTGGAACAGGAGATGTTCCAGGGAAGGTATAATAACAATTTGTATAGAGAATGCCGATGCTTTGCAATCTGAAAGAAAAAAAAAAAAGAATAAAAAAAAGAATGGATCCAAGAAAGCGAATTGAAAGAGACTCTCATGGCTGTTGTACAAATGGGCTGCTTCCACAATGACAGACTCTAGTGTGGGGACCTGAGAGCAGTCCTGTCAGCCTCTCATGCCAAAAGAGCACGTTGGTGGAGCAGGCCAAAACCTACACAGGCTTGGAAACCTGCCTGACATAAGTTTTAAGAAGCTTTGCCAAGGTTCCTGTTGCATCACTCCAAAATTGTCAAATGGTCTGACTTCAGTTGGAACTAATCTGGATAATAAATAATTATTTCCTGACAGACTAATGACACTTCTTAAGTTAAAAAGACATTTTAATCACAAGCTTCATTTATGTTATGTCATAATTTTAAAATTAAAATGAAGTTTTAACAAGGTTTGTAGGAATAGTGGGCATATCCAAAACCATTGCAAGTCTATCCATTTTGTCTGTAGATCTCCCTTTGTAGCTTTTGATAGACTATAGGCAAATCAAAATGTATTCATAAGGTGTAATGACATTTCAAAGGCAATTAAGTCCCTATAATCTTAATGAAAATTTGTGGCAGCCTGGAGGAGAGACACAGATTAGTGAAGAAAAAAACAAAGATAATGCAATTTATATGTAATTTTTTTCTGGCAGTGTCTAAAGGACAGCTTCTTTTCCCGGCCAGCCAAATGCACGTAACTCCGGCCAAGACATTTTTTGTCTTTTCTTTGGTGGAAAGAATCACTGGTGACAACAGAGAGCAGAAAGGAGAATTAGTGTTACCCTTGTCCTGAGGGAAGGGTAACAGGTAGCAAACCAGGCAAAACCATAAGTCATCTGCTTCTGTTTGCTCTGCTGCTGCTGGAACAAATTATTTTTCTATAGTCTTAGGAACATAGAAGTATTTTAGTATATAATTCATGTCTATTTGCATTAATCTCATTTTCATAGAGAGGTAGGAGCACATAAGAGGGAGAAAAACTGTCCCGTTCTAGGAAACAAATTGCATCTGTTGTAACACTGCCTGTCTTACATGAAAAAGGAACTTTCAAAGTGGTAAAAAAACCTTCACCCCCCCAAACAAACAAAAAACCCCATACACCTCCCCCCATCATCCAGTGTGTTGAAATTTGTTAGCTAGAGAACTTGGCTACAGCACAGGAAGATGAAATTCAAAGAAACAGTTTAATAATTCAGATCAGACCATTATGCCTACTCTCAGTCCTTCTTTTTCCTATAAATGAATAAAAGCACGTTCAGGGGGTTTGAACCTTTCATAGCTAGTGAAAGATCTCTCTAATCCCTGGGTCTTGAGCTATTTCAGGCAGGTGGAAAGACCTTTCTTTGGTTTCTAGACACAAATTACTTTGTCAAAATTAACATGTATGTTATTTTGAAATGTTTCGGTTTGAGTTGAACATTTTATGACTTAAAACTGGTAAAAACCTGGCCCATCACCGGTTAAGATTTCTAGATCAAGGATGAATTGCACAAATTCATGTAATGTTGCTAATTTATATCAGGCAAGTGTCAAAATCACTCCCACTCTAGCTAATTAACCTTTTGTGAATTTCTTGTAAACTGTTTTTCTGAAACTGCAATGGTGACAAATGGCTGATGTTCTTTTCACTCTATTTCCGCAAGAAATTAAAATGAACTTTTATTTTGCAGTGAAAATCTCATTTTGCTTCATGGCTCCTTGTTACCCTGAACACGTCCTGTTCTCAAGAGAATGTTTTCATATACAGGAATATAACATTTCGTATGGGAAAAAAAGCCACTTTTTCAGACTTAAAAGAAGCCTGAGCTTAGTTGTGGAGGGAATTCTTTTCAGTATTATTGCTTCATAAAATATATTGACTTCAGAGCTGCAATCTATTCCAGAGAGAATACTTCACAGGATCTTGTTCAGCTCCTGTCCTCCCCAATGCCATTGGCAGAACGTGTTACATTTGTTTGCAGTACCCAGGGAAAAAAAGAAAAGACAGACAGCTAGTAACATTTAGTGAAACTGCAATTCACTCTCTAACAAAGGAGAAACAGCGAATGGGGAATGGAGAACCAGGAAACATAAAATGAGTTGTAAATGGAATCCAAACAGGCATAACATAACCAAAATCAAAGCTGAGACTTCTGGGGAAAGCTTGCTCAAAATATCAAGATCGTACTTGCTGGGGGGGAAAAAAAAAAAGTATGTTTAGGGATCAAATTAGGCTACAGAAGAGGAGTACTCATGTTAGCAAGATGAGAGTAAAAGTACACCGGTATCTCATCTTAAGCTGTTTCACGGTCATTTTTGTTTGTTTTAAGAACATCCTCAGTGTCTAAATACAATCTGAGCTATTCCCTTTGCTTTGATGCTCAACAGGCACCTACCAGCCGTTAATCTGACCTATTTTAGACATTTACGTCAGGGTAGGACAAACGGAGCTTTCGAAGAATGAACTTTTCTTCATTATCCAGAAGAAAATCCTAGCGTATGCAGCTCTGATATAAGGATGACTATTCATGAGATTTATTTCCTACCCCAAACAAAAGGCATCCAGCCTTCCTTTTCTGCTGTTCCTCACTCCCAGGTTATTGTAAACAGCAGCAAGAGTGTGGTAAAGGTGATCTTAATATGGAGGAATACAAGGATGCATTAAAGAACTAATTCAATACAGTGTATCTTACTGCCCTACAACTCTGAGAGCAGGTGTTTGGCATTACCACTACTGAGGTTTTTCTCTTTCTCTCAAACCCTCAGGACTTTGTAAATTTTTCAGTGATAATATTAGTCACTCAGAGTCTTTCTAAGGTGCTAAAACAGTGAAAACTTTTTGTTATTTAGGGAATGTCTAAAATACTGCATCAAACTTGCCACTGAATAAACTTTCCATGATTATTGGGGTTTTATTCTGGTGGGCAGATGGGGGGAGGAAGATTTTGTTCTTTTTCTCCTTAAACATCTCACTACTAGCAGAGATGAACAGGAACTGTTAGAGCCAGATGAACTGAGCAGATCTGTTGGCTAACTGCCTAAAAGAAATGTGAAATTTCTTCTTTTCTGTTTAAGCTTAAAGAAAGTTAATTTTAAATACTAATTTTCAAGTGCTCAAAATGTCTCATTTTAAACTCAGTCAAATCTGCAAACACTTTATAGATTTCATTCAGAAAATAAAATTAAATCTCCAGAGAATAATATCCTGTATGACACAGTCATGATTATAACAGCACTACTACTATCCTAAAAACCTAACTTTAGAAAATTTAAAAGTGAGGGGATCTTTTTCTCCTGACAATATTTTGAAACTGGCTTTCATTGCGTCTGTCCAGAATTCCAAATTCTGTGCTTCTTGTGGGCTGCAGCAGATCAGAGAAATCTGGGAGGTGTTAGGAACCAAGAGTGACTGGATATGACATCTAAAGTGTCTCCTCTGGAAAAGGTTGTAGTCATGAAGGAATAACTGCATAAGCACCAGATGATGACTAGCTCATACATTAAGAACAATTTAAGCAATGCTAAACATCAAACATCTGAAGGAAAAATGGTCAAATATGTACCTCATTAACGAAAACTTGATTAGGACTGGACCCAGAATTTAGTGAAGATAATGAAATTATTAATTGCAGAGGCATTTAGTTCTGACCAAAGATATAAAAATGTACTTGAAAATTAGGTTCAAGTTGACTATAAATATATTTTGCTTTCTGCCTAATATCCTTTTTTTATGCAACGATATTTATTTGGTAAGAATTTATTTATTCATCATCTAAAATTGCAACTAATGCTATTATCACACTGTGTAACAAGCATCAATTATTCTTTCAAATAATTTAAATAATTTAGTAGGTGTAAAACAGGAGATAAAAAGGAAAGTGCACATCTTTCTATGCAGAGCCTGTCTCAACTTGGGACCAGGAGACTGATGCTTATTCCGGCACTGATTGCTATGAGTGGCTTGAGTACACTTTGAAAGAAAAGGAAGAATAGAACTGAATATGAAGCTAATGAACAATCTGTCCTCCTTACAAAACATCAAAATGTCATTCTTTGAGGTACCATGTCATTATTCTTCCACGATTTTTGTGGTCTGAAAAGTAACTGATTGTACAAAAAAAAAAAAGGGAGAGAGAAAAAAAATTCTGTATCTAGAAAGACAGCAGCTAAAACAAAAAGAAGTATGCTGATGAGGACTACAAAATATAGAATTTTACATCTGTAAGGAGGATGAGTTAAAATTGTACCATTTCATTTTGTCTTATATATTTGTCCTATATTTTTGTCTTGTAATTTGTACACCAAGGAGGGATTTTCTGATCTTTCATACATTCTGACAGTGATAAGACTGAAAACATCACTGTTTGTGGGCCATGGTGAAGTTGCCTGACACAAAAGTGTTGAAATAAATTCATACTTTATTATAAGCATATGTGATATGTATGAAGCAGCATAATAAGATTCTAAATACAGATGCCCATTTGCTTCCAAAACAACAGCATTCTTGAATGTAATAGAAAAATTTACCTATTTCAATTAACCGCTTTGCTTACTGTTTTGTGTCACCTGTGTCACTTCATATTATGTAGATAAATATAATTTTAAAGAGGTTGACCGTCTGTGGAAATATTTAATGAATCTTAGTTTTTCATCATGCCCAAAGACTGTTTTTTTCATATCATATACATAATATTTTGAAAATACTTTTTTTTCACAGAGATCTAATAATCTGAATATGAAACAAGGCACAAGTTATAATGACAGGCAGCTAGATGGGGTAGCTCACTAGGAAACAGTCCTACATGAATCTCTCATAGGCACTTCTGAACGTCTGTACTTATCTTAATACTTTGTACTTGTTTAGTTTGTTTCAGTATATGGAAACTGGACTTAAGTAGGCTGATTATCCTCTGTTGGGTCCTATAAGGCAATAGAAGAATTTGAGAGAATGCTGCAGGAAAATGAAATGCATTGAACATTTCTGTAACTTCTTCATTTTTGTTACAATAATTGAATAATAAATTAAAAACACATTTTCAAAAAAGCAAGTGTCACTTTCACTTCATCTTTTGTTTTATTTCTTGCTCTGCTTGTTGGCCACCGAAGCACTAGTAACAATGTATTATAAATATGCTGTTTGATGACTATCTTATTAACTGACAACACACTGAATTTTTAATATATCAGCCTAAACTTGCAGCAGGCAATTGCTTAACAAACCTACCAACATTTCATATAATGGCATCACAGTCCTAACTGCTACACGGGCAGGAAAAGTAATGAATACCTCAGAAAACTAATCTGGGTAAGCAAATAGCTTACACTGAGATATCAAAGAAATTACAACATCCATATCTAAGTTCTGTTCTCTAAGTTTCCTACAGGTGTCACATTCATTGAATAGAGAATTTTATTGAAATTAATATTAAATAACCATATTATTCACAAATAATACTGTTTAGTTAAACTACTGAGGTTAACCCAAATGGGTACCTATATAACTTTTGATCCCAATCACTTACTGTGTGCCTATATGTGATGCAGATTTGGATATTTCAGCAAGTTCTTGAGATATATGTGGCATTTTGTTTTTACCTTTCATATTTTCAAAGCATTTTTTTTTTTTATACTGTGATTTACAGGGGAGGACAAGAAAAAGCTAACATTTAATAGAAAAGAAAAAAATCATATGAGCATAATGTTCCAATACATTATGGTATCTTGACATGATAACCCAACATTTAAAAAATTCTAATGCCTAAGGCAAGAACTGTGTATTATTAGTATGGACAATTTAATATCTTCAATCATATGAAGTGTGCAAATAACAAAACTGAAATCAAAGGAAATCTTTTGCAAATGGGATTGCAAAGTCACCATAACTGGACTCCAAACCTGGATATTTAAGACAAAGATGGGTTTACTGTGAATCCAACCTCTATCACTCAGATCTTCTGAAGAACAGATTTTCCCAGGTATTTGATTGGATTTTGCTCTATCCGTGCCCTGTGGGCAATGAAACACGGACTTTAAGCTGTCTTCAAATAATAGTTTAGAATACATTTACACTAAGCAATTCTAGTATGCCCTTAAAATTCCACTACATCATTGATACTGCTTTTGTTGGTTGTATTCCAAAGGGAATTTTAAGAACAAAATCAAAGTTTTGAGTTAAGTGAGGATAGACCAGCCATCTTTAAAGTACAAAGACATTTAGCTGCACCAATCTATATTTTCAAAATAAAATTTGCAACTAAGTCCTAATCTTTAGTATGTCTAAAGAATAAACTTCTTTTTCTGTAATCAATATGAAAAAATTACTGATGGCAGTAAATGCTAAAGAAACTGTGAAAGCATATTAGGGTTTTTTGTATGTTTGTTTTTTAAATAGTAATCATAGATGAAATTATACTTTATGGTTCCAATCCTGAAAAATAAATGGTATAAGGGAAGCTGTATGCTAATGTATTTAGGCTTCTTCCTTTGTGTAAACCTTTGTGGGACTGGGATCCAAGTTCAAAGAAATAAAACACACAGTTATAATTTAGAAGTAATTGCAGCTCTAACTAGTATTCCAAAAAATGAGAAAAACTCATGTGGCTAAACGAAGAAATTTATTGCTGATTTCATTTCAAGTCTTCTGGGAATGAATTAATTGGTACTAATATCACAGTTTAAGGTGATCCTTGTTCGCTCACACTTCCTCAGAAAGTTAGATTTGGACAACAAGAACATGCAGACAAATAATGCCATCATAGTAGTGAGGAAATTTATTTTTAGTTTCCGAGTAGCTCTTGTTACAAATCTGCTATACCTTCACCCCTGTTGAATTTAGAAATAAAATTGATAAACACATCTAAAACAGTCACCACAACAAAGATATTCAGTAAAAATGAGAGAAAAAAAAAAATCAGAACAAACACGGTTCAAAATAATTGAGAACTTAAGTCACAAAACATAATTCAGCCATGCAATTGCTTCAGAGAGTACAGCTGTAGTTAAAATGTCATTAAAAAGAAGGTCTTGATAGTGGGTTAACCTTCTCAGTGAGATATAAAAAACTTGGCTTAACAAGGAGAAACAATACTGCAAGATTATATATAGCTTTATAACCCATTTATATTTATCTTAAAATTTTCTAGCTTCACAAGAAAAATGATCAGAGCCCAGCAACTTTGCAAGACTGTCTTGCAAATAACTGAATAGCAACAACTGCTCTCTGCTTACATGTTTTTTAATTTATTGAAGCAATTTTTTTAATATGAAATGTTACATCAATAACTTTGTGTGTAATTACTTGTGAGATATGTTTAATTCCAGTTGCAGAAATCTACATTGAAATGTTTAAAAGAAAATGTGAAACACATTACTTTTTATTCTGCAGTGATAGAGTATTTAACAACAAAATAATATGTGACTAAAATAAGAAATACAGCATCTGAAATGGATGCTTATATGCACTTGCACTTTGTTTACAAAGCCTGGCAATTAGAAATTAACAGCAAGTTGTAAAACAGCCTGATGAAATCTTTTTACTGTTTTTTTTTACCTGTTTTAGTGTTTCTCTAAAGCTAATCTTAAAATAATGAGAATATGTTAATGGACTATCATTTTACTCACTAGTACATATATTTTCCTAAATATCAAAATCTACAAATGACTTTAAAAAATAGGAAACACATTGGAGACATATGTCTAAATCTGTGTCAAACTAAGAAGAAGTTGCAAGTAAAATTAACAAGAACTCTTCAAATTGTTAATTTTTAAAGCTAGTCCCTTAACAATTGCTGCCTCACCATAACGTCTTAGAAGTAAGTGACAAATGGATGCTAACAACCTCAAGAGTAATTTAGGTGGAAACTAAATGCTGCGTTTTATTCTCTGAGTATTTCATGTCAGAACTTTAATATTTTTAGATTAAATTAATTTTCACAACACAACTTCATTTAAGTAATATGGAAATAAAATGTTTTATCAGTACAAATTTTTAACAATAATGAAGAAAAATCAATACAAATTAGTCAAAGTTATTGCTGAATCTATCTATCTTGGAAGGGAAGGTGGGTGATCTTAAAAATATCATAGCAGTCACTGTATTTAAAATCTCAAAAGCTGTATAAAGAAACTATTTATACTGTCTTTCCTATGTAAAGGATGACATTATCATAACTGCTCTTTTGAAGGATAATTTTTGTTCTGTCTTTTCAGTGAACAATGTTCGCTTTTTGTGACTGAACTAATGTTATAGAAGGTGAAATACTTGTAATAAGAATCATTCAGTACCAGGGAAGATTATGGAGAGGTTCATCTGGAGGGCGCTCACAGGGCATGTGAAGGACAACCAAGGGATTGGGCCCAGGCAGCATGGGTTCATGAAGGACAGGTTCTGCTTGACCAACCTGATCTCCTTCTATGACCAGGCAACCTGCCTAGTGGATGAGGGAAAGGCTGTGGATGTTGTCTCCCTGGACTTTAGTAAAGCCTTTGACAACGTCTCCCGCAGCATTCTCCTGTGGCTAAACTGGCGGCTCGTGGCTTAGACAGGTGCACTCTTCGCTGGATAAAGAACTGGATGGATGGCCGAGCCCAGAGAGTCATGGTGAATGGAGTTAAATCCAGTTGGCAGCCGGTAACAAGGGGTGTTCCCCAGGGCTCCGTTCTGGGGCTGTTCTTGTTCAATATCTTCATCAATAGTCTGGATGAGGGGATCGAGTGCTCCCTCAGTAAGTTTGCAGAAGACACCAAGCTGGGTGAGAGTATTGATCTGCTCGAGGGCAGGAAGGCTCTGCAGGGGAATCTGGACAGGCTGGATCAATGGATTGAGGTCAAGTCTATGAGGTTTAATAAGACCAAGTGTTGGGTCCTGCACTTCGATCACAACTCCATGCAATTCTACAGGTTTGGGGAAGAGTGGCTGGAGAGATGCCCGGCAGAAAAGGACATATAAAGCTGGTTGACAGCCGGCTGAATATGAACCAGCAGTGTGCCCAGGTGGCCAAGGCGGCCAACAGCATCCTGGCCTGTATCAGAAATAGTGTGGCTAGCAGGAGTAGGGAAGAGATCGTGCCCCTGTCCTTGGCACTGGTGGGGCCACACCTCAAATCCTGTGTTCAGTTTTGGGCCCCTCGCTGCACAAAGGACACTGAGTTGCTCGAGCATGTCCAGAGAAAGGCAACCTAGCTGGTAAGGGGTCTGGAGAACAAGTCTTACGAGGAGCAGCTGAAGGAACCGAGGTTTTTCAGTCTGGAGAAAAGGAGGCTGAGGGGAGACATTATCACTCTCTACAACTACCTGAAAGGGGGCTGTGGTGTTGGACTCTTCTCCCAAGTATCTAACGATAAGATGAGATGAAATGGCCTCAAGTTGCGCCCGGGGAGGTTTAGACTGGATATTAGGAAAAATTTCTTTACTGAGAGAGTGGTCAAGCATTGGAACAGGCTGCCCATGGAGGTGGTGGAGTTACCATCACTGGAAGTGTTCAAAAAATGTGTAGACGTGACAATTCAGAACATGGTTTAGTAGTCATGGTGGTGTTGGGTTGATGGTTGGACTTGATGATCTTAAAGGTTTTTCCCAAACTTAATGATTCTGTGACTCAATGATTCACGGTCTGACAGCTGAGTGAATGACCTCAGATTTCAGGGTGACAGAGGGATTCTCTAATCTGTATTAGAAATTTCTAAACAGAGGAAAATTTTGGACATGGAAATTTTGACAAAGATAAATGCTTGTGTCTTACGCACCAGTGCAGCGAAGAGGATTACATCTTTGTTTAACAATGACTTCTTCATTAGTACATATTGCCTAATGGACTGTGTTCAGATACACACAACAGTCAGGAGGGAGGTTCCAAACTTTGTGAAGCTAGATAAAAACTGAACTGTAAACTTATAGAGTTTCTTATCATAAATAATATCCAGCCAACTTGCTAACATTGTTTTCCTGCTTTTCTGTGCTACCAAGATCGATGGAAACCATTGTCAGGCAAATGTGAGTACATGTACTGCATCAATTTGTTTTTTTTTAAAGATAAACCTAGTATACTTTCATTGATAAGAAAAAGTTGAATTATCATGGTAGGGTTAGTTATAGCTAAAGATTTAAAAACTACAGGAATGTTAAACTAATCCCCAAAGCAAGTCTTAAAAAGCCAGGAAATTAAGATAAAATTATACATTAAAAGAAACTTAAATGTAATTGCGAAAACAAACTAAATGCTTGTACATAACCTTAATTTCATTTATTAGTTGACTGGAGAGAGGAGAAAAGAAGTAACAGTGAATACTGATGGAATAACAATGGCAATCGCACTTTTGTTGTTGTCTAAATCAGGTGAATCCCAGCTGTAACAAAATGCTGTGGACTTCAGCAGAATTTTATTACACAAAATGTATGTAATACAGGAGCTTGACCGCAACCACAGATAATTTTGTCATAGAATCATAGAATCATAAAACAGTTTGCGTTGGAAGGGAACTTCAGAGGTCATTTAGTCCAACCCCACAGCAATGAGCAGGGACATCTGCTACTAGATCAGGTTGCTCAGAGCCCCGTCCAACCTGACCTTGAATGTTGCCAGGGATGGGGTGTCTACCACCTCTCTGGGCAACCTGTGCCAGTGTTTCACCACATTCACTGTGAAAAATTTCTTCCTTATACCTAGTCTAAATCTACCCTCTTTTACTTTTAAAACCGTTACCCCTTGTCCACTTATAACAGGCCCTGCTAAAAAAATGTGTCCCCATTTTTCTTATAAACCCCCTTTCAGGTACTGAAAGTTTGCAATAAGGTGTCCCCAGCACCTTCTCTTCTCCAGGCTGAACAACCACAACTCTGTCAGCATGTCCTCATAGCAGAGGTCTTCCATCCCTCTGAGCATTTTGGTGGCCCTCCTCTGGACCCTCTCCAACAGGTCCATGTCTTTCTTGTGTTGAAGGCTCCAGAGCTGGAGGCAATATTCCCGATGGGGTCTCGCTGGAGCAGAGTAGGAGGGCAGAATCACCTCCCTCGACCTGCTGGCCATGCTGCTTTGGGTGCAGCCCAGGATATGGCTCACCTTGTGGGCTGCAAGCACACATTGCTGGTTCATGTCCAGCATTTCATCGACCAGTACACCCAAGTCCTTCTCCACAGGGTTGGTCTCAGTCCCTTCATCCCTCAACCTGTACTGATACCGGTGGTTGCGCCGACCAAGGTGCGGGACCCTGTTACCATAGAATAACACTCAAAATATTTTTTTTTTCTCCCTTGCACTCCTGTTCCCATGTTATCTATCATATTTTATTTGCTTTGGAGTTATTTCTTCCTTTTTTTTTTTATTTTATTGGCAACATTTCAAATGAAAGATGTGACTGGAAATAGCTGTTCTGGTCAAAACGCTAAGAGGGTTTAAAAGGGCTTATCTTTCCAGTTGAATGTGAGCTGTAGAGATGTGTTTACTTGTGCCAAAATGTGAAAAGTATTTTAGAAAAGAACGAAGGGAAAGGCTATTTCCAGCAGTAAGTAATTGTGTCAAATTAACACTAGTTGAACAGAAGCTGGAAGAACAGAAAGGTCTTAATCATAGTATCTTGAAAGAATTGATCCAGAAAATAGCTGAGTGATAGAAACCTTGGCACCTCAGAAGTGACAGAGTAAAGAATTTGAGGTTTCTTCCTGTGTTTAGTACGCTAGCAGATGAGTTTGATTCAAATATTCATAGGAAATTTAGCTATAAATATGTTTGGAAGCTGTGTTACTGTAAAACCGAATGATATTAAGGCCTAGGGTGTTAAAACAGATACATATTTTAAGTATGGAACTTCTTGGTAAAAATAAAAACTTGGCTAAAAAATATATTTAAATAAATAAACAAGAACTCTCTCCTTTACAACTGAAAATAAAAAAAGAGAAACATTTGGTAATATTAAAATAAAAGTAAAATTAACTTACATAAAATGAATATCTGTTGTGGGAGATTTGGAACTGAAATGAATGAAACCTCACAAATATTCTGTTTTCCTGGAATGATTTAATAACTTTTCTTGATGAAAACTTTCTATGGAATTGAGACAAAACCTCAAAAATACAGGCCAAGATGGTAAGGTTTAGAAAAGGGCAACAGAATCTTTTGAAAAATATTTTTTTTCATATTAGTCAAGAATTGTCAATTGAATGTGTGGGTGTGGATACTCTTAACACCTCCATAAAGATGAAACTTGGGAGTTTCTAGTTATGCAGAAACTGAACAAGATTTCTTTTGAACATGGTCCACCTTTTCAGTATAAGATGTTTAAGATTTACTATGAAACTGTGATTCAGGCCTGATCACCATAACTCTAGAAACATTTGGACATATTTAAAAGGAGAAGCCATCATTACTGTATTAGATAATAATTGCTGGTAGAAATTTCCTCCCTATTCTTACCTATTTTTCCCTATTAAAAATTAATAAATATAATATTAATAACAAAGGCAAATTTTCAATACATCAATAACACAGTACCTGAAAACAGATCTTTTATATATGAAAATCCCAACAGTGTCTCAGTTTTCATTCCATACTTAAGCATGCTGTAGCTAAGCATGTTTCCTAATCCTCAAAACAACAGTAAGATTAACGTTTTTGATAGTCAAATTTAAAATGTGAATAACATTTTTCTGTAGTCTCCTACTAAAATATACTACCTGTCAGTCACTAAAATAATATAAAAGAAAATAATTGGCTCAGGATTTTTAGTAACCCTCTGAACCATTTTAATTTTTAAATTACAATATCTGATTTATAATTTTTAAAATTATAAAAGAAGTTAGTCTTTAAATTCTATCATTTTCTTCCAGTTAGATGGTCTGTGTAGATAACAACTTACAAATCAGTGCAGTCTCTAAATTTTAGAGACACTCCATTTCTTTCGGCAGATTTTTAGCTGAAGTATGCTGTATTACAGAAACCTCCTGGAGCCTGAACTTCTTTGTTTTGTAAGTATTAGGTTTCCCAGGATGAAAAATAATACTTTTTTAGCCAGCTTCATTAAGTCCAGTGGCACAGTAATGCTAACATTGCAAGCTAGGTTAATCAGCTGTATCTATTCTCAGCGAGTATCAGTAGGCAGAGAGACTCAATCCCCTATGTAAGAATGACAGTTTGGATTCAGATCACATATTAATGAGCTTCCAGCTTCAGCATCCTCCCAGTTTTAGTAGAGTGTCTATCTGGAATAATGAACATAGACCTGAAAAAAAAGAACTCTGTGTTTCAAGATTTAATACATGGGAATTTCCCCATGTGTCACATTTTCCTGAGTGTGTTTCCTGGAAAACTTTAGACATTTAATTAAATAATTTAACATCTACTTTATGTACAGTTGTCTGGACAGGTATCTTGACTGTCACGTTTTGATCTTTGCACCATTTATCTCTGGTGCAATGAATCATATGCACCTGTAAAAAACAATGGATTTTTGCCATTTTTTGATTGCCCTGATTGATAGCCAGAATTTTTACTCTTTGTAACATTAACCAAAGTGAAACTTCTGTAATGTAGAAATATATTTATCTTATCATGAGCTTTGTGTCCATTCCTCCCATTTGATGCTTAGCCATTGCACAGACAGGAGTGCTGGATCCATGTTGTCAAAGGCAAATATACAGGCAGGAACATCACTCTGCAGTGGGCACTCACTAATAACCACATTAACGCAGAACACACTGCCCAGTATTAAGTTTTCTTTCAGGATGGGAGTCAGTTTGTAAAAACTTGTCTAAACTCCCATGTAGATCACAGAATCATAGAATCATAGAATAGTTTGGGTTGGAAGGGACCTTTAAAGGTCATGTTGTTCAATCCCCCTGTATTGAGCAGGGACATCTGCAACTACATCAGGTTACTCAGAGCCCCGTCCAACCTGACTTTGAATGTTGCCAGGGAATAAATATCGATCTCAAATGACAACATAATCAATACAGTCTACGGAGTCCAGAGCCTTATTCAACTCATCTTCTAGCTGACACCTAGATTTGGGTATCCTGCAAGACTCCTAAGCTCTAATCAGGTTGTGATGCTGCTGCAAAAATATAGGGAATGTGCCAGAAGAGTGGTAAATGAAGTGAGCATTGGCAGATGTAATACACAACTCACAGGGCAACCATGCTTTTCTTTAGGAGCAGAAGGAGGCCAGGCATGTGATTTAGGAGAGGAGATTCTACCCTACTGACAGCACTGACAGTTTCTCTGCTCACTATAACAGCATCACCCACCTCACATAGACACAAATTCATGTTTATGTGTCTGAATGGAGGGCTGAATCACACCCTGTAATTTCCATCGTTTATCTTGTAGATAATTAAATCTGTTTCTTAGACCTAACAATCACTTCTTTGATGCAGACACTTTGCAATGCCTTTGAATTCAGTCCCAAATTAACTTTTCATATAAAAAGGCCCTACTTAAAATAGTGTAAGTTTTTCAAGTCCTATTCAGACTCTATAATAAATCTTTCAGGGATGCCTGTCTCATATTATGGTCAGACACTTATAATCATTTGTTGTTCTTGGAGGCTTAATTGAAAACCTGCTGAAATCAACTGGTACAGACATCTGCCTTCATCAGCTTTTGGATAAGTCTCTGACTGCCTTTGAATAAATATTTGTCCTGGTTTCAGCCAGGGTAGAGTTAATTTTCTTCATAGAAGCTAGCGTGAGGCTATGTTTTGGATTTGGGATGAGAAAATGTTGATAAGGTGCTGATGTTTTGAGTTGTTGCTAAGTAGTCAAGGACAGTCCAGCTTCTCATGCTGGCCTGCAGCGAGCAGGCTGGGGGTGCACGGGAAGCTGGGAGGGGACACAGCTGGGACAGCTGACCCAGGCTGGCCAAAGAGATATTCCATACCATATAACGTCATGCTCAGTATATAAAGCTGGGACAAAGAAGAAGGAAGGGGTGGAGGGACGTTCGGAGTTATGGCGTCTGTCTTCCCAAGAAACCATTACGCGTGACGGAGCCCAGCTTCCCTGGAGATGGCTGAACACCTGCCTGCCCATGGGGAGTGGTGAACAAATTCCTTGTTTTGCTTTGCTTGCGTGCACGGCTTTTGCTTTACTTATTAAACTGTCTTTATCTCAAACCATGAGTTTCCTCACTTTTACTCTTCCGATTCTCTCCCCCGTGCCACCATGGGGGAGTGAGCGAGCGGCTGCGTGGGGCTTAGTTGCTGGCTGGGGCTAAACCACGACAATATTATAAATCATCTCATTTTATAGTAAAAATTAAGAAATTATATTTTGCTTCCAAAATGGACTCTATAACCTTCATTTGATTAATTAGAAACTACTTCATGCTGGTTGGAAAATACAAGATCAATGATTCAATTATTCATTAGTTAGAATGAAATTGGGGAAGTAAATATTAAGTTTAGCATTAACTCACATAAAACATCAACATTATTTAAAGGAATTCCTACTGTTTATTTGTAATTCTTTAATAGTGAATTTAATTTCTCAATGACATTCAAAATCTATTTTTATTGTATCTCTAAGGTGTTAGAACATCATCAAATAAGGCAGCATGTAAGATAGTATTATGGTTATTATGATGCAAGACCAATAATCTATATGTGATTTTTTAATAAAGTAAATGCTTTTCCAGTTAAAAATATCCTTAAATCTTTAGAAGGAAACTAAGCCCATTGTTTTGGAAGATCCGAACAAACTTGTTATTTCCAACTGGGAAGAAAAATAGTTCTCCTCTCCTTGTGCATGTTTGCTTTCCTGCTCCTCGCCTAGGAAAACTATCTGAAAAGGAATGTAATGAGAGGAGACGGGAGAGGCTGCGCTGGCTGGCACAGGCACAGCTGTTCACAGGAACTGACCGGCCCCTGCTCGCACCCCACCGGCCCCTTCTGTCCCCTTTCCCACGCGGTGCCCAGACCCATGGATCTTCTGCTGGTGCATCCGGGTGGGTCTGGCCCAGCCTCAGGACTCCCTGGAGGTTCTTGCGGCACCGGGGAGTGGGAGGGTCCGCTGCCCCAGGGGGTTGCTGGGGCTCCCCCAGCCCCCGTCAAGGGTGCATGGGCATCAGCCTTTTGCCACCATAGCCTAACAGCTACTTTTTTTGTCCCTGTTATAAATAAAGTAGCAGAGGATAATTTAATCAGGCCACCACTTATTGGAAAAATTTCTTTACTTGACTACAAGAAAAGCCTTGTTAAAGGGACTTAAATTATTTAGCAAGACAAGAGAGCCACACCTAGTTATAACAGCCTTGATTTGTCACTTGCAGGCACAACAAATGGACAGAAAAAATGGACTAATATGATTTATTATAGAACTAGAGCCAAACTAGGAAGTGTCTTTCCTAACTCTTGAGCAGAAACTTTCTCATTCCTGTCTTTTCTAAGTCTTCTCAGCTTTCTTATGTCTTCTGTTTGTCTTTGTGTCTTCTTCCACTTCTGTTTCTTACACTGTTGCCTCTTTCCCTTCTGCTTCTGCATCTACTTCTCTGCTATTTTGAAAGGAAATGATGAATATGTTTCTTGTGTGTAGAAAATGTTTCCAATGTCTATTCCCATCTAAACAAGTAGGTAGAAGGTATTTATTAATTTTATACTGCTTTTTAAAGATTAACATGACTTTTGGACACAAAAGCTTTTCTGCATGCTTCTATCAATGGAATTTTAATTTAAAATTTACTAGTGCTTTAGACAAATGACTAATCAATCAACTAGGCCATGACTTGGCGATAAGGTTAATTAAATAAGGCATGGAAAACTACTGGAAGTTACAAAAATGGTGTGAGAAGCTGATAAAAACTACAGAGCACCATTAGGAATGGATTGCAGAGGCAGGTAGAAGGAGATGTTAAGTGAGGAATGGTCAAAATTCACAGATAACTGGAGAGGAGATCTGGAGACCGGAGCCTTGCAGGGCCAGCATGCTGTGGTAACCCTGTCAGTAATAAAGTATAAAGCTGACATCTCCCAGGTAACAATAGCAGAAATACCAAATTTGGGTGCAAATGTAACAAAACTGGGACCAGAGAGGAAAAAGCCATTGGGGTGGGATGTTTATCTGGGAGGAGAGACAGGTGCAAGGAAAGGGAGGTGCTGGGATGGTGAAAGTAGGGTTGAGAAATGGACAAAAGGCATGATGAAGTATAAGAATCATGTGTTTGGTGTTATCAGGGGGCACATGTTGAGCAAACCTGCACTTGGTCAGCACACCTTGAAGCGGGACAGCAAATTTTGTTCTGACCCTAACACTTCTGTGGTCCATAGGACAGTACGGGAGGGAAGAGTTTTCTTTCCCCAGACACAAGGAGCTCCTAGAGACACAGTCTGAGCATCCTGTTGTCACTGCTCAGGTGCCCACTCCTAAGCAGATGGGAGTCTGCAAATACCCACCATTTCTAACTTCAGTTACCATTTCTAACTTAGCTCACATTTCTTAAATGTATAGATGCTTGAGTACAGAACAACTTTATTTTTCTTTTAGATTAGTTTTTTTCTAATACTGGGGTTGACTGCTGCATTAGCGCTAGTGTGCATCAAATAGTCAGCAGTATTTCTTTTAGTAACAATATAAAATTTAAGAAAGAAATGTTAACCAATGTTGTGAATGCTTGACAAGGAAACATTGGAATTTTGAAGAGCCAAAGTTCTCACATGAGCAGACAAACAACATTTTGACAAAATATCAACAGGGCAACCTTACAACAAACCATCAGAACATTCTCAACTAGTTTTCCAGCTTCACTGATTAAATTTTCCTCTGTGGTGACTTCATACTACTGAGCATTTAAAAATGCTTAAAATTATAACAGAACACTTTATGGATACTTTTTTTTTTTAATAGGATATTCTGAACCTTACATTGGATTTAAAAAAAAAGATAAAAAAAGGAAAAAAAAAAAAGTGACAGGCTGTTACTAAAAGTGGAATTTCTGCAGCCTATCTTGTAACAAGCCTTTAACCTTGACAAAGATCCATTGAGATTAACCTCTAGAGAAACTGGTATCATATGCAACATCTTTAGCCTCAGGTTAATGGGATAAATAATTGAGGCAAGTACACTGGGTAATGAGGTGATTTTTAACATTTGAATATAATAATCAGATCTAACCAATTGTCAAGTCTCTCTACAGGCTTTTTCTGTCCTGGGACTTGCTATTTTTAGCACAAAATGTAGCTAAGAATGCAAATACTGGAGCAAGATGAAAGGATAGGGCAGAAAGAGAACACAGCATATATCTCATATAGTTACAGAAAATGAATACCTGAAATCTGCAATTATTCTTTTCACACCTGTACCTACCAGAGTATATTGCATAAACAGCATCTGTTCCAGCCTACTGGCTAACAATTCCTAATTAACTCACCTGTATAATTCAGAGTCTTTAATTTGCTGCCTACTAACATGCAGTTTAAGATAATGCTGAACACACAAAAAAAAAAAGAAGGAAAAAAAAGTCAGCATATTGTAGATTTTTTCCTGATCACTGGTAAAAGAGGAGTTTTATCTCTTTTTATTTATCATGATGGCATGGCACGTGCCAATAATTTGCAGTGTGTGAAAATAAGGAATTTCATTCTGTGAAGAGCTTCTGAAAAAATTACAAATACTGAAAACCAAACTTTCAATCTATATGTTATTACTCATTTTGTTTACTACATCAGTTTCACAACAAGTTCCTATAAATAAACTACATTGATCCAACTCCTCTCACCTACTGATCCCCCAGAGTGGTTTCAGGTGAACAGATGCTGAAGCTTTTACGGTATACAACAAAGAACCATAATTTTTGCATGTTGAGAAGAGAAGACCCATAGTATAGAGTTACCAAAAAAAAGAATAATAAAAATACGGGTACTTCTAAATGTCTGAGAAGCAGAAGGATTTTACTGAGAATTGCAAATAGACTCAAAGCCTTGCAATGACTTTTTTTTTAACTAAGCTTTTACTTTTCATAGGATCTTATAATAATCACAGAACTAGTAGAAATTAAAAGGTTGTTTTGTGCTCTCTATATCATTAGGGAATCAGGATATGTCATGTTCTAATTTGTATAGATAGAAATTACGGCATTTTACGGGTCATTCTGCTGAAGCTGTAGAAGCATCATGGATACAGAAAGACAGTTGGTATATGTAAGTATGCTTTTATTTTTTGGTTACTGTATTCACATACAAACAAGGACTTCTGAATTTCAATCCCTGCTTCCTAAACTGTTTCCTGCTTTTGTTTTTTTCTTTTCTTTTTTTTCTTTTTTTTATTGGTCTCGTTTTGTTTTTAATTTATTTGTTTTACATGCTTGAAGAATACGTAAGATAGTATGTATCAGTCCTAGGAAAAAAGACTAGGCTATAGTACACGTTATGGCCAGCTCAGAACATTAACTAGTAATTGTTTCATGAACATTCTTTCTTCATTGCTTCATTCTGGTTCTTTCAGTCTTGAAATTCTTTCTCACAGGAATTACTTATAGCTAGTTTATATCCTCTACTAAGGCAGGGCAGGCTCTTAATGTGGGTAGTAATTTCTACCCATGGTTAACACATTCAGTCCTACTGAAAGGGACCAGAAGTACCACTCCTGGGAGGAAGAGTATATCACAGCTGATGCAAGTCCTCAGAGCTGCATTAACTGCATAGTTTCTCAGAGGAAAAGAGAGAAGTTTTCTCACAAGATGATTGATTAACTGGGAATGTAAGAGACCATTCTACCAAATACAGTAAGTGTCCCTCCAAGGTACAAGAGATACCACAGAATATTTAGCTTACTTTGCTTCTTTGCTTCCTCCATATCATCTCAAGCATCTGGAAGAGTGTGATGCCCAAGATTACAGTACAGAATTCCAGCCCTCTGCTCAGCTCCCAATCTGCACACAGCATGTGAAACAAATGCTTGCACAGGGATTTCATCACCTCTAGCAAAGAATTAAAGGGCTTAAAAATTCCTGATTGGTCCTGAAATTTCCACATCTCTCTCTTCAAGTCCTCCTCCTTTATTGCCAATTTGAAATCATTGTCCAATATCCAATATTCCTGAATACATATTGATTCATGTATGGCATCTGAAGACAACTTTTTATCACGAAATCTATTTTTTCTTTATGCGTATTCATTTTTGCAATTTGACTTTCCAGTTATCACTTCCCTGACTATAGATATGGCTGCAAGTTTCTCACAGTATCGGAAACACAGTTCCATGCTATGGGATCCCCACCTCTGATATCTTCTTTACGTGTCTTTCATGGGCAAAGAGAACAATTAGTCATTATTTTCGTCATAATTTTACCATTCTTCCCTTTCTTTAAGCACCCAAATACAATTCCTTTTGTCTTTCCTGATAGGTTGTGTTTTCCAAATTTCCTATCATGCTTGTCTTTCTGCTCAATTCTCTCTGGTGTACTTACGTATACACATGTACCTATTTATGACTTTTCTTGTCTTTTATTTTCTGCATTAAGCTGTATAATGTATTTAATGATAAGTAAAATAGAATAATTTTCCCTATAAGTTTATATAATTCTCCTAGTTTTTAGATTCTAAGCAAATGCTTATTTTTGTAAGAATATCCTCTTAACTCCTAACAATGCACAATTCTAAATTTTCTATAGTTCTGATGCTTGCAGTTTTTCTGCAGCTGTTCTTCACTTAGCATTGCACTTTAATTCATTCGCATTGTACAATTAACCTCTATGCCACTATAATAGCTTTTACTTTTTATGACTAAATATCATCATAGGGGTTTTAAGATTTGTATTTGAATTATAAAAAATAGTGACTTCCAAGAAACACAGTTCTTGGGTTGTAAAGTTTGATATTATCAATTGTATAGCAGTTTTAAATTTCCAAAATTTTATCTTTTTGTTGTGAGTTAAAACAAAATATATTTTTACTTCAATTCTTACATATGGAGAATATTTAAGGAACGTTTCTGTTTTAAATGAAATTTATGTATATATGATTCTATTTCTTCTTGCTAATTTTGCACTTTAAATTGTACTCTGAACTTGTCAGTTGGAAAGTCTCATATTTTATACTTACTCTGAGGAAAAAACTGATGTTATCAAAAAATACCACCAAATGTAATGATGAAAAAAAAGTTTGTGAGAGTTTCTGTTTGCCTAAAGCTTTACAATTTAGAATGATAAAATTAATTTCCTTTATTTTGGAAAGAAATAAGAGATATAACATAGCACACACAGTAGAAGTCAATTTATGTTAGAATGGCACTGAGGTTTATTGTTGGCTACACTGTGAGGAAGTAAAAAGTTTTATATGTGCATTCAGTTGGAATTGAGGACTAGCCAAAACAATTCTTTCAGCATCTGTGATTGTTTAAAGTAATATTCTTAAAAAGTATTGAAATGGTGCATTGAAGACTATTCAAATCTGATTTAAGGTATTGTTCTGTTTAGTCTCTAATTTAGAATTTAGATAGAAAGAGAGCTGGGTCTCATTCTGCTTTGCTGACTCCTGTTAGCTTATTCACTTTAACATAAACAGTACTTTAAAATCCAATTCAATACTTAGATTTAGCATTCACAAAAATTTATTTCACCCAATTTTCGTAGTATCATACAATATTCAATGTAACTGAATTATCTATCATTCTGCTATAGACAATCCAAAGATATACAGACTCCCTGAAGGCAGTTAATATGAACTCTTTGAGGTAGGTAGGCTGTAATTCAGCTGCCTATAAACAGGCATCTACTTCACTGAGACACCTTCAACCATCTGGCCTGACCTCCAGATGCTATTCCAGAAGGTCACCAGAGGACCTGTTACACAGCTAGCCACTTGCTGACATTTCACATTCAGCAGCATCTTAGGTGGCTCTAGGTGTCTGCATACGGGCACCTGAGTCAAACTTGTATTTTAGTATGGAATGATCATCTCTTCGATGATCAGAGGTAAGTAACTTAATTTTTAAGTGGCTAACTCATTTTTAAGTGGCTAAATTTTAGGGCAATTAACTTTATCATGAGAAAATTTTGGCATGATAAATATTCAGTAGCAGTGTGATGGAATAATTTGTAATATAAACCTTTTATTACCTCCAGGAATAACACCTGCCAGAATTTTCGTCAGGATTTAACTTTAACTTTGTGCCCCTGATTGAAAAGGGAGGGAGGAAGGAAGTCAAATTTAAGCCTTAGCCTTCTCCAGAAAAAGGTAAATTTTAATGTACGTAAATGATTTGCTGAATGGATATTGTGGCAGACGGATATGCGGTTTCTGTCTTAAACATTTTGTGGTTCCGAGGAACCCACACCTTTCTTGGTACAACGGCTCGAACATGTCTTGGTACGGAGTAAACCCCAAAGAAGAACGAGATACCGGTCCCTGCAGAGCAGAGATACGGTGCTGGTGCAGTGACTGGTTCCTGCAAAGCAGAGATACAGTGCAGGCGCTGATACAGTGCAGACGCCAAAGCCTGCAGATGTGCCATTGCTGTTGCATATGCATGAAGTTTCTTGGAATCAGACGGAGAGATTGTGAGACTCGGACTGTATAAGCAGTCAAAATCCAGCCTTCGCTATAAGCGAAAAGGGGGACCCCCACCACAAAGGAACACCAAGAGGACCAATGGGACGCCGCTGGATCCACAGATGGTGATATCTTCTTTGCTGCACCCCCCACCCCCCCTCCTCTCTTTGTTGAAGTGTAAAAGACGTGTTGCAGGGGACTTGTTTGTTTAGTTGAATTGTTTAGTTAGAGTAGTTGCCGTTGAGTCATTTATGTAACCTTATGCCTTGCATTTTGTATTATTAGATTATTAAATTGGTTGGCTGGTGTTGTTTCACCTTCATTCAGTCCAAGGGGATCCCAAACTTGGTCGTTGGTCCCACGGGGAAGGAGGTCATCCTGAATGACTCCTTTCGGTCCGCGACAGATATCTATATGAAGAATAGAATTAGTAATTTTGCTATCAAAGTCCTAGCAAACAGAAACAAACCACATTTCAACATGCTTCCATGTTATTATCTAAAATATTTTTATATATACATAAATTATTGATGAGACAGAGCAGGAACTTCATGTTTTCACTAAGTTTTTAGGAGGCTGAATAGAAACTTTTCTGAAAAAAAAAAAGGTATTTATTTGTGAAATTCCCTTGTTTCTTTCAGTACCTGTCACAGTCTGGCTGTGCTGCAACACGCAGGCAGATGGAAAAATATTGTTGGTGGATGGAATTGGAAAATAATTTGGTCTATAATATATAAATTTAGTGAAATTTTGTGGGTTTTATTTGTCATCTGTATTTAGATTTCTATGTTTTTGTTAGTGTCAGGTGAATAAACGTTTCCAATTTTATCTTGTGCTTTAGTTCCCACCTGAAAACTCTGGGTGAAAAAACACCCATTTTACTTAATTTCCTGCTGAGTTCTTTCAGTATACTACAGACAGAGAAACATTAATCAACCCAGATATACTCTTAAAGACACCCTCATGCATTGAATTCAAGCATCACAATACCCAGAACACTTGCAACCCAGCTTCTTATCTCTTCTTTCTCTCTCTTCCTTGTTACAAGCTGAAACAAAAGCCATAACACACAAGGTTAAAAAAGAAATCAAATAACAAGTGAAGTTATAAATGTGACCGACCCAGCTAAGACTACCTTTCACTACTTTTCTAAAAGGCTTTTTGGAAAAATCGCTGAAGGCCTTCAGGAGATGACAATAAAAATAAGGCCAGGGTACCCTCTAAAGGAAGCTAACAAGAGCTTTTTTTTCTTTCTCTTTTTTAAACTTCTTTTTCCCTTCCTTGACAGGGAAAGTCATCTCACTCTTCCCCTCATGTCAAGTAAAAGGAAAAAAATGTAACATTTTTGTATTAATAATCAAAGAGAAAAATTCTTTAACCAGGAGTTTAGAATTACCTGTTGATTGGTTTAATGGGAGGACAATGCAGCTGAACATCTGGACCCCTTTGAATTTGAAGAACATGGGGTAAGATTCAGCCAGTGGTGAACTGAATAGGAATATTAAAAAACACCTGGAATCCTTTCAGTATCACAGTGCTTATGGAATTTCTATTTGCAACATTAATGAATGAAATCACTTAAACCATTTTGGAAGAGAGAGACAATTGGGATGACAGGCTACTCAATTATTGTTGTCTTGTACTTTCATCTTCTTAGGCAAGAAATTTAATTCCATTTTACCTTTGGCTTTCATAGGTGCTCAAGATACTACAAAAGAGCTGTTCATAGATTGAGGGGGAGGGAACCACAGAGTAACTTGGGCGCACTGCAGTATGTACTGTCACATTACTTTTTGACTCATCCCCACAACTTCTCCATGTTTGTGTTGTCCAGTTCCAGCTGTACCCAAATTATTCTCCATTTATAATTCAAAGCCTGAACTGGAAGTACATGAGGTGAAAATTGACAGGCCATGAGGAACAGAAATTTGTATTTAAATAGTGCTTACCGGGCTTCTCTCTTTCAAACAATATTTTTCCATCTACCTGTGTGTACAACCAGACTGTGACAGGTACTGAAGGACACAAGTGGCTTTCACAAATGAATTAATACCATTGTTGTTTTCAGAAAAGCTTCTGTTCAACTTCCTGGAAACTTAGTGAAAACACTAAGTTAAAGTCCCTGCTCTGTCTCCTCAATAATTTGGTCTGTTATAACTATAAAAAATTAATTAGTTATTTATAAATCTAGTCTTTTATATAAAGGACAAATTTTATTTCATTTAACAACAGATTAGATTTAAAGCAGTAAAAGAAGTGAAGTAAATCAAATTGATGTTTACATAAAATTACATAATACATTGAAAAAAGTTAGTGCTGCATGTAAGTATTAGTGACTTGAACCACTGAGTATATCAAATAAAGTTCAATTATAAATCATATCATTAGCCCAATCAT
Source organism: Phaethon aethereus (assembly GCF_964289735.1). Lineage (NCBI taxonomy): Eukaryota > Metazoa > Chordata > Aves > Phaethontiformes > Phaethontidae > Phaethon > Phaethon aethereus. Next base: position 142,670,879 of record NC_138575.1, read on the forward strand.
AACAAGATATTGACATATGTATGTTGTTAGGTAGATTTCATTAGCCAGGAAAAGTGATTTTTAAACACCAAAATTAGAAACTGATTTACACATAAACACCCCCTCACCCCCTCCCACATTAACACACTGATGCTCACAAACAAGATGTATTCACTACACAGCAGAAAACTATTTCACTAGATGAGCCTATAAATTCTTACTTTGCATTGATTTCTTAAGACTTTCTCTTATTTTCTGTCTTGTTATTTTTACCATTAAGGAATATTTTGGGATGTCTTCATTCCAAAGATTAGTGTACAAAAAAATTGGATTGCGTAAGTGTTTCAGTTTGCTGTTTTTTGAGATATTTGTGCTGCTACTTAAGGAAACTACACATATTAATAACTTGGAGACTGTGGATCATGACATTTCAATGTGACACTTCCCTATCATTATTTTCTCTCTTGTGTGAGTACTGAGCTAGAAAAAAAAAAAATCTGTTACCAATTCTAACATATGCAAAATATTCCATAAAACAGCAAACTGTTACTGTGCTTGTTTAAAGCTTTTTGTTTCAGTTGTACTTTCAGATAACAAGCAAAAGATATTATCTAAAATCACTCTCTGAAATAAGAACAAAATTAGCTTTTGTCCTTACTCAGTTCACCAAGTGTCTGTGAAAATACAGCACTTTTCACACCAGAGTACATTTGACTGAATTTGTATATAGATCTTTTTCAGCTTTCTAAATTCCTGGGGGAATAAAAAGGAGAGGGGGTGTAAAACTTGACCTCTTCACTAGTAGATATAAAAGGTCAACAGAACTACTGCATAGTAAGCAAATCAGTAAAAAACAGAATTTAAAAGAAACCCTAAATTAAATTCAGGCTCAGTTAAACAATAAACATAATTTCCACTCCTCTACTTCTCTAAAATAACACACAAACAAAAAAAACCTCACCAACACCCTGTGGTTCAAGGTGTTACTAAATGGGGATCTTTTACTTCTTGGTTATTCATCCTACAAAGTAAAATTAATATCCAGCTCTTCTGACACAAATGTGCAATATATTACAAACCAGAGTATTTTGGAAAGATTTTGAAGGGTGTATTGAACGTCAAGACCACTTTTTCTCTGTTGTAATTGTTCACCAAATACTAAGAAGTATGTGATGGTTGTGCCAAAGACATTTAAAAAAATGCTTTGCACTACCAAATCATAAGATGGATATTACCTTCACTGTCAGTACAACCTGAGACCAAATCATTCAGTATTAAATTAACCTGAATTCCATACTGTGTTTCTCTGACAGATTTCATGGATATTGATCCTATGTCTAGACCAGCGTTGTGTTTTCCCTCTTGTTAGTCTTGTGATATGCTGGTTTAAAGACTTCTGCTCACAATCTTGGTCCTAGTGTGTTCTCAGCAAGTTATGGGAACGGGCATTAGAATATGATGTCTATGCAGCACTTTTAAATTGATGTTTCTTTCATCTTCTCATCTTCTTTGTTTCTTTGCCACTTTTTTTTTTCCATTTCTGATAGTTGTGACTGCTTTGCTATGAACAGTTAACAGCATGAATATCTGTATGAACAGCACTCATGTTTTTGACTTTCTTGGGAACCTTGGGGGGAAAAAAGGGAGCTTGAAAAACAAGGTTTTTATAAATATTTTTTTTTCTCCTTGGACCTCCTGTCTTTTTGAATATTGGATCCAACAAAACTTTGATTTGAGGAATGGACATCTAGTAATATAAGTCTTTATTAACATCCTCTTATCCACTAGTTTCATTACCTCTACAAAAAACAATTTAACTGACCAATACACTGTATACCTGAAATCATCAGTGTTACCTGAAATGACTAAGACTTTCAAATGTTTCTTTTGTATCAACAGGGGAGACCAAAATAGTCTAGAGTCAGGTCAAGGGGGAAAATGTACTGAAACAGACACTATCTTTCAAAGAAGGTCAATTATATCTCTGGACTGTGGAGGGTTTCTTAGAAACAATAAAAAATGTAATTTAATCTTCCGTTTTACTTGGGAAGTGTTGTGGTTTAGCCCCAGCCAGCAATTAAGCACCACACAGCTGCTCACTCATTCCCCCCTGCCCCTGCCCAGTGGGACAGAGGAGAGAATTCAGAAAAACTCATGGGAAACAACAATTACAATGATGATAATGATAATGATAATAATAATAATAATAATAATAATAATAATAATAATGGCAAAGGAATGTACAAAAACAAGTGATGACTAATATAGCAATTGCTTATGACCTGGAGATTGATACCCTGTCCCCAAGCAACGATTCCAGCCTCCCTCGGCTAACTCCAGTTTATGTACTGGGCATGATGTAATATGGTAGGGAGTACCTCTTTGGCCAGTCTGGGTCAGCTGTAACAGCCTTCACCCCTCCCAGTTTCTTGTGCACCTCCTCGCTGGCAGAGCATGGGAAGATGAAAAGTCCTTGACTTAGTATAAACACCACAACTACTTAACCACAATTAAAACTTCACTGTGTTATCAACATTATTCTCATACCAACTCCAAAGCACAGCACTGTACCAGCTATTGGGAATTAAAACCAACTCTATCCCAGCCAAAACCAGGAAGGAAGCATGATATATAATGGCTGAGATCCAGTTACCATTTAAATTCCTATATGGATATGTTTCTTTGGTTTCCTGAAGATACTAGCTTTACTCAACAGTACATGCAAGTGTTTAGCAGCCATTCCTACCTTGTCAGGCACAGTGATCTTAACTGAGGAGTGAGCAAAGCACGGTACGAGATTTCTACAAGTCACTTATTCTATTTAATTGAAAAAATATATATTTCTAAATTATTATTACTAATGCTTCACATTATCCTTTGGATGTTACTACTAAATATATAGCACTGATCTGAATCATCAGTGACATATAATAGTGATTCCATAGCTTTCCATGGTTATTGTCCCATTTACTAAAGCAAGAAGCCATGAGATAGAAACAATGTGTACAGCAAAGGCAAACTGGACTAGGAGCACACAGTTTTAAGGATTGTTTCATTTAAATTATGCTGCCTTTATCTTATACAGCTTTCTACTCACCTTCTCTCCTGTAAGTATTGAAGAGCTTCTTGGAAATATCCTCATTTATATCAAAACTGTTTATCTCAGTAAAGCTAGTGAAAGACTTTTTCAGCACTACCGTTGAACTGTTGATCAACTTGACTATGAAAGGCAAGCAGACAGTTGGGAACTGTTGGTCCCCTTTTGAATTTGTCAGATGGGACCTAGGTAACCAAAAGGCAATCGTTGGTTTCTTTTTCTGGGCAAACTGGGTGAACCAGACTCATATTGTCTGCAGCAGCTTACCATTACCTGTACATAGCAGGAGTGACAGTTTATGATGATAGAGTCATCCTGGTGTTAATGTCAGGAGAGGTGCTTTGCCTCTGTCTAGGAGTTTATAAATGTCTTTTTGGAGAAAATGATTTTCAGAACTCTGTTACTGTTGCTATAATTCTTCACTATGTAAGAAGACTGGTGCAGGGAGGCAGTTTGTTTTCTGTGGAGCACTTGTTGGCACAGCAGGGAGCACTGCCCACCGTTCTCCTCAGCTGACACCAAGCACCACGCTGTAAAGGTCTAGGGCAGCAGGAGAAATAATATAATGCTGCTTGTCCTAAAGCTGCTTACTGCAACCATTCACAGAAGTTACAAAAAAGAGATCAAGTTCACAGGAAGTGTTCAAAGCAGGAGCACTCATAGTGCTTAGCTATATCTTTGCCAGATCTGAATGTATCTGTTGTTTCTGCCATGATTTATAAACATATTTTTTTCCTCCCCTCCTCTCTCTTCTCTTTCCCTCTCCCATCTCCTCCCATCTCCCCTCTCTTCCCCCTTTTTCTTTTTTTTTTTCCCCACTTTTTCATTCCCCACTTTTTTCTTCTTTTACATTTTTCACTTTTTTTCCCCTTTTATAGAAAAAACGTTTTGGTAGCAAAATTATATACAATCAGTTTTAATTGTATGTGACACTTCTTTCACAGTGAAATTAGCCATTTAATGGTATTGAAAACTAAAATATCTTCAATGAGTATCTATGCTTTCCCTGTGTTGAAGCACATGAGAAAACAAGTCTAAGAGATACTGAATAACATCTCTCTCTCTCCCCCCCCCAAAAATCATGATCTGTTATCCAAAATCTCCATTTTGAATTGTACCTTTCTATTCTAATTGTTTGGGTTTTTTTGTTCTTTTCTTTTATCTTTTGAAACACCAGCAAGAAGAATATCAGTAACTCAGTTTGTGAAGAATTTAATAGTGGAAAAAACCTGTAGTTTGTATAGTGAGTATATCTCACCAGAAAATTCTCAGAAGCTTGATCACTCTTTTTTTTCCTAGTAAAAGTGTTTTTCCAGTTTGCAAGAAACTTTCTGAGGTTTGTTTTGATCTATTCATTCTTTAACTGGGGAATATCAATGGGAAAATACTGCAAGTTTTCTGAGCTGATAAACAAAAAATCACAAAAAACATTAATAAAGAGAAAAATACCATGTATTTGGTAGCATGTTGTAACCTTACATTTTGAAACCTACACCAGCCAAAAGTAATCTTTTGCTCAGGGCACAAAGACTTCCATCTGCAAGTTTAGCTAAATTATTTGCAAGACACTAGTCAGAATGATGGAAATGAGCTACTATATCCTAACTGAGAGTCTAAATGCATCAGGTGCAACTTCCATATAATTTCTTCTGGTTCTTCTGGAGTTCCACATCAGTTCTTGCTTTGCTTGAAGAATCAAGCAGCAAAAACATCTCAGAAAATGTTCATTTCTGTAAGGCAAAAAAATAATACAGGTAAAGCTGGCTATTATTACTAGCATGCTTTAAAAATAAGGTAAGTTTAGTGCTGAGGAACAGTTTAATAGGCTGAAATCAATACTGAGCTAGAGCAAACTGATGCCATACTCAAATTCTGTTTATTATTCACTTTTTTTTTCTCTGAAGAATTCAGATCTTAAGCCTACTTATGCTGCAAAAGATCATCTGTATATGGATGGTTTTAAATGGAAGCTTAGTACCCTGGAAGGTAATTATTTTTAATTTAATTGGTGTCTTGTATTAAAGGCTTCTTAAAAAGAAAAATACATTTAAGTTAAAAAATAGAAAAGAAACAATCTACTAAGTGATAACAAAATCAGGAATGCCTGGAACAACTTCTGATATTTTCCTTCTGTTTCTTTGCATCAAGTTTGCAGATAAGGACATAAATACAGTCCTCTGAAGTGAAACAGAGTTAGTAGTTCATATTTATTTGTTAAGTACTGTCTCTGTTGAGACAAACCTTCCATGTGGGCTGCTAGATACCATTACCATGAAAATGTATCTCTCCATACAGAAATCAACAAACCTTAACTTTAAATTTCTTTGGGGGTGGGGGAATTATTGTTCCATAATATAGCAGTTATAATTGCAAGAAAAAGAAGCAAGTATGAAATTACCATTTCTAACCTCCTAAACATACAGTCTAATCATCAGAGCAGAATCGGTTTTGTTTGGTTTTCCCCGTAAGTAACAGACCAAGTAAGACTATACTAAAAAAAAAATTGTGGCTACAAACTCAGTAAAAGCTAAGAGTGATTCCCTAATAATGTGTTATTGCTATCAGACAAAACTATAACTACTGAAAGGTGTTACTTCCTAGAGAGTGATGGTAAGATGTTAACCTAAATAAGCTTGTTAAACAGCAAAAACTCCATAACACTTATTTGTACTATTCAAAATAAACAAAACTATTTATCCTTTTTCTGTTTTATATTATCCATTTGTTCATTTTTCTCTTCTATTCAGCATTATCTTTTGAAAAAGAGGGGAAAAAAAGACTACGATTTTTGTTGTTATCTTAGAACTCTTCCAAACTTTCCATAATATTCTTTGATGTCAGCTATTAGGTAGAATTTCTTCTATATTACTTTGTTCAGACAATAATGGGTTGAATAAAAGACAGTTCCAACGTTATTTTTATTTTCTAAAAAATTTATACTTAAATTTCTAAATTATTCCACAGAGATCACATTTCCAAATAAGGTACCTGATTTATAAATTGATTACGTAAGCTTATTACTATATGGCCATTTCCAGAGTTTGATATAGCATTTTTTTTCAGTCAGTAGTGTTCTCAGAAACCAAAAAAAGATAAAATCTTCAAAAAACATGATTGGTTTTATTGTTACCAAACCAAAATAAACTGCGAATTAATTTGGTTGGGGCTTTTTTTGTCTGCTAGTGTGCATGCTGTGTGAATGTTTATAAAATTCTGTGTAATTTACCTAGTGGTGCCAGCTAGAATCGAAATCTTTATCTTCGGCTTGTCAAAATAGTCAAAATAACTAGATAAAACAAACCTAAGTTTTAAAAGTCCATAGGAAAGACAGAAGTAACAGTCTTGTAGCAAATATAATAGATGTCTTGGGATGCATACTTACACTATATGGTTAAAGAACCTTCACATCCTTTGTGCCCTTCAGGGAGTTTTCTTCCATGCGAATTCTCTTAAACGATGATCTTCAAAAATAGCCTCAGTAAGACGTGAATTTCAGGGCTCCCATTTTAAGGGAAAGAGTATACGCTCTGCTGAAGAAAGTGTTAGGAATGCTTTATGGAGTGTAATTTCTCTAACATTTTAAGAGAGGGGAGCTCCAATCCAATGTGATCCCCACTGCCCCTGTGACTTGATGAGTGAGTGGATGTGCTATGTCAGCCAGTTCTTATGCTTCTTGCCTTCTCTTTATTCCTATGTCGTTGGTTGTCTACCTCTTATATCTGGAAAAATTGTTATGACACTATTATTACTTATGGTTTCTCAGGGAAAATCAATACCACAACTATCACAGAATAGTAATTCATTAATGTTATTAATTAATGTTATTAATGTCTATTTTAATGCACCAGCAGTGGAAGTACAAGTTATTGATGTAGCTTTAAGATTTTTGTACTTAATTGTCTCTAAAACAGCTGAACAATGGAACGCTGATTAATGGTGGGAAGAAAATAAAGTTTCTGAATTGCTAATAGAAACTATGTTAAAAGAATGTGAATCTCATAAATGTGAACTGTGCAATTTTAATTTGGTTTTCCACTTGACTAAGGTGGCAACTGTTTTGGTAACTACAGCTGTAGACAATGATAAATAATTCATTAGAAGAATGTCTGACTTCAGTAAGAAATAAAATTTTTATATATTAAATATAGTATAGAGAACTACTTCTAAAGGGTAAATTCACTTTGAAATTACAATCGGGATTTCTTCTACAGAACTTAATCCTGAATCCAAAAACAAATAAAAGATCAACCTAAAGAAGCAAGATTAGCTAATTAATTTAATAACACAGTTAAAAACACATAGCATAATAAAATGCTAACCTAAAACAGAACAACAGTCTTCAGGGGACAGGGGAAAGAATGAAAGAGTTGTTAAACCTTGTTAAAATCAAACTTGCTATTGTTTGGATATGTGAACTTCATTGTCCTTTTTTTTTTTTGAGCATCCATGCTTAGGAACGCTTCCATTAGGTGCTGTAAATGCTCCTGTATTACATGAATTTACAGCCATTCAACATGCTTGAATTGTATCCTGTCTGCCTTCAGTTATAGTAGTCTACGACAAGCACATGCCATTATTTCAGTAATATCTTTGCATTATTCCAATACAGTTCAAAATATTTCACCAATCCTCTGATTTCATGTCTTTCTCATGTTTACCTAATAGTTATGAAAATAGACTTTTTCCATTTGTCACCAGTCTTGTATCCAAAAGTTTTATACATTAAATATTATTGTAATTAATCAATTAAGTGCAGTTTGTGAAATTAGAAAATAGAAAAAAATAAAGTGATAGAGTCAAATTTCATGGATTTTTCTTTCAAAACTTTAGTAATTTTTCTGTTTTATTTTGGAATTTCATTTTCTATCCCTTTTTTTATTTTCTTATCTTTCAATTGTTATTTTATTTGCCTTAAGGATAGTTCAATACCACTTCTGCCAGATGTATGGATTTGAAGACCGTCATATGTTCTTTCCATCCTTATTTTCCATTATTTAAATAATTGTTTCAGCATTTATTTTGCAATCAGGCTTTATGTAAGGATCTCTTCTTCTCGTTTCTAATCTTAAAACTGTTCTTATCACTGTGTCAATTGCTGCAAGAAGAACAAATCAATGCTGGTGAAACTGATGTTTTTCTTAAAAAAACAAAACTTAAATTCTACACACACACACAAAAGCATTTCAAGAGAAAATTCCAATACATTATTCAGTTTTGGCCTATTGAAACAAAACTCTGTGAAAATACCTTGCATATTCTATTTGGAATGGCAATATTTTTTTCACTAAAAATAATATTCAAATGTAGTTGTTTTATGTATCCAAAGCCAGACCTCAGCTATGAAGTCCTTCATATGATCAGTTTTTCTTTATGAGACTTTGCCATTCTGATAAGCTAAAGAGAGAGGATGAGGTAGGTCTTAGGGGTATGCCAGTAATGTAATGCAAAGTGACCTACAGGTCTTTGAAGAGGCAGAGAGTACAGGAAACAAGTACCTACTGACAGAGCCAATAACCAAATGGGGAGAAAAGTTAATCCCTGGCCATAAAGCTGTTGCACTGATTGGCTTGTGTCCACACTGCTTAGGAAAAGTTGTTTTTACAGCAGGTTTGTCTTTAAGAGAGCCACCTAAGGAGCAAAGCCAGTTAGAGTCACTCAGCATTGTTTTGACTTTTATGAGCTTGCACTGTCACATCCAGGATTTTTTAAATACAGAATTAGTTTGTATAGGTGTAATATAACATTACATTCAAAATCTTTTAATGGTCAAAATCTGAACATATTCTAAGCAAAAAGCTAAGAATATGTTACTACAAAAATACAATAGGCTATTATATTATCTATCCAATTTCAAAGATACTAACTCTCGTAGTCTAACTTAATTGATGCTGAAAAGTCTCACTAGTAATACCATTAAAATTGTCACACATAAATTCTCTAGTGCCTACCTTTTTCTCTGGTGTTAAGCTCACCATTCCAGTGCCCATCTGAGTAGCAAGTTGAGTGGGAACAGTCCTCCTCGAGCAGTACATGGTGTGGCTAGCATCTTACCTCTGGTCACCGGCATCCTGTGCTCTTTGCCAAGAGGCATATTAGGTTGATGGTGGGATTTTCTTCCTCCTTGATCTTAGGGGTGCTTGAGTTATTTCCATACATTTTCTAATGCTCTGCTTGGATATACTTTCTTCACTGATTCCAAATTCCGCATTATACTATATAAAGTTTTCTGCTCTATTATTTTCAAAATCAGTTTTGCCTAAGTCACAAGATTGCTTTCCTTTAACAAGTAGTAATTGACCTTTCTAATTCATGGACTACAGTACGGGTCCTCTGTTGTCATCATGTGTCTGTACTTTTCTATACCACACTTCCATTCAAGGGTCATAGATAGTTAACTCTGCACTGAATAACTGTGTTATTTTTGTGATTGATTACTTAAAACAGGTAAGTACAACCATGAAGTAGAACAAAGATAAAATAAAGCTAAAACAAATTTATACTGTTGTCACTTGACCAAATTAGTGCCGGAGCTAAAACAATCTAAAATCATCTCAGGCCAAGACCTGTTCAGTCCTGAGCCAAGTCCCGTATTATTAGGTTGATACAAAGCCTGTGACCTTTCAGTAGTAATGGCAAAATCATATTCTCTGGGCTACAACAACAGCATAAAACCAACCTCCAAGTCACAACAAAACATCTGTCCTCTTTCTACATGAAAGCAGACACTCATTTCTTTAATGCTGCCCATAATATTCTTCTTGAAAAGGAGCTGTTTTAGAACAACTTTGTCTTGGATAAGTGTGTAATCCAAGGCAGGTGCCCTCCCCACTCCCCATCTCCCATTCATCTAGAACAAGAGAGAGGACGCACCATTTCCTATCCTAGACTCCACACCTGTGGTTTGAATCAAAAAACATCCACCGGATTACATGGTGGGATGGTGAATACTGATGTCTGACTTGGACAGGCTGCCAGGAGGCTGAGCAGGACAGTGAGGCACTTCACTGACAGGTGCAGTTTAAGAGTCTCTCAGCCATGGTTTACCCACTAGCTGGATAAACTGCTTACAGAAACCTATCATCTGACTGTTGCAGAACAGTAATACATTACTTTTACATTATTTGTCTCTATATTGATAATCAAATGAGTCTTTCAAACTTATTTGTATAAAATATTCATACCCACAGAAATAATAAGTAGCAGTGAATCAGTAATGACTTTAGTTTAATAAAAATGTTTTCATTGTTCTTTTAAACAAGATATCCAGCAGAAACAAATTCTTTTTTCTCTTAACACCAAGGATGAAAATAAAAGTAGAACCTAAACTACTCAGCACACCAATTTCCTTTTTAGTTAATTTTCATATTCACTATAAAGGAAATATTGGTTTAAATATTAAAAACTTCCAGAGAATTTTTTTTGTTGTTCATTGAAGATATTTCAGATTTTTCCCATTTGTGAATGTATGATATTATAATCTCACTCCAGTGGAACTTTAGATTTAATAGCATCAGGCCATTTTACTCCATAGTACTTCCCAATGTACCAGATTCCTAAAGTAAAAATCTAATTCCTTCAGACCTTCTAGTCTCTAGTATATTTCCTTCCTCAATTGTTCTTAACGAAATGACACTGTCTTCTGTGTAGTACAAAATATCCATACTGCCTGTGTTGAAATAGAAAAATATTTATGAAAATAAAAGAGTAGTAAAGACAGTTGGTATAGAAAAAAAAATAGAACATGCATCTTGTCTTGCATTTCTTATTACTGCAGCTGAAGGTGGATAGTATTACCATGTGTGTAACACCAAGGGTACAAGTTCAGAAGCACCAGAATAAATAACATTAAACTATTTGTGGAACAGGCTAGCAAGAACAGGTGACAGAAGAGTTAAGCCAAAGGTTTCTGACATAACTTCCTTAAGAATAAATTCTTTTGACTATATACTTCAGATTGCTTGTGGTTTCAAACTGCCAGAAGAGTTTGTTCTTTGAGATGTGAAGAGGACTAGACTCAAAAGACTAATTTAAACTCGATAATAAAGTGTTGTAAAATGGCAGGGAGACTTTGCAGTCTAAATTTAAGCATCTGTCTTTATTATTATGTTCATTCTCTGGACACATTTTTTTTTTTTTTTTAAATTTCTTCTATTGACAAAACGAGGAACATTAACTTCTAACTTTAGGAGCTCAGAATTGCTTTTAGGTTAGATACTAAAAGCAGCCAGTAGGTGAACAATTCATGCACTGAATTTTGTGTCAAGATGTGCTTAACATTTGCCTTTGTAGTCAGACATCAAATTTGACTCATTTGCCCATTCTCCCTGTGGCATTATGATCCATGCTAGGAAGGACACACAACAATTACGACCTTTCTTAAATCACAGAAAAATTATTTTTAGAAAACACTGGTTTGCACTTAAACTATTCCTTATTGTCTCTTTTGCACAATCTTTGTTTTTAAAACAAAAAAACACACAAAATATTGTGTTACTCGATTGATAAGGACAGTGTGGTCATCTATGCTTTTGCTTTTGTCTCCAAATACATTTGTCCCTATTAGGCCCATGGTTCTGGTAGGCGACTGGAAAATGTAGGAAAGGGATACAGATTTGCTCTTTTCCAGCAGGTTTTTAATGCACCTTTCCAAAATTCAACGAAGTAAATGGTGTTTCAGTGTTAACCTGTTTTGATTTTTTGTTCACTTAAGAGGACTTCTGTCACATTGGGGAAAAAAAGAAAATATGTTGATCATATAAAGGCCATACTTGTATGTTACCAGTTTTCATGTCTTATGTTATATATTTATTTCAATATTTTAGCAGTTTAAGAATAGCAATAGAAGATGCATTTTCAAATGAAACATTTTTTAAAGATATACAACAATTCAGTTTAATAAATGTAGTAGAAAATATTAAATGAAGGATCCTAAGCCTGAGATTGGAGGAATACAAGCAGTTCTACTGTCAGCTTTTACAGTGAAGAGATCTTCCATTTGCCAATAAGAACAGACATCTTAGTCAATATTAAATCTTGTGAATTGACCCGACTTGTTAAATGAGAAAGTACCCTAAATGTGAGAAGTGACTTGAATAAGGTCAATGACAGTTCTCATTATCTGCTAGAAGAAAGATATATAACATTGTATTCTTGAGACTGATTTCTCATTTTTTTTCTGCTCATTACTTCTTAGCTTTACTTAATTTCATCATTGTGTCATTCATGTTTTATCATGGTACTGATGAAAATGATGGTGCCCAAATATATTATTTATTGTCAATGTAACATCAGGAAATTAGCCTTCTGTGTTATGTAAAACAATGAGGAAAAGCAAGAATGTGTTGGAAACGAAAGGTTTACTTGAAATAGAAAACCAGCACTATTACAGACCTACAATGCTTGTTTCATAATCAAATCACTTCATCTTTGAATCTCAAAGCAAATTAAGAATGGCTGAAACACAGGAGGCCTTGAATAAATGAACATAGCTTATTATTATTATTATTATTATTATTATTATTATTATTATTATTTTGAAGTACAAACAAAACAAAAGGCTTTCTGACTTTTAAAACTTTTCCTTTTTGTTTGGAGACCTTTGGACTTCTATTGCTTCCATGTTACCTGCTGGCAATATCTTCCTTAGAAATAATATTTACATATTGACTCCTAATTATTAATTGGAAATCAGTTTCTAAAATCACAATCACAATAATCTATGATTCTGTAAAGTTAAATGTTTTAATAGAGATTTTAGATTGGAATTAAAAGCAGTATTAGGACACAAAATGAAATCTTTTTGAGGACACTGTTCTGTATACATAGGCCAAGTATATTTGGAGTATACATGGACTGTACATTTTAATACCTTGTCTCTGTTATTTGCCAAAGACAGAAGAATATACCTATCTATAATTAAGTCCTTCTCTGAAAAACTAAAATGTAAACACCAGTTCACATATAGACTTTCATTGAATGTTTCTGTAAGTGGTGAAGGAGAGGGAAAACAAAAGCAAAAAGAAATAACATGGCAAAATACAAATAAGCAGAAGTATCAACCAGTAAGTAAATCCCTTCATCCTTTTAACATATGAACTGTAAGTGATTTGGATATTAAAATATTGGGATGCAAGAGGATTATTTTAATTAAATAGGTTCCAAGTGGAGATGGCTTTAGTTCAATGTATCAATGTGGTATTGTTTTTGTGGTGTGGGACTGGTTAGTTGTTTCAGATATTGGTAAATCATTGTGTTTCTTTTTAGGAGTTTATGTTAAATTTATCATCAGAGATAATTTTATGGGCTATATTTTTAGTAGGGCATCCAACAGCAATAAAACATTTAAATGTTTTCCACAAGGAAGAACTCTAGCTTGAAGTGGTTCATGGAGTTAATCATTTAACTGTTCAACGTTAATGCCTTTAAAATGTGAGAGAGAATGACAGTTCTCCTAGCATTTGGTCTTTATATTACCTTTGGGTTTTTTTTTTTGTTGTTTGTTAGTTTCTTTGTTTTTTAAATGTAAATGTGTAGTATTATTTGCAAATGGTGCAGAATAACTTGTGTCTCCTTAATGATGCCAGTGTCATACCTCTGGTCAAGGCAGTTGAGGAAATGGTTTGCACTTAAAAGTTTTGTTTCTGTCAAATCCACATGAAAGACTGCATACACATGTGAACTAATCAGTTGATTTCAGAGAAGGAATGGGAAGACATTTTGGGGAGGAGATTCTTTCTATTCTTTTATCTCTTTCTTTTTTTTTTTTTAATTGGGTTGTAAGAAAAAAACTGTAGCATTTGTCTCCAGAAATATAGTAAAAACTTTTACAATCACATAACACATGCTTAAAAAACAGATATTTTCCTGTGAAGTTGTGAGAAGTTCTGAAGGAGGAAAGCTGTATGAACATGAAAATTGAGAAACTACAGTGATTTGTTTGTACATTATATATGTGGAATAAATATGTCTGTAATAAAATTTTCATGTCAAGTGCAGTCACAGCCCCTCACGGGGTTGTGAGCGACTTAACTAGGAAAAAAAATGTGCCTGTAGCTGACATTGAGGCCACCTGGAATGAGACTGTCCATGTTCAAGCTATTGAATGCACTTGTTTCTTTGCCTTTGCCCTCTAAACCAGCCTGCTCACCTCCAAGCCATGTATCAGGAATTTACAAGCTAAATCCTGAAACATTCTCACAAAGCCTTGGCAAGTGCTCTTTAGCTTGCAAGAAAACTATGCCAGGGATTCTTCTCACAATTTAATAATACAGAAAATGATGTTCTGCTTTACAAGCACAGACATAGCTAGCCATCAGATACTCTCCATGTGCACTACAAAATGTGGCTGTTGACACAAAGGGAAGCTGTATATTTCTCTGTGTGTGTGTGAAGTCTATTGACTGACTTCAGAACAAGAATGGCTCTGTCTATATTGGCAAGCACTGTCCATCTGTAGAGCAAAACAGCTAATGGGTGGTGCTGAGGGCTTTACATCAAAGTGCTTCAGGAAGGGCTTGAATTTGTGTTGAATTTGCTCCATGGACTGCTCTTCTTGTAACATAGACTGCTTCATCTGAAACTATTTTTACCTCAGGATTTTGCTACATTCTGCATGCATATCACGGTTTAAACACCTACACTTACTAAACTGGATTTTATTAGATCCACTGCTTCACATAACACAAGAGGGTGCTCCCATCCCTCATGATCATTCTGTGTCTATTTGTGTGTGTTGGGGGGTATGTGTGTGTAGTTAAAAACATGGTCATATAATTCTGAGAGACAGATATATATGCTTGTGCAATTATTTTCAAATGCATTAGCAGAAGTAGACCTTATAGCATAATGGATGAAATCACTTTGCTGTTTGTATTTTTTCCATTTCTTTTCCATTCTGCCAATGCATTACGATTTTTCTTCAAAGTAGCTCAATATGTGCTATATATAATATAGGGATGTTGTAAATGTGATACTGAGATTCTGAATTTTCTTCCTTTATTAGTGAAAAATTATCATTATTTTAACTATATCAACAAGGCTACTCAAGGAGTAATAAATAATTACCAGAACACACAGTGTTCTAATACTTTGTAATATTTCTTTTCTTTAATTGTACATTAGCAATTCAAACATGAACATAAAAATTCTGGCAAGATCCACTCAGGTAATGAGGTTCTATTTTAAAATTTATCATCAGTTAAAATCCTCTTTAGGCAGTTCATTCCAACAACTTAAGATGAGTTTGATTAATTAAGTGTCCCAAACAGAGCAATGAAGGCATCATGAATAAGTACTGAATTCTGAACTAAGTGATTTGCTCCACTATGCCTGTTAACACTTGTAAAGGTATTCATGGGCTTTCCTAGGCTTATTAGTTTGAATACTTTCTAGCAAGTTCATAAGGAAATAAAAAAAAAATCAAAAGTTTTTCTCCCTATGATGACAGGCAAATACTGAAGATAGTATGCATCTTCAGACATACCAGAGAAGGTATTTGTTAGTTTCTTGAACAATTTGAAAATCCCAGAGCACAAAACAAAAATTGGAATAGATTCTATTGTTTATGAAAACTACTAAAAAGTACATAGAATTTATAGACTTCAATCAGATGATTTAAGTAAAATTTTTTTTTTATTATTTTCATTTAAATATCTTTGCAGTTGAAGCACTAAGAGAAAAAATTAATTTAAAACCCTATGGAAGTTCATGCACAGCAGTTCAGGTAATTACAGATCAAGAAGTCTGATATAAAATATCACATCAAAGCAGAAATGAACACAAGTTACTGAATAGATTATTTCTGTACAGAATTACACTGGTTTCCAGTGTGTTTCTATGGGTTTATGTCACTGTTTATGTCACAGATCTATTCAGTTAAAAACTTCTTGACAAAACACACTGTACCTAGGCTTAAGTAAATCAGTGAACTTAATGAACACAGAGACATTTCATGATACATTTATAATGTTGTCAAGTGTTACATGATATTTGTGAATATTCCCACTAAATTATAATTCATATACTTCTCAATGGGGAGAAAAGGTGGTATCAGATAGGGCTTTTAATCTAGGAGAAAAAAATCTAAATAAAATGAAATGTTTGGACAGAAAACAGAGAAATCCAAATGAGAAATTAAACTTCATTGTTATGCATAAGGACTGGGAAAAAAGTTACTGATAAAAATGGAGGACTTTTTTCCTTATTTCATTGCAGAAAAGAAGTTGTCTTTTAGAAAGACACAAGCTATTGTTCTCTCCTGAATCGAAACTGTATGGTTGGTGAATACAGAGGCAAGTTGTCATACATAAAAATAAGAAACTGAACATCAAGGTGTTGCTATTATGACCTCCTGAGTCCCATTAAAGATAAGTAGGATCAGCAGGGCAGGAATCACAAATCACTTGGTTTGCTCTGGGAGGAGCTCTCTTGCACTTAAGGAAACTACAGAGCAGCTGCAAAGTACCTGTATTAAGGCCTGTCTTTTGCCGATATGCGCACTAGCATAACCTCTTGTCATCATGTTCCCTGATGATTATTAACCTCACAAAAATGTCTGGTTATATAAGGTATGATATTCAACACAAGGCAGTGGTTGAAACACAGCATCAAAGAACATGCTCATCTTATTAAGAAACAATAAAATGTAGTGATTTTATTTAGTTCATTCTGAAGCTCAGATACTGATTTTTTAATCCAGAAGTAAACCAAAGATTTTTAATAAGAGCTAGAGTCCCTAAATTGTTAAATTCCTCACCTAAAGCCTTCTTCTTCAACTAATCCCGTGGAAGGCACCGAGTGAAATTACAGGAATTGCCTGATTTAATTCAAAAGGTGCACTGTACTGAGTTTCCTGGTAACAGCTAGAAAGAAAATATTTGCAAAGGCAATTGAATTAGTGTTTAAATGCCAAACATTCAATAAAAAGTGCTAGAACCATTATTGCTACTAGAAAATACACTGCTGAAGCAATTACATTGTAATACAGTGTATTTATATTGTAAACAATGTAATCAAATTTTAATATATTCCTGTTATTTCCTCTGGCTGTGAGGATTTCCCATAAATATCTGCAAAGCCATACCATTGATCTGCTTGAAATCCCTCTTGAAAATCATTTTTTGACAAGAAAACAGGATCTTCAGAATAGCTACTGTCCTAATGCTGAATGCACTGACCCACAGCCAGACCTCTATTACTGCCTTATGACTTTCAGAGTCTCTGCTTTCCACATGTCTTTATCACCTTGCTGAACTTAACACAGAGTTTACAATATCGTTATGGGTACACTTTTCTTCAGCTTCTGTACAGCATCAACCACAGTGGTTTTAAGTATTTACTTTCTGGATTACAGGGTTAATCAGCTAAAGCCAGGGTAAATGTGAAAGGCGACTAAGAAAAATAAGCTTATTGTTGACTGACTTAAAATTTGCTATTCAGATGTCTGCTTCTTCAGTGGAAATATTTTATGAAACTGCAAATTGAAGAAGGTTGAAAGCCACTGATCTAGCAAAATGGTATTCTATGACTTTCATAGTCTGCAATATTGGGAAGCAGCATGTGAACAGACTCTGTGAAGGACAGCTTTATACTATATGCATCAGACATTGTATATGGGATGCTCAACTACACTGGGTTGTAGCTGATGTATGTTATAGCCTTTTCAAACTGGAAGCCCACTTCCTAGGTGTCCTAACTCTGTCCTTTAATGTTGTGTTGACAGGTACTAAACTAATAGTATAAACAGTCTTTGTTAATAGCATCATTATATGGTGAGGTATCGATACTTGTTGGAAATTAAAAGGCTTATCGTTATTCACATGAAGATTGTGAAGATAAACAGAACATAAAAATTATCTAAGTTGTTGGTCTTTCTATGTCCTACATGGAAGTTTCATGAAAACTTGAATATGGAGAAGCACAAATATCAACCAAACAAGACACCTCCCTCCCCCTTTTTTTTTTTAACAGGCTCCTACTACCCCTTCAAATCTGGGAACCTTGACTGGATTACACTGTTTTAAGGAAACTGACACACAAATGCACTAGAAGGGTTTTGATAATTTATAATCCCCAGAAAATAGGTAATTCTGCATTATGGATTCACACCATGTGATTTTGCTTACTTTCCTTGCACTAACACTATCATGATTTGCAGAAAGAGTTTTGTTTTTTTTATCCTGGTTCAGATTTCTGAGCAGTTTGCTTCCACAAATTATCTCATTTGCCAGGTCAAATGAGTGTTAATTTTAGCACCCGGAAGAATACACAACCAGGATATTATAGATTTAGGCTTGAACTGTCACAGAACTAAAGTCTGATAAAGTAGTTAGGTAGCATGTGTTAGGATAAATCTCTTTTATATAAGTACTTGTATGTACTTCAGAGATGCTTTGTTATGCAGAACCACCGATGAGTTACAGCTGTTTATTTATTTATTTGTATGTTGGCATTTCTTAAGGCACAGTGTACATTTATAGACCTAGGAACCATTTTGGTGATTTCATTGCATTAGGCAACTTAGAGACCTCTTCTTTCCTCTGTTGTGTATGCAGGGCTACTCTTACATGGCATTTACCTCCATGCCCTCATACCAAAGAAAGCAGAAAGGAAGCTCCAGTCATTTGTTGGCCATGGCCATTTGGAAAAAAGTAACTGTGATCATCGTGACCCACTTGATCTACTCTCCACCCTTGCGACATCTGGGACCATTTGAAGATGGTGCATCCTGAAAGTACAGTGCTGGGTTCACTGAGGGGTTAGCTGCTGTTATCTCTAGTAAACAGTTGCTAGATCTGCCTAAAACAGTCATAAATTATCGCAGCTCTGCTCCACACCAACTGAATTTGCCATATGGCAATACTGTGGAAATGATCCAGACATACTAAAGAGTTATTTCTTTTCTTAACTTCCTCCTTACCCTAATAAAACATGTGCATTTGTTATTTTCACTGTTTTTGTTGTTATATAAATACAGTGGAAAAAACTGATGTGTTTTATAAATTATGTCTGCTATAAAGCAAGCGTTCTGTTCTTAACTGAAGCAGTATGAAAATTTAACTACTTTCTGTTGGGATTTCTGACTCTAATATCCTATGGGTCCTAGATATCGCCAGCACTAGACTATGGCATAATTCTTATTCAACTTATCCCAGTATATTATTTGTATTTATTATTTCAGCTGGCTTTTTAAAAAATGATAGCTCTTTCTGGGTTTTTTGTTTGGGGTTTTGGGGGTTTTTTTTTGTTTGTTTGTTTTTGTTGTTGTTTTTCTTTTTAGGCTTTGGGGGTTTTTTTGGTTGTTTAGGAAACTTTGAACTTACACTGAACTTACACCATTTAAACACAGTCTTTTTCATACCCTTTTCCCTGTTCTTTTTATAAGAAGCTCAGTAACTTTTTAAAATTTTACTCACATACACTCTGTTTAAAACTTTAAGTCAATGAATACATTCAGTTAAAGGCACAAACAGCACAACTGTCAATTTCTGGCTTTTATTTTTCATTTCAAATTTTTTAGTAAAATGCACACTGAAACAGGTCTCTCTCTGTGTTTCTCCATGTCAAGTTTTCAGCTGGAGTATTATAATCCACATAAAGCTATTTGTGATAATTCTGATCTCAGTGAAACAAGAAAACCAGGAAAGTAACACAACTCTTAACACTTCCAGATCTAGCACAGAATTCTTTATTTGAGTCCAATGTGTCCTGCACTTTGGAAAAGTTAACTTATCAGTGTGTGATGAAACACAACGCTGTAAAATGTTTTATTCTTTTGCTTTTTGAAATCTATTTTGCTCCAGTAAAAAAAAAAAAAAAAAAAATCAGATTTTTTTTTTGTAACAGTATCAGCTTGGTACATTCAAATTCAGTTGATATTTCAAATATCCTTTTAAGATAGACACATACCAACTTTCCTTTTTTTGTTTACTGTGGACAGTTACATTTGGCATTTGATTCAGAATCTAAAAGCTGAAAAGTTATAATTTGAAGGAAGTGAAATAATGTTATGAATTAAATTCTGAGGATAAATTTGGTAACATTTCCCATGATAAGATGCACTCACATAAAAATTATAGTGGCTCAGTATTACTCGTTTTTACATAGGTGGTCTGACCCAAAATGCACAAAAGTCAGTACAAAATTTCTTACTGATCTTGTTGAGCTTTAGTTCAAGCCATGAAGCCATTTCACCTGCAGATTTTAAAGTACCTTACAAAAAAATGTATTATTCATTATAATTTATTCTCTTAAAATAAGGAGAAATAGATAAAGACAGGCACCTCATCCAGACTCACAAAGCAATTTGTGATAACTAAGAAGAGTACTCAATTTTTACTTGTATAGTGATAATAGTAATAGTAGAATTACTAAGGACAATATTGAAAAATTATGTAGAGCACTACATAATACAGAAGTACTAGATAATTGTCCTTAAAACAGTATTCAGATGGGGGAATAATTCATACTGTATTTTTATATGTGAGTGTCTTGGATTTTGCCATGTTTCTTACTGGAATTTTGTTTCATGTTTTTAAAACAAGTGGATGGTATCTAATTTGTCTTTACAGCAACAATTTTATTTTCGACATTTTGGTCAAAGAAAGGTAATGCAAAACAAGCTTTGTGTGCAGTGTGGTTCTGTATTAATGCTATCTAAATAACATTGTTCCTTATCATATCAGTTCTTTAAAACAACTTACAGAAATCTGTGAGGCAAATTTATTATTAGTTACTTGTTTTTAAAAAAAAATTTGTTATGTGTGTGCATGACCATACGTCACATATACTGATTCTCCACACCTTTAAATCTCAGAGCTTCTACTTCCATACAGCTGCATTCTTCTTGCTGTACATATTCCACAATTATGGAGTCTTATAAGCCCCAGAATTAGCAAAAATAAAAATCTGAAATTTCATTACTTCAGAAGGGACTTTGTTCAAATTTTATACTGACTTCGACATATTTTCATGTGTAGACTTGCTTTTGAAATCCAGGTCATCATTTATAACAAAACTGCCTTTCTGTCTAGTCAGAATTTTAATGAATAGGTAAGAATTTTATGCAGTGTTCCACAGCTTTAAGTGGATAACTGATGAGTGCAGCTTAACCCACTATATTCTGGAGGATAATTATATAAAGGGGTGCAGATGGCTTCTCAGGGTTCAGTTTTCTCCAACACATAGTCCTGGATAAGGACCTCTGTTAGCTCAGCTGGGCCAGCAAACTGAAAACATAAGTTTGGCCTATGTACTAATTGATTCATAAAGGAAAAAGGCAAGAATCTCTACATTGAAGACAGGTATTGTGGCCTACACCACACCTTCAAAGCCCAAATAAGTGGATAATACTATGTCATTGAAGGTCTAACTTCATTACCTGTAAGTGCAGGATACTTTAAGATGATTCTGCTCTACTGCGGATAGGAAAAGCTATGAATAAGTGAAATTTTATCAAGTCTTACATATTTCTGTAGGGGATTCTGGGGTTCTGGTGGTGTTCCTTGGGTCCTGTTGCTATTACGTGATGAAATTAGGTCAAGTCTCCGTTTTCCTAAGTGATATGCAAAACTATTTTTTCTATTTACTCAGGGGGTTCATTACTTCCATTTTGAGTGTCAAACCTCATTTTACATCCTTTCCTACTTACGGGGAATTTTCCAAAATTTCCTAATGAAGCTTATATGCTCTTTTATTGATGATCCAGGTAAATAACACATTCTTTGTTACAAGATCAATCATTCATCTGTTCAACACTTGTAATATTATTATGGACATATGGATTTTTGGACCCTCTAATACTATCTAAATAACAATGCTTCCAAATTATTGTGCTTAAAGTCACATGATAAATACACATAACTGTGTTCATATGTATATGTGTTTGTGAGTGTGTGTGCACAAAAGACTTGGACTTAAAATACTTCAGAGAGACATATGTATATGAAGTAGATATTTCTTGTATTTTGCACATAGTTTGTATCTTTTTTTTCACATTCTTATAAATTTCAAGACAGATTGGTACACTGTACTGTACTGAAATTCTTTTTTAATATGGCTGGCTGCTCTATCAGAAGACACAGACATGTAATTTTGAGTTTTCACTTTTACTGCTCCATTGTGGCAAAGCAAAAGAAAATTAAACAGCATTTCAGGGTAGAAAGTGAAGATCATCTTAACTAAATGGAAACTGAAACAACATTTTTGCAGAATGTAATTTGCAAGTTGTCCAAATTACCACTTTGTCCTTGTAAGCAGTCTCAGGGAACCTTCACCATTCCCCTGCAGCAGAGCTCTGCCTTTTGGGGGGTGGAAGAAGTTCTGATCTGAACAGAAAGACAAGCAGTAGCAGGGTCTATGCAATCACATCAGCACTGTCATAGAATGTAAGAAACTTACATTGTGCAGTCATGCTAAAGGCTACCTCACCCTTCCTTTCCGGCAAACCTTTATCTGTCTCTGTATTTAGAACAGAATCATAGAATCATAGAATTTGAACTGAACCACAGCATTTCCCCAGTACAATGGATTCAAGCACTGCTTTAGAGAGCAGTTGAGTGACAGTCTCCGAAAGGAAAGAACAATGTAATTTATTATGAACATTTCCTTTACTGAGTAGATGTATTTTACAAGCTTCCTTCTCTATTTATGGAGTAGGACTACCTGCTTAATTTATAAAATCAGTAATTACTATATACTATGGCTTGTGAAAATTCAATAATTGCTAATCACTATATTCATCTTCTACTCAAGCAGAAAAAACATCTTGATAGTTGGTAGTGTGGATTAGGAGCATTGCAGAAGATACGGTATTCAAGGAGTCAGTGATCTTTTTCCAGCCCATGTCTACTCTGTTGGGGATCACATTTAGGGCTTGAGGAGCCTGTATGTTATTAACGTAGTCTATAACTTAGAATTTACCTTTGGGAAAGGTAAACTGTATGTAGATCGAGGGATGGATTGTAATGATTTTGACCCAGAGACCATTGTACATCTAAGAGTCAGTGATCCACATAGCAAGTAACCTTAGTAGGCACATGCCCGTGCTGTGCTGCTCATACCCCTTGGCTGCAGGATGAGCACAGCCAGCTCACCATAACACAGGAACCCGCAGGCAGCTCCTACTCGGTACCTGCAATTGTGCCGTGTGGTCTTGCCTTTATCTAATAGTGCAGCAACAAGTTCTCATAAGATCATCCTGTAGGAAGAGAGTCGTTTTCTTGAGAGGGAATTAGGTAATATCTCGAAGGACCAAAAGGGAAAGATTTTCTCCATGGTCAGCACCTGCTCTGCTCTGCACCGTGCACCAAAGGGAAAATCCAAACAGGCTCTGTCCTTTGGTGTACGAAAACAGGTACCCATAGGGACATAAGGTTTACTCCCTAATTGTATTCCTCCTCTTATTCTGTCTTATTAAAACAGTTATTTTATTAAGCCATTTATTGTTAGGTCTTTCTTATAAAGATCCAGAAGGAGCCTTGCACCAGCCCAGTCTCACTACCCCACTCCCCCCCCGTGCAGAACAGTGTGTCTTTGAAAACCACAGGAAGAAAACAGAAAACATAGCTATGCAGTTTATGCTTTTGAATACTGGGAACATAGAAACAATACCTGTAAATGGCTATAAAGAAAAAAAGAAAGGTGACCACACAAAATACCAGTTGACCATAAATTTCTGTCTCTCAGAACATAGCTCTCTACAATGTCCACTAAACTTATCCATTCTAGGCCTTGTTCTCGTGGGGGACTTCAACTTACCAGACATCTGCTGGAAGTGTAACACAGCAGAGAGGAAACAATCTAGGAGGTTCCTGGAGTGTGTGGAAGATAACTTCCTGACACAGCTGGTGAGTGAGCCCACCAGGGGTGGTGCCTTGCTTGACCTGCTGTTTACAGTGAAAGACTGGTGGGAGATGTGATGGTTGGAGGCTGTCTTGGGCATAAGCAACCATGACTTGATAGAATTCTAGACTCCTGGTGAAGTAAGGAGGGAGGTCATCAAAGCTGCTACCATGGAATTCCTTAGGGCAGACTTTGGTCTGTTCAGGTCACTGGTTGAGACAGTCCCTTGGGAGACAGTCCTGAAGGGTAAAAGGGTCCAGGAAGGCTGGACAGTCTTCAAGAAGGAAATCTTAAAGGCACAGGAGCAGGCAGAAGAGGAAAAAAAAAAAACCAGTACACAGCAACTGCGGCCAGAGAGGGGAGTAAGAATATGACAGAGAAACAACTCTGCAGATACCAAGGTCAGTGAAGAAGGAAGGGGAGGAGGTGGTCCAGCTGCCAGAGCAGAGATTCCCCTGCAGCCTGTGGTGAAAAACATGGTGAGGTGGGCTGTCCCCCTGCAGCCCATGGGGGTCCATAGTGGAGCAGATATCCACTTGCAGCCCATGGAGAACCCCACATCAGAGCAGGTGGATGCACCCAAATGAGGTTGTGACCCCATGGGAAGGCTGTGCTTGAGCAGGCTCCTGACAGGTCCTGTGGACCTGTAGAGAGAGGACCCCATGCTGGAGCAGGTTTGCTGGTGAGATTTGTGACCCCGTGGGATCCCACACTGGAGCAGTCTGTTCTTAAAGGACTGGACCCCATGGAAGGGACCCATGCTGGAACATTTCATGAAGAACTGCAACCTGTGGGAAAGACTCACGTTGGAGAAGTTTGTGGAGGACTGTCTCCCATGGGAGGGACCCTACTCTGGAGCAAAGGAAGAGTGTGAGGTGTCCTCCCCTTGAGGAGGACGGAGCAGCAGAAACAAGATGTGATGAACTGACCACAACTCACATTCCCTGAACCCCTGCACTGCTATAGGGCGGGGGAGGAGGTAGAGAAATTTCAGGAGTGAAGTTGAGCCCAGGAAGAAGGGAGTAGTGTGGGGAATGTGTTTTTAAGATTTGGTTTTAGTTCTCATTATCCTACTCTGATTTGATTTGTAATAAATTAAATTATTTTTTCCCCAAGTTGAGTCTGTTTTGCCCATGATGCTAATTGCTGAATGATTTATCCCTTTCCTTATTTTGACCCATAAGCCTTTTGTTGTATTTTCTCTCCCTTCTCCAGCTGAGAAGTGGAATGATAGAGTGGCTTTTGTGGGCACCTGGAGTCCAGCCAGGGTTAACCCACCACACCATCTAATAGTCCATCCATCAAACAGAATCACGGAATCACACAGAATCAAAGAATCATTAAGATTGGAAAAGACCTTTAAGACCATCAAGTCCAACCATCAACCCAACACCACGGTGCTCACTAAACCATATACTGAAGGGCCGTGTCTACATGTTTTTTGAACACTTCCAGTGGGGGTGACTCCACCACCTCCCTGGGCAGACTGTTCCAATGCTTGACCACTCTCTCCATAAAGAAATTTTTTCCTAATATCCAGTCTAAACCTCCCCGGGCGCAACTTGAGGCCATTTCCTCTCATCCTATCACTGGTTACTTGGAAGAAGAGACCAACACCCACCTCGCCACAACCCCCTTTCAGGTAGTTGTAGAGAGCGATAAGGTCTCCCCTCAGCCTCCTCTTCTCCAGACTGAACAACCCCAGTTCCCTCAGCCGCTCCTCATAAGACTTGTGCTCCAGACCCCTCACCAGCTTCGTTGCCCTTCTCTGGACACACTTGAGCCCTTCAACGTCCTTCTTATAGTGAGGGGCCCAAAACTGAACACAGGATTCAAGGTGCAGCCTCACGAGTGCCAAGTACAAGGGCACAATGACTTCCCTACTCCCGCTGGCCACACTATTCCTGATACAGGCCAGGACGCTGTTGGCCTTCTTGGCCACCTGGGCACGCTGCCGGCTCATGTTCAGCTGGCTGTCAACCAGCACCCCCAGCTCCTTTTCCACCGGGCAGCTCTCCAGCCACTCTTCCCCAAGCCTGTAGCATTGCATGGGGTTGTTGTGGTCCAAGTGCAAGACTTGGCTTTTTAGCCTTGTTGAAATCCAAACAATTGGCCTGAACATGAACATTTGCATTCTGATAAAGAGAGGCTGATACTTATGGTTCATAAAGCATTTTACATTGAGAACAGGATTTCCATAGAGATGTTTCCTAGTAAACCTTTCTAGAAAGTACTATCCTATCAAAAGATTTTGAGATCTCTGCCAAAATGCAATTTATGAAATGAAGCAACCAACCTATGCAAACATACACATACACCGGATATATATTACTTACCCATGATTAACAAATGGTTCCAGTAAATTATCCAATAATTATATTGCTGATGTGTTTGGTATAGACAGAATCAGTAATAGTGATCAAATTGGGGCTTTTTTTTTTTTAAATGAAAACATAGACAAACTTTTAGAATCTATTTTTCAGGGCTCTTCTTTTCAGATAGCTGTGTATCACAGAAAGCTGATCATCTGTTATGTTCAGTATTTGGACTTTATATTTCCCAAAATCTAATTTAGTTTCCAAACCTAAAACTTCTCACTGAACTGGAACAGCAGAACAATTGCTTCAAGCTAAATTAGATTTGTTAACTCTTCTCAACAGAACAAGAATACAAATGATGTCTCAGAAATGGGTGCAGAGTCCAACAGATACCATAACATAATTTAAAAATAAAGTGTTGCCAAATTCATTAACATTTGTTTACACAAAGTGTTAAAGTACATATAAAATTGAATACTTAATGTAAATTACTACATTGCTATTTTTTCCTGAATATATGGAAATATTTATATTTGAAAAAAGAGTTCAATTTTCTAACATTTCTATTGATTTTTCCAGCTTCTAGCCAGCACTGTTTCTTTTTGAGTACTCATCTTGTCATTTCAACATCTGTATGATAATTGGTTTTACAGCCATAAGGCTAGCTTCCAAAGTGCCCTGAATTCATGGATTATCACAATTTGGGAGTGTACTTTTGGAAGAGAACCGACTTAATCAACAGGGAATTGAATCAGTCATCAGCGTATGAGCAGACAATAGGACTGATATGAGCTGTTGTTGGTTAACTTGGCTTATCTTATGTTAAACTGCCTTGCGAATACACAGTATTTTGTTTCATACTGTTTGACATTTTGACCTGTTAATAAACCAAACTTGGGAGCAGGTTTGCTGGATTGTGGGCATGAGATTCCTTAAAGCAAAATGATGTGGGCTGAATTGCCAGGCTGAAATAACAGTTCTACATCTACATCTACATCTGACTGCCATTGACTGTCTACACTAATAAATCTATGAGTGTACTTGTGTACTTCAACTGCAGTGGTATCATCTTGACAACTTGTTCTATTCCCATTTATCATAATCAAGTGTCATGCTTTGCAATTGCCCAAGGCAAATTCACATAGTTGAGCTCAAAATGTGATTATTCAGCAGATGTGCCTCATTCTGTGTGGTTCATGCTGAGGTCTTAGATTTTTATGAATCACAGAGCTTAAAGAGAGTCATGGCTTATCTGGAGATCACTCTAATGAACAAGCATTTGTGAGGACAAATGAAGGGAAAGGGGACACTTAGCAGTGACCTATGCAGCACAGAACAGAGGTTCAGCCAACAATAAGAAAGGTAAAGTTAAGAACAGGTATAACTTTACCTAGCCTGAGGACCTGAATAACTTTTTTGGCAGAGGTATGATCACTGAACCACATCCTGCAAAAGTCATACAGCAGTTCTTTCAGATCATTTCACACAGGTGTAAGAAAACCCATAGAACCTTTCAAGAATAGATATGCTTTAAAAGTTAATCTAAGTTATTCTTATCAGAGTGGTGTTTCTCAAAGTTGAGCAAATGAGTAAATTTAAAAAGCTGTTTTTCCACTGTGTTTCATTTGTCTATATGCAAGAGATACTCTTTGATAGAAAACAAACTGTGATAGATGGGCATTAAATAACTGTCCTTATTAAATATAAGTGAATATACTGTGCAAATGTATATATATACTGGATGAACAGCATATGTATGTGTTTTGAAAAGAGATCATGGTAAAGGTAAGTTATAAGGTCTTTAAGGAGGGTATTTTATATTACTTGCAGTTTCATTGTACTCAAAATGCCAGTTTCCCAGGTGAATTCTCAGTTACTTCCACTGGACATACTTTTGACCCAAGAAAGTCAGATTACCAATTAAGACACTGAGTTCAGTTCCGAAATGAAGGAATACTATTACTGAAAAAGAATTAGAAATTGAGTATTTGAAGTTGCAGTTGTTGAGAGAAAAGGTGATTGTTATTTTTTAATTTTGGTCATTAAAAAAAAAAGTTTTTGTGAAGTATTTATTAGTTACATTCTTGTGCAAAAAATCTCTTTGGTCATTTAGTCAAATGAAAGTATTCAGTGAGGACATATTTATTTTTGAAAAACTTTCTGTGGAAATCATACAGTTTTTTCATGGTTTCTCTCATTTATCAGTCCAGTGCCCAGGAGTTGTGTTGTTTTCAGACTGCTGCAGGATTAATGAATTTTCGTGATGTCCAAGCAGCTAAGAAGAGTGCCTGAAGGTCTTGGGCATCAGGATTTTCCTGAGCTACTAAGCTATGTAATAAGCTGTGTAAAAAGAAGTAGAGGTCACTTGCGACACCTGCAAAAGCTGTTTTTAATATGTGAAAATTTGGAAAACTCTTTCCAAAGGAAATATATTTTATACTGATTTTTTTTTTGGTTTTTTTCCCTTTTGTTATTGAAATGTTGACATTTCCAAAAGTTCAACAGTGTGGAAACAGTCCATGGCTAGCCAGCCCATCCTGGTTAACATGTGTTCCAAGTATCCTTCATTTCTGCTATACAAAGACAGTTAGAAATGTTACAGTTATGAGTATTAGGTATTCCTAATATATCCTAGAGTCTTAAAAAACAAAACAAAACAAAAAACAAAAAATGTCTAGGTTATTAACCTAAAGATTCAATAGCAATAACTTTTGCAGTTTTCAAAAGAAAATAGTCCAGTGGAAAACAGTACCTCTTATAAAAAAAAAAACACAAGCCAAATGTTCCATGTATAAAACATTATGCAAGATGAAATGTAAATTGATGACTTGAGAATAAGGATAAGAATAAGGAAAAGAATAAGGAGAATAATTAGTCTCTATTACAACATTTCATGAAATTGTGGAGCAATTTTCCCTTGCAGCTTTATTGACCATCTATAATATCCCTTTTAGTAATAATTAAAAAACCTTTTCAGAGGTCTTGGTTGCTGGTTTCCATACAAGAAGAGAATCACATTTTCTCACATTTCTTTCATCTGCAATTCATTTGGGGTGTCTGATGCTTACAAGACTCAATCTGGTATTTAATTATGCTCATATAACCTTTATTAGCTCCATGCTGATCAGGTGAATCTTTTTTAACTGTGAAGGTGACAATGGAGCTTTTCACTCTCTGAAACTTGTAAATACTCATTAAGGGCATAAGGTGTTTGAAGTAAAAATTCTGTTCTTTATTACTGAAATTTATCTCAGAAACAGGTCAGGGTAAAAAGTAGAAAAGAAGCAGGAAAATTTTAGATTTCATGTTAAATAACACATGCACAGCTCAAAGGAAAATCAAGCTATGGAACAAGCTTCTAGAAAGTTTATAGTTACTCAAGATAGACTATCTATCTCTGGAAAGGACATTAAATGCATCTGTTCTGGTTTTATTTAGTCTCTCTCATACAGCAATTATAAAATCTGAAAGGCAGTTGACTAGTGTATCTAGCGATTATTAATACCACATGGATTTACTTCTTACTGTTACAGAAAGGATGGAGATGTGTAGAGGACCAAGAATATCTATAGATAGCTGAAGGCAGACTTTGAATCTAACAGACTAGGTTACTTTTGGGGACTGCCCCCCACCCTGCAAGCCCAAAACATGAGAATAAAAAAAAACCCCAACAACTCAAAGAAAAGAAGTGGAAGTGAAAAAGGAAAACGCTCTGCAGTGCCCAGGTGGGAACACATGTGCTGTGATCCCCACAGATGAGTGTCTTCTGGTCATCCTCTCCAATTTTAATGAGTTTTATCATGGCTGCTCTTGCTCATTACATTGATGACACTGATTGGAAAATACTTTAAGTGGGTGCAGATGTTGCATACTCTAACCGGCTACTAAGCTTTGTGCATAAATTTTATGTGAACAATGCTTATTGGCTATTTAATCTTATTGGTTAATTATATTTTTAATAATTAGTACTGTTATCTACTAAGCTTTATGCAAGTGCAGGGACATGAGGATATAAGCATTTTGGGTACAGGGATAAAACACTGCCACAACTGCCAGAGAGAGAGAGGGTGTGAGTTTACAAAATATAAGTAAAAGGCATGCTGCAGTATTACAAGTGACAGGCTACAAAAGTTGCACATGAAAGGAGATCCTTTGCTTTGCAAAGGTTAGCATCACTTTCTTTATACGGATTTCTTACAAATGTAGTTCTTAATATTTCCAAAGTGCTTCTGACTCCTCACCAAACTTACCTTAAATATTTGGAACTGTAGATAAAGAATACTGATGTTGCTTTAACCCCATTAAAATAAAATGTAAAGGTCTACCTTAACTTAGAAATGTACCATGTAAGTGGTTGAGTGCTTCCATTAAAAGGTACCCTGAATCGTGTAGATATGAAAAAATGTATATTTTCTTTACAGCTAGGAACTTTCTCAGTTGTGTTAATTTCTTACTCTTATTTATTTCAATATGTATGATTCCTTACTGTTTATACTTTCTTTGAACCTTCACTGTTTTTTCCCTTGTGTTTCTGATTTCTTTTAATTTATTCCAGAGAAACACAGAGGCATTTCATTTGGAAGGGACCTTTGGAATCCAAGGCAGTGACAGCTTCAAAGTTAGTTCCAGCTACAGAGACAGATGAAGTATCTCAGTGCCTTGTCCAGTTGAGTTTTCAGTATCTCCAGGGTTGAAGTTTCCACATCCCCTTCAGGCAGCCCGTTCCA
Organism: Phaethon aethereus; assembly: GCF_964289735.1. Lineage (NCBI taxonomy): Eukaryota > Metazoa > Chordata > Aves > Phaethontiformes > Phaethontidae > Phaethon > Phaethon aethereus. The sequence continues at coordinate 142,701,838 of NC_138575.1, forward strand.
GTATTTGGCCAGCCTCATGGTGAAGATTAATTTCTTTACATTCAAATGGAATTTTCTTCGCTGCATTTTTTTTTTTTTACTCCAAGTCTTTTGCTGTGCATCTATGAGAAAAATTTCTCTATGTTTTCTATGAGCACCCATTATATATTCAAAGAAAACAAGCAGATCTTCCTTTAGCCCATGCTTCTTCAGGCTGAATAAACTCAGATCTACCAGCTCTCCTGATATGTGCTACAACCCCACTAGCCAAAGCTATAAATGCCCTGTTGCTTATAAGGGTTCATTGTGAGGCTCTACGAAAAGCCCTGCTAAAATCCATATGCACTTTTCCAGATCCTTATATGGAATGGTGTCTTCCAAGGCTTGTTTGTTCTTTGTTCTATGATTTCTGCCTGGCACACATTAGAACTGGCTGTTTTTCCAGAGATTTAATGATACTTTGCCATTTGCTGGAAAGTCCATGGAAGGTTTCACTGTAATGATTGTACATATCTTGAATTCCTGTGTGCTATGGTTTACATATTTTTCAGGTCTCCTGTGTGTATTTGTGTGTCTGTCTTTCTGGTTTGTTTGTTTATTTTAATCTGACTAGAGGTTTAGCTGGATAGATATTTCTGTTTACATCTGCTGTACATCTGATGCTTTTCTACCACTCCCTCTTTTCTGAAATTCTCGTTTATCAGCCAGTTTTTGCCAAACAGGGGCAAAATCCACATTGCAGGAACAGACATGGAGGTATTAGGATGACTAGGAATTCTTTAAGCCAGTCCTTTCCTGGATTGCTGAGCATCTTTCCTCTAAGTTTAATGGAATGTTTTATTAAATGTCCTTGCTTACCTGGAGCTATGTGCTTGACCTACTGTATGGCAACTTTTTTAACATCTAAAATTTCGGACAAGCTTTTGATTAATGGAACTGTAAAATAGGAACTTTGATTTGAATCAATGTCTTTTGGATTGCTATATCGTTCAGCTGTTCCAGTGGATTGTTATAAACAGCTGGCCTGTAGGCCTGTGTGATCTCTCTAACAGAACTTTGTAGAGAACATATCCTAAATATCCTGCTTACTACAAAAGTCTGTCCTGTGTGGTCATTTATGTATCTGCAAAAACAGTTTCTACTGACTCTGTGCAAGTACCTGTGCACATTTTGGTGAATTTTGCAGTAGGAGCTGTCTGGGGGAGCTGTCAGGGCAACGAAGCTGGTGAGGGGTCTGGAGAACAAGTCTTATGAGGAGCAGCTGAGGGAACTGGGGTTGTTCAGTCTGGAGAAGAGGAGGCTGAGGGGAGACCTTATCGCTCTCTACAACTACCTGAAAGGGGGTTGTGGCGAGGTGGGTGTTGGTCTCTTCTCCCAAGTAACTAGCGATAGGACAAGATGAAATGGCCTCAAGTTGCACCAGGGGAGGTTTAGACTAGATATGAGGAAAAATTTCTTCACTGAGAGGGTGGTCAGGCATTGGAACAGGCTGCCCAGGGAGGTGGTGGAGTCACCCTCACTGGAAGTGTTCAAAAAACGTGTGGATGTTGCATTTCAGGACATGGTTTAGAGGGCATGTTCATGTTAGGTTAACAGTTGGACTTGATGATCTTGAAGGTCTTTTCCAACCTTAATGATTCTGTGATTCTGTGTGATTCTGTGATATAAAGAATGTCTCTCAAACGGTTTTCAGGAAGTAGGGGTTGCCTGGAGCAGGTCCTACAACAATTAGTCAAATGCTTTGTTGTGGAGCTGGCTAGGACTTCAGTTAGTCTCCAGTTAGTCTGCTGTCTCAAACCAGCCTGTTGTATCATCTAGGCCGAGACTCTGTAGAGTTCTTCTACCACCCAGGGAACTGCTGACTGAGTGCATTAGATACTGACACAGGCACAGCCCTGATTTTAACCTGTACTACAATTTTAACCATACAAAAACACTTGAATTTCATCCTGATCTCACCTAATTTAAATTTCATAGGGATTTTTTTCACAGTTTTTGTGGAAGCATTCTCAACAGGGCTCAATTATAGTGAAGCGATACTTTTTCCCTCTCTAGTTATAGGTAATGGAACAATAAAATCTGTTTGAATTTTTGCCCAAGGACCAATTATTTTCTTGATACCAAAGGTACTTGGTTTTTAACACAGGTAACTGCATTAACCTATGCAAAGAGTTGCTTAACCATATTCAGTCATCTTTTCTGATGTTACAGCACTGTTCTCAATGTAATGCATTAACTTTGCATGCTTGACAAATTTTGTGAAAATCAAATTCAGGAACAGAGGCATTTGGGACAAAATGCCTACAGGAACCATGGTAAGGCCCTCATACCTCTAAAAATGTAATTTTAAGACAGACGGAGAGACTTGAGAAAGCATGTTGTGATACAGATTTCTGTATTGACTTTTTCCCCCAGCTACAAAAATATCCCAACTAATTCTGTTTTAAATTCTATATCTACAATCTGGAGTTTTTTCTTTGTGAAATCCACTGTAAATATCATTATTATAGCTGTTAAAAGATTGTTTTTAAATTTTGTTGCACAAGTCTGTCTACCAGTATGCTCATTTAAATGATAATACATTCTTCAACTGTGTTCCTTTGCTTTAAAATGCAGCAGATCTGTGACAGAGAAAAAATAGAATGCTACAAGAAATTGTGCCACTTAATCAGCAGTGATAAAGCTTGCATAAAATAATGACATTAAATCTAAAACATTTGCATTTGGTGAAGCTTAGGTGGACACCTCTCCAAAGTTGTCTCTTTTATAGACTGGGGAATTCAGCTACTGAGAAAAACATCATTTCCTTCATTCAGTAGAGTTTCATGCTGTGGTAGATTAGCTTTGGCTACTAGCCAAACTCCCCCCCCAGAAGCTCACTCACTTCCCCTCCTCAGTTGGGACAGAAGGGCAAAACAGGAAAAAAAAGAATGAGAAAACTTATGGGTCAAGATAAATATAGGAAAACTGCTTACCAATTATTGTTGTGGGCAAAACAGACATGACTTTGGGAAAATTAACTCTTTTTTTGCATATAACCACCTGAGTGAACACAAAGTTGGTAGACAAAAATCTGGCATATCCATATCTAGCATACAGAGCCAACAAGGTTTAAATTAGGAGCCTTCATCCATCTGTCAACTGTAGAAAGAACTTAAGCACCTCAAGAAAGTAACAGTGCACTAGGCTAGATCCAGGAATACTGCCTATTCCCTAAAAACACAGAGAACATATAGGAAATGTACCTTTTTTTTCATTGGCTTCAGATAAGTGCTTCTTGAAGTATCTGCAGCAAACACTTTCTTAATACCACAGTGGCCTTCCACAGAAAGGATATTAAGCATATCAAGGATTTTTAGCCATACTGTGTCCAGCACTCCCCATCTTGAACTCTTGTTTTTCATAACCATCCTATGCACACTAGACATCAATCCTGTGCTCATGAAGGTCAATCTCTGATTAAGCAGGAAAGTGAGACAACAGAGGAAATGATAGGAATCTGACAATTTTTGGGTGCTTTCTTGGCAAGAAAATGTGCATTTTACATTTACATTACTGGATTAAATATTTCTACAAGGATAAAGGCTGGACTCCATTAGGAAAAACATCTTTCATACAATGAGAAGTTAAGCAAGCTGGAACTGTTCAGCCTGGAGAGAGAAGACTCAGGGAGGATCCTATCCATGTATATAAATACCTGATGGAGTGTAGAAAAGAAATGGTAGCCAGGCTTTTTTCAGTGGTGCCCTGTGACAGGACAAGAGGCACAAACTAAAACACAGGAGGTTCCCCCTGAACATAGGAAGACACTTTTTACTTTAAAAGGATCAGACACTGGAGCAGGTTGCCCAGGATAGTTTAGGAGTGTCTATCTGTTGAAGTGTTCAGAAACCACCTGGACATGCTCCTCGACAACCTGCTTTAGATGACCCTGCTTGAGATGACCCTGCCTGAGCAATAAAGTTGAACTAGATGATCTCAAGGTGTCCTTTCTCACCTAAATGATTCTGTGATTCTGTGAAAGATGATATCCCCAGTTTTGTCCTTTGCTAGCGAAACCCTAAATGTTAAGCCTACTTTTCTTACATTTTCTTTGCCTAGCCTATGAATATTTCTTACCTGACTACATGAAAGTCTTTTCTTTCCTTGTATACATAGGACTTTACTGCGTGTGTTCTGTTCTCAGTAGGTTTTTGTACTCAGATTACATTTTATGAGTGAGTACCCTCATTAATCTTTTAGACACACTAATCTTTTAGACAAATGTTAGAATTACTACCTGCTACAGAAGACCTGGCAACATCTACCTTCAAGGTTTGCAATAGGAATTAGGATGATTTCAGGTTATCAGCCTATATAAAACCATATCAGGATAGGTTGATGGCTAGCTCCTGTGCAGAAACCTGTCCAGAAGAGGTGTTTATTAGTACATGAAATGAGCACTGAAGGAAATTCCAGGGTAAAAAAGACGTATACAATGAATTTAGTTAACTAACATGTTTAGGCAATTCTGGTAAGTAGAACATCTAGCTTATGGCAGATCACATGTTAATCTTTGACATCTGACTTTAAATGTAAATAGACTTCAACTGCAGTGAGCAACAGCTTCTAAAGTATTGCAATGTTTTACCCATATATTCATATGGAGTTCTAGCATTTTTTTTCCCTAGGAGAAATGATGAAAATACCAACATTTTTGACAAGTCACAATGTTAACTGCCTTTCCAGTATTGCAACTTGTCAGTATCTCAAAAGGAAAGTTCTAATTTCTGCAGTAGCAGTACTGTTTTATAGCTATGGAAGATCAGGAATGGAGTTTGATTTTGTGGATTGTCTATGTTATATTGCTTTTCTTCAGAACTAACTAAGAAGGCATTTCACATCAGATGTGAATGTATGCAAACATTTGCTATTCTGGAGAGCAGGGCTGCTATTCAAAGGGAACAGGGCAGGCTAGAGAAATGAGCTGACCCAGGTTCAAGACTTTACTCTTATTCAGTTGGTTTGGAACACATGCAATGCGTTGGAATCATCCCATGCAATAATATAAACTGGGAGCCAACTGACTAGGAAGCAGCTCTGCAGAAAAGGGTACAGCGGCCCTAGACAACAAGAAGTTGTACATAAGTCAACAAGATGACCTATCAGCAAAGTTGGCCAATAGCATACTGGGCAGCGTTAACATGAATCTAACCAACAGTACAGGGCAGTGCTTATTCCCCACAATTTTGAAACTGCATCTGGAGTACCATGTTCTGGTTTGGGTCTCCCAGTACAAAAAGCTACTTTTATGACACCTAATGGATCATGTCCAAAAGGAAATAACAAAGATACAAACCTACTTAGGATTCAGTCAAGTTCAGTCTAAAACCTTTTTCTTTCTCTCCCCATACTTCCCTGAGTCATCTGTTCTTGCACTTCCACAGCCACATGGTGTTGCTGCTCATTCAAGGATCAATGGCTCGATAAGGTGATCGATTGAAAGCTGAGCAGTTTTCTTGTAGATTTTCTCTTTACCTGGGTCAGCTCTGTTGACTGGTATGTTACAGGAAAACATAGCCTATGCTGCTTGTAGACCTTGACCAAAGTAAAGCAAACAAAGGAGAGACTGTCTTTGTTACCATTTCTTTTACCATTTCAGTTTAATCAGAAAAAAAAAAGGCAATTTCTAGCACCTGAAATACATGCCTGCATTTTGAAATATTCATACATTTAATTGCAGGAAATTTCAATGAGGGAGATGACTAGTCCTTATTTAGATGTTCATATGATAGGTAGAGTCTTCTCTCTGGTGGTGAATGTGCTGGCTATACAAACCCTTTTTATTATAGTCTCATTTCAAGGGAAAATTCTCCTTTACTTCCAGTCCGAACAGTTGCACACAGGTTTAGGTTTGAAGAAACAGCAGTGTGTGTGCAATGATGTCATTTATCAGCAAACCTTAGTTGCTTTGGGAGGCAGCCTCAAATTTAAAAGTTTGTAGCCAACTCATACAACACATATTTTTTTTCCACTGATCTACGAAGTTATCATTACAAAACAAGAGATTAACTCTGTTGGTAGGTGTTTGTGATCAGGAATTGTAGGACGCTAGGTAAATTTTCCTGTATCGGAGTCAATATACAGATCAGCATGTAATACCAGACACTAACACAGCTGGTGCAAGGTCAAGGTAAAGGAAGAGTGAGAGAGATATTGTGAAAGCCTGGGCTTGAACTCATTTATACCATCACTGAGTATTGCTTTAATTCTGTGGAAGGCCTTACTGAAATCTCCTGATGATCATAAATCCAAGAAAGTAAAAATGTTTGAATGCTTTGGATCTTGGCAAATATCAAGATTTTGTGAGAAGACATGCAGTGTTCATGAGTTTCGTCAGAAAAAACCTCAACCCCAAAACCAAAACCAAATCACTGTATAGTCCGTACGTTCCTTTTTGAAATGTAAGTTCTGGATCTCTAACACCTGTTTGTATGATGTCTTACTGTTTTGGGTAAGTTTTCACTTGCAATGTCTATTGAAATGATAAGAAAGTAAAACAGGTGATACAAAATTTAATACATATTTGCATTACTTATTTGTTTTCATATTAACCAGAGGACAGATTCAATGTAAGCAGACAAGGCAAAAAGAGTTATTTAAATCACAGAATCACAGAATCATTAAGGTTGGAAAAGACCTTTAAGATCATTAAGTCCAACCATCAACCCAACACCACCATGTCCTGAAGTACCACGTGTACATGTTTTTTGAATACATCCTGTGATGGTGTCTCTACCACCTCCCTGGGCAGCCTGTTCAAATCAGTTCGTATCATGAAGATGTATGGGGTTTCTCAGTTATCTGCCCTAATAAATTCTCTTTTTTGGATCTAATTAGAATTCAACAAACATTAGATATGTTTTTATGTTGAAAAAACTAACTGCTAGAGGAAAAAAGATAATCAATGAAGACTCCCGGGCAACAAGAAAATGGGCAATTGTCATGCTGACTATTTGATTTTACATGGAAGCGTTCACCTTTAGAGGGTTTGTTGAACTGTAGAAAACACATATGGATTCTAGGGAATTAATTTGTAGAAAATTAAATGTCTGAAGCTTCTTCGTTATTTTTATACACTTGCCAGCAGTTTCTATTAGCTGTACTCCTTCTATGTTAGGGTAGGCAGCACTGGCCAGAAGGCTCTGGAACAGTCTATCATAAATGAAAGTGTTATCTCTCAGAACCATTAGAAAATACATTGAACCAAACATATTTGGTTTGGGAAATCTGTATTTGTCAGCTACAATTGTCTCTATGTCACTACTGAAACTTTTGTACTGTTGCACCCTCCATAAGCTTACAACTCTTTGTGAAAGGCTCTTCAGTACGGATTTTTAACAACTGAAGTTAGTACTTGGTTGTTACTGGGAAATGCAATGGGAAAATCATCTCTGATCAGCAAAATAAGAAAATTAGATTAGAGGTAAAATACTCACTCAGAGAAGCAATGATTCTTAATGCAGAACCAAGAACATTTTCTTAAAAGTGTAGAAGAAATATACTTGAGGCAGTTCTGAGACTCCACTGTAGGTGTGCAACCAAGTTGTGATTATTTTTTTTGACCAGCCTTACCTAATACATTAGTGCAATGAAAACATTAAGCAGTATGATATGACTGTTAGTTCTAATCTAAGTTACTTCAGTCTGATTGAAAAATCAATTGGGTAATCAAATTAATCTAATGAAATTTAGAAACAAATTCTAAAAATGCTCGATGAATTTTTTTCCTACTCATATCAATAGCAAAATTCTTGCTGTTCAACAGGACAAGAAACTTAGCTTTGTTATTTACATATCATGCTGGAAAAGCATAGCTTGACAACATTGTAGGTGTCTTTTTAGTTCCTGAAAACCTGAAATCTGCAGAAAATAATAGTTATTTTAAATTCCTTGTTGTCTAAGCAAATGATAACAAAATATTATTAAGATAAGAATATAATATATATATAAAATGAAGTTTGTGTACATACCTGTGTTAAGATAGTGTATACAGGCAAAATTTATGCTAATGTCTCTCTTAAGGATGCGTAGAAACATAGGATATATGTTTGAAAATTTACATGCAAATTACAGTTTTATTAAAAGGTCAGTAAGTTTATATCTTCCTTGTCAAATTAATTTTGTTTTAAAAGTAGTCATGGAAAACAGAATATACTCTTTGTTGGAGATTATGTTTCAACCTCAAGTATAGTTTTAAAATAATGAAAATCCTTCTGCCACAAATAGACTGATTTAATGAAATAGGGACTTCTGCGTGAACATTCCTTTAACAGCATAAAAGGAAAGTTTCTTTTGTGTAAGTATTTTCAGAAGATGAAATTCAGGCCCACGAATGAGATCAATGTAAAGAGAATATAACAGTTTTTAGACGATTAAGTGAAATTCCCTTGCAGCAGATGGGGTCATCCAAGTAACAATTACACAGCATGTGATCCAGGCGGCCAGTTATAGGCTCAAATGTCAAATCATGAATATCATGGCAAAAGTACAATCACAGTGAGCACTTTGTGATCAAGCCATGTGCTGGTATAAATTAGAACCTCAATAGCTCTGTACTGCAAATACATCTACAAATAATCAGTTCTCTTTCTCTAGGAAAACATATAAGCAGATAAAGAACTGGAATGTTTGAGTAATAACTGGTATTATGGACTTGAAAACAAGGATTATAATGAAAGTGCAATATAACCTTAACTATAAATGCATAAACAGAATTTCTTTAATGCAATAGATACTTACAAGATAAAATACAGTTTTATAGAACAGTTGATTTTGCATTTCACAAAAAGAGACTTTCTTAAACAATATATCATGAGCAAAAGTAATCCTTTTTTTTTTTTCTGATTTCTTCTCAATTTTTCATATGCAGGCTCTCTTTTAAAGTGGCTTAAGACCAGTTACAGGAATTTACGTTTGCAATGAGGCCATATTTTGCGCACAAAAAAATCAGAAGTATCTTCTATTATGAGAAATTTGGATGAAGCAATACCTTTGTCTTGGTGAAAGCTATAATCCTTCTCTTAAGCCTGAAGCCTTCTCTCTTTCACAGTTCCGACATGAAAATTCAGCATGAGAATTAGAAAAAAGAAAAAGACAGACAAACCAACAGTGATATCTTTCTTACTAGCAAGAGGGATGCCAGCAGCTGATCAGGAAGAGAGAGTGTCTTATTTCAGAAGTCTATGTATTTCTGCCTCCTGAAAAACAAAATGTAATGTGATTTTACTTATTAGGAAAGTCTCTCTGAGAACATTCACATACTGTTAAAATACATAAAATCATTGTCCTGGTTTCAGCCAGGATAGAGCTGGTTTTCCTCACAGAAGCTAGTGTGAGACTGTGTTTTGGATTTGGGATGAGGAACTGTTGATAATGTGCTGATGTTTTGGGTTGTTGCTGAGCCGTCAAGGACAGTCCAGCTTCTTGTGCTGGCCTGCCAGCGAGCAGGCTGGGGGTGCACGGGGAGCTGGGAGGGGACACAGCCGGGACAGCTGACCCAGACTGGCCAAAGAGATATTCCCTACCATACGACATCATGCCCAGTACATAAACTGGAGTTGGCCGGGGGGGCGGAAATCGCTGCTCGGGGACGGGCTGTCGATCACGGGGTGGTGAGCAATTTCTGTATTGGGCATCACTTGTTCTTATACATTCCTTTGTTGGTATTATCATTATTGTTCCCTTCTTTCTTTCTGTCCTATTAAACCGTGTTTATCTCAACCCACGAGGTTTTTCCTAATTCTCTCCCCCGTCCCGCTGTGGGAGGGAGAGTGAGCGAGCGGCTGCGTGGTGCTTAGTTGCCGGCTGGGGCTAAACCACGACAGTCCTTTTTGGTGCCCAACGTGGGGCCCGAGGCTTGAGATAATAACGGTTGCAGGTCACAATATCAGTTTGATTTGCATCATGCTCTCGTCTTTGCTGTACATGTTAAGGATCGGTGTTGGTTTCTGCGGGCTGCTGTACTCTGCAATGATTAGTAATGTCTCGCCTGTGAATTTTGTTTTTAGAGCACTGACCTTGAGCTTAATGTGGTATCATCTGAGCTCTGTACTAAAGCCGTTACTGTATTTTGGCTACAGTCTTGTGGAGACGATTAGCAATTATACTTCTGCCTCTGAAAGGTTTTTTATGGAGGAAATGCAGAATGGTACCTTTGATACCCTCTATCATAACATTTCCTCCTTCATCACAATAATTTTTCAGTATTTTGAACACCCTTGGCTGGTTAAAATACCTCTATTGCTACTTCTGGGGAACATGGTTTCAGTTTTGTCTAAGGTTGGCAAGCAATTTAAGAATATCACCCGGAGATCTGCCCCAAGGCTGGATAGTTATGAATGGCAGGGTGTGTGGAACAGCATGGGCAAATGCCTGGGGCGGTGGGCACCTCCGGTGTTTTGGAGCTTCACTCCCGAACAAGTGCAGAATCCTGATAAACTAGCAGAATATCTGGAAGAAGTATGCTGTCAGCCTGGCAGCTCCAAGGAGACACAAATCATTGCCATGTGCTGGGGCCTGGCCCATGCCTACCGAACCCTATTTAACACTATGCAAAGGGGAGAGGGGCTCTCTGGGTCTGATGGCAATGTGGCAGGCACTGTGACTACTCCAACGTCTGTAGCAGGCACTGTCACTACTCCAACCCCCACGGCGGGCACTGCCACTACTCCAACCCCCACGGCGGGCACTGTAGCTACTCAGACTGTTGCAGCTGAACCAGAGGACCAGCCCATCCCGGTATCAGTTGCCCCTGTACAAAAGAAGAAATCTTGGAAGCGGAAGTCAGCTCGTTTAGTAAGGGAGGAGGAAGATTCTGCTAAGAAGGAGCCAGAGGAAGAGAGTGAGGAGGCAGAGTGCTCTGAAGCAGGGCCATCACAAGCACGGAAGAGGGAAGAGAGCGAGTCATCGCTTGAAGAGGAGGAAGAGGAAGAACTTATAAAAGAGACGGTAACTACCCGATCTCTATCCCTGAGTGAATTGCGAGATATGCGAAAGGATTTCAGCCGTCGTCCAGGTGAGCACATTGTCACCTGGCTGCTCCGATGCTGGGATAATGGGGCCAGTAGCCTGGAATTAGAGGGTAGGGAAGCCAAGCAGCTGGGATCCCTTTCTAGGGAAGGGGGCATTGACAAAGCAATTGGAAAAGGTGCACAAGTCCTCAGCCTCTGGAGACGACTCCTGTCGGGTGTGAAGGAAAGGTATCCCTTCAAGGAAGATGTTCTATGTCACCCAGGCAAGTGGACCACCATGGAGAAAGGTATCCAGTACCTGAGGGAGCTAGCGGTGCTGGAAGTGATTTATGGTGACTTGGACAATGGACAATCATCCAAAGATCCAGATGAAGTCAATTGCACGCAACCTATGTGGCGGAAGTTTGTACGGAGTGCACCATCATCATATGCCAACTCATTAGCAGTAATGGCCTGGAAGGACGGAGAGAGACCAACAGTGGATGAATTGGCTGGCCAACTCCGGCAATACGAAGAAAGTCTCTCTTCCTCCCTACGGGCCTGCGTCTCTGCTATAGAGAAACTGTCCCGAGAGTTCCGGCAATTCAAAGAGGATATGCCCTACCCTCCACCCATACGGACCAGTGTCTCAGCCATTAGGAGTAAGCGCTCTTCTGTTCAAGAGAGAAGATACAGAGCATACACACCACGAGCCACCCTGTGGTTTCAATTGCGTGACTACGGAGAGGACATGAGGAGGTGGGATGGAAAACCTACCTCGACCCTAGAGGCACGAGTACGCGAGCTGCAAGGAAAAACAATTACAAAAGGGGGTTCAGGTTCTTCGAGGAAAATCGTCGCTCCACTTTCCAGTGGGCAGCTTTCCAGAAAGAATAGAAGAGCTGATCTCACCTCTGATCCTCTTGAAGGGACTTCTGATTCCTATTTACAAGAAGTGGGTAACGAGTACTATGAGCAGGATTAGAGGGGCCCTGCCTCCAGCCAGGCGGAGGAGAGGGACAACCGAGTTTATTGGACTGTGTGGATTAGATGGCCTGGCACATCAGACCCACAGGAATATAAGGCTTTAGTGGACACCGGTGCACAATGTACCCTGATGCCATCAAGCCATATAGGGGCAGAACCCATCTGTATTTCTGGAGTGACAGGGGGATCCCAACAGCTGACTGTGCTGGAGGCCGAAGTGAGCCTAACTGGGAATGAGTGGCAGAAGCACCCCATTGTGACTGGCCCGGAGGCTCCGTGCATCCTGGGCATAGATTACCTCAGCAGAGGGTATTTCAAGGACCCAAAAGGGTACCGGTGGGCTTTTGGTGTAGCTGCCTTGGAGACGGAAGAAATTAAACAGCTGTCCACCTTGCCTGGTCTCTCAGAGGACCCTTCTGTGGTGGGGTTGCTCAGGGTCAAAGAACAACAGGTGCCGATCGCTACCACAACAGTGCACCGGCGGCAATATCGCACCAACAGAGACTCCCTGATCCCCATCCATGAGCTGATTCGTCGGCTGGAGAGCCAAGGAGTGATCAGCAAGACTCACTCACCCTTCAACAGCCCCATATGGCCAGTGCGAAAGTCTAATGGAGAGTGGAGACTGACAGTAGACTATCGTGGCCTGAATGAAGTCACGCCGCCACTGAGCGCTGCTGTGCCGGACATGCTAGAACTTCAATATGAACTGGAGTCAAAGGCAGCCAAGTGGTACGCCACCATTGATATTGCTAATGCGTTTTTCTCGATCCCTTTGGCGGCAGAGTGCAGGCCACAGTTTGCTTTCACTTGGAGAGGTGTCCAATACACCTGGAATCGACTTCCCCAGGGGTGGAAACACAGCCCTACCATTTGCCATGGGCTGATACAAACTGCACTGGAACAGGGTGAAGCTCCAGAGCATCTGCAATACATTGATGACATCATCGTATGGGGCAACACAGCAGAAGAAGTTTTCGAGAAAGGGAAGAAAATAATTCAAGTCCTTCTGAAAGCTGGTTTTGCTATAAAGCAAAGTAAAGTCAAGGGACCTGCACAAGAGATCCAGTTTTTAGGAATAAAATGGCAAGATGGACGTCGACAGATCCCAACGGATGTGATCAACAAAATAACAGCTATGTCTCCACCAACTAGCAAAAAAGAAACACAAGCATTTCTGGGTGTTGTGGGTTTCTGGAGAATGCATATTCCAAATTACAGTCTGATTGTAAGCCCTCTTTATCAAGTGACCCGGAAGAAGAACGATTTTAAATGGGGCCCTGAGCAACGACAAGCCTTCGAACAAATCAAACAGGAGATAGTTCATGCCGTAGCCCTTGGGCCAGTCCGGGCAGGACAAGATGTTAAAAATGTGCTCTACACGGCAGCCGGGGAGAATGGCCCTACCTGGAGTCTCTGGCAGAAGGCACCAGGAGAGACTCGAGGTCGACCTCTAGGGTTTTGGCGTCGAGGATATAGGGGATCTGAGTCCCGCTATACTCCAACTGAAAAGGAGATATTGGCGGCATATGAAGGAGTTCGAGCTGCCTCAGAAGTGGTTGGTACTGAAGCGCAGCTCCTCCTGGCACCCCGACTGCCAGTGCTGGGCTGGATGTTCAAAGGGAGGGTCCCCTCTACGCATCATGCGACTGATGCTACGTGGAGTAAGTGGGTCGCGCTTATTACACAGCGGGCTCGAATAGGAAATCTTAATCGCCCGGGAATCTTGGAAGTGATCATGGACTGGCCAGAAGGCAAAGATTTTGGAATATCACCGGAAGAGGAGGTGGCGCGTGCTGAAGAGGCTCCACCGTATAATGAACTGCCAGAGAACGAAAGGCAATATGCCCTGTTTACTGATGGGTCCTGTCGTATTGTAGGCAAACATCGAAGGTGGAAAGCTGCTGTATGGAGCCCTATACGACGAGTTGCAGAAGTGGCTGAAGGACAAGGTGAATCAAGTCAGTTTGCGGAGGTAAAAGCCATCCAGCTGGCTTTAGATATTGCTGAACGAGAAAAATGGCCAGTACTCTATCTTTATACTGACTCATGGATGGTAGCAAATGCTCTATGGGGGTGGCTGCAGCAATGGAAGCAGAGCAACTGGCAACGCAGAGGCAAGCCCATCTGGGCTGCTGAATTGTGGCAAGATATTGCTGCCCGACTAGAGAATCTGGTCATAAAAGTACGCCATGTAGATGCTCACGTACCCAAGAGTCGGGCCACCGAAGAACATCAAAACAACCATCAGGTGGATCAGGCTGCTAAGATTGAAGTGGCTCAGGTGGATCTGGACTGGCAACATAAGGGTGAATTATTTATAGCTCGGTGGGCCCATGACACCTCAGGCCATCAGGGAAGAGATGCAACATATAGATGGGCTCGGCATCGAGGGGTGGACCTGACCATGGATGCTATTGCACAGGTTATCCATGAATGTGAAACGTGTGCTGCGATCAAACAAGCCAAGCGGTTAAAGCCTCTCTGGTATGAAGGACGATGGTTGAAATATAAATATGGGGAGGCCTGGCAGATTGACTATATCACACTTCCACAAACTCGCCAAGGCAAGCGCTATGTGCTTACCATGGTGGAAGCAACCACTGGATGGCTGGAAACATACCCTGTGCCCCATGCCACCGCCCGAAACACTATCCTGGGCCTTGAAAAGCAAGTCTTATGGCGACATGGCACCCCCGAAAGAATTGAGTCAGACAATGGGACTCATTTCCGAAACAACCTCATAGACACCTGGGCCAAAGAGCACGGCATTGAGTGGGTGTATCATATCCCCTATCATGCACCAGCTTCCGGAAAAATTGAACGATACAACGGACTGTTAAAGACTACACTGAGAGCAATGGGTGATGGGACATTCAAAAATTGGGATAAACATTTAGCCAAAGCCACCTGGTTAGTCAACACTAGGGGATCTACTAATAGAGCCGGCCCTGCCCAATCAAAACTTCTACGTACTGTAGAAGGGGATAAAGTCCCTGTGGTGCATGTGAGAAACATGCTGGGGAAGACAGTCTGGGTTACTCCTGCATTAGGAAAAGGCAAACCCATTCGTGGGATTGCCTTTGCCCAGGGACCTGGGTGCACTTGGTGGGTAATGCGGAAGGATGGGGAAGTCCGATGTGTACCTCAAGGAGACTTGATTTTGGGTGAAAACAGTCAATGATTTGAATTGTATTATGTTAATTGTTCAGAATGACATTACTACTATGGCTGCTATCTACCATATCAATGGTATTATAGCAAGAATCACCCAGACTGATGAAGAATGAGCTTCACTGAAACCAAGCAACGTGCAGCAGTGATGAAACCAGAACTGGCTTCAGCAGCTTGCGCCCAACAAATCCCTCGAGATCGACATCTTCGACCTGCAGATCATGGACATGGACCGTGCCAGATGACAATCCAACACCACATACCATCTCCCCTGCCCTGAGAGACTGCTATGATGGATGAAGCCCAGAGTCATGGACTGACTGAACTCCATAGACATTTTAAGTGATGGCCCATGGACTAAGAGAGTGATATCTGTGTGTATATATTAAAGGACAGGAAGAGTAATAATGAATAATTGGAATGTATTGAAAAGTATAGGACCTGGGCATGACGTAAATGGTATGGAATAAGGGGTGGATACTGTCCTGGTTTCAGCCAGGATAGAGCTGGTTTTCCTCACAGAAGCTAGTGTGAGACTGTGTTTTGGATTTGGGATGAGGAACTGTTGATAATGTGCTGATGTTTTGGGTTGTTGCTGAGCCGTCAAGGACAGTCCAGCTTCTTGTGCTGGCCTGCCAGCGAGCAGGCTGGGGGTGCATGGGGAGCTGGGAGGGAACACAGCCGGGACAGCTGACCCAGACTGGCCAAAGAGATATTCCCTACCATACGACGTCATGCCCAGTACATAAACTGGAGTTGGCCGGGGGGGCGGAAATCGCTGCTCGGGGACGGGCTGTCGATCACGGGGTGGTGAGCAATTGCTGTATTGGGCATCACTTGTTCTTATACATTCCTTTGTTGGTATTATCATTATTGTTCCCTTCTTTCTTTATGTCCTATTAAACCGTGTTTATCTCAACCCACGAGGTTTTTCCTAATTCTCTCCCCTGTCCCGCTGTGGGAGGGAGAGTGAGCGAGCGGCTGCGTGGTGCTTAGTTGCCGGCTGGGGCTAAACCACGACAATCATGGAGACTTATTGAATATTCCACACAACTGTGCAAACCCAGGCCACTAGGGTAACCACTCTTTATTATTTCGTAACAGATTTTACAACCTGCTCAGACATATTTTCATAAAATAAATCATGAAAAGAAATAGCTGTGTTGTTAGCCACTTCTTTACATTATAAGCACAATTTGCACAGTTTGCTTTACAACTAGAACATTCTCATGAGACAGCTGAGGATATGTTGGTTTTCTCCAACTATTTTTAAGCAGTGGCTGACACCACTTGCCTCTGAAGGCAAGATCTAGTCCTGCTACTGTCACTAAAAATTCTGTACACATGATATTCTGTGCATGCAACAGGATTGGAAATTGCTCTTGAATGGGTTTGTTCCGTGTGGGGATGAATTGGTTGAAGCTGCAGGGAGCCATTGCAGTGACATAATGTTATTCCTATTAAATATTGCTGTTCTTTGATAGAAACCCACACCAGTGGCTTATTAATTCCTAAAAACTCCAGTTCTTTGGGGAGTAGATGAGTTGCTGTCTTTGCATGTCTAGAAATAAATTATAGTACTTCTTGTTGAAGATGGATAGGATAATAAAAAATAAGAGACAGTGAAGCATATATCCCAACAAATCACAAAACCAGATAAATGAAACTACAAGTATAAGCTATAAGCATATGTGGTTCTGCTAAATAAGTTGCGTAATATTTTCAGATTTGGGAAAATGCCATGTTATCTGAGCCATCTTTTGAACATGTCTCTTGAAGAGTAGTCTCACCACTCGAAGGTTAGTCAAGTGATAACTCACTGATATACATGCTATTTCTAAAACTGTTGATGAAGCCGTTCTGAGAAGCATGAGGACAGAGACTCACCACTGTAAGAGACTGACTGCCAAGCTGTTCAAACACTTTGCATTTATATACAGATACAGTGGATGCTTTGCATACTGTGTCTAATCCTAGAAATAAAATGTTTTGCTGAAGTAAAAGGCAATGATAGACAAGTTGTTCAATTTCAATAACACCTTTTCTTTCTAAAGGATAATTGCAGAATCTTACAAAGTATAAATCCAAACCACTGAATGCTGGGGATGAAAAAATGCAAAAGGAAAAAACAACAATAACACACCACCCAGGGCAAATTGTACTATTTTCCTGAAAAGCACCATAGCACATATGTTTCTTTTTTGGCAGTGATAGTCAGGAATGGTCCCCACTAGTTTGACAGGAGAAAAGCTGAATGGTAGAGGATCTAAATGGTAAAGAATATGTATGGAAAGAATTGTGGGGACACCTACTCTATTTGGGAATCATGGAAAGGTAGTTCATGGTTTTTGTCCTGTTTCTGATACTTGTCTAAGGTCTTGGTCTTAAGTTTTAAAGGTGTTGATGGATATAACTCCAGCTGTATGGAATGCCAAAAGTTAGAATAAGAACTGCAGCATGACATTAGCATTCTTTCAACAGACTGCAGTATCTTAAGTTAGGCACTCGTTGCAGGCATCTAAAAAAATGCTGACATTGGCGACCATACACCTTGTTCCTCCTTCCCAAAAACCTCAACCACATTCTCAAAGGAGGAGCGGTTCTAGAAACCTGGACCAACCAGAAAGCCATGGACTTTTTTACCAAATGATTGGCTTTAAGTCCGACTTGAAATGATATCATTCATTCATCCTCTGACTCAAGTATCCTTACATTTCTGGCTACAAAATACCTTCAGTAGGAAGTTGGACAATGTTCTGCAAAATGCTCCAGCATAGAATCTAGGGACACACTGGAGATATGGCTTCAAGTCTCTTTACTAAGGACTTAGAGCTGTTGCCTATTTCCAAGCCAAACCTTGTTGCTAGAAGTCTGTGATTGCTACTTAAGCTACTTGACTACTGTGAACAGAATTTCTTGTAATACCCAATTATGAGTGAGTATTGGGATTTGCTGGGAAGAGGCTTCCCAGAGGCTGACTTCCTCCACTGAGGAATTCAGATGTCTATTCACCCAAGCTACCTTCCCAATGAAGTTCCAGACAGCAGACAGATCTTCCCAAAAGAGTTATTTCTACGCAGGGAAGGTTATTTAATATGAAATTGTTAGGCAAAACTAAGAGTTTTTATCAAATGGTTTACTTACAGAGTTAGGGTTTTCTGGAAAGTGGTCAACATATGTTGCTATCTTGGACTTTAAATGTTTTGCCTATTCCCTCCCTGCCTCTTCTAGAAGTTACAAAGGCACACTGAATTTAGGACACTAGCTCCACAAAAGTTTAGGCAAATCTAGAATCTAACAGTGCTTAGAAAGCCACTCCGAATCTTTACTTTCAAACAGACTTTATTGATCACCAGTTCCACCAGAAACAAAACAGAAAAGCCTCACCATGAAAGTGAAAGCTTCCAGGCTCATCATAAAATTTATCAAGGGACATTATTTTTATTATTGTTTTTATGTATTGGGAGCTCAGGCACATATAGTTTTTTTTGAAAGATGATTTTTGCTTAATAGACACATATATTCTTTACATAATATTATTGCACTTAATATCTTTAAGGCAATTATTCATCTAGCGACAGGAGTAAATATCTACAAGAACTTTGTAAAGAAAAGAAAAATTGCCTTGTTTTGCCTACAACGGGCATGACTCCTAAACCATGATTTAGTCATCCTCATATAAACTAAAATATTGTAGTGGGCCAATGTGCAATGACAAAATAAAAAGTTAAAGACTTAGAAACTGAACATACAAATTAATTTTCATTCACAACAATATGTCAAAACATTCACTGGTTTGACTTTATGTAAATTTAAGATGGATGCTGTGGAGTATAAATATATCTTTACTTACTCACTAGTTGATAAAAATTCCAAATTATTCTAACCCTAACAACCTCCACAATATCTTCCTTTTTCATCTCAGTTTTTAAAAGAAATAGATAAATTATTTAAAATTGCATGAGATGCCTATTTATTTTCAAATTAAAATCTGTTTTTCACAAGCACAACATGCTGTTTCCTTTGTCTTGATTTAAGATACTAATTTTTAAACAAAGATTACATCATAAATCCAAGAGTATTTTCACAAGTTTCCTTTAAGGTTTTTGCTCCAGTTTGATCTTAAGAGCCATATAACTCCATTAAATTATTTAGAAAGTAGCTATAATTAATACAATTATTTAGGAACTGAAAAGACAAACTGCTCCTAAATTTATATTTGCAATTATTTTCAGTTACACATTAAGCATACTGTGTAGATTGAAAAAGTAGTATTTCTTTCAAAAGGTCGTATCTTACCATCTTTTTTGTTTTCTGCTTGCTTTATTTTTACTGGTACAGTTTCTGGAGTATATTAGTATTATATTAGTCTTTTATGCAGATAAGACTAGTAATATCTGGTTTATAAAGATTAAATTATGCCCTTCATTATTGACTATGCCCATTGGCAAGTTGCAGAATATCTAGCTACGTATAAATAGTAACATTTGCTTGCAGAAGTTATCCTAGTAACTATGTTGTAATATTTAAGCTAAGTGATTTGGCACTCTTACAGGCACGAGTCAGGTAGTAAAGTAAAAAAGTTGCACACAACCTGGGGACCTTCGGATGGTATCTAGTCCAGCTCTCTATTCAAAGGAAACACCATGTCATTCTTGACAGATGTTTGCCTGATCTATCTGAAATATCTTCAGTGATGGAGCTTGCACAATGCCCCAACAAGCTGTTTCAATGTTTACCTCTTCATATTATCAGAACATACTTCCTAATATCTAAACAGTATTCCTAACTTAACATCTTCCTAACATCCTCAGTGCCTATATCTTTGATTATAAGAATGGTTGGCATCACTGGAAATAGTTTCTGTATATTGAAAAGAAGAATAGGATACTGCAGGTAGTAGAATGTACTGATAAGAGCTTGTTTTATTCAGTTCAAGGCATTTCATTATTCATGGAGTATATAATCTTGTTTTCCAAAGTGAAGTTATATATTCTAAATAACATTAAACAAAGTATTGTGAACAAGCAGTATGATAATAAGTTTTCCTAATCTGTACAATATAAGTTTCACTGATATCAGTGGCAAGTGTGCATGAGTTTTCAGTAAAAGTAAGCACAAAGAGCCATGTTGCCTTCTCTGGAGTTGGACTTGCTTACCATATATATCAATTTAGTCTCTTGTCTTCTAAAGAAGAAAATGTGTCCTCTCCACCATTCTTAATATTTTAAAAAATATGCTTTGTTTTTAAAAATAGACAGAATTCTTATCAGATATGTTGGTAACATTAGCATTTTGTTCATAAGAATGATGATTTTCAGAGATTTTTAGAAAATAAATAAATAAAAGGTCTTCAAGCCCTGGGACATTTTGAATGCCAACAGAGTATTCAGGTCTCAGTGAGTAAATACCTTCCTTGCATACAGATAGTAGAAGCTGAGTATTTGATCTGTTCAGATATCTACTTTAGGGAATGCTGATTTACACATTTATGTGACCCTCTGTCCATTATTTGCTAAAGTATATAAATGGCAATGCCAGGTGCAAATATCTATATTTACAAAATGTAGACAAATGAGAGTATTTCAGCATATAGAAAACTATGCTAATCACTCAAAGATTTATGTCCCTACTCTGTGGCAACACAGTCACTTGGAAAAGCAACCTGCACTGGCACATGCAGGCCTCAAACCCTTCCAGTATAAGATCTGTGGGAAAATGTTCTCTCAGAAATGTTCCCAATAGGGCCATCTCAACCTGCACAGTGGGGACAAGCCCTATAAGTGTAACTACTGTGACATGGGTTTTGTGCATAAACTCACTTTTGAGAAAACATCTTAAACAGCTACATGGTAAAAATAGCTTTGACAATGCTAGTTCTGTGATTTATTTATATGAGTGCCCCCCTCATAACCCCATGACAATGAGGAATAATGGGAGAAAACCAGGAGGAGTGGTAGTAATTGGAGAAATAAAATACGTAAGGGATCTTGCATTAGCCTGTACTGAAAACAAAGCAATTATTGTGTTTTTCTTTTTTTATTTTCAAATGTTCTGATATTTATTATTTCCAGATTTTTTCCTTTCCTAGTTTATTATTTCTTGCATTATCTATTTTCTTTTTTTTTTCCTGAAGGATTTTTTTTCATCATGAGCCTGTAGTACTCTTGAAGGCAATAACAAAATTTTACATATTACCTAAAGAAAGATTTGCTGAGCAAAAAAATTAAGACTTTAATTTATTAAGCAGATCTAAATAAGTCTACCACATAGATTCTCCCAGTGCAGCTAATGTGAACAATGTTTGAAGAGTTTGGATCAAAGTGAACACTCTTTACACTTAGTTCGGTCTTAAATCCGTGAGTGTTTGTGTGCCATGGAATGAGTCAGAAACCAAGAAGTGACAAGAATTTCTCCTTGTTTATTAGTCCTGCAACCTTGAACTTTTAAATAGATTGAACAAACAATTTGGAACACTGTATAAATTACACATTTTTACTGGAAACTACGTACTGTGCAATAGATGCTTGTTCAAATGTCACCTGATTGTTCTCTTCAGAGCATAATTTCAAGATTAATTCTGTTCATTTGCTTTGGCAATTCAGCAATGAGTCATCTTCCTTTTGTCTGCTCTATATTACTTGTGATTCCTTTCTATAATAAAAAGGAACATCTTGGTTCCTAGAATCTTTGTAAGTGAAGAGTATCTGCATCTCTTGTTCAGCAAATAAAAAATATTGAGAAAAGTAATTGCTGCATCCTGGGAGGTGGTAGGTCTTTAACAGCGCTATTCTAACTTCACTAGAGACCAAGTGAATGTCAAAAACTTCACTTTATTGTCAAATTCAGTTTCCTCATCACTTCCTAAGATCCTAGGAAAATGTCAAGTAAATCCAACACAATTAGAGGTATCCTTGACTGAAAGGCCATGCTATTCCCCCTGAAGAAGTTATTAAAAGAACATTTTAGAAGCAGTTTGCTCAGTACCTGTGGAGAATTGATAGCTTGTACTTCACATTTTCTTAAATTGAAAAAAAAAAAGAAGAAAGAAAAAGAGAGAATTACTCTTGGCAATGAGAACCTGCAGGCTGATGCCAGCAGCATACAACATGATGTGGATGCAGTAGCATAAGCATGTTGCTTTTATCTCTAACCCATATTTAAGTAAATTATTTGTGGCTAGCACACTGAACTATCAATTGCATAAATACCCTCAATTCAGCTGTTTAAATATATTCTTAAAATGGAAAAAAAAGGAAAGTATTTTCCAACTCAATCTCTTTTTGAAAAAGGTAATGATACAATGTTCATATTTATCCTCTTTTTAATTATTGTAATGTCATAGTACATATTAGGTATGTACCTATGTGGTTTTCCTGAAGAAATTTGTGATTTAGGCTGTAACATGCTTTGACATTACAGCAAGAAATTTTTTTAACCTGAGATTTAGGTGTCCTATTCTTTCCACTTAATGGAATTCCTCTAAGTGGTCTTGGGCATGTTATTTGGTATTTGAAGTAATATCATATTAAGGGTGATAATATTATGGTTAAGAAAAAAAGTTATAAGTTAAGATCCAATATTTCCAGGGAAAATGCAGAAAAACAAAACCAAACCAAAACATAAAGCCCCAGCAACAACACCCCTTCCAACATTTGTTTAAAGCATTATGAGGGTATTTTATAAGTTAAAAGTAGCTTGATAACATATGAGCTCTATTTACTTATTGGGCAGATAATCGCTAAATAAGTTGTTTTAACAAGCAATAAGTTTAAAAAAAAATTATAATTGAACAATGTTTCAATTCTCTATAAACATATTGTTTTATTCTTGTGAATAATCCTGTTTAACACAGGTGAACTATACATATATGTTGAGTAAAAGGAGTAAAAAATTCTTTGATCTATATTTGATTACTAACTAGAGGTAAATTCTAACAATCTTATATTAGTAATGGAAGTAACACTAATATATGAGAAGTTTGTTGTGAACATCCGTAGATGAAATACATTCCCAACAGGCAAGAAATATTACCTTATTAGCTTGAATCAAGACTATAGTTTGAATTATTAATTTATAATACAAAACTACACTGGATAGAATTTTAAGTATGTATCTTTTGCACATTTTCTCCACCTTCTTTGTTTTAATTTCACAATCAAATTTGTTTGGTAAAAAAACCCACAAAAAAACCCAAAACATTATGGAGATTTTATTCAGATAAATTAATATATCTCACTGTACACCACCATAGAATACATTGGAAGTGCTAGTACTCTACATTTCTATAATATATAACACATAAACAGGTGCCTAACCTTTCAATTTCTCTAAACCTATGTCTAAATTGTTTTTCACAAAAAAAAAACCACTAAATTGTGTCTCAGAATAAGAAAAAGATTAGCTTTATCATAGCTAACAGACCCTGTCTTCCCCAAAACATTTAATCATCTTTGAGCATGATTCTATGATCAAGTTATTTGACAGAAGGCTGATCACTGTCAATTCCTCAACACAGAAAAGTTACTATCAGCATCAGATGAGCAATTAAACCATTTTCATTCGAGTTTACACTCATAGGTTCAAGCACCCCCAAATCAAATGCAGGTATGTGCACATAAGCATATGTGCACTCACATATTTTGAATCCTTTGTGGTTACAGACCATTAGATAATCTTTACCAGCAGTGGAAATCTTCAAAGGAGTCCACAATCTCATAAGATGAAGATCTTCTCTATATATATGATGATCATTCTTTCAGGAAACATCAAAATATGTGAATTCTTAGTTCACCCATTTAAGCCCTACAACATATATTTTTGGTGAATAAATTTCACTTAATAAGTAGTATCTACAGTATGTCTCTGTTCTTCCCAATGTCTAGACGTCTAATTATCCCCTTTCTCTCTTCCCCTTCTCTCCTTGTTATTCTAGCATTTTATGTTTAAAAAGTCTTTTTAACAGACTGAATCACAGTAATAGACATGTCAGATCAATAGTTCACTACTTAATTTCTCTGTAATTATGGTTATTTTCCATGTTTGTGGACAAGATAACTCTTTTTTTTTTTTTAGGTTATGAAGTGGTTATTTTGTGATTGTAACTGATTTTTTGTACACTTGTTTTTTTCCTAAAATGAAAACTATGTGAAGAAAAAACTGTGGTCACCTGGACCCTCTTTTGAAGTAACAACAGGAACAATTCTGCTGCCTTGAATTTTTTATGAAGGATACATTTATTGACAACTTGGATAAAAAAAAAAAAAAATCTAACATAAGACTCCACGTATCACAAGCTTTCATACGGTACTGATTATGGAGAAAGTTAAGTGACTTTGGAAAAGAAATTTAAAATTTTCAGATGAGATGTTGCATAGCACTATTTCCAGCATCACATATTTGTGCCTTTAAATTTTCTAGTTTATTCACAATGTTTACTTTACAGCATATGCTACTATTTGAATCAGACAATATAGTGTAATGATAAAGGTCAAATTCACACTTCATGTGTGAATTTAAAACTATTCTTATGTAAGTGCAGAAATCTACTGTATGGATCAACTACTTCTCTGTTTATCTCTTTTGTAGAAAGTGTCTAGAAAAAATAGATAAAGAAACAAACTAATGAAATCAAACTTAGAAGAATGCTTCACCCTAAAAAATGGATATTCAATATATTCTACAGAACAATGATAATTTATTAGGTAGAATTAATATGTCATCTCAGGGGGGGTCTCAGAAACAGCCCTATAACTATGAGTTAAATGATACATTAAGCTAGTTGAAATCATATCAATTTTATAGGTGAAAAATTATTTGAAAAGTGTAAGAAATTTTGATAAGTATAGTCTTGGTACCTGCTATATCTGAATCTGATAAATGTACCATGAACTGATTGTGATTTTATTTCAATAAATTACTGAAATTCAAAATTTGGACGGTTTGTTAAAGTTGGGGGCTGGGAAATACAAACTGATTTTAAATGAAGTTGAACAAAGATGCTATTTTATATTGAAATTACGTTAAAACCTTTTTTTTTCTTCTTTTTTTTTTCTTGGTATGGACTTGGGTTCAATGAAAGCCAGGCTGTTTAGTTCCACTGTTCAGCTTCAACAAGTAAGTATGTCCATTTAACATGAATGTTTTAGAGATCCTTGAAAGTTTTGTATGTTCTAGACTCAATCTTTTAAGTAAAAATCCATTTCTCTATTTCCCCTCTGATCCTTAAGAAGCCTGATCCTGAAAACTAATCATGAATATCAAATCACTATCCATATAAGAAGTGAAAGACAGAGATCCTGAGAAAAGAACTGGACATAAAATATTTTCATGGAGGCCAAGTCCATGTTTGGGATCAAGACTATGATCCAGAGCCCTTTAAGGCACTGGTAATGAACAGTCTGTTGGAAAAGAAAGTAATTCATTTCAAGCAAAGGCAACACATCCAAGGAAATTAAAAAGAAAGTTAAAACCGAATTCCAAAGTGAGAAAAAAGTCTTCCTGAACATCCCTGGAAAATAAAGAAGATGGAAGACTTTGTCAGTTCTGTTGGTTTTATCTGATCTTGGCGTGGAGACAGCTCTGCAGCAGCAATGATTCACCTTCCTGCTGTATGCGACAGAGTATGTCGTGTCATCGAAAGGCCAGCCACAGTTATGTCTGAAATCTTAGAATATTTTCTGAGGATGTGTTAGAAGCTAGCAAGTTGGATAGTTTGTCTGACTGCAAATACATTGAATCAAATCCTGTGGGAATATGTATACCATAGTCAATCATACCATAATGGTAATTACTGAGCTATCCTTTAGCTAGCAGGTCCATTAAGGCAGCACTGCACAACACTGTGCACAGATATTAATCTGGGTCCCCAAGAGCTATTGAGATAGACAAAATTTCCCTCCAAATGCCTAGAAGCTCATCTATCTATTTTCATTTATTGATTAAATTTTTATTTTATATTTTTATTTTGGCACTTAATGGCACTTATTTTAGATAATTTGCGCAGCATCTTGTATTTGGCCTCAAGCCTCGTAGCGGATAGTCTAGATCCATTAGTGGTAATAGTGACGAGATAATAATTCAAAAGTTATAATGAAATTGTTGTCACATTATTACTGTAATAGTTCTGTTACCATTTATATGAATATTGAAGGTTCACAACTAAAACTGTATGCATATTCCTTTAATAATCACAGACTAGGAAAAATAATCCTTCATTCATAAAATATGCAGCAGACTTGACCATTTCTCTAATGGCAACTCATTATCTATTTGAGGGTATCAAGTTTAAAATTCAAATTATATGAAATTAAAATAAAAGGCAATGCTATTAGAGAAAGTGTGACCTAATTTATGTGAAATTGAACCAGCAGTATTTGTAGAACGGACTCAAGGTAGTATAATAGACAGTAGAAACCTCACTACTGCTTTGGGTCAGTTTTAGAAGAAACTTCTGAAGTTCAATGCTCTGAGGAGGATGACTCCAATTTGAAAAAAAGCCAAACCATTGTGGAGTTGTGGAGGCCACTGGGGAATTTTGGTTGGTTGCTTGCTTTTAATTTATTGAATTAAAAGCATCTTTATGCTTTTAATTAATTAGAATTAAAAGCTATTTATTGAATAACCATAAAATATTTTGGTTTCAGTCTAAGACTTGTTCATTGACTCCTGGCCAGATAACAAAAGGCTGACAAAATGATATTGATGTGCTTAAATGACCTGTGTTAACCTTACTCATTCCGGTGTTACTTTTCTGCATCCCTGCCTATAATATTTTTATAGCTGTTTCACCTACAGTTAAAAAAAAATAATCCTCTCTTAGAACTGCAACATCCCTATTTATTCGTTTATTAAGGAACCAGACTTTGGGTTGTATTTTGAAATGCAAAACTGGAAAGTTGTTTGAGCTTTCTTCTGTATTCTGCTCAATATAGGGAAGAAATTGGAGATTTTGATATGTAAACAGATCATTTAACCGTAATTTCGTGCATGTGTGAGATCATATGTCTACATAAAAATAGCCAAATAACAAACCTTGCAAAAATATCTAATCTAAAAAACTTGTGATTAAGTATAGTCTAACCTTTTTTTAAATTTAACATGATATATATTGTTGATTACCCTGAACTACACAAAACAAACTAAAAATCTACTGTGGGTGTAGTTAGAACACCCCAAGTTGTGATAACAAACATAGTTTCCATCTCACTTGTTAGGCATGGAAATTATATATATTTTTGATGGATTGATCACACTATATTCTGGTGCTGTGTTCTCTTTTTGGGGGTTGTGTTTGATTTTTGAATGTTTGGGGGGGGGTTGTATGTTAAGCCTAATAAAGACAGGTAGGATGTATCTCTAAAAGGCCTTCTTGTTTACTCATGAAAAGGATTGTTAGTAAGGTCATAATAAGCAACCTAACAGGGAGTTTAGATGTTTTATAGATATTTAAAAAGAAAGAAATGTTAAAAGGCAAATTTTTAAGATGGCAATGAAGTGGATTCACAAGGAATGTTTCAGAGTCTGACTGCCACCTTGAGCTTTTCATTAAAAGAATAACAAAAAATTTAAGCAAAAGGAAGCAGTTTCACCAGATAAGACTCAAAAACACTTGCAACACTTATTCACCAATGTTTTGTCTTCTGAGGTGGTGAACCTTCACTGCTCCTAAATCTGTTGCATGTTTGCTAAGTTTCAAAAGCTATGTTATAGATTTCTAGGAAGCCTCATCACCTGACAGAACTGACAAAATCTACAAAAAATAAATTGTTGACTATATGGTACGTAACAAACTTACCACTTTCTTGCTTTGAAGTGATTGGAGGTACTCGTCATTTCAATCACCTTCAGCTCTCTTCTCAACACAAAAAGGTGCAGTGATGATGGTGGCAGTGAATAAAGCTGCACAGTGTATCATCTGGTGTGATTATTGGGCTGCTCTTTGGGGTTTTTTTGTATTTTAGGTGATGGCATTTGTTTCCTGAAGAGATGATGTGTTTATCAGATCACTGAAGTATACACTTAACTTCAGAGAAGGGACCTCAATTCCTGTTGACTGTAGTCAGTGAGGCTGTTTTCTTTTGTCAGAATGAAAATCAATGGGCTCATGCAGCACTACAAATCAATTCCTTCCATGTAGATTACAGTGCTTTTACGTGCTTGATTGTGTGTAAACAGACTTCTTGCTCCTTAAAATATCTTACAATTTATGTAGAAATAGGAAGACAAATTTCCATATTTGGTCTTTAAATTTTTAAATCTGCTGAGTATTTTTTAAAAAGATAAAATTGCTGGAAACAGAAAATGTTTCCTTCTGAGGTTTCAGAATTTTAAAATGCTACTCAGGTACAAATCAAGATTAAACATTTGAGAACTTAAGAAGGAGAAAAGGGTTATTGCCAAACAAAATACTTCAAAATTGCCTACTTTGCCCTTACACAATATTTGTTTAAGCTGCATTGGAACAAATTATTTTGACATGTTATCTTAGAAAATGTTGATATAATGGCTACCTTCTTATGAAATATTTTAAAAATATGGATTTAGCATATTGCTTATAGGGGATATGAAAAAAGTTTCAATCAGCTTTAAGTACCAGTTAAGAGAAATGACTAAGTATACGTGTAATAATATCACTAACTATATTTAATAGAGGTAAAATACAGGAGATTGCCAGAACTGAGTGATGTGATTATGAATTGTGTACAAATATAAAGATCATATCATAAAGTTATATTCTAAGCCATTCTGCTTCACTCTCCCCTCATTCACTGTATAACCAAAATGAGTAATAAAAGAAATAATAATAAAGGAATGATAATACAAACAATCTAGTTATAGTATTCACCATCTTATAACAATAATTTAATTTTCATTTCAAAAACATGAAAATATTTTGTATTGGCTATATTTCTCCTGATTTGTTTTAGAACTTGTACAGATCAGGGACAAAACTCTTCTGTCCTAAAAGCATGTGTAAATTATAATGGCCTGAAACAGTGATTTCTACAAATGTAGGGGACATTATGTTGAAGGTAGGGACTGGCAATAGATATACAATGAACTGGACCAAATGGATTTTAAAACCAAAACTAAAACCATCTTCCCCCACTTCCCCTTATTCCCAGGCTCAACTTTGCTCCTTCATTCCCAACTCTTCTATCTCAACTCCCCTGAGCAGCACAGGGGCATGGGGAATGGGTGTTGCAGCCAGTTCGTAACTGCTCCTTCCTCCACACACTCTTCACCTACTCTAGCCTCGGGTCCCTCCCATGAGATATGATCCTCCATGAACTGCACCAACCTGGATCCTTCCCACAGGCTGCAGTCCTTCACAAACTTCTCCGGCGTGGATCCTTTCCACTGGGAGCAGTACTTCAGGAGCAGACTGCTCCAGCGTGGGTCTCCCACAGGTCACATTTCCTGCCAGAAAACCTGCTCATGCATGTGCTCCTCTCCACAGGCTGCAGCTCCTCCCAGGAGCCTGCTCCATCCTTAGGTCTCTGTGGGCTGCAATTTCCTTCAAGGTATATCCACCTGCTCCAGCATGGCATCCGGGATGGGCTGCAGTGTGGATATCTGCTCTGACATGGTTCACAGGCGTGCAGGGAGACAACCTGCTTCACTGTGGTCTTCTCTGTGGGCTGCAGGGGAATCTCTGCTCTGGCACCTAGGGGACCTCCTCCCTCTCCTTCTTCTCTGACCTTGGTGTGTACAATGATGTTTCTCTCACATTTTCCTACTCTTCTCTCACAGCAGCTGTGCAGTGTTTTTTTACAATTTATTAAATATATTATCACAGAGGCACAGAGGTTGTGTGGAATGTTTGAAAAGCTGGTTTCTTTAACAGGGATTTGGCTTTTTTGACAACAGGAACCTCTCTGAGGATCTCCTAGGGAGAAACAGGATTCACCAGAATGGGGAAGAGCTGGCCAACCTGGTGAGGAGAGTGTTAACCCAGGAATGAGATGGGAGTGGGGGAGGACAAACCATGGTCAGTGGACAATAGTGGAAACCTAAGAGTGCAGGGTAACAATAAGAAGAGTCATCTCAGGAAAGGTAAATCAAGGCAACAGGAGGTCCTCCTCAGCTGCGTGTTCACAGCCTTGGAAACAATCATGAGGAACTAGAACTCCTATGTAGTCACAAATATACAACATTGTTGGAATAACTAAGACATAGTGGGCCATGTGCAATGGACAGGTATCCACTCAGAACAGACCAACAGAGAAGATGAGGGGGCAAAGATCCTGGCCTATGTCTGAAGGAGTAGCTTGGGTACAGGGAGTTCATTGATGGGACAGACAATGGGCCAGTGGAGAGCTTGAGGATCAGGATCAGGAGAGAGGCTGGTAAGGGGGAGATCATGGTAGGAGTGTCTCACAGATCAGGCTGAGGATGTGGACAAAGCCTTTAAGCACCTGAAGAAAGTCTCTGTGTCACAGGCTGTGATTCTTACGCTGGAAGGGCAGCACAATGGAACACAAGCAGTCATCAGGATTTCTGGACTGTGTCAGGACTAACTTTCTGAAACAGGTATGGAGTGGTCCAACCAGGTACCAGAAGTGACACACAGTTGGATGTGTGTCCTGGTTTCAGCCAGGATAGAGTTAATTTCCTTCCTAGTAGCTGCTACAGTGCTGTGTTTTGGGTTTAGTATGAGAATAATGTTGATAGCATACTGATGTTTTAGTTGTTGCTAAGTAGTTTTGGTGCTTGTACTCAGTCAAGGATTTTTCAACTCCCCACGCTCTGCCAGCGGGGAGGTGCACAAGGAGCTGGGAGGGGGCACAACTAGGACAGCTGGCCCAGGCTGGCCACAGGGACATTCCCCACTATGTAACAACGTGCTCAGTACATAAACTGGAGGTGGCCAGGGGGTGGGAATCACTGCTCAGGGATGGGCTATTAATCACTGGGTGGTGAACAATTGCTGCATTGTGCATCAGTTGTTTTTATATATTCCTCTATCAGTATTTCTTTTTCCTGTGCTGTCCTATTAAATTTTTTTTATCTCAACCTGCGAGGTTTTTTCCTATAATCTCCCCCACCCCACCTGGGCAGGGAGAGGCTAATGAGCAACTGCATGTTGCTTAGTTGCCATCTGGGGCCAAACCACGACAACGTGCTATTCACTGACAAGGAACAAGTAGTTGGGGATGTGGCAATCAGCAGCAGCCTTGGCTGTAGTCACCATGAAATAGTGGGCTGTGAGATTATAAGGGGAGTAAGAAAGGAGAATAACAGAGGATAAACTCTGGGCTTTAGGAGAACAGATTTCAGCTTATTCAGGACCTGAATCAGTCAAGATCTGTGATTTTAAATTTAAATCAGTTTAGTAGAGTGGGAAAGAACAGTTCATTAATTGGATGTATCACAAGACATGAGCAGTTCCAGAGAGGAACTGAACTGCAGTCTGAAGAAATTCTTAGTAAATGTTTTTCTCCTAAATTCCAGTTACGATAAGGAGATTCATGGCTGAAATAAAAAATAGGTATCTGATACACTAGTTAGGAGTCAGTAGACCATTCTCTCAGAACATCTTAGGAACCAGAGCAAATTCAACTTTATCTTAGAAGGGGTAAGCAGAGCAACCCTCACTTTTGTGATGGAAGGGCCATCCCTACCATATCTTTATAAAATGGAGGCAACATAGAACAACTTACTGCATATAACAACTTGTTATAATGTTTAATACCTTCTCATAACTTTTTGTTCTGTTGATGCTGAAATGCATTGCAGAGTTTTTGTGCATTTGTATGTCTATGCAATAGTCCTTACTGGGGATTTCATTGGCTAAAAAAGGGCATGTGGCAACCTAGTCTTAAGGTGAAAATAGATATGAAAGAGTCACGTGTGCGCAAGAACACAGGGGCTCTTATGAAAAGAATCTAGTCATTGTCCTAGGCAATGTTCTGAGACTACTGCTTCTCAGTTTCTCTTTCTGAAGGCAATTTGCTCTGTGACGAAAGTAGTTAAATTTTCTTTGGACTAAAGCAAAATTCTGAGTCTTCCTGGGGAATTTCCTACTCACCTATATTACATAGCAAGTCCAATTCAGAGCAGAATCAAATGTGAAAATACTAAAATTTATGGGAGAGGGAAGGATAAAACTCCTCTCAATTTTTTTTTTTTTTTTCCTGTTGATGGACAGAAAGTCACAGTCCAAAAATAGTAAAGCTTTTGTTTCATTGTCCACTTTGTGATCAGGGTGAGTAAAATAATGGATAGAAATAATGACTTTTTTTAATGAGCCAATAGGAAATTGTCACTTTACAGAAACAAGTATGGAAAACAGGATCGGATGTACATCACTATGTTGTGCATAAAGGCAAATCCAGCTTTTATTGACTATATCTGAAAATTTTGAAGTACAGTTGTAAAACCTCAATTTTCCATGGAAATGAAACCATAGTAAAAATGAATCTGAAATGCAGTTTCATTACAACAACTGGTTTTGTATTGTGACTCATTCCATTATAGAATTGCAAAAACCCTAGCACAATCTCCTAAGCTTTGAAAGAGAAGACAAAAGTGTTTTTTTTCCCCTTCACTCATTGTACTGCTTTAATTTAAAACCCAGTGATATGAAAGGGGGAGGAGACAAACCAGCAAAATACTCATTTTTTTTCTCTTTGCTCTACCTGTCAAGTCTTCTTACATTTTGCATGAACAATCCATTTTAAAGTGTCATTGTTATCGCCCTTCCAAGTGATTAGAAATTTCAGTCACCCTCAGAAATATGTTGTTATGCAAATATCATGGATCCAGATAGTCAGTGAAGCATGATAACCATTCAGTAGATTAACTTTGCTAGTATCCTCCCATGGACAAAGGAATGTTAACTGAGATGAATTTAAAAGGAATATCAGACTTTGTGGTTTTAGCACATGAATCTCTGCATGCTGTGTCACAAATATGTTGTGTTTCAATGACATATGACATCAAACTCAATCTATAACAGTAGCTGTTTAATGTCTTTTCAAGTATTTGAAATAAGTATTTTCCTGGCAAATATTTGGTAACATAGATTAGAAACTGAGGACAGTGATAGCAAGCTCCTAGGGAAATGTGACTGGTAGGGATGTCTGAATCAACTCCAGCTCCCTGTAGTCATAAACACTACATAAAAAAGATGTTTAGTCCAGAGGCCCTCATATGATCCACAAAACATATTCCACTCACAAACACAAACTGAAGTTTTACAAGCTATGCTGGAACTATAACTTGTGCACAGAAGAGAGCAACACATCAAACACTGCTAAAGTTCTAGTTCGTTGATAAGGCAAGTTAAAACCTTTCATATATCATATGAAATATATGCTTCATAAAGAGTAGAGAAACACATCTGCACTATATCTGAATTATTTTATTTATGTAGCTTCCTGAAATTGTTCCTGTTACACAGAAGTACAAAATATTCTTGTTATACATTTTTACAAGAATAAAACTTGTCTTGCACTTTAGTCTCACATCTTGTTTTGCAAAATGCTCCTCAGATATTTGCAGCTTGTGGGGAAGAAGGCCTTCAAAAGCATATAGAAATAAATTCCCCTAGTCTTGTGAAAACTGTTTTTTCTCTTTTTTTTTCCCCCCAGAAAAATACGTGCACCATGCCACAATAATAGCTGAACATAAGTATATTCCACTGACTATCATGGGAGCGTAAGCATATTGCCTCACATGGAGAAACAGAGAAAGTATCTAAATTAAAACCAAATCTTATCCCAATGCCTGAGAGGTGTTGTGGAATGTATGATAACTTTTCTCTACTCGAAAAAAAATTCCTTCTGAGGAAATATTTAGTTAGCATAGCTACCTGATCAAATCAGCTGCTAGATATTTGTCATGCTGCTACTGAATTTCCAGAGTTCAGAACCTGTTAATGAGTTTTACTAAAAGTAATATGATGTTTTGCATGAATTTTTAAAACCTTTGCATAAAAAGTTGCCAACAACTCAAGAATATCATA
Organism: Phaethon aethereus; assembly: GCF_964289735.1. Lineage (NCBI taxonomy): Eukaryota > Metazoa > Chordata > Aves > Phaethontiformes > Phaethontidae > Phaethon > Phaethon aethereus. The sequence continues at coordinate 142,735,939 of NC_138575.1, forward strand.
TTAAAATATACCTTGAAACTATGCCTTTTAAATGGCAAACTCAAGCAGTCAGAAGTTAAGAAACACAAGGTTTAAGGGGGATGTGTGCCAGGGAAAGATACAAACTGAAACATTTAATGTGCACTGTCAGATAGGTAAAAGCATTTTTCTTCTTTGACCAGACCATATGTTACACATTAAAGAGAGATTTTTTTTGGAAAAAAATACTAAAAGAATAATTTAAATAGCAACCAGAGAAACAATTTAGTAAGTTGAGAGAGACAGATGAACATATATTACAGTACAGAAATACTTCAGAGCTCAGAACTATGAAAGGATAAGAATATTAGATTTTCATCAAATTTATGTAACAAGTAAAAATACTCAAGTTGAAAATGAGTGGGAATTCAGTTTGGTTAAAGTTAGTTTAACATTTTGAGCTGTCTGCAGAGTTTTTATGTGACTTTGTGATCCTTATGGATTGACCTGCAATGCAAGTACAACTACTTAGTTGACATATCTGCATCAATGGAACTATTTAATGAAGGCAAAACTCAAAACATGACAATAATATTTGCATCAAGATATGCTGCATAATGTTAATTAAACCTATATTGAATACAGTTATCAACCCAAAGTAGAAAATAATTTTGTTGTGGACAGTAAACTTGCCTTCTTTAGAAAGAACTAGACATTAAATAATCTCCCAATTTACGCAGCAGTCTTACAGGGACATCATCTGTAGGCATCATTCTCCAGTCCACTGTGCAAGCACAGTTTCGTGGCAAATATTTGCAATGGTATACTGAAAGCATGAAAAACATGTGAAATAAATTTGACCTTTTTTAAGATTATAGAGCTTCCTTTGTCTGTTCCTTAGCAGAACATACACTGCACATCTGGCAGATTGCTTCATAATTGTATTGTGAAATACTTGCGGGAAAAAAAATTATCAGATGCATAGCAAACACAAATTTGTGTCTCTTTTGTTGATGGCTGATTACACCCTGTGGATTATTTTGTTACCTGGAAAAAACGGTTTCCAAAGTGGCTCTATCTCCTTGGATGCTGTATGATAGAGCAGTTTCTGTTAGGTGTGGAATCAATGCAACTTCACACATGTAAAGCAATTGAGAGTGCAAATGATCCAGTGGGACCCTGTCTCTGAAAAGGGTCAGTGCCTGCTGCAATCTCAATTTCAATGCATTGGTTGAACCAAGCTTATGCAATTCATAATATTTTTACCCTCTTTTGATTTAAAAAGTAACCTTTCCCCAACTTCATTCATATTTCTTCTTTTCTGTAAGGATATTTCATGTATGAAGAACAGTGTTGTTAGTCCTTAGTAGTAGCAAAAGTTGGATTGTTCAGATCCAACTGTAGTAGTAAATTTATTCTCATCGGTCCTGTGGTTTGATTCTGTCCATGCTAACGAGAAATTTTGGCACATTTATTCACTTCTGATGAAACAGAGGCTCAAGGATTATGCCAAAAAGAGAAGAAGAATTTTTAAGCAATAGATTAAGTGTAATGAATCTGATAAACATGGAAAGCAAGTATTTCTCAAATATGTGAAAGCTAAGGTGCAGAAAGAGATGTAGATAAGAAAAATGAAGAAAAATCAGGATTTGGCACTTCTACTGGAGCAATTTCTTTATTCTGTGTAAGTAGTAACAAGTTCAGAGGTTGCTTTAAAGCTGCTTTTTTAAGTTTGTCTAGAAGACAAATGGTTTGCCTCATAATTGTCCCTCACAATATATTATTCATTGTTCATAATAAATCATATTTAACTATAATTACTATTATTCCTTCAACTTTTTATGTTTATTCTGACATCCTGGAATTCAACTGTCAAGATCTGTTCAGGAGTCTCAATTACCATATGCCTATTCATATGCGAAAACTTTGCTGGAATTGATGTTTCTTGATTGCCATTATCAACATTCTCAATCAGGAAATACCATTGCTTAGGATAGCATCTTACACAGAGAGCAGAAAAACAACTGGCAAGTTTCCAACTGAAAAATAAAATTATGATTTTGTGATCAGAGAACTTGTGAAAGAATTGCATTTATTTAGCCAAAATAAAAGAAGTCGATGGGTTGAAGTATTGAGAGGAGAGGAAGGAAAGAAGACATGGTAACAGACTTCAGGTAGACAAAGATTACTACAACTAAGGAAGGTCACAAAAATGTAGTGAATTGTCCTGAAATAATGGACTAAAGACAAAGCAAGGAAGATTCAGGTCACATGTTAGGAAACATTTTCTAAACAGTAACAATAATGTACATTGGAGTAAATTGCCTTGGATGACTGCACAGTCTCCATTACCAGACTTCTTTACGACTAGATATAAAGTATTTTATCAAGGATGTTGTAAGTGTAGAATATTCTGCCCTGGACCAGAAGAATGGACTGGATGGCCACTTGAGACCTCTTTCAGCCTCACAGTTTCATGACTTAGGTATGGATACAATCAGGATGTTAGAATTTGTTATTGGATGTCATCATAAAAAATATGAGAGTTGGATAAATATTTTTATGATGCTATTTGCTAACAACATTTAATAAAATTTACTATGGTAGTCACCTGAACTTGTTATGTGGCAATTTTTACAACATAATTTTAAAATGGTAAAATATCAGTCTAGCTGATGAAACAAATATTGTGTTGCTTTATTCTGATCAGCTTGCTTTAAAAATTCTAGTATATTTTAGGGTTTTTTCCCTTCCCCCCCTGCCCCAGCTTACTGGTACTTTTGTATGATGCTTTTTTTTCTGTAAGCTTTGAAAGTTATTCTCATTTAGGAATGCTTTCTATAGGAAAAAAAATTGTTGTCATATATTTCCATTGTTTTATTTCTGCTTTAAAGGAACATGGATATAGCACCTATTTCCCTGATATTTGTACAATATTTTATTCTATTAGAGAGGTACACACCTCTCTGGAGTTTCTCTTATTGCAGCCAATAAATATGATTTTGCTAAAATTTTGAAAGTGCTCCAACAGAAGTTGTATAAAACTTTAACTGACAAGAACAAAGCTGTTGCTAGTAAAACCAACTGTTTATTTCTTATTTTGAGTTAAATATCTATTTACAGAAAATGTCCCAAGTGAATGCACAATAAATCAAATTAGAACTTCTGCCAGCAGTGAATAGCATATGCTGCCTCTGCTTTGCTATATCCTCATATTGTCATATCTACAATCCTTTTCAGTATATCAGTAAAAAATAAATAAAGAATTATTATATATGCAGCATCTTGGAGTATAATGGCAGGGGACTTGAAAAAAATTTTCTGAGTCAGTGCAACCAGGTCCCTAATATCTTTTTCAGGAATTGATGGAGGTGATGTTAAAAAAATATTTATTTTTGTCCCCATGTCTTCTAGAATCATCTGTTCCACAACTGTGTCATTTTAAAGATAAGCAAACATCCTCTGAGCTGCTACCCATTTTTCTTGTATTTAGGTGATGTTCTTCTGCCCATGTTTTCATTCCAATCGAATAGGTTTCTGTTACTTTACCTTAACTTAAATAGCTCTTTTCTCTCGCTCATTAATACTACCATCTCTCTGTCTCCTCCCTTAGTGAATTTAAACCGCAATTACATTCAGTGCCAGCATTCTTTGTTAAACTATACATGATATACTCCTTTTCTTTCCAGTTACCTGTTCATTATAACAGCATTCTCTCTAACTGCTTTAGTCTGAATTCATGTTTCTCATTATTAAACAGAATTATAAATCTTACTTCAGATAAGATCTCACCAGTGTCTGATATTTCTCATGTAATTGCTTTTCCTGATACATCCTACAGTTCCTTGACTTTTCTCAGTTTCATCATACATTAATAATCCAATTCCTCCTCCTCCTGAAGAATTCTTAAGTTATGAGCCCTGAACTTGTAGCAGAAATTCATATTGTTCCAAAGTACAACATTTTCTGTTATAAATATAAAAAGTTGAAAGAGCAACGTTAACTATTCTTCAAAATATATTCTGTATGTCCTGAAGATTTTGGCATGAGAAAAAGGTTCTTCCCAGTGCTACATCTGCTGGGAAAATGGTAGAGGGATGTTTCGGGAAAAGGTAGCCAAACTGAGTCCAGTCTCACCTGTGCTTTCAATGGGCAGTAGTCACTATCTCAGAGCAGCAACTGGACTTTGTTGACAGGGAACTAGCTGGTTTATTCAAAAAGGCAAGGATGACTACCTCGGACCAAGACCTAGGAACAAAACATAAGTTAATAAAGAGTGCAGTCCCATTCTAAAGAAATGCCAATTTGTTCTAAGCACTTTAATTTTGCTGAGCCATAAGCAGTATGTTTCATTCACAATTAATGAAACAACATTTTTCTTTCTTTAGATTTACAAGTAAACTAATTTATATTTCATTCTTCATTTCTTTCCAACCTTATCTTTCATGTTTCTTTCTCCACTTTTTTTCGTATGTCATTTTAAGTTCATTGCCTTCTATGTAAAAGCTGAACTCTTTTCTCCCTCTTATTCTATAGCTTCTTTATTTAGTTCATCTACAATGACAACTTAAAGCTCCTAATTTTCCATCACAGATTTTTTTTTCATTGTTTACATATGAAGGTAGAATTTGAGCTAAATAACTAAAACAAAAAAAAAAATTTATTTATTCTGTTGTGTATTTTATTAAACTAATTACAATGTGCAGTTTTTTAGGATGTCTGAGATTAATTTTTCTACCAACAGAAAGGCTAGCAGGCTATTTTTAAAAATGCTTGTATTCTAGTTTGGTTTACAATAATCTGTAGATGGCTACATTTCTTGAAAGCATGCACTACTTTCAAATAGGAATGTTTACAGGTTGCCTACATATATACTTATACAAATACATAAAACATATATATTTAGTATTTTAGAAATGCATTGCAAGTTAACCCTTCAAAGTATTATGTAAAACTATTATTCATATTTGATTATTCTACAGTCAGTTTCTCACATCTTATTTAAATAAGAAATCTTTTTCCCTGTACTTTTAATGTAGGTTATCTGTAAGAAGTTCCCAATAATTTCTTGTAAAAGAATAGTCACAGACTCACACAAAAAGAGTTCAGAAGCACATGGTTTTCATTACCCAATTGTATTATAAAACATTGTTTTTAATTGATTTGCAACAATAAGAAATGTTCCAACATGATTTTGATTTCTTCTTTACCCATAATTTGAGGTCCACAGGAATCCAGAAGATGTTGGAAACAAACGCCTGGCGGAATTGCTCCAAGTTAATTAACTTATAATTAAATCTGAAAATGTCAAAAGAAAAGATAAAGATGTTAAGTCATTTTGAACTATCTTATCCTAATGTAATTAAAAAACTAATAATGACAGCATAACATTTTTCAACTGGAGATTAAGGACCCAAAAAATAAAATTAGCACAGTGCTCCATTTTCCTTTCCCTACTCTTTCTGCCCTGTTCTTCTTGCAGATAATTTGAGTTATTCCAAAGTAATTACAAAAGCTTTACATCTGATAAAACTGATTATCTGACTATTTGTTTTGGTTTTGAATAAAAATAACCAGTTAAAATCAGTGAGGATAAAAGAAATTTGGAATTGAAAAACAGGGATAGTACAAAACAATTTTTAAATATTCTGGTATCAAGGCTATTTCTTACCATTCACAGATGAATTTGATTTCATCTTGAATTTTCCTTTTCTCAGCCGGAAGCCAGACATGAGCAAAATTATTTGATTAGCTGAATTTCTCAGTAGAACAATGTGAAAAACAAAAAAAGCTCAGTACTGCCATGAAAAGCAATGGGTTTGGCAGATGTTTGTGCATTGTTACTTGCTTGCTGTGTGCTTGACATAAAAGAATTATATGGTTTATGGATCGTAGTTATCATTGGAGATACATTGAAACTAAATTCTTTTGTTGTACCATCAATTCTTACATATCCTTAGCACATAAATCAGTGGGAAGATCTGATTAAAACCTGTTTGCCTATTAAGGAACCCTAGGAACATTTGGTAGTAACCTAGGCACCACTCACAGATCCATTTTTATCAAGAGCAAATGATCACTTCCTGAACACAAGGTGCTGGGAGAAAAAAAAACCTTATTTTTAATACACAAGGTAAAGCATCATCTGTATGGAGCCACAGTAACCTACATCAAGTATATGAAAGAAAATGTCATCTGTTATCTGTAAACTCACTGAAGAGCTAATTCAGTTTTAGCAGTTAACCACTATATTTTTGTAATTTTTTTTTAAATCCATTATTCAAAACAACTCTGTTTTTATACAACAAACACTCAAATAATATACCAGACGCTATTACCAATCAAAAATGTTTGTTACGCAAAAAGACTCAATTTATAGCTATCACTTGATCTGTAATGTAGGGCCTTACTGGTGTCACAATTCCTCTATCTGTATTCTACCTCCACATCTCACACTTAACGGGATCAATACGAAGCGTTACTTGAATAATTTTAAAGCCTTGTTCTAATGTTGTGGTTTTTTCCTCTTCATTGTACAAAACTTTAATGATTGTACCATCTACAAAAGCACAGACATTGTTGTCTTGTTTTGAAAATCCTTCAATCTCATTGTTTGCCATTTTTGAGAAGCAATAGCCTTGAAACAAGTAAGAAACATGTTTTGTCTTAATTTCTGCTGTGCAAGTACTGTTGAAGTGTTACATACCCTTCATAATCAATGAAAAAGGAGGATTTCTATCTGCCATCAATCCACAAACTTTGCTGGCTACAGTGAGTTTTAGATCAAACCAAAAAATGCAGGAATTTAACAGGTTGTAACGAAGAGTAATTATGACTGTCTTTTTAAATTCTAAGCTCTTATCAAGGGTTATGTTCATTGATTGTTAACATGCCTTCTTGCTTTTTTGATTCTTCCTCTCCACCTTCAGTTTCCTTTTCAGCCTTAATAATTCATGGAATCTTTTGTACCTTCATATTGACTCATATGTACTTCTGATAGACTTCATTTTTCAAGGTACTGTTTTGAATTTTTTCCAAGGTTCTTCCAGTTTGTCTATTTTAGTGCATTGCACTTTGCTCATTGGCTTTCTTAATTCACTCAAAGTTAATTTCCTGAAATGGAATATGCTAGTATTCTTGTATTATATAGTCCTACTCACTATTATGATGTATGGAAGCAACTGGTGCAAATATTTCCAAGCTTCTTTCTAAATTTCAGCCCTTTTTTATGTTGAAATAAAATGTCCGTCTATGTACTTTTAATTATATTTTTCAACTGCTGTCATTCAGTTATTATTATTCAGTCATTCAGATATTCAAGACTACAACAGTTTCTTCTTTCAAGTAGAAAAGGAGCTATTTTTAGTTTTAAAAAAATCTTAGGTCCACAATATCTTTATGCTATTTGTCTGTGTCAGCTCTGACAACATAACAGCTTCTTTTATGTTAATTTTCTTTCAGTGAGGTGCCTGGTGCAATATGTAATCAACTTTTGTAATGATGTTTCTTTTATTTTCTTTTCATTTCCATTGTGGCTTCAGAATTGAGCAGAAGTTATTAAAACAATGGAAATGAGAAAATTAGTTTAATTTGTTAATGTCAAATATATGGAGAAGAACATTACAAAATATTATCATAGAATGTAAGCATGTATTGTTTCTTGTTTTTACTGATGGGAGGTAAGACCAAAAAATATGCTGTCACTACAATTCAAATATTGCTGTCAGAATCATTTGACATATTTAATTTGTGAGGAAAACATAACCTTTTTCCTCCAAAATGCTGGCTTGTAAAATACATGATAAAAAAAGCTGGGGAAAAAAAAATACAATTTCTGTGTCTTGTGGAGTTTGTATTGCTGTTTGGAACATATTTCAAATTCTCTATTGATGATGAGTTAAGTCACAATACACTATTTAACACCTCCCCTCATCAGCCAAATTTGCTTTTGAGTGAGACTAGTAAGTAAAGCCCTGCAGCAATTAACTTTCTAGGGTTCCATTTTTAGTGTAAGGGCAGATGGAAAAGATCGATGGAGCTTGGATAAAAAGAGGCAGACAAAATAGCTGCTACACAATGTCTTAAATAATTTCTGCCATCCAGCCGGCATTTCATCTTTGACCTAGAGTAATATGCCTTCTCTCCCGACAGAGATGTTCAACCAGAATCTACAGGTTCCCTGGTGATGAAAAAGTGATTAAAAATATGTTTCACATACTCTTTCCTACAGTGACTTAGCATTGCTTGCTTTCATCTAACAAGTTTTCTATAGGGATGACAAGTGCCCTTGTAGGTCATTCCAGATCCGACATGTTGTAGATGTGTACAGCCTACAATCACAGCCTCTACAACTGGGGTCAGGGCTAGACCTGTCTAGGCAAGAGTCCCTGAGACCAAGAGGTCAGTTGAATATCCTGCTGCCATTGAGTTTTTGGTCTTTTGATGCCGTGGCAACGGTGCTATTCTATCAGAAAGATTCCTATATAATCCTTCACACTACCTCTGGCATGCAGCTGACTCCTTGTTAGCCCCAAGAAAAATAGCTAGAAAGAGAGAGAAAGTGAGGAAAGAAGGAAGGAAGAAAGGGAAGGAGGAAGAGACAAAGAGAGGGAAGAAGAAGGGAAGATAGGGAAACAGGGACACAAGGGGGAAAAGTTTACTTTTCTAACAGTATAATTAGCTGAATTGATTTACTGAGGATTAGAACATGATAAACTGTTGGGATCACTCTGCACGGCTCGACCTTAAGGAGAAGGAGCTGTGGCACCGAGAAGCTGGTAAACAGCTGGATATCTGCACGGCTCGGCCTTGAGGAGAAGGAGCTGTGGAAAACAACTAAGAAGCAGCAAAGGAGTGCGTGGACACCTGCAGGCAGCGAATCCTGACTGTGTGAGAGGCGCGTGGACAGCGCGTGATATTTTGTATATAGCCAATTGCAATAATGTGTGTAACAAGCTGTAACCAATCATGAGTGTGTGTGTGCAGTGGCTAAGCAAAAATTATGATATATATTGGAGTCAGACAAGACAATAAACGGCTTTGGAGTATAACTCTCATAGAGTTGTGAAGTCCATCCTTCTCCCGCAATAAAGAGCACACAGACAATATGAGATGGGAAGAGTGGGAGTGGGGGAAGGCAGTAGCATATGACTGCCTTCTCCAGAGGCCAGGAAGCACTAGAGCAAACTGCTTGCTTTATGCAGTTCAACAGATGAAAGGGTAGACTACTAGTGACATGGTCTTCCAGAGCTTCTCACAAGTGCATAGAGAAATAGAAATCCCCAATTTTTTTTTTTTTTGACTTGTGACTTTTTAAAAGTAGATATAAAATGTGCAGATTTGTGTATTTGAAAAGTGGAATGCTGCAGTCATTTCCCCTAACACTATGTTGTTCATAAAACCAACAACTGACTTATATCAGTTTCTGTTGTTCTTTGAATGTGAAAAGATTTGTGCCTTGGAAAAAAAAATTACTGTAGGGGTGAAAATTATTGATTAATTATACATTTAGATTTCATTGTAGGTTTGCCCTTCAGAGAGCGATGCGTTCTAAAAGAGTTGTTAACTTTAATTTAATCTATAACATTATGTACCTGGCAAGTATCTGGTATTAGTCCTGTTGCTTATGAAGAGGTGGCTGTCTGTCTGGTTCGTGAGATAAATTGCCATTGTTGTAGTATAATCTCTTTAGATGAACACTCATTTAGTACCGGTGTTTGCCTTTATTGCAAACAATTTGAATTTTATGGTTTTTTCCAAGTCTAACAGCACTTTCTAGAAAGCAGCCTATGCCTATCAGTCATTACTGGAGAGAGAAGTAAAGATACCCTAAGCAAAAAAGCTTTTCTCACAAAGCTTATATATTGGAAAGACTGGTATTTGCACTTTAGCTACATGGAGTGGTATAAATCTCGTGAAAGGAGTCATACAAACATGCTTTAGTTTAGCTTTTACAAAAATACCTGAAGAAGATAAAAAGTGTCATTATCTTCCGTTTGTTGCTTAAGTTTCTTCACCACTTGAAAATAATCTGTGAACATAGGTCAAAATCTTTTCAGAAGAAGTAGGGCATTTCTGGGCAGTGATTCATCTTATCCTTACAAGAAGTCAAAACCAACATTAGACAAATTAGTCTAAACAAAGTCTACTGGTTATAATGAGTGTGTTGGGGAGAGTTCACCTTAACAGCAATCATTTCTAAAGGCCATCCTGTCTTGTCTAAGCCTGTCTTTTTATTTGTTTGCTTGTTTTGTTTTGTTTTGTTTCTGAAAAAATAAGCCCATGTTCTCATCTCCACATTGCCGTTGTCTTGCAGACTGATGATTCTCCAGCAAATGTTCAGTGCTGAGGAAATACATTAGATTGTCCATACGAAATGGAAGTACAATGAGTCCCACATTCACAGCAGTTTGCTGCCTGACATAGATAAATTTATTAAACTGAATTAATGGGATTGCACAAATAATCATCATCATCATCATAAGAAGAAATCATCATCATTGTAAGAAGAAATCATCATCTCTATTGATTTGATCTCTGGTGGTCTGTGAAATGAAGGGTGTTTCTATTTTCATGTCCTGTGTTCAAACAGCTGGGGAAAGAACTTGCCTTTCTAATTCTAATTTGATGACTCAGGATTTTTTTTTTTTTTCATACATAAACTTATAAGCATGCTGGGAAGTACTTAGTTATTGTTTGATTTCTTTCCAGACATGCTGCTCTGCTAATATGCTACTTTGTAAATCAATTTAAAACTTAAAAGGAATTATTTCAATTAAGTGATATATTTTCAAATATCAGAATTACTCAAGTAAAACAATTGAAAAAGTAATTTTTCAGATGCCTATGTACACCTGTTTATATTTGTCTTTATTTACAATCAGTTCTTAGAAGCTTAAAAATAAAATATATTCCTTATGAACTAGTTTTTCCATTCAAACATTAATATATTTTCATTGGAAAAATATATAAAATATGTAAATCCCATTAGTTTTCACTCCACTTAGGCAATATAGTTATTGTAAAGAAGCAGGAGGAATTTAAACAGTAAATGTTTGTTTTCTAAAGATGACCTTTTCTATCTTCCCTCCCATGACAACAGAATGGATAACAGTTGTTGCCAATACAAGCAGTAATTTTCACATAAAAGATCGACACAAAGCATAAGACTCACACTGTTTTAGTAAAAGGGATAACTAGGTAAAATGACTACCTACGGACATGTTTCTAGTGTCCTAGTTGGTTAGGATATTAAAATAACTCTCCATTATACCCTTAACAGCTATAATCTCATAGAGTGCTATTCACCGAATGGTTCTCTGCTCCTGTAGTATCACTGGGCAAGGTCCTATGGCTCAGCTCAATTAAAACTGCTCTGACAGGGCAAGACCATTTTGGCAGATAGTACTATTGCTCTTTCGTATAAAAGAGCCCTGGGAACACAATAAGCAATCTCTGCACCATAATGGGTGAAATAGAGCTAATGTTCAGTGGCGCAGTACAGATTTACTAAGCTAATGCAGGTTGACTGTGCTTTGACATACCACACACAGCTTTCTAGAAATGGCTTCATATTTTAATACTATGCTGTCTAGGTGTCAGTTTTGCAGCTCCAGTCCTGTAGTGCATGTGAAATAATAGGTACGGAGACAAAATGCTAGCTATAGATTTACATGTAAAATTTCCTCTGAAATAATAAAAAATCCAACAAGGGAATGCACCATTATTTATCATACTTTCTGGTTAACTTATGAACTGATTTTTCTTTTCCTTTATTTTCTTCTTTTTTTTTTTTTTAAATCTGGCTTTGCTTGCTTATATGTATTTTTCAGGTAAAAGTCATTATCACTCTCTATATGTGGTATATTTCTTTTCATAACATACAGATATACAAAAAAGGGTGTCTATATCTATATCTTTATCCACATCTGTATCTGCATCACCTCTGCCTGTATCTTATATCATTACCTATTTTACTTACATATATTATATATAACATGTATGTGTGTGTGTGTGTACATACACAGTTTGCTTGGGTTTTTGTTTGTAATTTATATGTATCTTCCGCATAAACTGAACTGGATTTTGCTAACATTCATTTTGCCACTCCAAGGCCAAAGTAGTCACCCCATAAACACCATTAATGATCTTCTTACATAGGAATGGATTAAGGTAAAGACACTAATCCCGCAAAGCTAGCTATAATATACATAACCTGTCCCTTTATATTTTTCCTAAATAAAATATAGTTCTGATTAAAAACCTTTGCATTCAGTTGCGTTCAGGGCAACCCCCAGTATCAGTACAGGCTGAGGGATGAAGGGATCGAGAGCAGCCCTGCCAAGAAGGACGTGGGGGTACTGGTGGATGAAAAGCTGGACATGAGCCGGCAATGTGCACTTGCAGCCCAGAAGGCCAGCTGTATCCTGGGCTGCATCCAAAGTAGCTTGGCCAGCAGGTTGATGGAGGGGATTCTGCGCTTGTATTCTGCTCTGGTGAGACCCCACCTGGAGTCCTGCGTCCAGCTCTGGAGCCCTCAGCACAGGAAAGACATGGACCTGTTGGAGCTGGTCCAGAGGAGGGACACCAAAATGATCAGAGGGATGAAAGATCTCTGCTATGATGACAGGTTGAGAGAGTTGGGGTTGTTCAGCCTGGAGAAGAGAAGGCTCTGGGGATGCCTTCTTGCAGTCTTCCAGTACTTCAAGGGGGCCTATAAGAAAGATGAGGACAGACATTTTAACAGGGCCTGTAACAATAGGACAAGGGGTAACGGTTTAAAATAAAAGAGGGTAGATTTCGACTAAATCTGAGGAAGAAATTTTTCTCAATGAGGGTGGTGAAACACTGGCACAGGTTTCCCAGAGAGGTGGTAGGTGCCCCATGGCTGGAAACATTCAAGGTCACATTGGACGGGGCTCTGAGCAACCTGATCTAATTGAAGGCCCATTGCAGGGTGGTTGGACTAGATGACCTTTAAAGGTCCCTTCCAACCCAAAGATTCTATGACAACACTATATTAATGTAGCTGTTACCACTAATGCCAAGCCAAGTATTTGTTCTCCAACAGTTGCACATGTTTTTTAAAGTGTTAAAAAAATCACTTAGCTACAATTTTGAATAGGCTTCACTATGCTTTTCAAGTTTAAATATTGAGAAATATGAATATTAAACTTAGGAAAAAAACTCTAACAAGAAGTGTCAGTATTTTTTGGTTGGTGGGAGGATTGGGGTTGGTTTTTTTGTTTAGGTGTTTTGTTTTTTTTTTCACAGGCGGAGGGCGATGTTAAAATTCTGCGATATTTGGATTAGTTTTTCATTGAATTTATGCTTCTTTCTCCATAATTTTGCTTGTTCCCTGCACAGTCTCTTGTACCACTTTGGTTTAAAATGCAAAACACAAAAATAATATTTTTAAGGAGGCTGTGTGGTAAACATAAGTGTCTTATTAGGCTTGCCAATGTGACGCCCGTCTAAAAGAAAGGCCGGAAGGAGGATCCTGGGAACTACAGACCTGTCAGCCTGACCTCTGTACCGGGGAAGATTATGGAGCGGTTGGTCTTGAGAGTGCTCACAGGGCATCTGCACGACAACCAAGCGATCAGGCCCAGCCAGCATGGGTTCATGAAAGGCAGGTCCTGCTTGACCAACCTGATCTCCTTCTATGACTAGGTGACCTACCTAGTGGATGAGGGAAAGACTGTGGATGTTGTCTACCTGGACTTTAGTAAAGCCTTTGACAGCATCTCCCACAGCATTCTCCTGGAGAAACTGGCGGCTCGTGGCTTAGACAGGTGTACTCTTTGCTGGGTGAGGAACTGGCTGGATGGCCGAGCCCAGAGACTTGTGGTGAATGGCGTTAAATCCGGCTGGCAGCCGGTCACAAGCGATGTTCCCCAGGGCTCGGTTCTGGGGCCGGTCTTGTTCAATATCTTTATTGATGATCTGGATGAGGGAATTGAGTGCTCCCTCAGTAAGTTTGCAGATGACACCAAGGTGGGTGGGAGTGTTGATCTGCTGGAGGGCAGGAGGGCTCTGCAGAGGGATCTGGACAGGGTGGATCGATGGGCAGAGGCCAACTGTATGAGGTTTAATGAGGCCAAGTGCCGGGTCCTGCACTTGGGTCACAGCAACCCCATGCAACGCTACAGGCTTGGGGAGGAGTGGCTGGAGAGCAGCCCGGCGGAAAGGGACCTGGGGGTGCTGGTTGATAGCCGGCTGAACATGAGCCGGCAGTATGCCCAAGTGGCCAAGAAGACCAACAGCGTCCTGGCCTGTATCAGGAATAGTGTGGCCAGCAGGAGTAGGGAGGAGATTGTGCCCCTGTACTCGGCACTGGTGAGGCCGCACCTTGAACCCTGTGTTCAGTTTTGGGCCCCTCACTACAAGAAAGACACTGAGGTGCTGGAGCGTGTCCAGAGAAGGGCAACAAATCTGGTGAGGGGTCTGGAAAACAAGTCGTATGAGGAGCAGCTGAGGGAACTGGGGTTGTTCAGTCTGGAGAAGAGGAGACTGAGAGGAGACCTTATCGCTCTCTACAACTACCTGAAAGGGGGTTGTGGCGACGAGGGTGTTGGTCTCTTTTCCCAAGTAACAACTGATAGGACAAGAGGAAATGTCCTCAAGTTGTGCCAGGGGAGGTTTAGATTGGATATTAGGAAAAATTTCTTCACTGAGAGAGTGGTCAGGCATTGGAACAGGCTGCCCAGGGAGGTGGTGGAGTCGCCATCTCTGGAAGTGTTCAAAAAACATGTGGATGTGGCGCTTCAGGACATGGTTTAGGGGACATGGTGGCGCTGGATTAATGGTTGGACTTGATAATCTTGAAGGTCCTTTCCAACCGAGTGATTCTGTGATTCTGTGATTATTACTTATATTTAGATCACTTAAGCAGTTTTCTGAGCCAGTTATAAATTATACAGCCAAATTATTATGAAGTCTATCCCAAACTAACATACATTTGTACGGTAAGGCTTTGGGTTGGCTCAGAGCAATGAGAGAAAAAGGATACACCTAGACCTTGTACACATAACTTCATCTATATGTATGATGGATGAGGTACAACTCATATTTTGAGAACACTTACCTTGGAGTATAGCAGTCAATCACTTTATGTAGGATTCATACAGGGTAACTTTTGTCATCTAAAATGTAGGTGTTGGGTCAAAGCTCGTTATTTACACTTTCAGTATTATCAATGTGATAGACAAATGGGAATACACCATCCAAAGTTTGAGACAATGTTTAGTCCGCAGCTGAGCCTCTTTGTCATAGTGGTGAAGAAAATAAGCTGAGCTAAATATGCTACCTCACAAAACTCCCTGGAAGCTGAAGGGATCATGTTATGGCATATTCTGACAACTACTGCCTCTACTGAGGCTGCTAGGGAATTATCTGGAGATGATGCACATGAGACCAATGGCTGATACAAATGGGGTGGTAAATTGTAAGATGAGGATTCACCCAGAGCAAAGTATCCTGAGGAATGTCAAAAAAGGAAGGTTAGAAGGCTGTTGCTCCCTACAAATACATTACATCCCCCATTTATATCAAGGTTGCATACACTTCTTTTTCCTCTTTTTCCCCTCTTGTTCACTGTACTTGAGAACTGTAGTGTCTATGGGTTGTTTTGTTTGTGAAAAATTTAAAGAACTGTGTATTATTTTATATAGCTGGCATTAAATTTATTTGTCTTTTAAAGATCAGTAGAAAGATATAAAAATTCTGCAACTTTAAGTATTTTCTACGTCATATTTTAGAAGTGAGAAATTAGCAGTCTGAGTTTTGAGAAATGTCAACAATGCACTCACCTAAACAATGCTTGAATTGTATTTTCAAAGCACAGAGCAATGTGCTGGCATAAAACTTGAATTTTCTGCAAGCCCTGGGCTAAAAACTTGAGTAATCTGAATTGTGTTGATATAAAGTTACATTTATTTTTAGGTACAACACTCTCTTTGGGGCATTAAAATCTTGTCTGTGAAGGCGAATGCACCCTTATTTGATGTTGATAAAGACATACAAGTGCTTTTATTTTCCTAATGCATGGTGAAGGTTTTCTGGTTCATCCACAGTTCTACTGTCCTGAGGGACACAGCCAGAAGCATGCTGAACTACTAGAGCAACACTGGGCTAAGTTTTACTAATTACAATGCATGGTGAAGGCCAGTCCCTGTTCTTTCTTTCAAGGGTATTACAAAAGAAAACAGCTTAGTCCTTTGTGTGGGTAAAGAAAAAACTGGAACAGAAAACACAGTATCTAACCCCTCAACAAAGAAATTAATGTGAAAATTTGAAACAAAAAAAAATTAAAAATGCTTAAAATATAATAAAAAAGTAAATTTCAGAGTAGTTTTGTTTGAAGTATATTATGAAGCTAATTTCTAATACAATGTGTGATTGTTTTTTTAGGCAAGCCCTAAACAGACATCGTTTATTTCCAAAAGAGAAAAATGAAATTATATTGTAATACTAATTAACTGATACTTGGAAGATATTGCACTTGTTACTTCATGTATTTCAGACTTTATTTATAATTAACATCTTCCTTTCATAAAGTTTAAAGATGTGTTAGAATGTAATAATAGTTTTAATTTATATTTTATAGTCACCCAGAGATGACTATAGCAGATATTAGTGAATGGAATATACAGATTTCCTCCTGCCCCCTCCCATTTTCAAGAAGTTAAAATATGGTGGTTTGGTGGAAATTCTTTGAGAATCATGTACACAATGGAACTGAAATGAAAATTACATGCATAATTTTACAAAGACTAGCATTCTGAATCCTTGAAATGATAGATTATAATCCAACCAACACAATTTATAATCCAGGAAGTATATAAGGGAAGGCAAGTAATTTGTAGGTGTAAATAGAAGAATGACTGTTAATTAGGAACATTTAATCTAATTATAATTTGATTTTGTTCTTGACTATGGTATTTTTCAGTCCATGACAGTAACAAAAATCTAAAGCAGTTTCTCAAACCCATAGAATCAGAGCAAACAGTTGGTTTTGGTGATTGATGGCAATAATTGCTGAATCTTAAGTTAATTCAGTGGGCTTTATCAGACCTGTTTGGGGAGGCAAGAATTGCCATTTTTCCCCTACAGCTCTGGAATATTCAGGTGGAAAATACACAGATTATGAGACCACAAAATAAAAATTGACGAAAATCTCTATTGAGCGTCTGTGACTGCAAACCCACTGTACAGAGGGTTTGCAGAAGAACAAAAAGGTAAAAGCAAAATCCTTCTATTGAAACAGGTGACAGGCATAATGACAAAATCTTTTTGAAGAACATCATTATGCAGTTTTGATCTTTTCCCTAAGACCTTCTTTAAGTCTTTTCCTGACCTATTCAAGTGCTATTTATGCTCTGCTTATATAAACCAGGATTCATCTGACTTTACATTAGTTTTTAAGAAATCTGTATATTATGATAGATAATGATGTCAGGATTCATTTGTGGAGGGAAAAAAAGTCACTTTGTGCCATTTGAAAATCTTAGGGTGTCCTAGTCATTTCCACAGTTCTGGCAGATTCAAGACACAAGACAAACTAAGGGAGCCAAAGGTCTCCCCAGGCATCAGCTATAGGTCTGGTATCCCACAGCACCCAAAATGACATTGCAAGCCTGTGTTTAGGCAACTAAATATAGATTCAGATTTCACAGCTGGTGAATAGGGAGAATTCGTCACTTCCAGAAAGTGATTTATCCCATATAATTTGGACACCTATTTTAGGATGACATACATTTCCAGAGATGTCTATTCCTTTGTTAAATGAAACTGGTTGACAAATTTAGACTTTAATTCAGTCCAGGACTGGACACCTCAGCATAGTTTTCTACCTAGTACTCAATTTAGATGAGACCGTAGAATCACAGAATCTCTTCCTGGGAAGATCATGGAGCAGATCCTCCTAGAAGCTATGCCTAAGGCACATGGGGACAGGGAGGTGATTCGAGACAGCCAGCATGGCTTCACCAAGGGCAAGTCCTGCCTGACCAACCTAGTGGCCTTCTAGGATGGAGTCACTATAATCAGTGGATAAGGGAAGAGCTGTGGATGGCATCTATTCTGTACTTCTGTAAGGCTTTGCCACAGTCCCCCACAACATCCTTCTCTCTAAATTGGAGAGAGGTGGATTTGATGGGTTGTCTGTTGGACAACAGAACAGGTCGCCCAGAGAAGTGGCAGATGCCCCATCCCTGGAAACGTTCAATGTCAGGTTGGATGGGGCTCTGAGCAACCTGATCCGGTTGCAGATGTCCCTGCTCGTTGCAGGGGGGTTTGATTAGATGACCTTTAAAGGTCCCTTCCAACCCAAACTATTCTATGAATCCCCTTCAAACATACTGGGCTGTTTCAAAACATGTATGAAAATGGAATTGCCCCATTTAAACATAGAAATAAGATAAAAACAGATGATCAAACAGGCAAGGGTACAAAAATCAGGGAAATTTTCCACATTAATAACTCTTCTCACCTGTTATCTATTAGATTCCATCCAATTCGTTTATTATTTTACATTGCATTGTACTTTAAACTTCCTCCATAATCTTAAGCCTTTGCCTTTGTTTTTATTTTCAGAATATTCTTCTCTTTCAGTTACTTCCCAGTTTTTATTTTTATGTTTTATGCTGTATACTTGCTGACATTTGTTTTATTTTTATGTCCAGTTTGCTTTTCTACCTTTTATCCATACATTCTTCTGTTTTGTTTTATATTATAATGATCTGGTCTTAAGTATTTTCTTGTGGTATTATGGAAAAAGTATTTTATTGCAAGTGTAGACAAAGTACCTTTTGTCAAGAAGGAAAACCTTGTCACTTGTCGTAATTTTATGAGTACCAGGGTATCTTTCTCTTATGTTTTAACATGCATATGCATAAAGTCTCTCCATATTTGTCTTTGAAATCTTTTCTATAACTCCAGGAAAGTGCTTACATGCTATTCACTTTCGGAGCAATCCCAAAATATTCTGGTGAAAAGACCTGTGTGGGACTTAATGCCTATAGATAAATACTATAAGGCTATTGTCTTCTTTATACTTATACTTACTGGTAATACCATCTCCTTTAAGCTGATTTGTAGGTTTCATCATAGCACAGTTTAAGATACTCATCAGCTTTGATGTGGATAGCAGAATTTACACCATGACGTTCTGAGGTCATTTTGGATGAAATAAAATTTTTCACGTGATTTCTAAATTTTCCAAAGTCAAGCAAAATAAGCAACATTTTTTCAAATTAATTTATGTTAAATTCCTAAAAATTAAAAAATGAGCAGTAAATAAAAGTAATATGTGCATTCAAATTCTGAATTTCTTTTTTTTTATTTAATACTGATTGAAGTCAATGGGAATCTTCCCATGCAGATGAATGAGATCCATTTCTCAATTTATGTTGCACAGTACACATTCCTTAGATTTCTTTAACACACAATTTCAGGGATATTTTGCTTGGTTGGTTTTTTGCCCATGGGAAACAAAGCAGCTTTTGCATGGATTACTACTAGCCCAACAGCCTGGGCTCTTCCAGGATACAGCATTTATATATATGTGTGTGTGTGTGTGTGTGTGTGTGTATAAAGACATAAATGAATATGAGAAATACTTGTCTCAGAGCTGTTTATTAGAGGACACAAAATAGAACTAATAGGGAAAATTCCAGTGTCTTGATTAAGGGCCGTAGATTACAGCCACATGGCCACTTTTCAGACAGAATAAGAAATCAGTAAATATCTAAATGTCCAATCTAACGGTTTCTTAAATGCAGCATAATCACACCTATTCCTCTATCTAGAAAATCCTTGTGCTACTACTTAAAGAGGAACTACTTCCTGCAAAGAACTAAAGAGATCTGGTATTTCAATACAAGAGGAAAAAAAAGCAACGACAGAAATCGTAAGCCTTTTGAGAGTTTGGAACTTCATGATGTGTGGAAGTAAACCTTACATTAACAAGTATATAACCTAAAAAATAAAAACATCTGAAACACCATTTGTAAACTTGGTTTCATTTATGTCAGAAAGACTGTCAAAGTACCAACAAAATAATTTCTTTCAGAAAATGCCAAAGGTACATATGCCACAGGTACAAGAAAGAGACACGTAAATAAAAATAAGATTATTGCAAGCATATACACATTAAGAAATGTATTTATGTTTCTGAGGATATAATGTGCTGTCAGTGACACACCACATCAACTTATTCTTGTTTGTCATCCAGGGAAAATAAATCTGCTCCTTTTGCATTCCATCATTCATCTTTTTTGACAGGTAACATTGCAAACAAGTGTGTCAGTCAAGGAGGGTGTTATATGTGTCTTGTCACTTCATTGGCACTCTAAATAATACAATGTTTGCAAGATAATTGTAAATATCAGTATTTGGATATGTGTAACATAAAATGAACCTAGGTGAGGGTTGCAGACAGCTAGAACCAGCATGGAAAAGAATCGCTTGTGTTGCCCACCTTCATAAACAAGCTTTCTAAGTACTGGAGTTAGGGTAGATTAAAAACTGATTGATTAATTGAAGTAATAAACCACTGGAGATTAGTTTTTATTTGTTTGTTTGTTTGCTTTCACCTGATGTAAAAAAACCTTGTGAAGTTTCTGAAGTATCCTGGTAAAGAGGATATTTTAAGTATACAAATCAGAAGCTGGGCACCGGACAAGTATGCTGAGGCGATATCACTGTATATATAGTCTTTACTAGGTATACACTACTGAGAAATAGCAAAGACAGGATGCAGGTTAGATAGATTTTGACCTGATTTGATACAGTTGTTAATGTATACTTACATACACTTATAATGACTAGAATATTTTTGTGAATATGTCCTTATGTCATTCTTAGAAACTCATTCAAGAATCCACACCAACTCATGAAAGTAGTAGCAAAATATCAAGAAATAACTAGGATAAATAATAATTTTCATACTAGTGACTATCTGTACTTTTAGTCACATATGATAACGACTACTATGTTAGGATTTTTCACTAGTGAAATCCATGTAATTTGAAACTATCTATTCCAGACTGGGAAAACAGAAATACAGTATAAACTGGTGAAAGACACACTGTGTAGCACCAAAGACTGTGGGGGAGACTTCTCTAACCAGTTGTAGATTTCCACCACTAGAGTTAGGGGAAAGATGTAAGCTCTTCTAGAAGCATGGTATATCCAAATACTTCAGGTGTCGTTATGATGAGGGGAATCACAGTCTAAAAGTATTTATTTCTCTCCATCAAAAGTATGGGATACTAGGGTAAATTACAACAAAGTCTCAAGGACAGGGTATCAGGTAAAACACAAACAACAGAGATACATTTCCTGTTCATAACAATGCAGTAATACTTATATACCTATCAGTGCAGTAATGTCTGAGTGAGCAGTTCTGCATACCTAATTCTGAGGTATGACACAAGCACAGCCCAATGGTGTTTGCTATAGTTTTGTACACACTGTCTGGAAGCAACTCCACCTATGCTATTAGTTACGTTAAGCTTTAACACTTTTACATGTAGTTAAATTTTAGGATGCTTATATCAGGTAAACTGGCTTTTCCTTTGGAAGATTCCTGTTTAATTTGATAAAACATCCATTCTGTGGAGTGTCAATGTGTGTTTTCTCATCATTGTACCTCTGTTCAGCTGTGGACTGCGTATTTTCTAGGATAGCATATATATGCATTGATCTTCCATTAAAGCATACTTTTCTTCAGATCCATATTTTCATCCTATTAAGACATGTCATCTAATGTTTTATGTGTTTGATGTTTTGAAAGTGTGTTTCAAGATAGTCTTACTGCATTCTTAGCCAAGTGTGCATTTTTCCTTGTGCTGGTTTTGGCTGGGATAGAGTTAATTTTCTTGATAGTAGCTGGTATGGGGCTGTGTTTTGGATTTGTGCTGGAAACAGTGTTGGTAACATGGGAATGTTTTTGTTATTGCTGAGCAGTGCTTACAGACTCAAGGCCTTTTCTGATTTTCACCCCATCCCACCAGCGAGCAGGCTGGGGGTGCACAAGAAGCTGGGAGGGGACACAGCCGGGACAGATGACCCCAACTGGCCAAAGGTATATTCCATACCATATGATGTCATGCTCAGCATATAGAGCTGGGGCAAAGAAGAAGGGAGGACATTCAGAGTAGCGTTTGTCTTCCCAAGTAACCATTACGCATGATGGAGCCCTGATTCTGTGGAGATGGCTGAACACCTGCCTGCCCATAGGGAGTGGTGAATGAATCCCTTGTTTTGCTTTGCTTGTGTGCGTGGCTTTTGCTTTACCTGTTAAACTGCCTTTATCTCAACCCACGAGTTTTCTCACTTTTGCCCTTCCAATTCTCTCCCCCGTCCCACTGCAGGGGAAGTGAGTGAGCAGCTGGGTGGTGCTTAGTTGCCAGCTGGGGTTAAAACACATTATTTTAGAGTTCCCACATTTCTTTGAGGTCTTTGGAAATTCAAGCTACAAAGTGAAACTAAAACATAACACCTTTCTAAGTACTTGTTATTATTATATATACAATAATGGCAATGTTGTTGATGGTTTGCGTTTGGCTCTCTCTTTTTTTGTTTGTTTGTTTTCAATACTACCGACAAAAATTGCTACTACTCTAGTGTAATCATTTAGGAAGATGGTTTTGTATCATGTTTTCTGTATTGGTTTTATTCAGTTGCCTAACTTTAAAGAAAGAAATAAAAAACTCTATAAATATACCTTTTGAAACCCCTTTTTGTCTTTTCTCAGGCAAAATTTGTCTCTCAGAATGCCTCTTCCTCAGGTAATACCCAGTCTGATTTCATTTATTTTATTCGTATTGCAATGCAAAACTTTATAAATCTAGTATCCGTACAAATTACTTTTCAGATTTTTTTGTGTTATTTGATTGAAATCTGAACTTCTTACCAGCACTGTAATAAAATTCATACTTTGTTGTCGATTATTACATATGTAAAATATTATTTTTCAAATATCTACAGCAGTCACTGACTTATCTGTATGTTTTTTCTTAAACTCTTTTCATTACCATTGTTTCTTGACAAAGTTCTCATGCTTTCTCAGACAGTCTGAATACTAATGTAAAGAGGAAACCATTTTTATAAGTCAATGAGAAAGATTGTGACTACCAATGAACTCCCAAATATATTATTCATATGGAAGATTTAAAACTACAGATGTCAAATGATTTGATAATTCAAAAATTACTGTTTCAATTACACCTTTAAACACTATTTATTTAAAAAATTATGTGGAAATAATCTGAGGGTCTCAGATTAAGAAATTATTCTTTCTCCCATTTATTAAGAAAAATAATCAAAGTAGCTGATCATGTTGAAAAGAATAATTACCGTAGCAACTGCATTAACAATCTGAAGATTTAGTTCTGTTCCTGCAGTTTTTCTTATATCTCTGTCATTAATCTATTTTGAATCAATAGCTAGAAACAGAAAAATTCTCAGATCTCACATGTAAATTGGCAGTGATATGTAATTCAATTTATACAGTTTATACTGTATTTCTCCTTCAAAGAGAAGCTATACGTACCCAGAACCCCAAGTATAAAGAAAGTATTTCAGAAGTATAAAATGCAAATTATAGTGTTTGTTGAAAAAAAAAAATTAATTACTCCCCCAAAACCACCGAAGCCAGAGCTGCAATAAAAGATCTGAAGAGTGTGTTAGCTCAAGTTCTTTTGAAAAGTACTGGAATGCCACAGTTCGGTGCTTCTTGATAGCCCTTTTTGTGGCAAAGTTTGATAAAACATGTAACCTTAGATTTTCTAGATTCAGTACATGCCTTCTGCTTTGATTGCCACTTAGAAACAAATACAAACTTGATGACTGACTCTCAGGATCTGCAGTCAGAATATCCCAGAAATCACAGATGGTGGACATTTCTAGAAGGTTCAAACATTTTCTGTATCTGCTAAATGTAGATTATTCTGAAAATTTTATTAGTAAGGAAGATGATACACAAAGTATGCAGCTATATGAACCTTTCAGGTATGTTTATAAATTTCAGGTTTTTCACAGGTCTCTTCATTAAAGTGTCACTTTACAATCACTTGTCATGACATATGGATTAAATTCACCAGTATTCACTCTCTACTTCACAAAGTCATGTATAGATTCAACCAGCATGTAATAAATCTGCCCTGAGAACTGCAATACACTTCAGAATTGTTCAGGATTGTTTTAATTAGCTGTACACACTTCTGTATCACTTTTTTATCATTCTCATTTATATCAGATGGAATGTAGTCTTGCTGGAGACCTTGTTCCTTATTAAGATTAAAACAGAAATTCTTCGTATTTTCACGTGTACGTTTCCAGTACTACAATTATCTGCTTAAGGCCAACATTAAATATTTATTTCAAATTACTGTTTAAAAGAAATTCTATAAAAATTCAGTGATGAGATGAAAGTTTGGACACAAAGGTAAGGATAATTATGTTCCTCAAAAACAGTATTTAGTGAAAAGTGCCTTTATTTGAGAAAATAATATTCCCAAATACTATTGGCGCTGTATCCAGTTTGTAACACTTCACCTCTGCTCCTTCCTCGTCACACTCTCCACCTACTCTAGCCTGGCGTCCCTCCCATGAGATACGGTCCTTCATAAACTGCACCAACCTGGATCCTTCCCACAGGCTGCAGTCCTTCACAAACTTCTCCGGCGTGGATCCTTTCCACTGGGAGCAGTACTTCAGGAGCAGACTGCTCCAGCGTGGGTCTCCCACAGGTCACATTTCCTGCCAGAAAACCTGCTCATGCATGTGGTCCTCTCCACAGGCTGCAGCTCCTCCCAGGAGCCTGCTCCATCCTTAGGTCTCTGTGGGCTGCAGTTTCCTTCAAGGTATATCCACCTGCTCCAGCATGGCATCCGGGATGGGCTGCAGTGTGGATATCTGCTCTGACATGGTTCACAGGCGTGCAGGGAGACAACCTGCTTCACTGCGGTCTTCTCTGTGGGCTGCAGGGGAATCTCTGCTCTGGCACCTAGGGGACCTCCTCCCCCTCCTTCTTCTCTGACCTTGGTGTGTACAATGATGTTTCTCTCACATTTTCCTACTCTTCTCTCACAGCAGCTGTGCAGTGTTTTTTTACAATTTATTAAATATATTATCACAGAGTCATCACCAGCATCACTGATGGGTTCAGCTTTGGCCAACAGTGGATCAGTTTTAGAGCATGTTGGGCCTGGCTCCGTCCAACATGGGTGCAGTCCATATTCTATTCTCACAGAAGCCACCCTTGCAGCCTCCCCTTGCCACATAAATCAACTTTCTGTGTAACCACAAAACCAATGTTTTGTGTAAAACAATTGTTTTAAGGCTTATAAACAATATTATTAAAGGTAAAAGCCAATATCATCATGATTTTTGCTAAATAGATGATTAAACATAGTTTATTTTTACTATTTACACTGTTTTTCCATGAGAACATAATGCCTTTCCCTTAGTGAATGACTAGCAAATACACTTTTGTATGACACTTTGTAGCATCCCCTTAAAATGTGGTTGCCGTTACCATAATTTCAAGCTAATTAGCATACAATAGGAATACAGTATATCCTAACTCCTTTGTAATCCCTTATAAATAGTAAACTTTGTATTAACCAGGTATTTCCTCATGACCTATGACTAATTAAGTCCCCAAAGTCTTGAACAGAATTAATTTTTGTTGATAGGAAAAAATAGAGAGTTTATACACAGAAGCAGTTTTACTTGTTATTACTAAACTTATAATCTTTTATTATCTGAAAGGGAAACTCTAGTCATGAGTGCAAAACAACTACATATATGTCCAGATCCAAGATATCTTTAAAGAAAACACAGACATACCTCCAATTTAACTCAGAAAAGTGGTCTGTGACTCACAATACATTTTACTATATTAAAATTTATTCCAGTCATGTATCTTTTAGCCTCCAAATCAATGTTGAAAATAAATTAATCTAGCAGTTTAATAAAGATCATATTGAAGAAACAGAAAAGAGTTGTATCTACACCCGTAAAAATCTGTGTTTGAAAAAATACCCAAAGACAGAGGGGAATGCAGTACTGACAGTTAAAGGCATACACAAACAGTAATAAAAAATAACATTAACTAGAAAAGCATGAGTTAACCAAAAGAATGAATATCAAGAATGAAAATTATTTTGAGGGAGCTACCTTCTGAATGTCTAGGCTTTCAGTTTATACTTCAAACTTTTTTTTTAAATTATGATTGTTGAAACTAATATTTTTAAATAAAGCTTGGAAGGAATGACATCAGGAGTTATAAGTTAAATGTCTCTAGAAAAGCACAAAACTAAAAAATTTTGAAACTATAATATGATGAGTCTGTTC
This sequence comes from Phaethon aethereus, assembly GCF_964289735.1. NCBI lineage: Eukaryota > Metazoa > Chordata > Aves > Phaethontiformes > Phaethontidae > Phaethon > Phaethon aethereus. The sequence continues at coordinate 142,762,261 of NC_138575.1, forward strand.
ATTTTGCCACTCAGTCTTTGTCCTGGTTAGGAGTTAATTTTCTTCCTGATAACCGGTATAATTCTGCGTTTTGGATTTGGGATGAAAATAATGTTGACAACACACTGATTTTTCTAGCTGTTGCTGACCTGCCAGTGAGAAGACTGGGGCCGCATGAGAAACTGTGAGGGGACACAGGCAGGACAGCTGACCCAGGCTGGCCAAAGGTATATTCATTACCATATGATGTCATGCTCAATCTATATAAACTGGGAGAGTTGGCCAGGGAGGCAACGTGGCTCAGGAACTGGGCATCAGTCAGCGGGTGGTGAGCAATTGTGCTTGGCAACACTTGTTTTGTATATCCTTTTATCATTATTATTATTATAATTATTATTATTCTCTTCCTTTTCTGTCCTATTAAACTGCCCTTATCTCAACCCACAATTTCTACCTTTTTTTTTCCAATTCGCTCCCCCATCCCACTGCGGGGGGAGGAGGGGTGAGCAAATGGCTGTGCGGTTTTTTAAGTTACCTGTCAGGTTAAACCACAGCAGTCTTTTACTGATCTCATCATTTTTTAATCCTTAAATTAGTTTCTGCATATGTGGCATATGGTCTTAACTGGAGAAAGCCCATTCTCAGACTTAGCAGCCAAGTATCTTTGCATTCAGAGTCTCCTAGGGTTAGACAGACAGTTCTCACAAGTATTTTCCAGACAAACAATGAGGTTGTGATTCCTCTGACATGGGTTCCTGCAGAAAGAAGTAGACAGGAGCAATGGAAATGTAATTGTGGAGAAGGCAAAACCCCATATCCCATCCACTTGTTTTGAAGAGCATACAGATGCTTGATTAAAATGCATTTCTTCTGACAAAACAGGGAAATGTATGAGATTTCATGATTCTTCACTGACTTTTTGTGTGTGTTCCTGTAGCAGCCCATCTAGGAATTGTCCCATCCCTATATGAATTATAAAGCTGCAATCTAGCCTTCTCTGAAGTCAACGTTTTAACATACATCCAAATCAGGTAGAAAAACTGAACAGTGGTAATGAAAAATGAAAAAAAAACCAGCACCAAAAGGCTTAAGGCTTCCCCATGTGCATGCATTTGAACTGCTGAGATAATTTATTAGCTAGGATAAAGGGTCAGGGCCCAGATCTCTTCTTTTTTTTTTCCCTTCTTTTTCAATATGCCTTAAAAATATTAGAGAGGAATACATATTGCAATAAAGGCCGAGCATAAATAAATTGATCTATTAGTGAATGAATAATATAACTACAATTGATCTTACCATCTTTATTCTGCAGAAAGATAGACTGATTCGATGCTTAAACATCGTTACTAAAGAGTTAGCAAACTTATTGGTTTGAGATTTCGCTGGAAATCTAGGAATGTTTAATAGAAAGAACTATTCAGGCCCCATAGACTTGTGAGTGTCCAGGTGGCATAGCAGGTCCTTAACTGCTTCCTCCTGGATTATGGGGAGTTTATTCTCCTCTCCATCCCAATTGTCCCATTCAGGGACATAATTCAGGGACATAATTTGCCTTTCTGATTTTCTCTCTTTTCAGCCAGTCAACATCACAAGGTTTTCTTCAGTTCTTCTGTCACAATTCTAAATGGCAAATGAAACAATGAATTTCTGCATCTGTCCCTCCCATTTTGTCCTTTTTCCTTCCTTGAGGTAGCTCTTCTGTCATATGCTGATCACTGGGACTGGAAGAGTACAGGCCTAGTCTCTAAAGTGATTGTTTCCCCCGGATTAAACTCCATTACCTAGCTCAGTTGAAGAACATTTAGATGCAGACTGCCCTACTGGCAATCATTTAAAGCCAGCACCACCGGGATTGTGGGTATTCCCACAGTACCTCAGAATGTTCTGCTGGGGGTTCCTTCACAAGGTCTGGAAGAAGGAAGTGAGAACTCTTAGACTGTGTGCGTTGACATATGGCTATGCACCTGACACATGGCACAGAAACCTGTGTCTCCGTTTTACATTCTGCAGATCAAAATATAAACATTACATGTAAACTCTGGAAGGAATAGCAATATAACCTTAGATGAACAACTGACAGATGGCAAAATTATTATAAACTCGATTGATCCTCATATCAGTAGCTTTATACCAAGTGGTCCACTAAATAACCTATATTCACATAATAAAATATCTTGGCTTTGTATACCATAGATATGTATTATATGAAAAATATCCACGTTTAAAAAAATAGTGTGATGAATACAAAACATGAGATGTTAGGATGTGTCAATAACTGAGTTTGACTATGAACATTTGATTTAGCATCCTAGAGCAAAGCGTTATGGTAAGGCTTCTAAGTACATAATCACAAAACTATTTTTTGCACTAGAATTCCACTATCCTCCCCCTCACAGTGTGGATAATGTTCATTGTGTGAGCTTTTTACTTAGTATCTATTCAAAATTGTGCTTCCCTTTTCATTCTTCACACCGCCTTATTTGCAATTCACCATTTCATTCCAGCCTTGAAGTATTATTCATTTCCTCCACGGAAACTATGGATTCATAGGTAATTACCAGAGAATAAATAGCTTTATGCTCAAAGCCTTGTTTATGAGAAAAAAGAAAATACACCTTATATATAAAGTCAGTAATTTATTGTTAGTATAATTGGTATCTTAATGACTAATCCAAGAATCATTATTAGTTAAGTTGTACTTATTGCAGAAAGTGAAAGAATACATCTATGAAGTTTCAGTAATAACAACACAATTAAATTTGTTAAACATACGCTTGTAGCTTCCATTTCTTTTCCTGATGTTATGCTTTCCTTTCCCCTGCTTCCCTGAGCCCTAAAGTCAGTGGCTGGCTTCATCTAGGTAGAGGCAGTGGGGGAGTGTTAAGGCAAGTGGTTATTCCTCAAGCCCTCTGTTATTGTACCAGGCCTGTATTTCTCTGTATCACATTGATATGTTAAAATATTAAAACCATGGTTTTATCACACAAAGTTAAACAAAAGTAAATCAAATTACCCGTAGAAATTAGAAAAATTGCTATTGCAGCTAACCCTCACTCCTGAGACCTTGCAAACTCATTACAAATCTATGGCCTGCTATTAGCAAAACCAATACCATATTACAGGGCTAAGTGAATACAGTGGGTCTAACAAAACAGATCACTAACTGTTAATGACTGGTACCCTGGCTTTAAGCTGAAAGAAACTTAACCTTGTAATGTACTTCTAAACCCTCCCATCCTCTGTAACCAAAGTTCAAAACACTTTTCAAAACTTCCTCACCTCGCCATGTCCGTAAGTCCCACACTTCCATTTTTGCATCTGGAGACCTGGGTTTGGCACTTGAAGTGTGTAGCTGCAAGGCACTAGCTAGGCTTACTTTTAGTAAGTACCCAGCACACTGCTAGCCCCTCACATGGCAAGCAGCTAGAACGGTTCTGACTTCATACCACTTGATGCAAAAGCGAGACATTAACGTAGCAATGGGGTTACTTTAATGTAGGAAATGACATATGCTTCAAAACTCACTTCTCTATGTTTGTAGAATACCAGGAAACTCAGCAGAGTGTGTGTCTGGCACAGGTCACGGGTCTATCAGGAACATATAACCCTGTGTTTCTGCTAACCTGTGCATCTTCCTGCCTCTAGCTGTATGTCCTACTCTTTCCCTTCTATCCACACATATACTGTGCTCACAGAGACATTCACCTGGTTGAAGAACAGTTAAGAAGATAAAGAATTTCACTGGGCTAATAATTTTTATTTTTAATTTCTTTTTGGTGTTAGTTTTCTGCTGTCTATATTCCTTGGCCAAAGGGGAACGTGTGGTTTCATGAGTGCTAGTACCACTGCAGAATCAATAGGTGAAATATCCTTTCACTAGACATAGAAGATGTACATTAAATTTGGAACATTATACTTTGTTCCCAAGAGGACTGTGATACTTCATGACAATAAAAATAAGTTAATTACAGTCAAGTGAAAGGGATAGATTTTCTTGTACCTCTGTACATTTCATTTAGTAAAATGTGTGGCTTCTGGGAAACAAGAGTTGAAAGCCTTTTACTCGGTAATGAACTTATTTGGTACTGCTGACTTGACAGTGAGCTGTTAATTTTGTCAACCAAGCAGATCCTTCAGTGTTAAATGTTGTCTTAATCCCAACACTCCCTCTATCCACAGCTCCATAATGAAATTACTTAAGACAATTGCTGCTTGCAAAGAGATCAATCTTGATAACACAAATCCTGTCAAAGAGCAGAAGGAGGACATGAAATCTGGGGATTTTTTCCCCCTCAACTTCAATCATATAATCCTATAAGGAAATATAACTTGCCTGAAGTGTGGAAACATAACACCTAATTTATATTCCATTTATATTTTCAGATGCAGCTAGGCTTGTTCTTCTGTGTAGTTAAGGACAGAAATTTTAGACAAATCTTCTGATGACATTTTGCTACCACTATCTGTCTTTTACTGTAAAGACTAAAGTGAGATATACAAATAATATGTGCCAAAGTCAGTATAGCCATTCATTTCCATTCACAGCAAAAATTAATTAAGGATTTCCCACCCATCTCAAACTGCTATTTTCTTTCCCTGGCTCCTTCACTTCTGGCCCTAATAACAGATGTGAGTTGTCAATGTGACCATAATGGCTAGGGCAGTTTCCTACAAACTAAAGTACCTGCTCTGTCACATTTCATACTTAACTGAACTCAGTCCAGAAGAACTTGATGAGTGTGCCTACCAGATCAAACTCTCTAGATAATAAAGTACAGTTGTTGCAGTCATGTCAGAATTGCAACAAAGCATCAAGGAGAGTCATTCAGCTCACCTTTATTATCAGTGTAGATGTATTAGCAATTCTAGTCACCCTTGATTCCCTGTGGAGAGCAATAGACACTTCAAGGATTTGCTTCATCCAGCCTATTTTAAGCATTCATTTTAAGGTGAGATGAATCACATTTGAAAAACATTTGCTCCATTTTACTGACTGTGAATGTTATCAGGAGTAATAGGGTCAGATGCATATTTCAACATGGATCTGGCTGAATTCCACCACTAGATGTCCAAATCAGGCCACCTGTGAGCTCCTGTAGGAATCTCTCAACATCAGGGACACTGGTGGTACAATATTTAGATACTGGTGAGGTTAAGGTCCTTCCTGACATTGGGTTGTACATGGGAGAAAGTAGACAGTATCGCTTTCTAAGATGCTAACAGACTGCTAAACTGAGCTTGAGATAGTAGGATTTAGGTAGGAGCTATCTCCAGAAGTTATAATGAACTAAAACCCCATTGATCTCACAAAACCAAAATTTTTCATTTCTTCCTCTTTAACAATGTTTACATAAATATACGCATTCTCACTGAAATTTTTGAACTTTTGAGGTTTTAGGGGGAACTTTTTCAATCAACTCTAAAACAATAGCTGTAATTCTAAAGCTAATTGTTGCTTTTAGTAAATCTAACACCTATCAGACCAGATCAGACATGTTATGCAACACAATCATGTAATCACAAAAATATGTTTTATCTTCAGTTCTCTCTATACTCTCTGTAATTTGTGAGCTATTTCTTCATACATAAATACATAAATGTAAGTCCTACAGCTACTCATATATAAGTAACACAAACTACTGTTTGAAAATTTGCTATTCAGTGTCTATGAAGAACTGATGATACAGTACATACAAACAATCACTATGACTGATTTTTTTTCACATATGTTAAATCATTTACATATATATATTTCAAAACCAACAAAACTAGAAAGGTAAATTAGACTATCATCTTAGAATAACATAATTCATATCAAAGACAGATAAAACTACTGGAAGAGTACCAAACTATTTCACAGATTAAATCTTCTGACACGTAGGCATAAGAAATATATATTTTTTGTTATTTCAGCAGCAATAAATGTCTGTTATCCAGAAAAAAATCTTCTGCATATTTCATTTTGCTGCATTGTAAACCAAGATGTCAGAGTAACCAAACTTCTAATTAATTTTAGAAAGTTATTAAAGATCTCAGGGAAGTGGGTCACTTATTAAAAGGAATTCTTGTCCTGCTATTGATAATTTATTAGGACAGTTTTAGCTACATATTTTAAGACAGAAAAATCAATTTTACACAGTCCCCCATTGTGAGAGACTGAACTGTGGGACATTTGTCTCAAAGATTGTTTATCTGAGCGAGAATTCCTTCAGCTGGTGATGAGAATGGCTGCAGGGCCACAGAGACCTCTGATTGGTGCTACAAGGCCCAGTCATGCACCATTGCGTCATGCGATAGAATCATAGAATCATTAAGGTTGGAAAAGACCTCTAAGATCATCAAGTCCAACTGTCAACCCAACACCACCATGCCCACTAAACCGTGTCCTGAAGTGCCATGTCCACGTGTTTTTTGAACACTTCCAATGATGGTGACTCCACCACCTCCCTGGGCAGCCTGTTCCAATGTTTGACAATTCTTTCAACAAATAAATTTTTCCTGATATCTAGTGTAAACCTCCCCTGGCTGAACTTGAGGCCATTTCCTCTCATCCTATCACTAGTTGGGAGAAGAGACCACCACCCACCTCACTACAATCTCCTTTCAGGTAATTGTAGAGGGTGATAAGGTCTCCCCTCAGCCTCCTCTTCTCCAGACTGAACAACCCTAGTTCCTTCAGGTGCTCCTCATATGACTTGTTCTCCAGAGGTCTCTGTGGCCCCGCAGCCATTCTCATCACCAGCTGAAGGAATTCTCACCAGCTTTGTTGCCCTTCTTTGAACATGTTCCAACAACTCAATGTGCTTCTTGTAGTGAGGGGCCCAAAATTGAACACAGTATTTGAGGTGCAACCTCAATAAATACACTAGAATTAGAACGTTTCAGTGGTATGAAGGGACATTCAAAATTTATATTAAAAAATTGCATATTTGTTCACTGAAACTGGCTCTTGTAAAATAGCAGAGCAGCATAAAGAAATAAGCAGTGAAAGAGCATATACCAACAGTACAAATTAAGACTGACACGGTTATTTTCACATCAGAACTTTGGGGGAAATGGGAACTTTGATCTGATTTAGATGGAAAGAAATCTTTCCTCAAAATGGACTTAGCAGTACTTGAACGACCTTTCTCTCAAAGGAACAGCTCAGCAATATTTCCCCAGAAGAGTTCCATTTATAATACTAAAACAAAGCAAAAGCAAAGCCAACCAACATACTGACTTTTTACACACTTTTACAGAGAGGCAAATAATATCTAACACAGGCTTCACTGGAAGTTGCGTGTATGTGCATTTGTGTGTGCATATCTGTATTTAGGTATGTGGAAACTTAATGATGATATATTCAAAAGTCAAATGTCTCATTAACTGTTAATGTTTTAATCTGTTGTTTTTTTTTTTTTAAGGTAAATATAGTTGTTGAGTCATGGAATTACACACATACATTACAACTAGATTGATTTGGATTTGAAAATTATTGAGTCTAGTCTCAGGCTCAAAGCAAAGCTAACCTCAAAGTTAGAACTGGTTACTCAAATTCTTATCCATACAAGTTTTAAAATATTTAAAGATGAAGTTTTCACAGCCTTTCTTGGCAATCAGGCTCAGTGTTCAACAATTTTTATTGTGATTTTTTTTTCCTTATGGACAATCAACCTCTTTCTTCTTGCAGCCTTATGGTAACCTTTGGCTCTTGTACTTTGATCATACATCTGTGAGAAAAGTTCAGATCTCAGGGAACCACTTTTATTCAGTGCAACATTACAATTGGAGCCAAGCTTAATTTTTTCCTCTCTAGGCTAGACAAACTTCAGCGGTATCTCAGTATCCCCTCATAGTCTCATATTCCAGGTGTCAGATATCTTTGTTGTCCTTCATAGAAATCTCTCCAGTTTTTCAAAATTACTTAGGAGAATGGAGGGGGTAGAAGTGGACACAGTAGTCTAGTTTTGGCCTCATGTATTCTCAGTAAATGGGAATAACTGCTTCCCTGGATTTACTGTCTTTGCTCTTGTTTATGCAGCATACAGTCCACCTTCTTCTTCACAAGGGCACACCACTGACTGACATTAAACTTGTCCACCAGGACTACAGGTACATTATCAAATGTGATAAAGTTGACAGCTATGAATTCTTCTACTTCCGCAGAAGGAAAAGAAGTCCTAAATATTTGGTTGCATTAAAGAAAAAGAGCATTGTTGGTTTAGGGAAAGTTAGAAGAACTTGTCAAGGTACAATTTACCCAAAATGTACCAATCCAAACCCAGTTATGTATTGAAATTGACTTGATCCTAAGAAATTTTTCTTCAAAAAAGATTAACATAAGTGGGTTAACTTTGACGAGCAGACAGATGCCCACCCAGCTGCTCTCTCACTCCCCCTCCTCAACAGGGCAGATAGATGAATAAAATGAAAAAGCTCATGGGTTGAGATAAAGACAGGGACATCCCATACCAGATACTGTCACAGGCAAAACAGATTTAACTTGAGGAAGCTGAATCTAATTTATTGCCAATTAAAAGAAAATTGTGTACTAAAAAACAAAGACAAAAATATTAAAACAACATTTTCCCCCCACCCTTTCCCAGGTTTAACCTCATTCCTTCATTCCCAACTCCTCTGACTCCTCCCACCACCAGCAGTGCTGGGAGATGGGGAATGGTGGTTGAGGTCAGTCCATTACAGCTCCTCTTTGCTACTACTTTTCCCCTGCTCCAGCATGGGTCCTCTCTACAGGCTGTGGTTCGTTCAGGAAATAGCCAGCTGCTCTGGAGTGTGGGTATCTGCTCCACTGTGGGCTGCAGTATGGATATCTGCTCCACTGTGGTCCTCTCCACAAGCTACAGGGTAATCTCTGCTCCAGTGCCTAGAGCACCTCCTTCTTCTCTGACCTTGGTGTTTGCAGGGTTTCTTCTCACACTTTTTTTTCTCACTGTTCTTTCTGTCATGCAGTGTTTTGTCCTTTATTTGTACTACATTTTAAGTGCTGTATCCTGTGGTGAGTCCATTGTGGAGCTAGATGGAACTGGCTGTGTCCCACTTGGGGCAACACCTGGACTCTTCTCACAGAGGCCACCATACAGCCTCCTGATACCAAAACCTGGCCACTAAAACAAAATACAGCAAGTTGTATCAATATTACAAAATTTGTAAAGAAACTAGCAGGATAATATATATTCTCTGTAGAAAAACACAAAATAATCTTTTCATTTATTAATGTCACTTGCCTCTAGCCCTTGATCATAGTCTTCTCTCAGTCTCTAGCTGGCAGCAAAATCTTCTATAGCTTTTGTATATCCACTCCTTCCATTTCATGCATCTCTTTTATTGAATTCCACTGTTATGGGAACCTGACTCGCAGTGACTGATTCAAGGATAAACTGGATCTATGCAACACTGGGCACGCACAAAAGATCTGCTGGTTGATAGAAAAACATAACTGTTGGTGTAATGTTAGATGTCAGATTCATCACTTTACAGTTGACAACATGAAAGCTACCAAAAATACCATGACATTCCTACTGCTTCTTTGCTTGGAAGACAATAAATAAAGTAGTATTTGTATTCACATACAATTGGAAAGATAGTTTCAAAATAGATCTTACTACAAAACCTGACATTTCTGTAATTTCACTGGAGAAGTAATTGAAATTGTTTAAAAATTGTAGATAAAATTGTTGATAACCCCCATGCTTCTGAAAATACACTCACAGGAATTTAATGTTGTCAAAAACAATTATAAATTAAAAAAAATCAGGAATTTAAGAAGGAGTTTATATTAGGTTTTTATCAATATATTGACAAGATACATAGATAGTGTTCAAGTCAAATCTTGGAGTTTAACTTTTACTTCAATTGGTTTTTAAATTTCTAAAGCCTGAGATCTGAACCCTCTCTTTCCTGGTGTGTTGTTTCAAAACATAGAGGCTTACAAATAAGCATGGAAGATCCAACTTGTTCTCAGCTCTTTGCACTATTTATGTGGATTTACATAATAACACTCTATTTCACAGTCCTTTGTTGTTAGGTTACCTCTTTCACTAATTCCAGTGTAACTGACCCGAGACAACACAGTTCTTGTTTCCTGTGGTACTGGTTGACCAGTTCATAAGCTCTGAATTCACTGTTCAAGCACTAAAAGTAACCCCCTGAATTTGAAATTTAGTGATAATTTGCTTCTCTATGAGTATGTGAAAGACCAATAATTACTAATTTCTCATAATACTTATCCAAAAGCTTTATTAGATGCCCATTCTATCCTGGTGCTCCTCAACTCCTTCATCTTGCTGGCTTGATAATAGCTGAGTCTCTGAACCCAGCACTTCACTGGTGCAGTAGCAGATGAAAAACTAGAAGTGCAGTCCATGCAAATACCATTTTCTTTGTAACATACACTAAGATTATTTGCTTCCAGCATGTGGCTTTTCCAAGTCTTTAGTTTCCTTCCTTGCAAACAGAAATCTGAGCTACAAATGTACATAGAAAGTATGTTTCAGCTCAGCTAACCATCTAAAAATTAAATGTCTGCTCAGAGCTAGAAAGGCAGCCTCCACACATAGTTACTCCAAAGAGCAAGTCCCAGAAGGTAATTCATCCCATCTTGGTTGTGTGTCTGAGATATGGGGGGATGAACTGCCTGTGGCAGTGTCTGTTTCTCTCCATTGACTAAAAGGGGAGAGAGAAGAGGCTTAGACAGACAGTTTTGACTAGATGCCCATTTCTCAGGCAGCTAGAGTTAGGTGACATGAATTTCACTCTGAGTGCCCAACTCTCCTATGTCAATAAGCCAGTGCTCACCTCTCAGTTGTGTATGCAGAAATAAAAATATCCCTTTGATCATGCAGAAATTCAAAAAACCCAGCTTCACACCACACTAATACCCACACAAGCATTTAGCAGCTTGTCAGAAGTAATCTCATCCTCCAAGGCCCTTAAACATCTCTCTGGTGGAAATCCATTTCCCAGACCTATATGCTTGCCTCTCTGCACCTCTTCAAAAAAATGTAACACAGACAGAGAGTTTTGAATCCTCTCATGTTGTCTCCAGGTCATGACTGAACTGCATTAACAACAAAAAGAAGATTTATCTCATAGATTGAAGATTTATAAAGGAGGCTAAGTACAGATTTTTAATTGCAAGATGGAAAAAGGGGATGAGGAAAAGAGCAGAAAATAGGAACAGGTTGGGAAACTTAGAATATATACTTGTCAGTGAGGAGAAAATAACTTTTAAATATTATGCAAGTTTTATTGCACCTTTAAAATGAAAGCAAATAAAACTTGGCTTTTGTGCAATGTGCTGTCAAACTACATCCATAGGTAAAAAGAGTATGAGTGCTGACAAGGAAAAAAAGTGGGACTGCTGGTAATAAAGTTTATTTCAGGCTTCCCACTAACCCATCAGAGCCCACAGCTTAGTACATTTTACCTAAAATAAAATACATATCTTTTTTAGTTTGTCAGCCTGTCAGGATTCAAGGAGTGTCTGGACAATGATCTCAGTCATATGGTTTAATTTTAGGTAGTCCTGCAAGGAGCAGGGAGTTGGACTTGATCTTTATGGGTCCCTTCCAACTTGATATATTCTATGACCATATGATTCCATTTCTCAGGGATAAAATGAGATCCTTCCACTTTCCAGTGGAATAACAAGAATAGTTTCACATTTAGGCTGTACAAGGACTTATTTCAATAAAGCATGCTAGAAATTAGAAAGACGCTCTGCACATATGGGAAAGCAAGACAAGGACTAGGAGCCTGCCTGGTGTTATGTGTTTCTTGGACAATAAACTACTTGGATGGTATAATAATAAAGGATGCCTTGTAAAGTTTTTAAAGATCCTGTCTAAGGTTTCCTTAGAGACAAATTATGAACTTTATGTATTATGACAACTGGTGAATATGCTTTGTAAAAACATAAAGAAATATTTGCATCTTTAAGGTGGCCATGAAATATTTTACAATGTGGAGGTGCTTATGGAAGTGATCAATATTCTCATAATGGAGAATAAAACAGTATTTTTAAGTCCTTTGAACAAAATGGTATAAAAAGAAGAGAAATAGTGTTTGTCCCAACATTGTGTTAAGGTGTTGATGAAGCACAGAAACCTGCAATATCTGCAAAAGTATTGTTCTGACTGAAGCTCAGTATGCAATCTCTTAAGTTATTTGTTAGTTCAGTTAGAAAGTAGTAACATGCCATGGAGTGGGTGATAATTTTTAAAGACCTATGTCCTAGTATACATGGTATGAGCTCATCTTAGCATATGAGGTACACTTCACCTCAGCAGAACCAAGTTGTGCCTGAATCTAATGCCCACTGAAAACATCAAACCACAGAAAGTGGCTGCAAGATGATCCTACTCTTACAGCTAATGCACATGACACAAACACTGCGAATTAGGCCAGCTATAATCACTTTTCCTTCTGTTGCTTTGATGATTACAGGATGTTGCACAGAAAACAACTATAAACTAATTCTCAAGTTCCATTTAAAACATGTTGTATATAATGACAGCGATTTTGAGAGGAAAACATACATGACGTGTACGCTGCTAAAGGCAGAAGAATATGTAGTATTTATGAAAAGGCAGTACCTCTTTCTATGGCTTGGGAGACCTCTGTTGGACATCCTTATCTTCTACTGCAAAAGCCAGCAGAGTCCTCACTGCCATAGGGCACCCAAGCCACTGAAGCTTGTTTTCTCTCAGATAGCTGAGGAATGCAGGAATGCCGCCGGAGGAAAAACTTCTGTGCAGTCTGTGGTGCAGAAACATGACTGCATACCTGTGCCGGGGCACAAGGGCAGTAAAAGGGAATAGAAGCAGGACACCAAGGATTGTCTGTACGGAGTGAACTCTTCTGATCAAATGACAACTGACCTTTTTTTTTTCCTTGGATGTTGTGGATATAATGAAATAACCCCCAATGGCTCTTCTTCAGTTATCAGGATCTAAAAAATTCCAGTACTCAGGGTGTTTGTGGGCACAGAAAAATAAGTGATCATACCAGCCTCAAACACCTGAGTTTTCCCGTTAAGCTTTCTAACCACAAATATTCTTTAATTTGTTCGTTATGCACTGGGTTCAAGGTCCTAGTTGCTCCTTTCCTTGACTGGCTCCATCCAAGTTACAACCTCAATGAACCAATACATTAAACCCTGATGCACTGTAGTTCATTAGCTGAAAAACTGAAAGTAATGAAGTGAGAGATGCCATAAGATCCTCCCCTGATTCCAGGAAGGCTTTCTTTCTGGACATATTTTTACAACATGTTTAGTGAGCAAGGAAAATTTAATCTTAGTTTCCTATGGAATTCTTTCCCATGTTAATTTTTCTGTAGCACCTTGTAGGAGTACATTTGGGCACATTAACACGCTTCTCAGGAAAGACAAACAGAAGTACAAGGTTAATAGGCTTTTAAAAATTTGTTATTTTATTCAATGAAGAGCTTGAGCAATCAATTCCAGATACCACAGCAGATGACAACAGACCAACTCTCAAAAACATCCCCATTCTTACTTCTTTATTCACCTAGTGTGACCTGAAGGGACACATCACTAAATCCAACAGATCTTTGTTACTAAGCATAAATGACTCAAATTTTGTACAAATTATTTTTTATTCTCTTTGCTGACATGACATAGAAAAAGTGTTCCGTTGATCATGGAAGGGACCCTGGGAGGTCTCTAGGCCACCCTTCATGTCAGAAGCAAGGCTACCTCAGGGGTCAGACCAGACTGCTCAGGTCTTGGTCCAGCTGAGGACTAAAACCCTCAAAAGGATGGAGATGGCACAGCCTCTCAGAGCAACAAGATTCTCTGCTGACTGTCCTAAACAAAATAGGAAATAAGGAGGTTTTCTTTTTGGCCCTGATATCCTATAAAATAAGGATAATAATCTTAGAAAACTTTAAAACTGAAGGACTTTCCAGAAATTATGTGGTCATTGACTGTTTTAGGTAAAACTGTTGGCGAAAAGTTTGGGACAAGAACAGAAATAATATCAGGAACTAAGGTGTTTGAGTTCCAGTTACAAAAGGGAAAAATAAAAATCTGAAATGAAGGAAACAAAAAGGAATCTTTCTACATATATCATCTGTTGATACAACAGCTGACTATATTTTTGTCCTGGCTTGAAACAAAGGCACAAAGGACATTTCAATATTCCCAACTTCTGCTGGAAGGTGATATCTGGTAGGTGCCCCAGTCTTGTCTGGTGCCTTAAAGCCTTTCCCAGGATGATTACTAACACGAAATAAACAAGAATATGCTGTTACCATGAGTTCGAAATTAAATGTTGACTTTAATTTTGAAAACCAATGGAGTGTTCACTCTTTTCAGAATACTATTTGAAGATAATTAGCCAACTAACATTAGCTCCAATCTTTGAAATGTCTTTATTTACTAATAAGTATATGTTTATAATGAATCTAAGCAGCTATTTAACTTATGCAAATATGGATTAATTTCTCAACAGTGTAAGACTTATTCATATGCAGATTTGATACCATCTTTTGTATTTATATATAAACATTGAGTTAAGAGATATTATTTTATCTTGATTAATATAATTCCCCTTACATTATGTTACAAACAAATATATTATCAGTGTTATTTTTTCATTGTCATTCTATGTTTTTGCCATTGTAGTTATAGTAAAAATGTACTTTAATTATCAGCCTGTCTTCAGACTGTTACATTTCATTACATTCATATTATTTAATGGACCTAAATTGTTACGCTTCAATTCAGAGTTTTGCTTCATTTTGTTTTTAATTTTGATGAAGTCTTGTTTGACTGACACTGAAGCAAATGTACAGAAAAGGAAAATATGAGTATGAGAAATTTTTTTTCCCTAGAGTGGTTTTACTTAATGTTTAAATGTAATAGTAGTGTAAAAGTTGCTCTAAACCAAGTATTACTTGTGCTTTTCTTTACAAAAGTCACAAAGTTATCCTTACAAAATCCATTTTCTTTAAATATAACAGAAGTATAATATCAAAGTTAAATAGGAAATGACATTGTAAAATTTTCTTATAAAGATTTCTTCTTATAAGCTTGTTCTTTCATAATAAAGTATAATTTGTCTCTCAAATGTATATATACTGTGCATTATATTTACACCTGTACACCATGATATAAATTACCATGTCGGATATTGTCAGACAAAATGTCTGTTTATTCCAGTACTTCTCTGACAGTGACCTGTGACAAATATTTTAAAGAATAGAAGAGTGAGGAAATGTACAGTGAGACTTCCCCCATTATATCCTCATAGCTTCTACAAACGTATAGTTTAGGGACCTCCCCAGAGGTGGTTTTTAATAGTCCTTGGAGATTTTCACCAGTGCATTACCTAATTGTTTCCTGCAGTTATCAACAAAGTTTGCATTAAAAAACTAATGTGGTGCTGAATTACAAAGTTTAATGATGAGTTGTGTGAAAAGCAGCTTCATTTTTTTTAGGAATGTCTTCCTTGTATTTCTGTATGATTCTATTTACCTTTCACTATTATGCCAGATTTATCACAGAATCACAGAATCTCTATGATTGGAAAAGACCTTTAAGATCATCAAGTCCAACCGTCAACCCAACACCACTAAACCACGCCCACTAAGCTATATCCCAAAGTGCCACATCCACACGTTTTTTGAACATTTCCAGTCATGGTCACTCCACCACCTCCCTGGGCAGCCTGTTCTAATGTTTGACAACACTTTCAGTGAATAAATTTTTCCTAATATCCAATGTAAACCTCCCCTGGCACAACTTGAGGCCATTTCATCTCATCCTATCCCTAGTTACTTGGGAGAAGAGACTTGGGAGTTACTTGGGGAAAGAAAGCCAAAAAGGACTGTCATGGTTTAGTCCCATCTGGCAACTAAGCCCCATGCAGCTGCTTGCTCACTCCCCCACCGTGGGACAGGGGAGAGAATCAGAAGAGTAAAAGTGAGGAAACCCATGGTTTGAGATAAAGACAGTTTAATCAGCAAAGCAAAAGCCACGCATGCAAGCAAAGGAAAGCAAGGAGTTTATCCACTGCTTCCCATGGGCAGGCAGGTGTTCAGCCATCTCCAGGGAAGCAGGGCTCTGTCATGCGTAATGGTTTCTTGGGAAGACAGACACCATAACTCTGTACATTCCTTCTCTCTTTCCTTCTTCTTCATCCCAGCTTTATACACTGAGCATGATGCCATATGGTATGGAACATCCCTTTGGCCAGCCTGGGTCAGCTGTCCTGGCTGTATCCCCTGCCAGCTTCCTGTGCACCTCCAGCCTTCTTGCTGGCAGGGCAGCACGAGAAGCTGGACTGTCCTTGACTATTTAACAACATCTCAAAACATGAGCACGTTATCAACATTTTCTCATTGGGCATGGTGGTGTTAGGTTGGTGTTTGGACTTGATGATCTTAAAGGTCTTTTCTAATGGTTCTGTGATTCTGTGATTCTCTGAAAGTATTTTAAAGGTAACTAATGAGCGTCTGAACTCAGAATAATGACAGATATTACATTCTAGAAATGGGGTCCATGTTTGCCTCATTTTCAAAAGATAATTATAAGATGCTTTCTTCTTCACAACGTTCCAGCAATTTTACTCTGCTGATTTTTTTTTTCCATCATGTCTACCCTATCACAGCTAATGGCTTTTGTTACAGGGAAAAGATGAAAGCAAGTAGCCTCAGGATGGCCTTCATACAGAATTTCCCTTAAGTTATAGATAAACTCTTCTAAAGTCTATAAATTAACTTTCATTTGAGAGACGCTATTGAAAAGTCACCATTCTTACCTCGGTTAGTTGCTAGTGACTTTCTTTGTATAACACTATATAATTTCTAGGGAAATATCTCTGGAAAAAGTATTACTGTCCTAGTAACTGGGCTCACTCATAGAAATCATCAGCATTCCCTGAACATTTTCTATGGTTTCTTTTAAAAATGGAAAGAGTGAAATAATAATACATTTTACTACTTTATGGCAACAGTCTTTGCATATTTCCATACTATTAATATTTAAATGTTACCTAATTCTATTTTATTAGTTGAGCTGTTTAATATTGTATTTTCTTATACTTATGCAATAACAAAATTCTATATATTCAATTAATTGCAAACGATAGCAATATAATAAAATGTTCCATTTACATTATCAATATACATCATTAGGTTGATTAAAATTGTACCATGACAGTAGAAATGTAATAATACAAGCCGTGTATAAGGTTATTTTAAAATTCTCATACTTTCTTTATTGAGACTAAACGAAAAGAGGGAAAATACACATATTTAATTATGCCCTGAGCCTGCTAAGACTTCTGCATGTTTCTAACTTTGTGGCATTCTCTTAAATACATCTGTTCTAAGCAAAACATTAAACACATATATAAGTTTTTGAAGGATGAAAGAGTACAAACTGGTTTCTTTGAGATAGTAAGTCCCAATTTTTCCTTCTGAAATCACACAAAAAATGTCGGTAAATATGAAGAGTATAAAATTAAATTTTTTTTAATTTTTTTTTTTCCCCATAAACTGGGTATGATTTAGTGGTGGAATGAAGAAAGTAAGAAATTATATTTTGGGAAATATACTGAGCAGAAGGCAAAGAGCAAGGTGATTAAGTGAAGACCATACCAAATACAATAACCTCATAGGCACAATAACATAACAACACTTGTATCTTATGTTCTTTTTATAGTAGTTTGTCTGAATATGAGTAAATTTCCCTTAGCTGTAATAACTCCTTCCATTGTGAGCAGCAATTATTAATGATTCTGGAGATAAGTGTTTTTGGGGGCAGAATTTGTGTGTGTGTGTGTGTGTGTAAGAGAATATTTGATAGGAAGTGTTATTGAAGGAGTTGGCTAACTTCAAAGAAAAACAACCTTGGGTTTCCTTTGTAGTCAAAGGAAGGATATACCTATTTTTCATAATTTGCATTCAAGATCTCAGGTTAATTTCTCTCTGAAACAGTGCTCTGCTCAGCATCTAACACTGGGTAGGATAAATCTGCAGCAGAAAGAGGGAAAAAAGAGATCAATATAGTACTGTTTCAGGAAAAAAAGCCTGATGGCCACTGAATGAACACAGCTGCTTCTTTATCTGCAGGAGCTTCTGATTTCAAATCTTTTTTCTCTGTTCAAAGTAATAACTTGGTCTAGCATAAGTGTTTGGCTGAATGGGAGTCAATGTGCATACGACAGAGTGGTAATATTCTAAGAAAATCACCTTTAACTTGAAGTGGTATTAATTGATGCATAGGAGTATGACTTTTTCTTTATTCTCTGATCAGCCGTGAATGCACATGAACACTGCTCACCTTTGTGCACGGCTCTCATTCTGAGTGCATTTTAGTGTCTTTAGAAGCTGTTGAAAGTGTAAGCAGAAGCAAGTAATTGCTCAATGATCTGTTTTAGAGAGAACACCTACAGAGCGTGAGATAATTTTGGCAGAAAGGTGGCCAGTGGCTATCAAAAGCTTTTCTTCTCCTTTGTCCCAACTACTTTCTATTCAATGTAAGGATAAAAAATGCCTTCACTATAAATTAATAGGTACAGTCTACCTATAAAGAGTCTATTAGCTCTCAGAACATCTCTGTAAGATCAATGTTACACCTCAGTATTAGGATGAAACTTAAAAGACCTCTAGCATATCTAGTGAAAATCACCATAATCCAATGTCTACAGTATGTGGCAGGAAACTTTTATGGAATATTTCCCTACGATGCTTGAAAATGCTAAAGAATACAATTTCCTTGTGAATCTTGTAGTGTTACATGTTTAATTTAAATAACAGTTCCTGGTGGCCAGTAATTATCTGAGAACTTCAAGCAAAGGTATATATATACAAAAACAGGTAAGTACATACACATAAATTAGTCTTTAGCTTTCATAACTGCAGGGAAGAGCCTGAAAATGTAACCTAGCTTCAACATGTAGTCTCAAAATCCAAGACATCAGTAAAACCATTTCCATTTTATTCACCGCTGATTTAAGGACAGCTACATCCTGGCAGGCACTGCTGTACAGCTTTGAGAAATACAGCAAAAGGTTCTTCTACCCCACTTTGGAAAACAGTCACCTGAAGAATGGTGGCTTCCCTGGGCACCTCGTTTTGCTCCTTATTCCCTGGCACACTTCTCCTGATGTTGCCCTCAGCAGCCCAATTCTTCAAGCCTTTGGCACAGGGAGAAGTAGGGAGGCTATAGCTTTAACTTACTATGTTCTGATACCCACAACAGCTACAGGTTTACCTGTGTCTAAAGGTGGCCCCAGGGAGATGGACTTCTGAGTTACTGTGTTTGATAAATGCTGTGTGCCTATATGAAAATAAGAAGTTTGAGCAACTGAAGACAATTTAATTCTGCACTGATATTAAAACCAAAGCTAGACAACATTACCAATGTGTCAGAATCCATTTCAGATCTTTTGTGTGCTTGTACATGACAATGGTCTGTCCTACCTGCAGAACAGTTGCACAGCTCTGATGCCCACTATTCAAGATGTATCACAAAGAGAAAAATGCATCATTTATACAATTTCTATTGCCCAAATGAAGAAGTGAAACTTTTAACATGATCAGTTTCATCTTGATAAGCTCGCTCTATGCCTTCCATATTTTCAAGACTTTCTTTCTTACAGGCTGTCTTTATTCTCATTTCTTACCTTGTTTTAAAAACATTTTGGATATATAGGTAATTTGTTTCTATTTCAGTAGTGATGCTGCCTTTGGACACCACAAAAGTTTAAACATTGACTTATCATTATTAAGGCCCAACCTAACAATTACATTCTATAATTTGACAGCAGCAACCACAGCTTTCTTCTGTTATACTAGTAATTAAGGAGGCACCTGTTTTTTCACAAATACACATCTAGTCTGAGCTTAAAGATGGAAAGTCCATCTGCCTAAAAATAAATAGCTTGTTAAATTTGAAATAGGTATGTCCATCTTCACAATTTTCCATATAGTTTCTGGTTTGGCTTTTTAAAAAGAAGTTTTTACTTAGTGCTTTTTTTTAATTAAGTTTTTCTTTTTAATAGACAGTCTTTCATTTTATCATTAGCTGATATATTGTCCTGGACAAAGTATATTTTCTTTGGTGAACATCGTCTTTTGAAATTTTTTCCTTTACTTAAAAAATTAAACAAAACCATATCTTAATTCTCATATAAAATGTAGTCTTTTGATGTTGAGCTCTGTATTAGTTTTTTTCAAAATATTTTAAGATATTAGTCCAAAAAAACATCCCTGAAACTGCATGGAGGTTTAACTTTAGGGAATACAGTTTCTATATGATATGCATTTGCTTTCATATTGATACTCATATTCTAATTATTTATTTTAAAAGTAGTATGTTAATGGAAAGAATCAGAAGCATTGTTAAAAAAGTGTCATAATTATGAAAAGATATTGATCTTATACTAAAAAATGTTTTCTTCTAAATATTACAATATTGACCAATAGAAAAAGGAATTAGAAACATAGAATGTTTACAGGGTTGGATTATCTAACACCTCTCTGGGCAACTTGTTCCAGGGTTTGACCACCCTCATTGTGAAAATTTCCTTTGTTATATCTGGTAAGACTCCCCTCTTTTTACTTTAGAATTGTTACTCCTTGTCCTATTGCAACAAGCCCTTCTAAAAAGTCTGTCCCTATTTCTTACAAGCACCCTTTCAGTACTGAAAATCTGCAATAAGGTCTCCTCGGAGTCTTCTCTTCTCCAAGCTGAATAACCCCAGCTCTCTAAGTCTTTCTTCATGTGAATGAATGAATGAATCCTAAAAGCCACAGCATTGATTTATTTTGTGTTTTCTAGTGCTGATTGGTCACAAATATCTGTTTTTTCTTTTCTTCCAACATTAGTTACAGTGGGAGGGACTTTGACCTCCAGTCCCTGTCTTGCAGGCCATCCACTCAAGAGGTGTAGGAAGAGAGACTGCCAGTGAAGACTGAAGCAAAGAAGTCATTGCGTACCTCAGCCTTCTCCTTGTCTGTTGTTACTAGTTTGCCAGTCTTGCTCATCAAGAGGGGTACGCTGTCTTTGAATTTTCTGACCGACATACCTGTAGAAGACCTTCTTACTACTCTTTGCATGCCTTGCCAAGTCCAGCTCCAGCCCTCCTGACCCCATCCGTACACAACCACGCAGCATCCCTGTACTCTTCCCAGGATACCTGTCCCTGCTTCCACTGCCTGTGCATTGCCTTCTTGCCCTTTAGTTTGTCAATCAGGTCTCGGCTCATCCATGGCATTCTCTTGCCTTCCTTTCCTGATTTCTTACACCTGGGGATGACCAACAGGCCCAGTATCGCATCCCCTCTGGTCGGGCTCTCTATTTCCTGGCTTAAGAAGTTATCCTCAATGTATTCCAGGACTGTCCTGGAATTTGCATTGAGTTATCCTCAGTGCATCCTGGAGTCTCCTGGAATTCAACTTGTTCAACAGAAAAACTGAGTTCAGCACAGGAAAAGTCCTTGAGGTACTGTTGGTACATGAAACATTTTGCAAAAATTAAATCTATAGGGTATTTGCTGCATAGTGCCTTGAATCATCTGTTTTTCAGCCATCAGCATTAAATTTAATAGGTTTCATACATTCACGGTAGCTGTAGAAGAAGTAATTACACTGAGAAGGAAATAGAGATTTCTGTTGCCTGTGCTTAATTTTTAGGAAGGAAAAATATGTTAATTTCACAAAAAAAAAAAGTCTCCTTTGTTTTCCATTTAGCATTTCTTTTGGATTGGTTTTTTGTTTGTTTTTTCTTTCTTCTCAGAAATGTGGTGGATTTCAACATATTTAAAATCAAATAGCTCTCAAAAGGTTACATAATAATGTTGAGATGGTGATTTGTATACAGAATAAGTGAAATATACATATCAGAGACAACAGCAGAACTTTAGGAATAAAATACTGTCATAAGTCACTACTGAGACTACAGTCACAACCACAGCAAAGTAATTCTTGGATTCCATGCAAGTATAAGGAAAATGTTCAAAGATCAAACAAGCACTTCCATTTGCAGAATAACTCAGTTGTTATCATTTGGGATAAGATTTAAGCAAATCATCTTTTCCAAACTTCAGCTAAAACAGTAGCCCCTTGGTATGGGGCAGGAACACATCCCTTGACGCTGGACATGGTGCAGTGGGCTGAGTCCATGGTGGAGTCGTTACAGATGTAGGGCCTTGGCCCCCAGCTGGGCCCAGTAAGGTTGAGCAGTCAGAGCAAGCCCATAGCTCCCTCGGGTCCATGTGGTGCTGAGGGGGCAGGGGTCATCATGGGTGGGTGTATGTGTGCACATGCATGCACGCATATATGAGTTAAAATAGAAATCTTTGTACAGAAATCACTATGCAGCTGAAAAAAAAATCCTCATGAGTAATTGCGATAGGACAAAGAGTAATGGTTTTAAACTAAAAATTTGTCCAAAAATATAGTGTGAGAGAGAAAAATTCTCTTTTAAAGATAAACCACTGTATTTTTCTGACGTTGATCTAATTTCATTTATTGGAAGAAATATTTTTTAGAAAGAAAGAAATGGAATGAGCGAAACTAAGATCTTTCTTGGGAGAGGAGAGAGTAATGATAAACGTGTTGGCTTAATCATGAACACAGAAATTTCTGGTTATAATTTGTGCTTAGTTTCCTGCTCAGAGTCTCTCACGACCATTAAATAGGTTCCCTTCAGTCTTTTAGGAAGGAAATGTGAAATGGGTAATCTATTGTAGTCTTTTTTCAAGATTCGTGGGGAAAGAGACTGTGAAGGATCAATCCCCATGGAGCAGCTATCATGGGATGTCCTTTTCCTACTTTGTCAGTCTGAATGTATTTGCTGTCACAAGCACTAGCTTCCTTCTAAACAGTCTATGACTTTTTCTGGATTTTAAACCCTTAAAGAGATCATTTTATACTCAGGAAAGGGCAGTGTTACAAAAATATTTTATTTGGATGAGGGTTTATATATAAAAGTTTCTTTTATTGAATATATATATAGTTTCAGAGAATAAAATGGTTTTCTGGCAGGTGGGTAAAAGCGAGGAGATTCAAAAATCAAATTTAATATCAAGCCCTCTGAGTTCTCAACTGCAGAGAATACTAGCAGCATATAAACTGCAAGCAGCATGTGATGTTTAGGTAATATTTAAGACAGTGGTTTTCAGCTATAGAACTTTTAATAGCTTTTCTGAAACACTGTTGTTAACCTTTGCTATGCTAACTATTGCCATCTCTTAAACAGTTAAAAATATTTTCATCATCTCATTCTTGATACACTGGGAGAGCTACATGTTATGGCATTTTCTGGAAAGTTTTTGAACTCATGCTGTTTTCTTGCGTCACAAAATTCCATATGGACTAGCCTGTTTAGTGTCATTTAGTATGCTGTGAAGCTCACCTGTTAAAATAATAAACCTCTAAATATTCCAGGAAGGAATCAGAATAAAGCATCTGAAAACAGAAAGATGAAAACAGGCAGCTATTTTGGCTCTGAGTAGATGTTAATATTCATAGTATAAAAGTGCTTGATGCTCACAGCACTTTAGAAAATCAGAATAACCATGATCTAATGTAAAGGCACCTTTTTATTTTTTTGTGAGAGGAATAATCTTGATCTCTTGATAACACAGCTACACCAAATTAAGCATTGGGTCACAGACAGATGAACCTGGGCTATGGTAGTGTTGGAAGAGGACAGTAGCGTCAGTCCTTTATGTAGAATAAGATCAGACCAGCATCTGAGGGCCGCTAGTGACTCCATGCCTCAAATACCCTTCAGAAACTTTTTTTACTGAGTGACTCCTGGATGCTAGTGATGATACAGCTATATAATTAGATGTGGGTATATGTGTCTAAAAATGTTTCTGTGTATTACTGAAGTCATTTAGAAGTTCAAAATTTCAGTATATTACCTGGCAATGCTTACCTTGCTCTCCTGTACAATAAGATACAAACATAGCACAGTATCACCTTCTGGGTGGCTACCTTCATAAGTGAGCCTGGAATATTTACCTTCCTCATTGAATAATTTTCTAGAAGACGCGGTCTCAGACATCAGGAAGATACAAGAGAAGCAGCAGTAAAATGTTAATAAAACAGTACGTTGTATTGAATTTAAGGAGAACAACACAGAACAACTGTGGGATATAAATAAGGTTTTGTTTATTCCTGGTATCAGTTACAGGATAGCAAAAGAAATTTTCATCTGAAGTATTTTGAAGAGAGATACGAAAGTATTAATGAAATCATGCAGAACATTAATGATAAAATTTTATATGGAATACTCATTGTGAGAAATTCTCATCTCTATATTCAGGAAAGATTTGCTCAAACTGAACTGGTTGAAAAAAGGCCTGTGAAGAGAGCTTGTTTTGTGAACAGAGACTAGAAGAGTTCAACATAATAATTGTAACTTTGAGAAGACAGTTTTCTAAATACCTGAGTAACTATTTTAAACATCTAAAAAAGACCAGAAAAAGGTATTTAAACTCTAAAGCAAATGTTGGCACATCCATAAATTTCTAACAAACAAAGAATATTAAAGTAACACTGAATCATTACAGATTAATATCGAAATAAATACAGATGGAAATTTACCACCAGAAAGCTGAAGTTCTAAGTTTGAAGTATCTTCTACTAAGTGTTCAATAGTTACAAATTTTAACTTGTTTGAAGGATATATGCAGAATTATATAATATAATCGTATCACGAAACAGAATGTTTTTCTGGCTGCCCTGCAAAGACCCTTATTTTATATATACACACATGAAACAGCATCTTCAGAAGTTTTATAATTGTTTTGATTTTTATCCCATGTTCCCTAAAGAGGATTTACTGAATAACATGGGAAAATAATTCTTCAATGCCTGTTCCTTCTTTGAGAAGCCAGTGAGGGGAAAAAATGAGAGTTGCTAGTCTGCTTTACTTCAAGCTGATGTGTCTTTGTCAGGAACATTATTAATATTCTTTAACATTTACAGGATGCTGAAGCACTGTTGAGTTATATCTATTAATTCATGAATCTGTTATTATAAGGGTAAAACTGTCAGAAGAAATTAGAATCATTGAATGGGAGATCAAAATAGCATCATTTATCTTAAGAAAACTCATTTAACAATGAAATCAAAAGTTTAAAAAGTGTTCATAAGTAAATAGTGAATACTTCTAATAACACAAGCCTTTTACAACATATTAAATATATCTGCCTCAGGCTAAAGAATTATGTGAACACAATAGAAAAAAAAATATGGATTACTTATTGTATCATTAAGCAAAAGCTGTATTTTTTTCCAGAGTTTGTAAAACTGATTTTAATTTGAGCAAAAGGCCAAGGAATAGAAAACAGAGAAAATAATTTACATTAGACAATGTTTATATGAATTAATCCTCTCTCTGTGCATACACATAAATAAGAGAAGAACACTGAGAAAAATATATTAATTTAACAAGGTATTGATTCTTTTATATAAGGCATTTCAAGGAGAAAACAGTTCACCCCACCTGATAATGTGTTTGTTGTTTCTTTGCAGCCTTCTGGGTCTACATGCACTCATCACTGACATTTCTTGGATTATCAGCAAATGTTTTTGCTAGTAAAAAGGCAGTTCAGCTCTCATAAGGCAACCCTTGTAGGCTTTGGGAATTGCATAAAGTTACTACAAAGAGTACATCCAGAAAATCAGGAACACCACCACTATGTAACACCACCTTTTTCTACCAAGATTCAGAAGGTATTGATGCTGGATGTGGGCAGAGGTGTCAAGGGAAAACAAAGGTGATGAAATAATTAAATACTTTTGATTTCTTCAACAAAACTGTGGCTGAGATTTTATTATTTCTTCATCATTTATCATGATGCTTTGTTTAATCTTCCTGGAATCATATTAAGTCCCGATCTTTGTTGCCTTTACCCTGAAAAAGTACATTATTATTAATATCGTGTAACTAGACATAATTTTGCTGTTCTGTTTTATACATCATAAAATAAAAATGATAACAGGGACAGTAACTAAAGGCAAGGTAATAAATCTGATTATTTCCTCTGACCAGCTCAGAGGAACTACCTGTTATCAGGGACAGGAAAAAAAAGCAAGTGGAGATTGCTAATATTAAATAAATTGAGTAAAATTACAACAGCTTCTTGTAAAATCCAAGGTTGAATCCTGCAATTCAGTCCTTCTTGGATTGAATAACAAATTCAAAACGGAATCAAAATATTATGAGCTTTAAGTAGTCTCTTTTTTTTATTATTTTGAAAATGAAACCTGATAAAATTCAAAGCATTCAAAAGGGTGATATAGTATACAAAAAGAAAACAAGTCAAACAGTGACTTGGATTTAATGATTTATTATTTATGTAATGGAAAATCAGGTGATATTGGTAAGATTTGAGTTCTGTCTAAGATTGATTGGTAATTTATGGCAAACATAGTAGCAAGGAAACTGGCCAATATATTTCTTTTCTTTTTTTCACATTTTCAATATTTTTACTTGATTTCACCGATGTGTTCCTAACACAGTAATCAGTCACTGACTCCAGCACAAGATGTGAATGCAAATTAAAGTGGTCAGTAGGGCAGTTTCCAATTTGCTTTTAAAGATCACACTATTAAGTCTGTTCCATAGAGCACAGATTTGTTTTGATAAGAAATTGGCCATCTGTGCCTTGGGAGAAAAAAACCACGGCAGAACTAAATGTTCCCTTTGAAAACTGTGCCATCGGTTACTATCTTCATTTGATGTTTTCTGGGTTTTTTTGTTTTTCTTTGTTTTATTGCAGGGTGGTTTACAGAATCATTTCTATTATTTTCTGTTCTGCATATTCTTGCACTTAATATAGGTTCTTTGTTTCTGATGTGATAACTACATACAGTTTTCAGGGTTCAAAAAATTATGTGTGATTCTCCTAGTCGCTAATAGCATGACTAGGAGAAAACAGTGGTACCAAAAAACATAGTAGAGCTAAGACATAAATATGTAATCTGTTATGCTATACTAAATCTAAGGTAAATCTGCAAGATCGTATAGTGGTTATCAACATCCGTTGATTTAACCTTCTGAGTCTTTGTATCTGGCTTGACTTATACCATTTTATTCAACCCTGATAAAAGAAAAACATTAATTATACTCATTATCTCCTTAAGAAAATAGAGATGGAAAGGTATCCAAGAAAGAACTGTGGGCATTGTCACATTCAGTTCTGCAATTCCTAGCATTAATATTCTAGTTTAGGCACAATATGTCTATGCTTTCACTACTGATTATACCAAAGAAAATGAGGCTTCACAGCACGCAGCATAATGAAGCTTATTAAAATTAAAGAGAAAAGCCTGTTTCTGAAATTCTGCTTCCACCATGAACTCAGGCGTTCTAGATTTCCCTTGTTGCTGCTAGACTTCACCAAAGAGTAGAGCTTCATTACAGTGTAATGGAGCAGGTGTGCACATATTGTCCATTAAAGGTGGAAGATGGTCTGAGCTCCTTTTCCTTGTTGTCTTCTGAGAATTTAAAAGTGGGGGTGTGAATATCACCTTTAATTTGTTACAGAATGCAAGTGAACTGTGATGGCTTAAGCCATCATAAGTAGGACTCAGTAGAAATTGTTTTCTGATGCTCCAGCATCCTATGTGAGCTTTTCAACTACTGATGAAGTAAAATTCGCTTAAGAATGCTCTAGAACAGACTAGGATCTTTCACACTGTCACTTACAAAGTTTGAGATGGCAGTCTGTAATTAATAGATGAAGGTAAGTACAAAATGATTTCTTAACATCTCCCTGCTGAACTGATTCACCTCTACTAAGTGATAATGTGATCAAAGGTGAAAAGTTCTGGTGCAAGACAGAAAATGGATAAATGTTTCCCAGGCCAACAGAAACATATGATTAACATAGATGAGAGAGGTATGACTGCAAGAATGGAAGGACAGGTGGTGCCAGGCCTGAGACTGGGATCAGGGAAAAGGGGGAAGACCCCAGTGGTATGAGCAAGGTAATGCTGCAGCCTGATTCACAGCAAAGAGCTTGTCTTCAGTGGAAATTTAATGCAATAAAATCAGGATTTTAATAACCATAAAAACTGTGACATGATTTTAATAACCATAGTAACCATATCCAAAGGCAGGTAAAGACTTTGAAAAATACATTCTAACGTTTGTTTGTAAATTAACAGAACTCACATGAACCTGGTTGGAGGTGGACGCTGAACATAATGGTATTCTGGTTGAGATGCAAGTTTCATAATAGGGGAACTTTTAAAGGTAAGCTTCCTAGTGGGTGTTATTGAAAAAAGATAAAAGGGTTGTTTTTATGTGCAGATAGACTTTGGGCTACAAAACAGACAAGACAGAACAGGCAAAATACATCCAGTTGATTTATTCAATGCCCTTATTGGCCACGGGACTATACAGCTTTCACGTTTGAAAATATCTGCTAGAAGCAGTCAGGCCCTGTAATATCTAGGGATTTCTGAATACAGATGGTTTTCCTGAGACGTGCACCCCAAATATTCATTTTGCATTTACAGAGTCAGCCACATTCATCAGACTGACAGCCTCATAGAAATTCTTTGTCTTTGTTTTTGTTTTGTTTTGCTTTGTTTTGGAGGTGTTTTTTTTTTTTTTGGCTTGTGGGCTTTTTTTTGTGTGGGTTTTTTTTATTACTATTTTATTTTCTTAGTACAATGATGAAACAAACATTTAAAAAACATAGTAGGAAGCTCTAACTGAATTTGTCACATTTTCCATAAATTACTTGAGACACAAGAGAAAGTAATGTGGTCTTGTAGTTTAATGCAAGAGAAAGGGGGGACAAATCTAAATAAGATATATGTCTCAGAGGAAGCAATTAGATAAAGCAGACATCATGTTCTTCTAATCCTATAAGGGACAATATGCATCCTTATCTGAGTCCATGCCAACTGCCAATGACTTTAACACACAGTTCCCTGCAGCAGAAAAACAGGTTTGCCATTTCTCGATATCTGGCTCCAAGAATAAATTTTGCTGAGATGTTTTTTCTTTCTTTCTTTCTTGAGTAATATATATTTTTTTATCTTGCTCTGTATTATTTTTTCAAAGATCAATATTGTAACCAAAAAAAAAATTTAGAAACTCAATGCAAAAATGTATTTAATAGAAATTTCACTGATATAACACACAAACATATTGAAAAATATTTACAATGGAAATGAAGAAAAGATAGTTTTCTACCATTTGTAAATTTGGAATTAATCAGTTTTCTATCATTTGTAATTTGGAATTAATCCAAAATATACTCTCAACACTATGAGATCTTTTTAGGTCCTCCTGAAAAGGAGGTCTCCTGTATCATGGAAACAGGAGAACTTGTAAATACAGATTACTTAATGCCTATTACAAAAAAACACTAAACCTTGCTCCTTGATAATTACCCGAGGAAGGAAGTACAAACAGCAAGACAAGGAAAGCACATCAATCCCCATTTTAGGCTTCTATCTTTATTCATATTCAGAAAAGGTAAACAAAGAGGGAGGAAAAAAAAAAGCAATAATAAGCATACATCTTGTCAACTACTTCTCTGCCATAACTATCAGATTTATGTAAACCATAAACAACAATAGATTGTAACCCATGTGTCAAATACAGGAACACTTACATGACAATTTTGAATTGTGGGTTTACAGAAGTCAATGGGAGAGTTTCAATTGATTTCCACGAAGCCAGGATTCATTGGTAGAAAGAGACCTCTGGAGGTCACTGAGTCCAGACTTTTGCTTTAAGTAGGATTATTAGATCAGATTTCTTACACTGTGATATATAGATAAAGTGGAGTTAGAAAAAAGTATGAGTGATTTCATTAGTGTATATGGACATATAGATTATAAACACACACTATATAAAAAAAGTCAGCATACTGCTGGTAGCAATTGTGGGATCATCATCCAAAACCCCTTGACCCACTTTACAGCCTGTTTCAGATTTTTAAAAATGTCTTAATTTATTATCTTTTGGAATAAAAAAGCAAAACTAAATTATTTATGATGGTCATCTGTTATAACTGAAATGAAAGCGAATGATTTTCGTTGATGATTGCTACTGACAAACATATATTTGGAGGTAGTTTTTCAAAAGAACTTAAACTTGTACCAACATTGAAAGTCTGTTAGAGTTCCAAAGTTACTAAATTAAGAGAATGAATTAAAAAAAAAATTGAATGGAATATTATTATTTAAAAAGACATTGAAACAAACAAGAAAAAAGAACTAATGAGATGCATAATTATCTTTGTGAACTACACTCAAGTTTGGTTCAAAGTTTTAGCTTTTATTCATGACCTGATAAATTGGAAATCAGGAGAGCCTAAGAATCTCTATTCTTGTCCATTTTCTCTCTTTCATCATGTGCATTTGTTTGCATAATATAGAAGAGCAGCAGGGCAGAGTAATTATGGCAATCAGTCTCTGAACACATTAATCTGCTCTAAACTGCAGGGAGTAAATGATGCAGAAAGAAATCCAGCAGAGAAATATTTCTTTTGTTTGTGGCAAATCTCATACCAAGTTTAAATCATGCAAGGGTAACTTGTAATTTATTTCATGGTTGCTTAGCTATCGGCAATTAAAATACCTGGTAAAAATATTTGATTTGAAGAGGCTTATAAAGCAATTAGTTTATGTTAGCTAATAAACATTCTATTGTAAACAATAACAAAGACTTCTCTTTGTTTACTTGTATGGACAATAATTCTTGTTAATCACTATACTCGTCCAATAGACTGTAACTAAAGGTTTCCAATAGCAAATAAGATTTGTCTTTCTCTTTTCCTTTCATTCTTGTTTTTATTTTGATTCTTGCTCTGATTTTTTCTGGGTACTCTCCATAAAAATTTCAAGTCACCAAAAGCAAAGCTAGGTTCATTTGGAAATAAAAATATTCAAAACCCACCCACAGAGAGATGAAACAATGCACCACTTTCAGATCTAGTTGATGGAATCTCACTCACTTTTCAGTGAAAAAGTGTTGTTTGATTTTTTTTTATTCCTTTTTCTTCTTTTAAAATTATTTTAAAAATTTGAATTGATTTGTATTAAACCTGCAAAAAAAGAGATAACAAAAGGACAAAAAATGTTTTATATCAGAGTTTAAGATATGTGCCATGAAATTTTTAATTTCATGTCAAACTAAATGACTTTTAAATGTCCCTCATTTTCTCATTTGATAACAAAGAAACAGTAAAATTTTGTGCTATATTCAACTCTCTGCACTTTTAAAATATGTTTGTTGTCTTTAAATTTGAAATGAAAAAGTTTTCCCATTACTGTGAGGGATTTTGTTTTGTTCATCTTTATAGAAAAAGGACAGCATATTGTGTTTAGCCATTCAAGTCATAATCCAACAGGGCATTGGGTACAGAATTTTCGTGAGTCAGTGCTGATATTCTGAGCATGGGTGCAAAATGGACATACTGTGAGCCTAACCTGGGAGAGAGCAACTCTTCCCCCCACCCTTAATCAAAGCTAAATAATCATGTTTCTAATGAAGGTGTAGACCACTGAATGAAACAATAGAATACAATAAAGGAACATTTATGTTAATATTGCTTTATCAGCCTTTGAACGTGCCCTGTGTTTTCTTGCTATTTCAGAAATCTGAAAATGCTCACACTGAGCTAGTTATACATACATCTCATGTACGGAGTTATATATAGCTTCTAATAAACGGTAATAAGTAGCTTAATGGAGGTTGAGTGCTGTGTGTTCTTTCCTAACAAATCTGAATTTTCATGCTTACTTTACATTAATTCATGTTTTATTAGAGTTTTTTTCTTGGTCTTAAGAACCTATGTAAGCTATTGTCATGTTTATTATTTTTTTGGAACAATCACTTGATTTCACCATCCCTCCAGAAGTAAATTGAAACAGAGAGAATAGGCAACATGCTAACAAAGGAAGACTGTGTCACATAAAACTGATATGTCACTTTGATAAAACAGCTGATTTCCGAAACAAAGGAATACCAGTAGCCATATCTGGACTTTAGTAAACCATCTGATTCAGTACTGAATGTTAGAATAGAAGACTTTAGGTTTTGCATAAGAATTATAATGTATAAAATGAATGAAGAATTAAAAAATGGAAAGATAAGGCTGGAGAGAGGTTGCTAGTACATAACCTAAAACAAACATAAGCCTTGGAAAAACTTCTTAATGACTTGATTAAAACAATTCTTAATGACCACAAAACTGAAAAGTAATATTATATTACTACACTTGCTGCTGTCACATGTTTAAAGGAAGTGTTGTCACTGCAAAATGACACTAGAACACAAAAAAAGGAAAATCATGTGATTGTATTGGGGTTTGATCATATAAATGGGAATACTTCTAACAGCAGAAAAAGGAAACTACGGAAGACAATGCTGTTAAAACCAGGAATTCTTAATTTAGAGACAACAGAAGAGAAATTTGGAAGTATATTAGTTAATAATATATATATAACTTATAATTAATGTGATTCATATGCAGCCAAGAAAATAACGAATAGATGACATATCAGGCATAATACTTTCAGTAGTGAGTGCAAGACATTAGTAATACATCATCTGTAACATTTTCATAAGATCTTAGAATCAATTATAGAATGGTTTGGGTTGGAAAGGAACTTAAAGATCATCTAGTTCCAATCCCCCTGCCATGTGTAGTTGCACCTTCCACTAAACCAGGTTGCTCAGAGCCCAGTCCAACCTGGCCTTGAACACTTTGAAGGGTAGGGCATCCACAACTTCTCTGGGCAACCTGTTCCTGTGCCTCACCACCCTCATCATGAAGAATGTCTTCCTTTAATCTAAATTTACCCTTTTTCAGTTTAAAATCATTACCCCTCGTCCTATCACTACAATGCCCTTGTAAAAAGTCCCTCTCCAGCTTTCTTGTAGGTCCCCTTCAGGAATTGAAAGGCTGTTATAAGGTCTTCTGGACAATTCTCTTCTCCAGCCTGAACATCCCCAACTCTCTCTGGTCATTTTGGTGGCCTGTTCCAAGCCCATGTCTTTCCTGTGCTGAGGGTTCCAGAGCTGGACACAATACTCTAGGTGGGGTATCACAAGAGCAGAGTAGAGGGACAGAAATCCCCTTCCTCGACCTGCTGGTCACACTTCTTTTGATGCAGCCCAGGATATAGTTGGCCTTCTGGCATACATGGCCAACTCATGTTGAGCTTCTCATTAACCAACACACCCAAGTCCTTCTCCTCAGGGCTCCTCTCAGTCCATTCTCTGCCCAGACTGTATTTGTGCTTAGGATTGCCCCAATCCATGTGGACCTTGCACTTGGCCTTGTTGAACTTCATGAGGTTTGCATGGGCCCATTGTTCTATAGTTCTGACACTCATATTTAATAAAAATCAAGAAAGTGAATGTAGGCTACGTATCTAAAAGACCTGTTTATGCAGACAACAAAAAAGGGACTGTGTGGGAATACATTCAGTGGGGTACAAAATACATTTATGATTGCTAGAACTTAGAGAATAAAACCTTTGTAACTGGAAGGACAGCTGGGCACTAGAGTAGGCTACCTATTCTATCTCCAGCACTAGAGGGTTTTAAGAAGAGACTGGCAAAAATCTGTCAAAAATTATTTGGGACACCTGATCTTGTCTTTGGGCAGGGAGGTGGAGAAGATGACATGTCTAGGTCCCTCTTTAGATTCTCTGAAAGACTTACTTTGAATACGGTATCTTTTCTTTCTAACTCTTTGGGTCAACTAAGACAAAAAAAAAAAGTTCCAGCTTGTTATAACTTGCGTTTGTTCATGGTTTATTGCAGTACTCCTCTAAAACCGTATTTTACTTCATCAAAACCTCCAACAGTGAAGAAGACAGAATACAGGCCTCTCTAACAGCTTGTTTCATGACCTGCATCCTTCACTATCATTTCCTTACTGTCGCAACCCAAAAGGAGTCATTCAGGATGACCTCTTTCCCTGTGAGACCAACAACCAAGTTCGTGATCCCCCTGGACTGAATTAAGGTAAAATAACAGCAGCAAACCAATTTATCAAATACAATATGCAAGGCATGAGGTTACATAAATTACTCAACAGCAACTACTCTAACTAAACAATTCAACTAAACAAACAAGTCCCCTGCAACATATCTTTTACACTTTGACGGAAAGAGGAGGAGAGAGAAGGGGGAGGAGGGGGGCAGAGAGAGATAGAGGCAGCAAAGATGATATCACCACCCGTGGATCCAGTGGTGTTTCGTTGGTCCTCTTGATGTTCCTTGTCATGCCTTTTCGCTTCTGGTGGTGTCATTTTTATACAGTCCAAGTCCCACAGTCTCCGTCTGATCCCAAGAAACTTCATGCATGTGCAACAGGCTGATGCAACAGGCAACGGCACATCTGCAGGCCTTGGTGTCTCCTCTCACCGTATGTCTGCTCTGCAGGAACCGGTTATTGCGCCTGCACTGTATCTCTGCTCTGCGGGAACCGGTATCTCGGTCTTCTCTGGGGTCCACTCCGTATCAAGGCACGTTCAAGCTGTTGTACCAAAAAAGGTGTGGGTTCCTCAGAACTGTGAAATGTTTAAGACAGAAACTGCATATCGGTCTGCCACACTTACTATCACTGTGCAATGATACAAGACAGTGGGTCTCAACCCCATTCAAACCTTTCACTTCCTAATATAAAAACTGTCATTTCTTTATCAGGATCATGGTTTATCTATC
Organism: Phaethon aethereus; assembly: GCF_964289735.1. Lineage (NCBI taxonomy): Eukaryota > Metazoa > Chordata > Aves > Phaethontiformes > Phaethontidae > Phaethon > Phaethon aethereus. The sequence goes on from NC_138575.1 coordinate 142,796,938, forward strand.
CTCTTTGGTTAACCTAAATTCTGCTGTATTGAGAGGGTGGTGAGAAGGACAGTTGGACTAATTGCCTGGAGTTACTTGAGTCCCAAAAGTATACACCACTTGGTAAAAACCTTGTTGCCACAGGTCATATTAAATGTCACCTTACTGAAGAGTCATGATGGAAAGAAGAAGGTATTTGCTCCATTGATGACTGGGTGGAGAAGTCTTAAAAATAATCAAATATAGCCTATGAGCTTTGCTGTTTGTATACTCTTGACATATAAATAACTTATTAATAATATTATGAATATAATCTGAATTTTTAATTCTCTGCACCTATGCATATACTGTTGTATTAAATTGTATTGGGTTTGTGTGCCAAGGTTTTATTAATGGGGGGGGCTACAGGGGTGGCTTCTGTGAGAAGCCCCATGGCAGAGCAGGTGGATGCATCTGAAGGAGGTTGTGACCCCATGGGAAAGCCATGCTGGAGCAAGTTCCTGGCAGGACCTGTGGACCTGTGGAGAGAGGCGCCCACACCGGAGCAGGTTTGCTGGCAGGAATTGTGACCCTGTGGGGGATCCACACTGGAGCAGCCTGTTCCTGAAGGATGGCACCCCGGGGAAGGGACCCAGGCTGGGGCAGTTTGTGAAGAACTGCAGCCTGTGGGAGGACTCATGTTGGAGAAGTTTGTGGAGAGCTGTCTCCCATGGGAGGGACACCATGCTGGAGCAGGGGAAGAATTTGAGGAGTCCTCCCCTGAGGAGGAAGGAGTGGCAAGGACAACATGTGATGAACTGACCACAACCCCCATTCCCTGAACCCTTGTGCAGCTGGAGGGGAGGAGATAGAGAAAATCGGGAGTGAAGTTGAGCCTGGGAAGAAGGAAGGGGCGTAGGGAAGATGTTTTTAAAATTTAGTTTTATTTCTCATTGTCCTACTCTGATTTGATTTGTAATAAATTAAACTAATTTTTCCCCAAGTTGGGTCTGTTTTGCCCACGATGCTAATTGCTGAATGGTTTCTCCCTGTCCCTATCTCAACCCACAATCTTCTCGTTATATTTTCTCTCCCCTGTCCTGTTGAGAAGGGGAGTGATAGAGAGGCTTTGGTGGGCACCTGGCATCCAGCCATGGTCAACCCACCACATAAACGAAAGGAAACACAAAAATTCTCAACTAAATGAAACTTCATAGAATCAATGGCAGCTCTATAAAGGACAAAATTATTGGATGAGGAAAGTTCTTTATGTTTTTGGCAAAGAAAACTCAAACATACTCAGAAATATGTTGTTATTGACTTTATAAGACCAGAAACTTTGGTTACTATTAAAAACTAACAAAAAATTATGGTCAAAGAAGCTGTTGGACTCACAACATTGCATGCTTCCTAGATAGAAACTCTTACACACCATTGCCGGTGTTACCAACACTTGCTATACCAACACGTGTCACACAGGTTGATAGTTCAATTAGCTGGCTCGATGTCACCATCTCAGCCCTGTGAACAACGCAAGTGACAGACCACTTGCCAGAACTTACTTGTCAGAGCTCTTGGTAAAGCAGTGAGCGGAGAGCAAGCATCAGACCCATGCTTCAGGTGTAAGACCAAACTCACACTGATAAACTGAAGGTGAAAAACCATAGGAGATGCTGTACAGTATGCTCAAGGGAAGACTTCATCTCTGTCAAGAACTAAGTTCAGGGGCAGTTTGATAAAATGATTGGTTTGTCAAATTGCTGTTGATGTAAGCATCATCCAAAGGCATTAAGATGAAAATATCAGCATCTATGACTGTTTAACATACAAGTAAACAAGAAAACTTAAACAGCCAGCGCTGTAAGAAAGAGGAACTGGGCAGGGAAAGTGGAAATCTCAAACAAAAGTGGAATCTTAAACAAGCTGTATAACAATGTTTATATGTTAGTCTATGGCCTTCAGATCGGGAATGCTACATCATTTTATCCTGAAAATAGTAATAGGCTGTTAACTGAACAAAAATAATTGGAACTCAAGCAGAGACATTTCAAGCCTGTGTTAAGCCATCTGTTTGCCATCTCTGAGGAAGTATTAAATAAAATTCTACATTTCCCACACAGACCACCTGGTAACAACAGCAGATACACTAGAGTGTGTTACATCTCCTGTGTGGATGTTTTGAGAAATAACATCACAAGCTTAAAACATACTTGTTAAAATATTGAGGGATGAACGTGCTGTGAAAACTGACCTTTTACAGTTTACCTAAGAGGTTTCTTAATATTCTCAGTAATGATATAGTGGCATACAATGTCTATAGATAACTACAGATATTTTTCTCATAGAATTAAAATAGTAGTAATAAAAATGAAAATGATTGACTCAGATTTTATTTGTATAATACATAGTTATACGCCTGCACGTTCAGTACTAGGTACTGGAAACCAGTCCTCAGTTTTTTGAGTATGCAGAAACATATGAAGTTTAAAATTAGGATATATGCTGGTAGAAGTAGCACACTGAAGTCTGTGTCTCCTTTTGGGAAGCATTTTTACTGCAAGCTGAACATATCTTTTAGCAAAGATTTGTTACTCTCATCCCATTTGGATTCTTACTTTCAACTGGGAGGACAGATTGGATGGATTTATTTTTTTTACCACCTGGAAAAAAAAAAAGTAAGATGCATCTGTGTAAAGCTGAAAAAAACCAACTGCAGCTGTAAAAGAAATGTCAGAATCAATTAGCAATTAAATAAAGTGAACAGAGCTCTGATTTAGAAGAAAAAAAAATTGTTCTTATACAACAGAAGAGGAGCCTTTGCAATCTTTGAGAAAACAGGGAAATAAATTTTGAGTTTTGAGGATTTCAAATGTGTATGTGCTGGCTACACAGCGACCTTTAAACTGGACTTTACAGGTATAAGTTTTAAGGTACTGCCCTTGCAGCTGTCCTTTGTTTGAAGTTTCCTATTCACATTTTGAAGAATGGGGATGTAGTTTCTTGCAGGCAAATGAAAATTAGCTTGCAATATGAATGTCCACTGGAAAGCTCATGGACTGGCCAGGGCAGAATTACAATTTCCATCCTGTGCTGATTTTGGCTGAGATACAGTTAATTTTCTTCATAGTAGCTAGTATGGGGCTATGTTTTGGATTTCTGCTGAAAACGGTGTTGATAATACAAGGATGTTTTTATTATTGCTGAGCAGTGCTTACACAGAGTCAAGGCCTTTTCTGCTTCTCACCCCACCCCACCAACGAGGAGGCTGGGGGTGCACAAGGAGTTGGGAGGGGACACAGCTGGGACAGCTGACCCACAGCTGACCAAAGGGATACTCCATACCATATGACATCATGCTCAGCATATTAAGGTGGGGAAAGAAGAAGGAAAGGGAAACATTTGGAGTGATGGCGTTTGTCTTCCCAAGTAATCGTTATGCATGATAGAGCCCTGCTTTCCTGGAGATGGCTGAACACCTGCCTGCCAATGGGAAGCAGTGAATGAATTCCTTGTTTTGCTTTGCTTGCATGCACGGCTTTGCTTCACTTATTCAACTGTCTTTATCTCAACCCAAGAGTTTTTTCACTTTTACTCTTCTGATTCTCTCTCCTATCCCACTTGGTGGAGTTAGTGAGCAGCTGTGTGGTGCTTAGTTGCTGGTTGAACCATGATGCATCTTGTTTCTCAAACGAACAGACAGGAAAAAGTATTTCAGCTGCAGACCAAAGCGGCAATATGTGCTTCAATCTGAGATACACTGGAGATTTTTTTCTGTTGTTCTTCATTGGCTTTTCCCTGTAAGTGAAAATACACTTAAGCATGTAATGCCTTCTGATTTCCGAACACCTCTTAGGAGTAAAATTTCTAATGTTTACAGTAACCATGGCAGAACATGATAAACTGCAAAAAGTAAAATAAAAACACCAAATGAAGAAACCTGAAAAGCAGAGACATTTTCTGTTTAGAGTCATGATTTCTTTGCATAGCTGGGAAAAAACATGGAGTATTTTAACCCATAGTTTTGCTTAGGAAGACTAGTTAGTTGTGGTTGAAAGCAGCTGCTGTTCTATGCATGATGGAACAGGAATCAGGTTTAGAGTAAAATCACCTAATAAAAGTTTTCACAGAGATGGGAAAAAATGCTCAGCCCAGCTTCAGACTAGGTTTCTGCTCTGAATTTCATTTTCCTACCATTCAAAAGTTTGGGAGTTTGGGCATTAAAGGCAGAAGACTTTTAGGCGTAGTTATGCTTCATGTCTACCACATGTGGTTAATTTCTTATTTAGAAAACTACCACAACAATACAAAGTTATAAAACTGTTTTAGGTATTGGCCAATGGACATATGGGAAATTTCTATTTTCACTTAGTCTGGATTCGCAGCATTATCAAGAGGCAACCTTTCCAACAGGAAGGATGAGAAAGAAGCCAGATTACCTTCATGTAAAGGAATCTTCCCCTTTACAGTGATTATAAAGCATATGTCACACTTGGCCCAGTTGTACATACTGTACATACTTCTTATAAACAATATTACTTAGCATGGGAACCACATAACACCGCTAAATAAATTATCTATTACTGTTTGTTCCTTTTCAGGGAACTATGGCAAACAGCAGTAATGCTGAGCATTTCACTTCATGCCTTTTAGTAAACTCAATTCAGAGTGCAGAATTGCTTCCTGGGAGCATACTGGCTGGACATGAGATCAATGAGAGACCTGAGAGGTGTAAGATATGGTCTATATTTAATGACTGGAGTAAATGAATTAGCTACACTATTGAATGCCTCAGAACTACCTCATGAATTACTGCTTTAATGGAAAATAGTCATGCATATACCCTAAGTTATACTAGGCTTGATGGAGGAGTAGAAGAGCATAGGAAATAATAATTAATTTATAGATTTTATATGACCTGTGGTGGAGACTCATCGTCTTCACACAGTTAAGTGTTGACCTCTACATCCCTATATGAACTATAACATTAAATAATTATTTCCTGCTAACATTCTTTCTTTCTTGAGGGCACTGTGTGCACATATATGTTTGGTCTCAGCATTGGAATACAATCATATTATTTCTAATGTTAATTATAGTAATGGTGAGGATAAATAATTGAAATTACTTCTGTCCTGTTCTAAACAGAATGCACCTGCTGGACAGATGAGCACAGAAATGGTCATCTATTAGTTACAGAAACCAAAATATAAACTGTATACATAGTCTGAATGTTTTAAAAATTTCCTTCTGGCTTTCTTAATTCTCCCAAGGCAGGTCTGTTTGACAGCGTTGCAGTTTGATCTAGTTGAAGATGTCCCTGCTCATTGCAAGGGGGTTGGGCTAGATAACCTTTAAAGGTCCCGTTCAGCCCAAACTATTCTATGGTTCTATGGTTCTATGGGTCTATGGGTCTATGGTTCTATGGTTCTATGATTCTATGATTTTATGATTCTATGATTCTTTGATTCTTTTTTTGACAGGCAAAAATGACTGCAGACACATATTCACCATAATATGGATCCACATATAATCTCTGACATTAAAAAATGCTAACAGTAATGGGGGTCCTAAATATCAGAATTGCCGGTGAGTTGTCTGCTCCTTATTTAGATACCAAATTAATTGCAAGAACAGCTTCCTAATTAGGAGTAGCTATTTGCATCTATTGATCTGTACTGCTGTGTTCATGTTTGTATTTGCTATAGATTTTAGTAGAAATCTTTACAACATTTTAAAGAGATTTAGCTCTGCATTTGTGACCCTATTTCAGGACTGAAGTGTGATTGTAAATGAGTAATCAAAGTAGAGGTGGTCTACAGGTTAAGTGACATCTGTGGTCATTTGGAAACCCAAACTATTAGGTAACTACATCTGCTACATTTTTCAACTTCAGTTCCAAAATTTCACTGGTAATTCATCAGTTTTCTATGAAAAAACACTGCAGTGTCATAAAACACCTCAATGTAACAGACTCTTCATTTCCATATACATGTCTTTACCAATCAGACTCATATTTCAGCTCTGTTGAGTACATATGGCTGAGAGGGGATTTTAAAAAGAAATGTACATGGTGCATTTAATGGATTTAAGGAATGTTGGCTTCCGCCTCAAACTACCTTCAGAACTGGACAAATGAAACGGTTACTCTGGGCACCAGGCTGCACTGACCAGCAGAGTAGAGATGGTTTCTTCTCCTGTTGTACAGGAGGAAAAGCCAGGTTGGCTGCTGCTAAAGAAAGATGTTATGTGTGTGGAGTGATGGAAAAATAGCAACTGCAAATCTTGTTGTCCAGGGATCCTCTTCTGGTAATCTCTTTTGTTATTTATTCTGCTGAGAAATTTGAAAACAGCTTTTAAAGCCTTGAGTCCTACTTGCCAAATCAGAGCTTAAAATTGGTATTCTGAGGAAGGCAAAGGCCACAATATTGCTTAATTTCTGCTACAGGATTCATCACATTTCTGAATGTCACTGTCATTTTTATGATATATATTTATTTTACATTTACATGTTGCATAGTTGTTGTTAAATTATGAATGTTTTACTTCCTTATGGCCATCATGATAACCAGTCATGAGTCTCATGCAAATTCACATAGCAATTGAAAATAAAACAAAAGCCAGTGTTCTAGCCTGCAATCCAACTCAGTGAATTGCTGAATCTTAAACATAAAATTTATTAGATTTAGTGAACAGATCCCATTTTTGGCCAGGAATCTTAAAGGCTCAGTGCCAGTTCATTATTCCTATCATTCAATCATAAAACCTGGTATATGCTATTAATATGCTATTCACAGATACTGAATGCCAGAAATAATCCTGGTGTTAAATCAGAGGTCTTGCATTATTCATTATGTCCTCTGTAATATTATTTTTGTGACTCAGAGACAAACAAATAGCATTGCTACTTTGGGAAATAAGTCATATGCAACAGTGTTAGTCTTTTAGTGCCATCTGATGAAATTTCTAAACTTTAATACAATTAAAGGTAAAGATCAATGTTACTGAAATGTTGATGCTAAACTTCATGTTGAGGAACTAATTTAGATTACCAAAAAAGTATAACACAATGTCTTCTTTAGGATGTCCCCTGTAATGCCCCTGATCCTTAAAGCAAGGTTAACCAATCTATGCCATGAAGAAAATATATTTTGTAGAATTTATTTTAAAAATTCAAATTTTAAGCAATTAAAATTTCATCTGACTCGGGGTTAGCCACTTGGTTAGTGTGATTAAAAATTTGCAGTCAACAACAGAGAAGGGAGCAACATAGCTAAGATGAAATCTAATCTTTGACTCTTTGGTCCAAATGATCTTGCATCACTCAGCTGACCACCAGTAATTTCTACCTAAATCTATAGTATTATTCTTACATTCCCCAGGCCAGCAGAACTATGCTGTGTCTGTTGCTATGACCCATAACTAGTTTTGGTTTACGTAAGATCATATTTCTAATATATAAGTGTGAAAACTCATTAGTTTTCTCAGTGGAACTGCAAATGTAATATTCAAGTTCTGTATTATTAGCAGTAGCTTTTTAACCAAATATAGTATTTTTTATCATTATGATTATTTGGTTTACCCCACTGTTAGTGCAATCAAAATCAATTCTTATCTGTCACTATCTGTATATGCATAGGAAGGCTATGTTTTAGAGTCTATTTTTGACTTAAAACATCAAGGAAATTTCATCTTGGAATGTCTTTTTATTTGTTTCTCTTTTCCTCCAGAAAGTCTGTATTCATTAAGCAGAAAAAATTAATAAGTGAAAGGCATTGGTGCAGAAAAGTGAAAAAAGGTCTTCTTGAAAGTAGCTTTCATGCTCTGAACAAGCTTTCTGTTTCAATTTCTTTTCCTTCTCTCCCCTCCCTCCCATTTTTGAATCACTGAAAGGATAAAGTTATTTGTAGTGTTATCAAATGACTCCTGCCATACTGACTGTGATATATTTCCTAACCTTTACTCTGGCTTTGATTGTGTGATCCCAGCCACTGCATCAAGGGAATAGCTCTTCTGCAGCAAAATTAAATCCCATCATACCCAGTTATTTGGTTCCACATTGTGATAAACTAATCAAAAAGTTTATGCATTTTTAATAGAAGTCAGGAAACAGTGAAATTCATGGAATCAAATGAAATTTAAAATATTAAAAAAACACTGATTATTTGCCAGTATGTTGTTTTTTCCCATCACAGCTGTTGACTTGTTCTAACACATTCCTAATATAACCTTTGCAGTAGTAGGTTCTAATGTATTTCTCTAATTTATTTTGTGACACTAACTGTGCAATGTCATCAGAAAAAAGTGTTTCTGGCTATTTAAAAAGCTGAACAATAGACCAATGTGAAAAAAAAATAGGATAAAGGTGGTCAGATGCTTATTGTGTAAATTCTACATGACTGCAACAGGATCATTTGACAGTGCCTCATTTAGCTGCAAATGAACCACCTTAGACATGCAAAGCTATCATCAACACTGAAATAAAGAAAAAGGAAGGGGAAAAGGAAAAAAAATATAATATTAAAACTCTATTGCATAAACACTCCTGCTTAACATTTTTTTTACTCTAATTCTAGTTTTTATTATTTATAACATCTTCAAAACCAGGAAAAGACTAAACCAGAACATCACAGAATTTAGATTGGAATGAAAAACACGTTAAAAAAAAAAAAAAGAGGCACTGAAAACTTAATGTAGAAAATTCCCTATCTGTTTTTCAAAGGAAAGACATCTCACAAAAGGTCTTTGTGTACCAGTACATTTAACATCTACGTATTCCTGAAAACTTTATTTCAATTTCCTTTCAGACAGAATGAAGTCAAGAGTCACCTGGAAACCAGTGAAAAGTTTTTTATTTCTTTGTTATTTGTGTTTTGTAAGATTTGTAACAGGCAAATGTATTTCTGTTTACATATACACTTAGCAAGAATTAATTTAAAAGGAGCGTTTCTAAGTTACAGTTGCTGGCTGTGTTCATGCTGAAACTCACTTTATTCAATGCCTGACACAAGTTAGTGAGACCATGTTTGTTAGTGCCTATACTGTTTGCTATAGCAGAGCACAAATGCCTGCTGAAGTTGACCCCACCACATTTTTGTCCTATGAAGGCCTCAAAGTCTGTTTGGAGTCAAACTGTTTGACACTATGCTCCAGATACCTTATGCTTGTTAGAGCTTTCCAGTAAAATACTCCCATTTGCCGCCTTCACACCCAGCAGGCCATGGGTAGTGGTCTACAACTCCTACAGTGACTTCCAGTGTTTGGTCGGTCTGAATTTATCCAGAGACACCTTTGAGATAACTTGTGATCCGTAGGAGGTATATCTCAGGACCATCTATATTTTCTGCAAGGAAAGTAAGCCCTTGGCATTGGTACAAGGAATACCTCATATCTCATTCACTCTCAGATAAGTTTGAGTAAAAGGTAAAGCAATTGGAAAGTTACCAAGAAGAACTAATACTGTGCGTGTGGAGTATAGGGAAGTTAGTTGGATGGTACTGAGATAATTGGCAACTGAGGTCAAGATTTCTAGGTATGTATTTGGATATCTAAGTGAAACTCTGTCACTGCATAGTGTTGCATGAGAAACTTGTTCACCGTTCCTCTCTGTTTTAGCCTGCGTTTGGCACATATTGCATGAAGAAAGTCAATAAAAGTCTGCAAAAGACATTTTGACGAGAGGTTGGAATGCCTTTCCTGCCACAGCCAGCCCCCCTTTTGTTCCCCTGAGCTTGAGGATGACTGAGGGCTAGACTAGGGTTTGTCAATGACAGTCTCTCAGACTCAGGGCTCTGGCAGGTGATATTTCAAGGCTGTTACCAGCCCGAGGCAGTGGTGGTTTCCTACAAAGACCCTATGTAGACTTTTTTAATGGAGAAAGATTTTAGAATTTGTCTTAAGCACTTGATGCAGCAACAAAAAACCCACCACATTCAGCTTTTTAAAATTCAGCAACACTGGCCCCAGTGAAGCTGAAGACAGCCTGGAATACCTTCTGCCTGATGGCAGAATACTGCTAAAGAAAAAAATATTTCATCAATAGAAATGTGAAGGCAGGTCTAGGACTTGCAAATACTCACAAGATAAGAAATCAACCTGCATTTTGAAAGGCTGAAAGATGAGTTCTCTGAAACTAACATATTTTTCTTGGTTTCACAAATATTACGTTTTACAGTAGAATGCTACAGAAGGTAAATTTCAACATTAGAACATGCCATGATGTCTGGAGGACTGTGTAAAGTCTCAGGGATGCAGGGAAGCCTGCAAATGGCTATGAGCAAGCCAGCAAGAAACCCATGTAGAATAGGCACCTCCATTAGGTCATGATAAAAGACTAGGACATGCAGCTCACGCACTTCCATCACTGAGCAGTTTTGCCAATGAAACATTGAATTTCCAGTTGCTTGCACCAGCACAAAAACAGTGCAACAAATTGGGGATTAAAACACATATGTGAAGTCAGAAGGGCAACAACATGATAAGGATAAAGGTAAAGTGTCATCTCAGTCAGGGGAAACTGCATACAGTGGTCTTTGGGGACAGGGGATTGGTCCTTCCAGGCCCACTGCAGCCAGAGCCACTCATTTCTTCAACCATGGGTTTCTCCTGCTCCAGTCCCATACAGCCAGGCTACTGCAATTCCTTCTCCGTAGGTCCTACCAGCAGCAATGTTGAATGTGTATTACCATTAGGCACATACACCCACAAAATACAGACAAGGCTGGCTGCACAAACCAGCACAGGAACCAATGCCTTTGCTAGCACTTTAGACAGGGCTGGAGACCGACATCCCTGCAAAATGGCTGGAGCAGGGACTGAGGGCCCCATGCTGGGCTGAAACAGGGTCCTGGCCCCTGGGCAGGGTAGGGGGACCCCCACTGTGGGGCTGAGCAAGGACAGCCAAAGCTGTTGGTGCCCTCAGGGCCCTGAAAAGTACAAAATGGAAGTATTTATTTCTCCAAAGTCTTATATACAGGCTTAAAGGTTATTTGTCCTTTTTACTAGAGAGGTAGGTAATATCAGGAATAATTACTTCTCTCAACTAAATAGGGTAACAATAAATGCTCACAATAAAACCTACAGTACAGTAAACCCACTCTTAAAATGTACATGCATCACTATGTTTTATGCTCAACAGTTATCATCCATAACACCCCTATAAAGAGAACATCTGTATTACAGCACCCACCATCAGAAAATAAGATGACTATTTTTGAGTCTACTGCAAAAAGTGAGACTCTAATGGCACACATTTGACATTAAATGTGATCCACTCTTGGGCTAATAAAGACATTTTCAGTATTAATGAGACTAATCTAGCACTACAGATTTCTGCCTGCTCATTACAATAATTTATTCATGAAGTGTTCAGTTGTTCCTGCAAGACCCTGATGGAGAGTTGTACCCAGTAGAGACATTTCTAGGAGCAGTTCTAAACTGATCTCCAGCTTCTCTCTGGCTTTTTCCTTTGCTGTCCCTGTGAGCGTCTTCAAGTGCCAAAATCTGCAAACGTGATCCTACTCTAACATTTCTAAAATGAGCCCATGATCTGTAGGGACACAAACATTTAATTCTTCACATCTATGTGTTTTAAGTTCAACATATCTCTGGCTGTCACACCATTTGTAAGACAGGCTGAGGGAATACTGACATTGAATAAATAACAAAACAGAAATGAAAATAAGCAATAAAGCCAGGGTTTATTAGTAAGTTTGAAAAGATTTGTTAAAATTGTTCACACCTTCCGGCTGGAAATACCAGCCAGAAGAGAATTTGAGCAGCTATTTTCAAATAATCACTTACAAGAAAAAAATACTTGGAATCTGGTGCAAAGTTTACATAAGACAACCATGACCATCTAGACAGTAAGTATGACTATGAAATCAAAACAGAAAAGTGATGCAATAGCTTAGATCACCTAACCTGAGTATTTTTAAGGTCAGCTGCCTCCATGTCTCCCATTCCCATGCCTAACTCTTCATGGGGCAACCACTCCATCTCGCAACACTTCACCAGAAAAGTAACATGTTGCCATCACTGCTCAGTGGCGTAATCTAACAGGGATGGCAGGGGGTCTCCTTACTCCAGACTGGTTTTGTGACCCTGCTGATCAGGAATCATGCTGCTGTGAGTCTTTTGTCTTGCATCTAATACTGTTGCTTGGGGATACACTGAGAACCCAGCTACGTACATATGTGTTCATTAGTCGCACTCTCAGATCCAGGTGCTTAAACATTTAGAGTGACAATGCTAAAGTGTCACTATGCCTTAAAATTATTTCTGGTTTCTGACTAATATGTGAATCATCTTCTAGTGCAAGTGTAATTGTTTGAAACGGTGCTAAACTGTCTCTTGGTCTTTTTAACTCTCTCTCATGCTGTCTCTTTTACTTTTTTTACTCTTGATACAACTTCTTTGATAGTTTCTTATTCTTTTTCTTAATATTACACTGGAATTGTCATTGTGGAATGCAGTTTAGACTATTTTTCCAGTATTCTGTTTTATTTTAGAGCTCTGGACATCAAACAACAATTTGATTCATTTAATTCTTTCTTTACACTGAAAGAACTCAAAGAAAAAATAGTATGTGTCAAATCTAGATTCCTCATGAGTTCTAATTCTTATGAAATATTTACATTTAAACTCCAAGAATAAAATGTTGTCCTTTCTGAAAGGAATAGTAAACATCTCTTGGGTCTGTCAATTTTAACCTTGAATTATAAGAATTCATATAATAATTATATTACAGAAATGAATCTTACTTTGTAATGGGGTGTAGTATCTTATAAAGATCCCACAAAGGTAAACTTAGGAGAAAAAAAGGTTTATCTTCCTAAACAAATATTCAGAAGAACTCACTTGGCATTCCTAGCTGCAGAACCAATAGCCTTACTCTTACACAAAATTCCACAATTAAGGAATTAATCAGTGATATATTAGTCTTGATTAACACAAATCACTTTTATATTCAGTGAAGTCTTTCAGACTATTCTAACTAAATTCAGCTTGACACTATGCTACTTTAATTATGTTTTCTTCCAGGAGTATATCCAGTTTTAGATTACTCAACATTAACCACCCTTCACTACTACCTCTTTCATTTCCTACTAGCATCCAGGATCCCTCACCCAACCTTCAGAATTTCCAGTGTCCAAGGTAATCCCTTTTCTCCCATGAATTTAAGAGGAATTACTACTGTATAGATTGAAAATAAAGATTAGAAATTGTCAATTAATCTGCTCAACGTCTTTGACATTTACATGTAAATGTAAATTTATTTTACTTCACCTGCAGTTGATATTTGTGTACTTGATACAAAATTAACTTTGCATGTCGGAGGGTTTCACCTGAAGAAGGCTACTGTCGATATTTCAGCTGAGTAAATGTAAATTAAGTGGAATGGACTATAGCCTAACAGCTGGCTTTCACTGGTGGTGGTCACACTTCTCACACACCTTAATCAGCTAAATTTGGAAAAATGTCTTTCTATTCTGAGCTTTCTCAGAACAAGTTGAGTAGGTGGTAAAATTGTACTACCTATAAAGTGTTTGGTTTACAATAATAATAATAATGATGGTGATGGTGGTGATGATGATGTGAGAGCTTCTTTAAGCTTAGGAATCCAGTTTTGTCATATTGCTTAACAGTCTGCTGAAAGGCACTTTGAGAGTATGCAGATGAAGGTAAGAACTTGATGGGTTAGAACATTATGTCAGTAATCAAGATAGATTGTCTGCTTCTCCGAAATTGCCAAAGGAGAGGCCCTTTACAAATACACAGAAAATATAATAGGACAAAACACTCGGTGCTATATCCACAAAAACATCAAAAATGGGATTAAGGAGGAAATAGGTGCTTAAATTCCAGAGAATGGAGTCTAAAAATCCTAGCAGTGTTGATACAGAAATAAAGGATTAAATGAAAAGAAGGAAAATTTTGGCTTGTTTATCCCAACTGTTCAACATCACATAATACCACAACTTCAGAGGAGGAGCAGCATGCATCAGCAAAAGAGAGCTGCAACGTAAACCCCACAGCGTATATCTTATTAGTGGATCCTTTGAGTTCCTTTTAACTAGGGAATAACTTACAGAATCTCTTCAGGGGCTTTGTCTTTTGGTTTTGTTTGATTTTTTTGTTCTGTGAATACTACTGCTGTTAAGTGTTTGGGAGTGAATAACTCTATTCAGCATTGTGGGGCTGCCATGTCATCTTTCATTCCCAGCTGTAGGCACCTGTATTATTTATGGAGCTGTGCAGCAGACCTTTTGCATTCTAAAAAGAGTTCATTGTTAAACAGTGCACAATTCATTGAAGATTTGCAGTTAATATTTCCCAAAATAGACAGCCATAAAACACATGCATGATTTGCAGTCTTCTGTGGATCTAAAACACTTTGTTGTATTTACATACAAAATGTTCAAAATAGCAAAGTTGTAGCCTCAGTGATTGTATTTTAAATATATTCTCAGATGCCTGCCATTGATGCTAATTTTAAGAAAATGTATGTATTGATTAGTTCCCATGATAATAGCATCTATAAATTGATTTAAACAGTGATGATTGAGGCTTTTTCTCAAATTGACTCTAATGGTCATTTGAACAGATCCTGTTGCTAGAAAACCAATGGCAGATGTTATCTTTTAACTACAAGCAAAGCCTCACTTTTCTGTGCAATACTTGTTAAATTATCTTTAAGCTTCCAGCAGAGCTCTAATAAGGTTTATCAAATCTGTATCTTTTAAAAAATTGTCTCGTCTATATGGTAAAAAAAATGACTGCCTAAACCCCTAAGTCCTTACATAAGGATAATTAAAAGTTTCCTTTGGTGCTTTTTAATTCACAGTATCACAGAATCACAGAATGGTAGGGTTTGGAAGGAACCTCTAAAGGTCATCTGGTCCAACCCCCTTGCCAAAGCAGGGTCACCTAGAGCAGATTGCACAGGAACGCATCCAGTCGAGTTTTGAAGGTCTCCAGAGAAGGAGACTCCACAACCTCTCTGCGCAGCCTGTTCCAGTGCTCCATTACCCTCCCAGAAAAGAAGTTTTTCCTCATGGTGAGGTGGAACTTCCTGTGCTGCAGTTTATGCCCATTGCCCCTCGTCCTATCACTGGGCACTACTGAAAAGAGACTGGCTCCATCCTCCTGACAGCCACCCTTCAGATATTTATAGACATTGATAAGGTCCCCTCTCAGCCTTCTCTTCCCCAGACTAAACTGCCCCAGGTCTCTCAGCCTTTCTTCATACGAGAGATGTTCCAGTCCCTTAATCATCCTCTTAGCCCTCTGTTGAACTATCTCCAAAAGTTCCTCATCTCTCTTGAACTGGGGAGCCCAGAACTGGACACAATACTCCAGATGAGGCCTCACCATTGCAGAGTAGAGGGGGAGGGTAACCTCTCTCAACCTGTTGGTCAGACTCTTCTTAATGCACCCCAGGATACCATTGGACTTCTTGGCCACCAGAGCACATTGCTGTCCCATGGATAACATTGTCTGCCATAGGTCCTTCTCCATGGAGCTGCTTTCCAGCAGGTCAATCCCTAACCTGTACTGGTGCATGGGGTTGTTCCTCCCCAGGTGCAGAACTCTACACTTTGCCTTGTTAAATTCATGAGGTTCCCCTGCGCCCAACTCTCCAGTCTGTCCAGATTCCATTGAATGGCAGCACAGCCTCCTGGTGTATCAGACACTCGCCATATATGCTTTTTATAACAATAATGAATGAATTTATGTAATTTTAGAATAATAAATGTGCTATTTAAGTATTTTATGGTATTTAATTATTTGTTAAATAATTAAATTTTACCCAAAACAATTGTATTTCCAGCAATATTTGAGCAGTTCTAAATGATAAGAAATCTATTTCCATCTATACATATATATATTTCATTTCTGGTATTGTTTTGTTATAAAAATACAGGCTATACATGCCTAACTTTTAAAACCATATAACATAGAGCACTCATGTGATCCAACTTTAACATTATGCTTCCTCATCAAAAATTTGCTTATAAAATTTATTTTCCCTGTGTTTTAAGTTGTAGTCTTTGCAGTGTAGGGTACAGAATACAGAAACCTTAGAGATACTGAAGATAAAGAACTTGTAACTTTGTCAGTCATTAGAACCAGTGTATCCTCATTATTTGTTGTTCCATCTGTTCCATATAGTCTGTTTTCCCTTATAGTAAATTAGCATCAGAACAGCACTGATGACATGCTTGACCTGCTCTGGTATATGAGGTAGTTCAGTCACTACTTCATGCAATGTAAAATATCGCTATTGTTCTACCACACCTATTAAATAATATTATACAACTATCCCATGAAGTATGGAGATGAATAAAGTCTTTTAAAGCTTTCATCAGAGTAAAATATTAAAAAATTGCTTAAAGCCAAGGATTCAGGCTCTAAGTAAAGAAAATATTTGTCAAATTTCTAGTGGCTCTGATACATAAATAGCTCTTTAGCCCAGTATAGGTCTTTTGAAAACCTCTTAAAAATACACTGGTAGAAGTATTTCAATCCAAGCTAATGAAAAAATGTAACCCAAAAGTTATGGTTATTATTTAAAACCTCAAAGCTTAAGTAATATAAATTGATTTCTGGAAGAAAATAATTATGAAGTATGTGGAGGGGAAAAAAAGGATAGTTTTCTGCTAGAGCATGAACTCGTTCTATTGCACCCAATTTCTGGCCAATAGTGAGGAGAATGATGTGAAATAAGAGAAAATGAGCCTTCTTCTAAAAGTTGTGGATGGATGAAAAGTCATGTATCAAAGGGAGGGCCATTAGTTACCTTTTCACAAGAATTAAGCTGAGCCATCCCTATTATTTTTGTGGCACTATACAGGCACCTTCTCAAATCTTGGCTTTGTGTTATGCCAAAGATGTACTGGTTTCCTCAAGAAGGAGATAGCCCACACAACCATTTGTATGGTGCAACTCTGAGTTAAAACTCAGATACTTGGAATACAGGACCACATTGGAGCACCTTCTTTGAGCAGGAGGCTGGGCTAGAGACCTCCTGAAGTCTCTTCCAGCCTGGACTGGTCTCTGATGCTCTGATATGGAAAAAACTGAGATCGTCTCAGGTCCTGAGAACATGCGATGACTAGTTGTATTCATACTGAAGAATTTCCACTTACATCAATCAACCTAAATCCATTCCTTATTCTATTTGAATCTTTATCATCATTAAAACTGTAAATGTGACTTTTTTTTTTTTTTTCCTATAGGTACTTTTAATGTGGACCTTGGAGAATCCAGAAGATGCTGCTAAGGAAAAGTAGCTTAAAATAGCAAAGCAATCTTTCGTACAGAGACGTGCACGGTCTAACACATTTAACCACATACAAGACAATGTATCTCTCAAACACAGAATACAGTAATTTTATGCCACATAAACACATAGGTTCACAATACTTAGAGATAGAAAATATCCCTGTTTAGTGTATAGGGCCAATATTTTACCTAGCAATCTGAATAACAGCAATACCATTCCAGCAGACTTATCAGCATGTGCTGGCTGTTTTTTTCCCCTACCATCTGCAGCATATGCAAACATATTGCAAGAAAAACACAGGTCACCCACTGAGGTAATTTTTCTTTGTGTCTCCTGCTTGCTTAGGGGTACATAACCTACTGCCAGTAGCGTAATAAAGAGTCTCTATTTCTGTTGTAAGTTACCTTTTATTTTGGACAACCGGCATGAAATCAAAGACCTGGTTTAAGTACTAATTATTAACCAGACCAATGAAGACTCCAACACTGTAAATATGTTAATTTCTTAACAGCCACAGATGTATACATCACAACAGGCAAAATTCAGTGACACTTTCTTCTGGGAGAAACACTAGATATAATGTGAATTTTTACTTTGCTGTTCGCCTGAGGAATATTAGTATATTTTTGCACAAAGTGATACCATGTTTCAGCATAAAACACAAGTCATCCATAAGAAATTCAGCAAATGAATAAAACTCATCCTTTGAGCATAAAAGTGAGTCTGATTCTAGTTTGTGATGCTTGTCATTTCATGAGGCATCCTGAAGTTCTTCAGCGGTGTAGAAATCTTCAAGAGCAGTCTATGGACTTTTGCATGCTTACTACAAGAATATTAGAATGAACCCAAAAGGTACTGTGAACTTTCTTAGCCAGTAGTTATTATTGCAAAGTCAATCCTCCATTTAGGTGCTGAATGTGCTTAGCATGCATATATTTCACATGTATACATTTGAATTGTCTTCAGCGCTGAACCCATGTAGGTGTTAAAAGTCAGCTGGAATGCCTACTTTTGTTGACAGAAGAACTGTCAGTGAATGCAGGAGGGATCTTGACAGCTAACATCCTTTCAATCTATATTCTCAGTATCATCTAGACCTTCTCAGTATGTGGAGGATGCTATTCTACCCTTACAGTGACCACATTTTAACCTACTAGTTAGATTTTTCATGGAATCATAGAATACTTTGGGTTGGAAGGGACCTTTAAAGGTCATCTAGTCCAATCCTCCTTCAATGAGCAGGGACATCTTCAACTAGGTCAGCTTTCTCAGAGCCTCATCCAACCTGACCTTGAATGTTTCCAGGGATGGGGCATCTACCACCTCTCTGGACAACATGTTCATGTGTTTTACCAGCCTCATTGAGAAAAATTTCTTCCTTACATCTAGTCAAAATCTACCCTCTTTTAGTTTAAAATCATTACCCCTTGTCCTATTGCTACAGGCCCTGCTAAAATGTCTGTCCTCATCTTTCTTATAAGACCCCTTTAAATACTGGAAGGCTGCAATGAGGTTTCCCCAGAGCCTTCTCTTCTCCAGGCTGAACAACCCCAACTCTCCCAGCCTGTCTTCACAGCAGAGGTGTTCCATCCCTCTGATCATTTTTGTGGCCCTCCTCTGGACCCGCTCCAACAGGTCCATGTCTTTCCTGTGCTGAGGGCTCCAGAGCTGGACACAGGACGCCAGGTGGGGTCTCACCAGCACGGAGCAGAGGGGCAGAATCACCTCCCTCGACCTGCTGGCCACACTTCTTTGGATGCAGCCCAGGATACAGTTGGCCTTCTGGGCTGCGAGCACACATTGCCAGCTCATGTCCCGTTTTTCATCCACCAGCACCCCCAAAATTCATTCTTTAAATATGTTGTTCTCTGAGATACAGACCTTATTCTCTTCTCATTTTCTAGCACCTCCACTGAAGTGATACTACTACTGGCAGTAGCCTAAGGTGGAAGAGTCCCTGAAAATAGGGCTAATCAATCTGTTACTGTACATGTTCCTCATAAGAGTAATTGAAATAAAGAGGCCACTTACACATTCTTGCAAACACAGTCTTGATATTTCTTTTGTTATATCACTCACCAGTTCTACTTGCACTTTAAAACAAGGAAGGTCATAAATATAAAATGTCTTTATTAGCAATAACAACCCCTGTAGTTGCCAGGAACAGTTTGTACCAAGGAAACACTAGGCATATGTTGACTTGACAGCCATTGGCAGGGCTTGATTGCATATGCTGCACTGTCAAAACACCTTTTTAACTACCTCAGAGGAATGATGCTATTTTCTTTCTCATTTTGAGATAAAATACACAAAACAAATGAGTTTCTGCAGAATTTCAAATAGATGTTTTTATCCAAGAATCATAGTGAATTATGGGTTTTGTCTTTCTAATTTTTAGTTTCCTATTCCTCTGTGCATGAGGTCTGACTTAATTTCTTTCATGGTAGTATATATAACATTATAGTTATATAATAATTTTGTCATAACTATAGATTAATAACCTGGATACATAAAGAGATTATGATTGGGTGTTCCATAAATATAAAAAATTATCATTCATTAGAGGTGAACAGAAGAACACAGAATGTTTTCATTCATATAATAAAGATTTAGACAAGTCATATATATGTATACACTTGAGTTTTTGTATGTACTACTCTGTGTATAAACATACACATGCACAAACTCATTGATTGTCTTTAACTATCACCTTTACAAATTTTAATGGAACTGAAAATAAACTCACTAGATTTCCCCAGCAAGATATTTTCTTTTTCATTCTTGAAGTATGTTGTGGGTTGACCTTGGCTGGATACCAGAAGCCACCAAGGTGCTCTATCACTGCCCTCCTCAGCAGGACAGCGGGGGAGAAATTAAGATGGAAAAAAAATAACCAAACACATGTGTCAAGATAAAGGCAGTTTAACAAGCAAAAAGCAAAGGCTGAACACAGAAGCAAAGGAAAACAGATTTATTCTCTACTTCCCATCAGCAGGCGATGTCCAGCCACTTCCTGGGAAGCAGGGCTTCAGTACTCGTAGCAGTTGCTCCGGAAGACAAACGTCAAAAAAATGAATGCCCCTTCTCCTCCTTCTTTCTCTTAGCTTTTATTGCTGATCTGGTATCATATGGTATGGAACATCCCTTTGGCCAGTTTGGGTCAGCTGTCCTGGCTGTGTCCCCTCCCAAGATCTTGCCCACTCCCAGCCTACTGGTGAGGGGGGAATGTTGGAGAAACAGCCTGGATGCTGTGCAAGCACTGCCCAGCAGCAGTCAAAACACTGGTGTCTTACCAACACCTTTCTAGCTACCAGTACAAAGCATAGCTCTATGAGGGCTGCTATGAGGAAAATTAACTCCACCTCAGCAGGTCCAACATAAAGTAAAACAAAACAAAACATAAAATGCAGACCCATTCTTGAAAACACTTCCTTTTTCCAAAACTCTTGGGAAAGGGATGAGCTTACCCAAATGACAAAAGGATGGATCCAAATCCCATTAGAGTCAGAGAAATTCTTTCCATTAACTAAAATAGGTTTTGGATGAGGCCCACAGCAGACATGTTTTTAGTAATTTGTACTAAAAATTTGAAAGAAATGACAGCAACACATTAAAATTGCATACTGAAAATGTACTTTTGTGCTATACTAAAAATAGATGGTAGATCATCTTTAATGAGAGAGCTCATCAAGACTGTTGAATAACCAGACTAATAGCTGCCCAGATGCCATAATGAGATTTATGTAAAATATTGTGTGGGCAGAAATTATAATTGCTTTTTTCGTTGTTGTCACAGAAGAGAAGTTTTCATTTTTCAATTTCCAGGCTTGTGAAGTTCAGTTAACAGGCAGAGATTATAGTTTAAGTCCAGGTTATCACTACCTATATGGCAAATACATATATAAAAAATATAAGCACATCTGGTAGCAAAATTTCCAAGCCTTAGCCTAGTATCAGATGATATAAATGTTTCTGTGATATGCATTGTGAAACTTGGGGATTATGAGCATGAAATGCTTTTCTGTTTTTAAACTTTATATTTCAGATAAATGATACTGTCTCTCAATATTAATTTAAAAATAAATTTGCCTGAAATATAAAACTTTAATCAAAATGAATGTTCTTGACAGCTGTTTGAAGAGAATTACCTAACTATGCTGAACTGATAGTGAGGTAATTCACAGTATGGAAAAAAAAAAAAATAGGCCAATCACAGTGGTTTATACCAACTCTGTACCTCCTTAGAGAAACTGAAGAGTTCTTGTAGAGAAGAGATACATACAAAATATGTCTAGGGAGCTCTCAGATTAGTTTCTCCAGTATCTTCAAAATACTTCCTATTTATCATGGAGATGACTTACCTTCACTTCAGATTTACTACAGTCTCAATCATTTACATTTGGAAATCAGAGATTGCTTTATTTAATAGTTCAGAGGGCTGGAACACCTCTCCTAAGAAGAAAGGTTGAGAGAGCTGGGGTTGTTCAGCCTGGAGAAGAGAAGGCTCAGGGGAAACCTTGTTGTAGCCTTCAAATACCTAAAGGGAGCTTCTAAGACAGACAGAGAGAGACCTGTAGTGACAGGACAAGGGGCAGTGGCTTTAAACTGAAAAGGAGTAGGTTTAGATTGAATGTAAATGAGACATAAACTTTTATGATGAGGATGGTGAGACACTGGAACTTGTGGATGCACCATCATTGGAAGTGTTCAAGGTCAGGGTGGACGGGGCTCTGAGCAACCTGATCTAGTTGAACCTGTCCCTGCTCATTGCAGGGGGGTTGGACTAGATGACCTTTAAATGTCCCTACCAAATCACACCATTCTATGATTCTGTGATTCTATGATAGTTGAAACAGACAAACTTGCCTGTCTGACCTATAGAATTTTTTATGGGCATCCTTCCTCTACCATTTGTACTTAGTCACTGTGGTTGCAAGCCTGAAGGTAAAGAATTTCTTGTAAAAATCTTAGATCAGTAGCAGAGAAATTTGCATACAAAGCAATATATCACATGAGAGATTAAAAGTGCTGAATCATTGCTGACATAGAAGTTAAAGTTCCACCTCAAAAATTTTAAAACCATTTACTTTTTTAAACTGTACATTTTTTGCTTCACTTCTGATACATTACCCAGTCTTGGGATAAAAATGTTGTTAAAATGTCATCTAGTGTGATGACATCTCTGTAGCACAGGCAGGCGAGCAGGAACAAGTATTTCCGGTAAGAATCCACAGGTGAATCAGAAAAAAGTTGGACAGTTAGAATTTCTCAGGGCACAGAATACTACAGTAGAGCTGGGGTATACACTTAGAACTTCTCATTACCAAGCTTTTTCTCTTTAGCACCATAGTAAGTATATGTCACTGCTATCTACAGAAGTGATTTCATATTTAGCACTGAAGAGCAAATGAGGTGTTGGAATAAGTAATTGGATTTCATTTTTTTTCTTATGCATTACCAATAGAATTAGGAATTCCTTTCCATGCATACTACCAAGCTCTGCACTGATTAATATTGATATAAATCTACTGTGGACATATACAGATATGACTACTTAATATCAAACATTTTTCATGTAGAAGACATAAGTTACTGTCTGATCCATGTAATCTTCTTCTGATGGTACCATGTAAGAAAGACAGAATGTGAAACAGGGTAAAACAAAGTGAGAGGGAGAGAGTAAGAAAGAGAGAAAGGAAGGATGGGAGGACAGGAGGGAAGAAGGAAGGGAGAGAGCAAAGGAAAGGAGTCTTTTTGAAGGTCTTCTCTGAATGGTGTTGTATGAAGGAGTGTTAAGAAAAAAAATTTCACCAGTCTTTTCCTTAGTGGTGGCAAGTTTTCTGACACCACTGCAACATTTGCAGTGGATGGAGTATCATGTCACAGAGATGGAGGATAGGGTGAGGGGAGAGAAAATATTATTACAGACCATTGAAGGTCTTTGTGATGGTTAGATGTCTGAGTTCAGGTAAATTTTCTATTCAGAAGTGGTGAAGCCATAATGCCGTTAGAATCATCACCGAAAAATCTGTTGCTGAAACCTTCATATGTTAGCATAAACATATATGGCCATAATGTTATATATGTTGCAAACACATTTAGGAAAAGTCATAACTTAAAAATAGCAGTGAAGTTTAACGTCAGCCTTTCTGTTAATATTTTGGTATCTGTGTTGTAGCAGTCCTCCACAGTCCAAATTATGTTGCAGCCCATCCAGGGAAGTTGAATATTAAATGGTGTTGCTTGGTCCCATTTCTTCACTGGGTGTTTTAGTCTGTTGAGAGTGTTACTATATCTGGGTACAGACAAACTTCGTCCTAAGTCCAAATAATGTATATAGTTTACAGAGAAAATAATTATCACTCTAAAAAATTGATAAAGTTATAAACAAAATGTGATCTGTGAAAATATTTTCAAATTAGATTAAATTCTTCAGAAGGTTTGCCCAAAGTCAAAGTGATAAATCTCTCTTTTCTATGGACTGTACCTTAAAATTCCTTTTTGCCAATCCTTACCATGCAGTGCACATTTGTTAGGGAGAAATATATATGTTCAGGGCAAATGCAGAAAAGATAGCAAAAAAGTTTAAATTTATGGGATGAAAGTCTACGTGCAATAGTTTATTATGGTATGTCTGCTTCTTTTTTATCTTAGTTTAATGAAGAAGTAGATTCCAGGACACTCTGAAGCTTACGGTTCTCAAAAATGTGTTTCAGAAATTAACCAGTGGGGAACCCCTAAATTGAATCTGATAAACAGCATTTGAAATTACATTTTCAGACTGCTCAGCAACAAATTCTATTTAATTGTTTATATTGACCTTGCTTTTCCAATAAAAAAATCTTCTCACAATGTGTAATGTTTCCCTGAATAGAAAAGACTTAATTAGGCTTAATTTGCACAATCAGGAATCATAAACAGATTATAATTTGCATTGCAAAATGTGGAGCATCATTAAGATTACACTCGATATATTAGTTATAAGAAATTGCATTGAATAAATATCTGCAGCCTAAGGTCAAACAGTATAATGACAATATAAATCCTTATCTGGAAACATAATTTTTTTTTTTTTCCTGGATATTACCATCCACTGTAGAAAGGCTGCAGAGATGCATCTAGATACATCATCCATGTATAGATGATTGATATTTTAATCTGTTATTACATAATCATTTTGAAGAACCACATGATGGAAATATTTTCATGGCTTGTTATATAGACTTATTAAAAGTCCCCTCAATCAGTCACCTTTTTTTGGAGCAAGGCTTAAGGGAAAAAAAAATTAATAATTATTGTGAGTCAAAGCTAACATTAAATCCATTTCCTCTTTGGTAGCTGTCAGTGTTCTAGTTTTACTTTTTTTATTAATGTCGTATGCATGAAAACATTTTTGATAAACAGTATACTTAGAAAATATTATCTTTCTAATTATGTTACATATACATAAAATAGTCCTCAATTATTTGTTAATTGAAACAGAGTTCATAGACAAGCAATTTTGTTATTATACATATTTGCTCATCAATTTTTTTAATTCTATAGTGGAAAGGGAAGGAGAAAATATGTAGCACTGTCAAATACTTCTTCAAACATGAATGTTGTACCAACAAAAATGACTGATAAGTGACTCAGCACCTTGGCCTGAAAAAGTGCAGATATTGCTCTCATCTTTAAATCTGAATAACAGAAAGTGCTTTGATGGTACAAAGAATGATGATTATCAGTGAAAGAATCAAGAAAGTACTAACAGAAGTGTTGATAAATGAAGGCAGCTACAGCAAAGTATCTTACCTCCTGACATCCTCATGTCTACTTCGAAAGAGCTCTTTTGAGATCAAACGTAGGAAAATAAGAAGTTTGTGTTTCCACTGGCTAAAGATACGTAAAAAAATAAGAAGTCTGTGTTTCCACTGGCTAAAGATTTGCCCTGGTGATCCATCGTGTGAATGGAAATAATAGGGATCTCTATTCATACGTTCTGTGTCTGTACCCAGAACAACCACTATTTCCACTACTAACTGACACACTTAGTGAGTAAGGAAGAGAAAAAGATTGTAATGAGATTTTGAGGGGTTGGTCTCAAAAATCTTTTGCCTTTCACCCACCAGTCCTAAGAACTGGAGACTACAGCAAAACAAAATTGCTTGGGTTATAAGAACTGGTTGTTCATCACTACTGAAAGCTTTTTAGTTCCACTTGTAAAGTATCTGAATATGTATTCAACTAGATTAAAGTTTTGTCCAGCAAAACACTGTCTATTCAATATTTAGAGTATGCATTCAGCAGAAACTGAAAAATAAATTACAGATTTTGGTTGCAGTTACACCATGCTGATTTAATGCAAAGTGCAATGGCTTCAGATATGTTGTTTTCAAATAATATGCATTCAGTTCCACATAAATACATTATATTTATTCATAGCAGAATAGCAGATGCTGCTGTATTTTTTTAGCTTGAATGGATATATGTTGTGTGGAAATATACATTGGAAGGCCTGGAAAAAGCTGCAGTTGAGAAATAAATGCACTAATGTAAATGAAAACATATTGAATTGGAAAAGTTGCTGACTTCTATAAATAAGTTTTGAAAGAAAACCTGTTTATATATAGAAATATAATTCTCTCAGTTGGAAAGTACTGTTATTGATTTCAGAAGCAATTGACAATGTATTAGATCCAGCAAAATGACTGATTTCAGTGTGTATTTCAAATAACTCCCTGAAATTTTACTGTGTTGAAAAATAAAACAAACACAAATCCAACTCAAGCATTTCCAGTCTCAAAAGCTTTGTAGTAACCCTGTGCAGGTGAACCCTGTCAGTCTTTATTAAATAATGATTTATTTTGGATTCTTTAATTTTTAGTTGTCTTTATTTACATTTCTGAGACTTCTATTCCAGTAATTGATGAACTGCCCCTCATTCACAGCTTTTGATTTCTAATTGATGCACAACATTCACAGCTATGCCTTTGCTTGAATTAACTCCATAAGCCATGTTTTAATACTTATTCTTCCAAATTTTTGTTCAGAGAAGACTTGAAAAGTGGACTTTTTGCCCCCAGTTATGTTCTTTATTTTTATCTTGGGGGTGGGGATGATGTTATTCTTTGCTTTTTCTTCTTTTTTTATTTTGAGGAGTGGAGTAGCTTTCATGTGGATTGTCCTTTTTCATGCTTCACTAGAACCTAAATAAATTTTATCTTCCTTGAATGTTAGAAGAATTCATACAGAAGTATCCCTCTCTTCTCTTTCAAACTCAGTTTCTAAGATTTTTTGTATAAGATACAGATTTTTGTTTGTCTTTTTCCCAGTGGGAGCTTCATCTCTCACTATGAAATTAACCACTAGGAAAATATCATAATAATAACAAATAATATGTTAATCCTTCCTAAGCCAAATATATTTGTGATTCCATGGGGTTTCTATGAGTTCTAAATGCAAAAAGAACCCCCATATTGTAAAGGATTTTATCTTAAATAACAATTTTCATAAAAATGTTTACATTTTTAAAATTTTAAATATTTTAATAATTTTTTCAAATGTTATAATATTTTTCTCAACTTCATATCTCATTGCTAAACCAGTTTCTGTGATCTCCATTTTCCTAGATTGCTAGCTTTCAACTCCCAAAATATACTGCTTGACATCTTACCTCCTGATTCCTGCATGTACTCAGTTGTCGACAGCTTATTTGATCCCCATGTCTTCTTTCTTCTTTCTCTACAGTTTCTTTGCCTTTCTGCAAGCTTCCTATTTAGCTAAGTCAAGAACACTGTTAAAGCCAGAAAGGCAGCACGTCCCCTCCCTTGTAATGAACTGACTCTGTTCTTGGACAAGAGTCCTGACAAAAATAAATAGGAACACTCAGTTACACTATATTTCAATCCTCTGTGGTCAGAAATCCCTGCCAGTAAGTAAAACTCTCAAATATAATAAAGTAGATTATCAGTATGTTTGACTTCGGTAGTGGATTTTATATAATTACCCTAAGGAACAGGTGAATTTTATATCTTTACTCTAAAGAGGAGAAGAAACAGTTTACAAGCATCCAAAGCACTGCACAGTATGTAGAGAAACTGAACAGGAAACATAGAAAGTAACATTAGTAACATTTACTTAGTTAATCTTGGAACTAAGATAATAATCTCAGTTTAGTCCTGTTCCTGCCAGATGGGAATCCTGAATTCACTGGTTACTAAATGGTGTCAAGAGATCAAAAATATAAATTGAGCTTGTACAATGAAGCAAAAATAAAGCATTGAAATGAAAATATGAATATTTCAGATCATATTTCTATAATTAAATTGTGCTATATTAGGGAAGTTTGAAGAAAGTTAAGGTGGAAGTTGCAGTGTATTCCTGTTGCTGACTTGCTTACACTCTCATTAAGCACAAATCTCAAGAATGGACTAGAGTGGTAATCGCAGAGTTGAAAACTGGTGGAAGTAGAGTGGTCAAAACCATTCATTCTCTATACTAGTCTCCATATTTCAGATTACAGAAAAAAAAGCAGTATTCTTTGGATAGCATGGTAACTTGGCTGAGAATTTTTCTGGGCATATTTCCATGAACATAAAGGCTATATAAAAAAAACCCAAAAGAAAAAAAAAAAAAGGAATACAAAAGAATAGCACTTGATTTTGCAATAAAATTCACCTGAGAAATCCCTTCTGCAGACTCTATCTGTTAAAAATACAACTATCATGCTGGGCTTGTTCTGATAGCTCAATGAAAAAATATTATTTATGAAAACATGGAGGAAAACAAATTGAAGATCAGAGACCACTTTCAGTTATGTGTGTAGTGAAACATAATTGAAATAGGAGTGAAAGTTACATTAAAATTGTAATGAAAATTATTATGAAATATATCATTATATGCACACAGGTACCCATATCAAACAGCTGGTCAAAACATCAGCTAGTTGTAGGTTGTTTGTTCAGTTAACTGTAAATATTTAAACAAGAAAAAGAAGATGATACAGGCAAGAGTGCAAGGGGTGAAGATAGGAAATTAGTTTTTCTTGCCATCAAACAGAGTTATAGTATAAATAATTTCAAGCTTTTCTGGCACCTTTAAAATAGCTGTGCTGTTCTGTTTTTGAAGAGAAGAGAAAATACCTTGTTGACCATAACTCGTAGCACACTAGTGATGTAACTCAGACAGGATGACAGAGCCAAGTTCTCATTGCACTGAGGAACTTCAAAGTGAGACTATTTCTGTCAGATTTCTGTCAGAAGCTCTGACCTGTAGAGACACCTTTTGTTCCCCTTCTCCCAAATTCTATTTATATAAAGTAGAGCAGTTCTGATGGGAAAAGCTGAAAGTTCATCACTTCCTCCTCAGAAAAGAAATAGGTCTCACTACAAGCAGGAAGGCTAAGTTCAGGTATTGCTTCTGACTGAGGTAGGTATTCGATTTTGGATTCGACCTGAGTTTATTAAGCATTGGGCTATTGTTTTTGTTTGAAGAATTATTGGAATTGAGATCCTTTCACCAATTAAAATTATGCTCAAACTAATATGTTCCCACAAAAAGAGTATTTTAGGGAAGTTATCATTTTACATCAGTTTGTATGTAACAATAATTTTTAAAAAATTCTGATGAAGATAATAATTCTGTAATGATACCCTTTAGTTAATTCATATGGAATGGATCTTATAAATGTGCCTTCAGAACTACTACTGTTCATCCTAGCAGGTCGCATTTTTTGCCTTTTTTAGGACTCTCTTTCTGTGGGTTCTTGAAAACACAGCAGCTTGAAATTAATATTTTTTTGGCGTTTTTAGGAGAGCTTATGAAGTGTAGGGTACAGTGTCTGGAAAACTGAGCACACTTTACTTCAACAAAATAAGAAAACAAAATCTCAGCTCAAAATCTGTTCCTTGAATGATAGGGTGCTGCATATATGGATTTAAAACCTTGATTTTAGGTTTTCCAGCTAAAAAATTATGTCTTTGTTCACAAAGAAATCTGAAAAAAAAATGCTTATCATGGCAAAATAAGAACAACTGCTTGTAAGGACCTATAGACTTTGTCTGATTTCAAAAGGGAGATATAAAGTCCATGTGAGGAAAATGTGTGGACCATATAAGTAAATAGCACACATGAGTTACACTGTTTCTATTCCTGTTCTAATAGCATATTCTTTGATAGGTCCAATCTGCATTACCAAAGACACGTCACAGGACAACGTCTATCACTGACTGTTCATAAGTTTGTAAGAGCATTTTTATTATTTCTTTGTGTTAGATAGAATAAAATACCAATGAGGATAATAACTGTACTAAAATAACTTTGTTAAATTCACAAAGAGAATCCCCTGTTAGCTTTTTGGAGAACATGCAATACATTTAATTTAAGAGCCAAATGAGGGTCTAAATAGCTACATAAGAGTAATAATAGTAATAATTAATGAATGCAAATAAAATAATCACAACAGAAGCACAAAGGGAACAGCAATATGAGAGCAGTTGAGTATTAAAGTAATAAGTCACAGTTCAGTTTCCTGAACTCTGGAGACAAATGTGAAGGTTTGCTACCGTCTCATAATGTACCCTGGAGTCATACCAGATGAAAATCCAACATTGCCCTCCTGGGAGAAATAAACCAATGGTAGCTATGTGTTCAACATCTTCCCCGTGCCATAAAAGATATGCAAAGGACCAGATGACTGAACATGATCTCTGGGTCTGCTAGCATGGAAATTTTTGTCATTATGTAGTAATTCTGTGTGCTAATTACTTTTGAGATTGTGTATTGCTAAGAAGCCTTGCTCGTTCTGAGTCACAGATGATGTGTGGCACATTTTCTTCATTCTAAGTAAGTACATGGTCCAGAAACTTCTGAGCAATCTGTGGAATGTAAGAAAGAAACGCATATCACTTTGGGGGAAGTTCCCATTTGTTACGTGGGAGTTTCACAACTATGAAGGGTAACTTTCAGGGACTCACCAAATCTAAAGAGATTGAAAGGCACTGTCCTAAATCTATGTTGCAGGAGATGAGTGATTTGTGATAAAAGGACGTGAAATGAAATACAGATTATTATTTTTCATTAAAAGACCAGGATGTCCTCCAGTATTTGTATGTATTCCTAAGTGGTACTGCTTTCGTTTCATCAGTTCTTGCTCTTTTCACAGTGC
Source organism: Phaethon aethereus (assembly GCF_964289735.1). Taxonomy (NCBI): domain Eukaryota; kingdom Metazoa; phylum Chordata; class Aves; order Phaethontiformes; family Phaethontidae; genus Phaethon; species Phaethon aethereus. The sequence continues at coordinate 142,827,327 of NC_138575.1, forward strand.
ATAGTGCCAGGAAAGCACATTCCTACACACAAAGCGGTTATAGTATACTGAACTAAAATAAGAACAACTGCTTGTAAGGACCTATAGACTTTGTTTGATTTCAAAAGGGACATATAAAGTCCATGTGAGGAAAATATGTGGACCATATAAATATATCTTTCGACAGTTAAAACAACATCCCCATAATTATGAAGTCCTGTAAGGAACTTGCCTTTAAAGTTATATCATTTCAGGTTTCCAAAGCAGTTTCTGCATAAAAACTGATGACAAAAAAACCAATAATAAATCAGTATGAAATGTCTGTAGAAAATAACCCGGGGGGAAGAAAATTCGGCAGGCAGTGAAGTTTTCAAAAAAGCAGAACAACAAAGGACACATTAAAAATAAACATAAACATTGGTTTTATTTAAAGCAGGGTGGGAGTTCACCATCTGCTTTATATTATTTTAATAGCAAGGTCTTATTCCATTGTATTTTGGATTCAGTAGGTAATGAGCTGTATTTTGATTTCTTCATTTCTTTCTTTCTACATTTGTAATTGGGTTTGTGTCACAAGGTTTTGGTAGGGGTGGGGGTTGCAGGGGTGGCTTCTGAACTTGCTAGAAGCTTCCCCTGTGCCTGATACAGACCCACCACTGGCCAAGGCCAAGCCAATCAGCAACGGTGGTAGTGCCTCTGGGATAACATATTTAAGAAGGGGAAAAAAAATGACAGGACTAAGAATATGTGAAAACAACTCTGCAGACACCAAGGTCAATGAAGAAAGAGAGGGACAACATGCTGCAGGAGTCGGAGCAGAGATTCCTCTGCTGAAATGGTGAAGACTATGTTGAGGCAGGCTGCCCCCCTGCAGCTTCTGGAGCTCCACAGTGGAGCAGATATCCACCTGCGGGCTGGGGAGGACGCTGCGCCAGAGCAGGTGGATGCCTGAAGGAAACTGTGACCCTGGGGGAGGCCCATGCTGAAGCAAGCTCTTGACATGGCTGGTGGACCCATGGAGAGAGGAGCCCACACTGGAGCAGTCTGTTCCTGAAGGACTGCTCCAGCATGGAAATGACCCAGGCTGGAGCAGTTTGTGAAGAACTGCAGCCTATGGGAAAGACTCATGTTGGAGAAGTTTGTGGAGAACTGTCTCCCATGGGAGGGACCCCACATTGGAGGAGGGAAAGAGTTTGAGGAGTCCTCCCGTTGAGGAGGAAGGAGCAACAGAAACAACATAGGATGAACCCCCATTCCCCCAGTGCTGCTCGGTGGGGCAGTAGTAGAGAAAGCCAGGAGCACAGTTGACCCTGGAAAGAAAGGAGGGGTGGGGGGAAGGTATTTAAAGTTTTGGTTTTATTTCTCATTATCCTACTGTGATTTTGACTGGAAATAAGTTAAACTAATTTCCCCAAGTTTAGTCTCTTTTGCCCATGATGGTAACTGCTGAATGACCTCTCCCTGTCTTTATCTTGACCCATAAGCTTCTTGTTATATTTTCTCTCCCCTGTCCGACTGAGGAAGGGAGTAACAGCGCGGCTTTGGTGGGCACATGGCATCCAGCCAAAGTCAACCCACCACGACATTCCTTTTTCCCTCTCTGTATGATTTCCCATCACAAAACTGAAAACTAAAAGATACATATATGTATATAGAAACCTATACATATATATATAGACACACAACATTTTCTGTAACCTAATAATGAGCAGACTGGAATGTTCATAATGCAGCTGCCCTGGAAGCTTGTTCCTGCGTCATTCTTTGCCTGGAAGACACCTGTTCAGTAATTATATGGCCAGCAGTACATTAGCCACGTTGTCTGCTGGATTGCAGGTGTTTGAATTTATAGGGAGAAGGTCATTACATTACCATTTCTCTCCATCTGGCCTTAAGAAAGCAAAGTGTATATGGGCCACTGAGACTTCTCACTTCAGAGCATGTTTCTCTGACAATTTATCATTGAACATCACATGCCACATTTCCTGAATTTCTAAAATGCCAGCCTTTATGAATTTCTATTTGTGAGGCTTATTAAAAATAGTACTGTGCCAGGTAATTCAATTTACTCCTGAGTACATACACACTAAGACAAGTGCCTCCAAATTCCTGTGTGTGCATTCCATTTGTTTGCCTGTTTTTACTGTAACTTAAAGAAAAATGTTCCATGGAGAAGGAGGGTTTAGACCTCGAGTTTTACATTACCTGCTGATGTCAGTCTGTCAGTAGAAAAGTTGGTAGTTTAGACAGCTATGAGGCATGAGAC